>NC_133336.1:122219965-122819965 GCF_042186555.1 Aquarana catesbeiana
CGAGGATGCCATTTTCTGGCTTCACACCAAGCAATATAAAAGTCTTCCAGACCTTATGATAAATCTTCCTAGGGACAGCTTTTCTAGCATTCACTAGAGTAGACACCACAGTCCTTTAACACCCTGGCTTCAATAGCCATGCCATCAAATTTAGAGACTGTAAATTGGGGTGGAATATAGGATCTTGAGATAGTAGATCAGGGCGACGTGGAAGCGTCCATGGCCCATCTATTGTCAGTCTCACCATCCCTGGGAACCAGGGCCTTCTGGGCCAGGCTGGTGCCACCATAATGACTGGAATCCCCTCTATCCAAATCCTGCTCAACAAATGTGGAAGGAGAGGGATCGGAGGGAAAGCATAAACCAGGGATTGCTGACTCCATGAAACTATCAGACCATCTGCTCCAATTGCCAGAGGATCTCTTGTTGGAGACACAAACTGCTGTAGCTTGTTGTTGAACCTGGATGCCAGTAGGTCGACCTCTGGCCATCCCCAACATTGGCAAATTTCCTGGAACACCTCTGGGTGTAGGGACCATTCCCCCGGGCAGATCTGCTGGCGGCTGAGATAATCTGCCTTCCAGTTCTCTACTCCTGGATATGGACTGCCGATATTATTGGCACATGTCCTTCTGCCTAGGCTAGTATGTAGTTCACCTCCTTCAGAGCTGAATGACTCCTGGTAACACCTTGGTGGTTTACATAGGCCACTGCCGTGGCATTGTCGGACTGAACCCTGATGGGGCAGTCCTGAAGCTCCACCGTCAAGGATCTTAGGGCCAGACGTACTGCCCATAATTCTAGGACATTGATGGGTAGGGACTGCTATGTCCCTGACCGTTTCCCCTCGGCTGTGAGCCCGTCTAGGGTCGCTCCCCAGCCTGATAGACTGGCATCTGTAGTCAGTACTTTCCAAGTTACTGGGAGACAGGATTTTCCCTTTCAAAGGTTCTGATCCTGCAAACACAAGTGTAGGCTTAAGCATGCCTGAGGAGATAAGCACATTGGATAATCCAGGGCTTTTCTTCCTCTGTTCCAAGCCAACAAGATGTCTTGTTGTAAAGGCCTGGAATGAAACTGGGCATAGGGCACTGCCTCGAAAGAGGATACCAGACTCATACAGAGCCGAATGGAGGGTTGACTGGTGCCCCTTATCTGATGCACCCGATACTTCAGGGCACAAATCCTTACGGGTGGCAAGAATACTCTTGCTTGAACCGTGTTTAGAATCAGACCTAAATATTTTAGACTTTGAGCTGGTCTCAAAGCTGACTTTTCGGTATTTATGATCCAGCCTAAGCTTTTCAAATATCTCACCGTGTATATTATGCTCTGTTCTAGAGCCTGTACTGAGTTATCTCTGAGCAGGAGGTCATCCAGATACCTGAGCAACAGGATCCCTTGGGCCTTTAAAAGTCCCAGTACTGGTGCTAAGACCTTTGTGAAAACCCGGGGAGCTGTAGCAAGCCCGAAAGTTGGGCCACAAACTGAAAATGACGCTCCTCTACTGCCAAACGTAGGAACCTCTGATGAGGTTGAAAGATAGGTACATGTAAGTATGCATCCTTTATTTCGATAAAGGCTAAAAAGTCTCCCCTCTGGAGTGAGGTTACTACTGAGCGGACAGACTCCATCTGAAAGGATTGTAGGATGGGCCTTGTGTCCCCCTTTGGTTTCTGAACCGTAAACAGGTTTGAGTAAAACCCTGTGCCCCTTTCAGATACCGGAACCTCTACAATAACTCCTTGATGCACTAGATGATGTAGTGCCTGAAGGAATAAGTTTCTTTTTGGAGGATCCGAGGGAATGCTGCATCTTAGAAACCTCTGAGGGGGCACCCCCTGTAATTCCAGCTTGCAACCGCGAGATATAATTGACGTAACCCACCCTCCGCAAAGTGAAGCAGCCCCCATCCGATGGAGTGGGGGGTCCCCTCAAAATGAGGGGTTGGTGCTGGGTTTAGAAGAGTCTTGGTCCCAGGGCCTTTTCTGGTCTTGGCCTTGCGGCTTGCCCCTGGCCCTAGCGCCCTGTTGGCGGCAGAACCTCCCTGACCCTGAGACATTTGAGGAAGCAGTCCCTGGGTTTTTAAACGAGGGGCGTTTGGTGCTTTTCTTCACAGGAAGTAGAGAACTCTTCCCTCCGGAAATCTTTTGGATATATTTGTCCAAGTGATCACCGAATAAATGTTCCCCATGAAACGGGAAACCTGCCTATAACTTTTTACAAGGAAGCACGGCTGACCAGTCCTTAAGCCATAAAAGTCTGCGCATATGTACAGACAAGAGAGCCAGATGAGAAACCTGCTGTGTTGAATCCTTTAAAGCATCAACAGCAAAACACAGCGCTCGAGGAACATCTGTCTTACTTTCAGGCAGATCATCCTCCTGGTTAGGCCTATCCAGCCCTTTGACTTGATCCTTTACGGACTGGCAAATACCAATTGCTGCAACAGCTGGCTGAATGGCTGAACTGGCCAAAGAAAAGGAAGCCTTTAATAATGACTCCAATTTCAGTCTGTGCGACCTGAAAAAGTCTCAGAGATCCCAAAGAGGACCAAGGGGGCTCAGTCACCTCCGCAAGAGGCAACTTAAAGGCAGAACGAACCATTACGGTCAGAGTCAGGATCAAAAACCTCTGCGACTGAGAGGCAGACATCGAGTGGATATCTTCTTGTCCAGATTACTCAGAAGCAGTCCGCCGGGCACTCCACCGAATCCTGAGCTTTAAGCTCTTCCCCATCCTCAACCCATTCCTGCTCCATACAAAGAGACTCCGGGGAGGGGGATCTGTAACGCTTCCTGCCACCCTGCGGGATGGAGGTAATCATGCCGACAATACTGTGCTCTAACCCGGCTAGGGCTGAGGACAGTTCATCCTTAGTGATAAAGGGTGAAACAGCAGTGTTGACTGTAGGCACAATACCAGATAGGCGCAGCTACTCAGATTGCCCGGGAGCCTCTGGTCTTTCAAGGGATACAACACTAGGGATGCGAATAGGTTCATCAGGAACTACTGATGACGTAGGTATGCCCTTCCCTGTGGTGATAGTCCCACTCCCCTTTTTGGAAGACATTCAATGCCGCAAATAATAAAATAAAGGGGTTTCACTTACCCGTCCAGGCGCAGGGCCACTTAGGAACTAAGGGCCCAATCTTCACCCTTCATGGTGGGTTCCTGTCACTTGAGGACCTTCAAGGACTGGGTACCCTTTTCATGTTCAGGGTCCACTCCCTTGGACCTGTACAGCACCCTGCAGGAAATGCCATTAGCGCTGTAGTGTCCAGGATTTCCACTCTGCAGGGTCCAGCACCCGGAGGCCACATTACAGGCAAAATCTTGCAGGATCTCAAGTCTTCTTTGTGAGGCCCGGGTACCATTTATCTAAGCATAAAAGCCTGTGTCAAATGGATCAGTCAATCCCTTGATTAATTTTTGGAACAGTTTGTTGGACTAAAGACCTGGAGCTCAGAGAGCTCAAACAAACCGTGCCATCCACCTTGCAGACACTGGTAAAAAACTAAAGTACTTTATGTATGGAAGGGGTTATATAGGGGACCACTTCCTGTATGAAGGCCTTTGGTCTGCCAGTGCCCATTCACCTAATGATGAAGTATAACCCAGCAGGTAATGAATATTAGCCTGACTCTGTGTCCCGTGATGTATGAAAAAGAAAAAGGAAAAAACAGTGCACAACATGTCATATCAATGTACATATGGAAGGCATACCAATACAATATATGATGCAATACATTGGTACAGTCATAAAATTCACTTAGGGATCATTAGTAGTGCACACAGAATGAAGAAAACCAGAAACCAAACATTAACCATATGGTGACTTTCTTACTCAGAGATACATAAATGATACGTTTGCTCCTTTTGGAGGTCCCCTTACTTATGCAGAGTATATACGAAGAATAAACAAAGCCCATTAAATTGACCACTTAATAGAGTGCCTTAATCAGTCCAAAGGCTTGTGTAAAAATAACGCCACTGAGACTTCAATATCACCGGACAGAGTATTCCCCCAACCTGGCCACAGCTTATCTTAGGGCAACTCCTTGCAAGACAAGTCAATTTGTACATAGGCAGGGGTTTATTGACCAACTCAATCAAAGCCCACAAATGAGGAGGGTCTGTTTTTTTCCACTGCAATACAATAGATTTTTTTTTAGCGTAAAAAACCCCACTTAACGCCACCACATACATCTTGTATTGTATTGTATCCTCTATTGTACGAGACACAAATCAATAGGTTTCTCTAGGACTGGGTCATATATCCAAGCTTTCTCTTACTTTAGTTGTGTTCAGTTTTGCATGATGCTGCTCCAAAACAGCCAGGGCAGCATCAATATTTGCCTTTGGTTCTTCCAGCTTTATTTTGATGGGACCAAGACAATGAACATCAGGTGGAGAGAGGTACATCCTGATAAGGGACAAATACACCTGTAGCAAAAAGGAAATAAAACCTGGTCACACGTTAGGAAACAGTCACTGAAAGGCTATTTTACTCCTGACATATCAGATCTACACCACAGCCTGCATCCCTAGCTAAAAAACAATATAGGGGTTATTTTCTAAAGTTTACAAAATGCCAAACCCTGAAGACAACTGGGCGAAGAGGTCAGCTGTGGGGACAGAGTGACAAAGGCGATTGTGGCACTGGAGTGGGAGCTTTGTGAGGCAAGTGTGCCATAAAATGCACAAAAATGCTGATGGTAAAAGCCTTGGGCACCAGCAACACAGTTTAATTCTGCTTTATGGCAGCTTTAGGATCAAATTTTGCAATTTAGTAACAAGATATAGAGAATACAGAAAAATGTATTATATGCTTGATTGTTTCTGTATGATGGACCATGAGCCAACATTGCCATAATACTGGGGTCTATATACTGCTGTCTAGATGGCCATGTTAAAAATGTAAGCATATGCAAACATTCTCGAAGTTTGCAAAGCTCAAAGGAGAGCTCAAAATATGATTGACTAGCTACAGTGTTTCATTGTTTTTTCTCTAGGTTTCAATGTCTTATAAGAACATTATTTACTCTGTGAAAAAACAAAAATTACATTTTAAGCCCAACTCCAGCCAAAACGTTTAGATTCATTTTGGACAGATTAGGAATAGTTAGAACTTTATCAGCTACCCAACAGCACATCTGTAACCTTTTTGTACAGTCAAGAGGAATAGTCTTTTTCCAATAAAAATGATCACATAAAAAAAAGGTACACTTGTTATATGGCTGTTTAATGTTCATAGAATAACCCTAGGGTGATCTTCCACTTTAAATGATAAAAATATACTTACATCCTTATTGCCTTCTTTGGCACGGTCATAGTGTTTATGGCAATACCTGCGTAAAAAGTCAGTAGTAAGAAACAATGAATTCTTTACTAAAACTAGATAACGTATATATAAAAATCTAATTTCATAGCTAGCAAGCAAATTGCATACAAGACCGTTTAAACCTAGTTTAACAATTATAGTTTAGAGATTTAAGTTTTAGAAATGTATATACATACAGCCAAACACCAGGAGAAGATACTATAAAGGAATAGGTTAGTCCATAATCCTAAACTGGCCATACACTGGGATCGGACGAAAAATTGGTCAGTGGTTGGCCTTGTTGGGTGTTCCCGCCTGACATCCCTGACATTGAAAAACCTGGGAGAGGAGGAGTGGAAGAGTATTGGCCAAAAGCAGCTGCATCCAATCAGATGCCCAAATGGGGCTGGCTGTCAAAATAAAATAGCCACAGCAGACGGAATCATCCATCCGTACCGTATAGTATGGATGGAGGAATCAGTGATAATTTTTTTTCCCCTTCAGCCTACAGGCTGTGTATGGCCAGCTTTATACCAAACTCATCACTATACAATCACAAATAAAAAAAAAAAAAAAAAAAAAAAAAAAATCCATAACCCAATATATACTCACTGCTCCGCCATACTGGTGTCCTTCAAAATGTGCACATATATGAACAAAGCCTGCTCGTGTTTGCCCATTCGGCCCAAAAGGAGAGCACGTTCTTCTAACAATCCTGCACAAAATTACACGAAAGCAAGCAACATGTAATGATATAAGAGCAAACAGTACCATTATCATCAATAGTTAGTACAAATATATTATGCGTGCCTAAGTCACTAAAGCCTAGATGTCTCAGCTGACTATTATAAATCTGACTATCTACACATTCCAGTTACATGTATATAATTCATCAAAAAAAGATCATAATGGATTATATAAACGGTTGAACCCTTTTTCGCTCATTAAATAATTTAGCGGCTCCATTTTGTTTTAATTTTTTTTTTTTTTTTATCAGTAGGGTTTTATTAAAATGTGTACAATAGTAGAGACAAGAAGACAAGAGTTACACTGTGAGCAAAGAAGGATACAGTACAACATAGCTAACTTTTCTTACTGTAAAGGTTGTACTATTTCCATTTAAGCCAACCAGCAACATCAGTGACAGGGTGGATATAAATCAATGTTTTTTTTTTTTTTAAACTTTTTTTTTTTTTAATTTAAAATCGATTTTATCTTTTATCAAATTTTTTTTTTTTTTTAATAAAATGCTTTTGGTGTAAAAATCTAAAGATAGATATATATTTAAGATAATGTTGTTTATTCTGCATGAAATGGAGCTTAATTATGTAGCATGAGGCTGTATATTCTGCAATATTTACATTTTTGGTAAACTCATTCAATGAATCCAAGCTCTGCAAGCTGAGGTAACCATGACATAAAACAACGTTCAGAAATATTCCTTTATCCCATTGTTTTGCAAATCTATGTACACCATAAACTGTATGATTTAATCGGTTCTGATATTGCGGTTCTATTAACCTGACAGCTTATTATTCTAAATAGGAAACCTTCATTTTGTTTGCAAATATTAAAGATTCTAACTACCAGCGAGAATAATTCCTTACATTTAAAGAACACCTGTCATTTCAGATCCATCATGGCAGCGCCCGTTAGCGGGCATCCACTCACCTGCTGCCACGTCCCTCACCTTGTTGTGTCACCGCCCCATCACCAACCGTCCCATTAAAGTGAATAAGACTGTCAGTGAGTCAACAGCGGGTCAGAGGAGGAGCAGCTGCAAGACAAATGACAGTTGCTCTTTAAAAATTATGGTTTAACCACTTAACAACCGGCCCATAGCCAAATGACGGCTACAGGGCGGTTGTTGTTTAATTCGGCTCTCGCGCGCACTCAAGAGCATCCGTGACCGCCGGGTCCAGAGGACCCGGCGCATCACGGATCCTGGTAAATGGCCGCTGATCGCGGCCGTTTACCATGTGATCGCGCCGTCAAATGACGGCGCGATCACATGTAAACAAACCGGCGTCATCTGATGACGCCGGTTCCTCTCCTTCCCTCCTGTGTACCGATCGGTACACTGTGAGCGGAGAGGGGGATGGATGGATGGCTGCAGCGTTGTGGGCTGCATCTGTAGCCATCCCTCACTGCTCTGCAATGCCCCACAATACTCTGCCATACCCTGCAATGCCCCGAAATACCCCGCAATACTCTGCAATGCCCCCGAAATACCCCGCAATACTCTGCCATACCCTGCAATACCCCGCAATACTCTGCCATACCCTGCAATACCCCGCAATACTCTGCCATACCCTGCAATACCCCGCAATACTCTGCCATACCCTGCAATACCCCGCAATACTCTGCCATACCCTGCAATACCCCGCAATACTCTGCCATACCCTGCAATACCCCGCAATACTCTGCCATACCCTGCAATGCCCCGAAATACCCCGCAATACTCTGCCATACCCCGCAATACTCTGCCATACCCCGCAATGCCCCGAAATACCCCGCAGTACTCTGCCGTGCCCCAAAATACCCCGCAGTACTCTGCCATACCCCGAAATACCCCGCAATACTCTGCCATACCCAGCAATACTCTGCCATACCCTGTAATACCCCGCAATACCCCACAATACTCTGCCATACCCTACAATACTCTGCCATACCCTACAATACTCTGCCATACCCTACAATACTCTGCCATACCCTACAATACTCTGCCATACCCCGAAATACCCCGCAATACTCTGCCATACCCTGCAATACCCCGAAATATCCAGCAATACTCTGCGATACCCCACAATACCCAGCCATACTCTGCAATACTCAGTGATACCCAGCCATACTCTGCCATACCCAGCCATGCTCTGCAATACCCCGCAAAAATCTGCAATACTCTGCCATACCCAGCCATACTCTGCAATACAGCGCAATACCCAGCCATCCTCTGCAATACTCAGCCATGCTCAGCCATACCCTGCCATGCTCAGCCATACCCTGCCATGCTCAGCCATACCCTGCCTCTGTATGTGGCCAGGCTGTGGAAGTCTCACACATGTGGTATCGCCGTACTCAGGAGGAGTAGGAGAATCTATTTTGGGGTGTCATTTTTGGTATGTACATGCTATGTGTTAGAAATATTGTATAAATGGACAACTTTGTGTTTAAAAAAAAAAAAAGCGTTTTAACCACTTCCCGCCTTCCGTCATACGATGTCCTTGACTTTGTGCGGGGATATCTGAATGATGGGTGCAGCTACAGGCATCATTCAGATATCAGCTTTTTCAGCCAGCGATTCCCTACACCATAAGAATCATAGCGGCTGTTACACTGCTTGATCGTTCTTACGGGAGACGAGAGGGGACGTCCCCCCCTCCCGCCGCCCTCCGGTGCTTCTACCGACTCACCGCTACGATCGAAGCCAGGATCTTTTTTTTTTTTTATTTCAGGCACAGCCTAGAGGTGAGATGTGGGGTCTTATTGACCCCATATCTCACGGTAAAGAGGACCTGTCATGCCATATTCCTATTACAAGGGATGTTTACATTCCTTGTAATAGGAATAAAAGTGATCAAAAAAATTTTTTGGGGGAAAAAAGTGTCAAACTAAAATAAATAAAGTAAAATGAACAATAAAAAAAAAAAAAAAATTTAAAGCGCCCCTGTCCGTGTGCTCGCATGCAGAAGCGAACGCATACGTAAGTCCCGCCCACATATGAAAACGGTGTTCAAACCACACATGTGAGGTATCGCTGCGATCGGTAGAGCGAGAGCAATAATTTTGGCTCTAGACCTCCTCTGTAACTCAAAATTTTTAACCAGTAAAAAATTTTAAAGCGTCGCCTATGGGGATTTTTAAGTAGCGAAGTTTGGCGCCATTCCACAAGCGTGTGCAATTTTGAAAGGTGACATGTTAGGTATCTATTTACTCGGTGTAACTTCATCTTTCATATTATGCAAAAACATTGGGCTAACCTTACTGTTTTGGTTTTTTTTAAAGCAAAAAACAGTTTTTTTTCCAAAAAAAAAAACGCATTCGAAAAATTGCTGCGCAAATATCGTGCGAGATAAAAAGTTGCAATGACCGCTATTGTATTCTCTAGGGTCTTTGCTAAAAAAACATATATAATGTTTTGGGGTTCTATGTAATTTTCTAGCAAATAAATGATGATTTTTACATGTAGGAGAGAAATGTCAGAATTGGCCTGCATGCTCCAGAACGCCTGAAGGTGCTCCCCCGCATGTTGGGCCTCTGTATGTGGCCACGCTCTGTAAAAGTCTCACACATGTGGTATCGCCGTACTCGGGAGTAATAGCAGAATGTGTTTTGGGGTGTAATTTGTGGTATGCATATGCTGTGTGTGAGAAATAACCTGCTAATATGACGATTTTGTGAAAAAAAAAAAAACAAAAAAAAAAAAAAAACTTGATTTTGCAAAGAATTGTGGGAAAAAATGACAACTTCAAAAAACTCACCATGCATCTTTCTAAATACCTTGGAATGTCTTCTTTCCAAAAAGGGGTCATTTGGGGGGTATTTGTACTTTTCTGGCATGTTAGGGTCTCAAGAAATGAGATAGGCCATCAGTACTTCAGGTGTGATCAATTTTCAGATATTGGCACCATAGCTTGTGGACGCTATAACTTTCACAAAGACCAAATAATATACACTAATTTGGGTTATTTTTACCAAAGATATGTAGCGGTATAAATTTTGGCCAAAATATATGAAGAAAAATTACTAATTTACAAAATTTTATAACATAAACGAAGAAAAATGTATTTTTTTTTACAGATTTTTCGGTCTTTTTTCTTTTATAGCTCAAAAAATAAAGAACTCAGCAGTGATTAAATACCACCAAAAGAAAGCTCTATTTGTGTGAAAAAAAGGACAAAAATTTCATATAGATACAGTGTTGCATGACTGAGTAATTGTCATTCAAAATGTGAGAGCACCAAAAGCTGAAAATTGGTCTGGTTATTAAGGGGGTTTAAGTGCCCAGTGGTTAAAACGAGTTGATTTAACATGGCAATTACTCATTGTGCACCAACACAAGACATAATACATGACTGATTTCATACAAGGCATGAAATACAAAAAAAAAAAAAAAAAAAAAAAAAGGCAGGCAGCTCCATTTTTAACGTAATATTGAATTAATTTTATTTGAAGTTTATTGTGATTTACCTTACGCGCCCAAATATCTCTAATTTTTCTTATGTGCATTTTGTTAAATCTACCAAAAGTGCATAAACAGTGAAAAAACTACAACGGAATCAATATTTGTTGTGTCTATCCTCTGTCTTTTTAACAGCATAAATTCTAGTTGAACTTTTGCACAGTTTTTGGAGGGCCTGGGCAGGTAGGTTGTTCCAAATAGCTAGGAGAACTAACCACAGTCCCTCAGTGAATTCAGAATAAGTTGTTCGCTCTCTTTATATAATCCCAAACAAGCTTAATATTATTAAAGTAGATGCAATACCTCGTGCTTTTTACTAGAATGTCTGAAGCACCTTGACCCCACTGACTAAGAGCATTGATAGTTTTGAAGTTGCTTTGCACCAGGGGTCTCCAGACTTTTTCAAACAAAGGGTCTGTTTATTGTCCTTCAGACTGAAGGGGGCCAGAATGTGGCCCGTGAGGTTAAAAAAATAATAATAATGTCCCGGGCCCAACATCAGTGAGAAAAAACATGGCCTTGGGGTTTGTGGTCAGGAGGAGGAACAGTAGTGCCCAGTCACTGATATTAGTGGGAGGCATTAGTACCACATCATCGATATCAGTGGAAGAAATACAGTGCGGGTCACTGGGAGGAATATTGGCTCAAATCATTGGCAGGAATAGTGGCCCAAGGGCCAGATTAAGGCTAGGAAAGGGAGGCAATCTGGCCCTCGGGCCGCAGCTTGGAGACCCCTGCTCTGCACGATCAACAGCATCTTTCTGGTCCACACTTGCATTAATGAACACACTAAGCCAAGGGATATATTGGCAATTAACTAACTTTGCTACAGAGAGATTTAACTTATCGGTGGCAGTATCCTCATTTCAAGTGATTCCAAAGGTTAAAAAAAAAAAATACAAACATGTCATTCTAACCTGCTCTGTGCAACGGCTTTGCACAAAGCAGCCCAGATCCTCTTCTCTTTGGGTGCTGCGCAAGCGGTCCCTGACTCCTACCCCCTGCAGAGTGCCCCCAATAGCAAGTCACCTGGTATGGGGCACTCAAGCAGGCTCACTCCTGAGCCTCGCTTCTGTGAATGTCCATTCACACAGAGAGCTCAGCTTGGCTACCCCCTCCCCCCAAATTAAGCTAAAAAAAAAAAACAAACACACTTCTGCCTTTAGAACAGGGTTTTTCAAACTGCCTTGCTGTGCACAAAAAAAGATCTAAAAATTTTCACGGCACACCTGAAAAGATAACAATTTTTGTGGTGAAGAATTTATTTTTACATATAGATTTAATTTTGAATTTAATGTGAAGGATGTGCCTGCTGTGGAGAGCAAATCAGATTGAAGCAATTGTAATCTTCATTGTACTTTCGCTTGCTTCCTTGCTTTTCATTTAACAGCCTCTCTTCCAAAGTTCCAGACATGATTAAGTATTTCTCCATCACTAAACCATGAACAAACTATTTTTAAGCATCAAAGTTGGAATGGAACGGTCTCTATTATGATAATATAATAGAGCAATCAGAGTTCTCCTGAGATTCTCCTGAGATCTCGCACAAGTCTTGCGTTACGAAAGGAACCAACGAATGACAGACTGACAGAGATTACATTTTTATATATAAATCAAAATAGAAAAGAAAACAAAGAAATTGAAGTTCCTTTCAAATATTCAGAAGTGGTGAAAATCCTGAAATTATAAAATAGAAAACTAAGGCAAAGTCCCAAAGTCTGAAATTTGAGAGGTTGCAAAAACAATATTACATCTATAATAAGGTAAACCTATTAAGGCAATAATAGACTCCAAGAATAGCAAATATTATAATCAGGTGCCAAAAAATAAAATAATAAAAACACCAGAAAAAATCCCAGAGGCAGAGTGTCCCAGTGGCAGATTGCCGTGTGTGGAGGGCCAGCCGGGGGCAGGTTTCTGAGTGACAAGGATCCAGCAGTTTGGGACATCCAAATAGGTTTTTGGGAGACCGAATTCCCTGAGCTTGGTGAGACGCTGTTGTGGTCATTTTTGTGGGTAAGGAGACTACATACTCACTTTGGGTGAAAAGCCTGCTTGGAGGAAGGGCCCTTTATTCTTCCCGGCATCGTGCTTACATCTTGTCTTTATACCTGCATGGATTTTTCTGATTCACTGTTATATACATCTGGGACTGTGTTTATTTAATATTCAGTTTTATTTCACATTTTTCAGATTATGTTTCCCTTTTTTTCCACTGTTGGTTTTGTGAATTTTAAAGATTTGATGATCTAATCCACCTGAGAAATTCTGTGGATTTCACTCAGTTAATCTTTTGGGATATTTTCTGGCGTTTTATTATTTTATTTTTTATTATTTTGGCACCTGATTAAATTATTTGCTATTCTTAGAGTCTATTATTGCCTTAATAGGTTTACCTTATTATAGATGTAATATTGTTTTTGCAGTCTCTCAAATTTCAGACTTTGGGACTTTGCCTTAGTTTTCTATTTTATAATTTCAGGATTTTAACCACTTCTGAATATTTGAACGGAACTTCAATTTTTTTGTTTTTTTTTCTATTTTTATTTATACACTGATATTAGCGCTGCACCCACCCCATGTTTTCCACTGGTTTGAGTTTTGTATTTAGGACTTTTGGTGTCGGCAGCTCTGCTTTTCTGAGTTCAAATTTTTTTAATATATTGTTTTCATTCACAGCTTCAACCGTTTCGGTTCTTTTAGCATTTTTATATGTTAATTTAACTTTTGCGACATTGATTTACCATTACATTTTTCAATAGGTTTTTCAAGGTTTGAAAACGCCAGCAATTTTAAATGTTTTTTCAAAATTCCCACGGCACACCTGCAAATCTCACGTGGCACACAGTTTGAGAATCACTGCTTTAGAACCACTTTACGTCAACATGCTGCTAATGAGACTATGGGCAACAAGTCATTAAAATCTCTTCACAGAAAAGAGATTTAATTGCAGGTGTAGTCCTAACCTACAGCTCTGTTCTGATTAACCTAAATTATGTCAGATTGAGATCTTGGAACATTTTTGGTGAATACAGAATGAAAAACAAACAAAAATGTCATATAGTACCTAACAGCTGTAGAGCTGTGAAGACTTAAAGTGATTGTTATTAAAAAAAAACAAAAAAAAAGGAAGGTTTACAAATATACCATATTTGCCTCCACTGTGCAGTTCGTTTTGCACAGTGTGGCACTGAACCTGGTCTTCTGGGGTCCCCCGGCGGCGCTCGCGGCTCCTCCTCACATCGGTAAACCCCCTGGGAGAAGCGCTCTCCCTGGGGGTTACCTTGCGGGCGCTCCCGGGTCCAGCATTTGCGTGCATAGACACAGAATGCCGGAATCGGCTTCGCGTCATTGGATTTGATTGACAGCAGCGGGAGCTAATGGTTGCGTTGCCATCAATCTAATCAAGAGCAGAGAACCCCAGGCAGAGAGGTACAGGTCTCCGCCGATGGTACTAACGGGCTCAGGTGAGTAAAACAGGGGGGGGGGGGGGGGGGGGGGGGGTTGGGAGGCCGGTCAATGTCAGAGGTTTTTTCACCTTAATGCATAGGTGAAAAAACACAAGGGTTTACAACCCCTTTAAGGCCAACTCACCATCAAACGGGAAGTCACTGATCAGCCTTTCAGGCTGATAACAGTTTGAGATTTCCAGAAAATTTAGCAGTTTTCCTCGGTATTCTCCCAGGTCCCCATCCTCTGAGCCTGCAGGAATTGTACGCATGACTTCTTCATTAAAGTCAGGGCCTGAAATCACAACACAATGAGGATTCACTGAGCAAATGAAAAAAATATAGTACAGATTATAGTGTACAACATCTCAGTCACACAATATCCTTTGTAATAGGGCATTTTTACTATCAGTATAGACCAGCACCAGTGTGCAAAAGTAACACAATGCACATTCAAATGGAGATTTTGCTAAATGTGAAATTTCTACAATTCTACCAAAAGGACAGAAATATGGGAGCTGCTATCAATGACTACTTGTGAAGGTGCAAACTCCTTATCCTGGTTTCACTATGCAGCGAGTCAATGACCTGGAACAAGGAGGCTATATACTTTCATGTTAGGGTCTCACTAGGTAGTGAAGGGAACAGTAATACAACAGCCCAAAAATCTGTACCTTTAAAGCAGTTTTAAACCCCAAAAATGGTTCAAAATTGCAGCTTAACAAGTCTCAGATGTGGTGGCTATAATCGTTTTCTTTGTTTAGGATTTTTTGCCTTTATTTTCACCTTGTGATCCAAATAGTAGGTCTGTTATTTTCCAACTTATGTTAACAGACCAAGCTGTCCAGACAAAGTAGCAGTTAAAGGTTGAGATAAATTTAATTATTTACACTGACAGGGGAGCTTACAACGATCTGCTTTTATTCATTCATGTAAAATCTTTATCCCAAAAAGGAGAAAAACCGTAAATGCTTATAAAGTGTTAGCTGAAGTTCAACTTCAATTTATTGGTCACATCCATTTAAATCTATTAGTCTAAAGCAGGCGAAAGGTGTACTGAAAACTGTCCAGTTCAGCAAAGACCAGTCGAATTTCGATTTATGTATGGCCCTTCCCACTCAACAGAAGTCAATCTGACGACTGTCTTTTTTCGAACGAGAATGTTGGAAAATTCTCATTCGATCAAGGCATGCAGCCAAAATCGGTTACATGGCGGTGTATTCTGACAGCGGAGGAGTCCCAGTCTTCAGAATACAACAGTGCAGTGGGGAGGATTCCTCTTTCCACCTTATTGTTAGCATGGTGGAATCCATTTTTTGGCCAGCCCACTGGCCGATTAAAAACATAAAAATAGACACCTATCGCCAGCTTAATAGTACCCTCACCCCAAACTGATTCTGCTGTCCAAAAAGGTGTCTGCTTTACTTCTTCATTCAGAATGCAGACACCTTAAAGCGGAGTTCCACCCAGAAATAAAACTTCCTCTGTCCGGATTGCTCCCCCCTCGGGTGTCACATTTCAGGGGGGAGGGTGGGAGCAAATACCAGTCAAATCCAGGTATTTGCTCCCACTTCCGGCGAAAGATCGCCGCAGTACCCGCAGCAATCTACGACATGTCCGGCCCCTCTCGCTGTCTTCTGGGAGACACACAGGTCTCAGAAGACAGCAGGGACAAATCAGATGCGCAGCGAGACTCGGGCATGCGCAGTAGGGAACCAGGCCTTTTGCTTTATTGAGGTGGAACTCCGCTTTAAGACAGGAAGTGTGTTACAGGCTGGATCACAAGATGAAATAAAAGGAAAGATTAAAAAAAAAAGGCCAAAATAAAGAAAAGCTAATATAACCACCACATCACATACAGGAATTTGTAAGCTGCAATAATATATATATATATATATCTCTATCGATCTCTCTATCTATCTATATCTCTATATCTATATATAGGGGGTAATATCACTAAGTATAAGAGGATGGATGGATATGATGGTGATGATGGATGAAGGTGGTTGATGATGATGGCAGCTGTACACGCACAGCTCACTATAGAAATTCAGCAATACCAAAGCCAACGGAACTGCCATGAATGCATGGGAGTGACGTCATCCCCGCTCAGCCAATAAAAGCTTCTGGCATGCGATAACCTGAAGCCGACCGCTTGAAGATGGTCAGCGGCCGGTGCGGAGCTCCAGGAAGTCTCATCCCTGGATCCAAGGTAATTAGAGTTCCACTTTAATAATGAGATAATATCTTGCTGACATTTTACATGGAAATTATTCTTTTGATCCCACCCTGGTCACATACCTATTGCTTGCATCAAGGTCTGCACTCTCTCACAATAAAGCTTGATCACACAGTTGTGAAATTCAGGGCCTTTATCTTCCCATACCAGGATGATATGTTCCTATAAAGTGCATAGAACATGGTCACACAGCCATTCTGGCAAGCATTCTGTATCTAGACTTACAATTCTGAGTTTCAGCAAAACTATTTTAAAGCTTAAATTGCCACAAAAAGGAAGGAAACGTACCCTACCGTTGGGAAATGGATCAGTAGTTCCAGATTACATTTATAAAAGTGTTGCAGAAAAATTCTACCAAATATGTACATGAAACAAGGCTGGGAATGGACATAGCTAAAGTGCTAAACACTCAAACATAAACTTAATAAAAGGATTGCAAGGATTAGAAAAAAAAGTTTGTTACCAATTCATGATACTGCATGTAACAGAATATATTAACAGAAAGTATTATAATGGAAGGGACTAAGGGTCAGTTCACACCACATGCAGTACAGTGCGTTTTTTTTCTGTATCAGAAAACGCATAGAAAGTAGGTTTTCAATGGCATTGTTCACACCAGTGCTTGCAGTTCCAGTAAAAAAACGCACTAGAACGCACCAAAAATTCACTGGAACACACGTCCTTATTTAAGGTTAGCAAAAAAGGGGGGGGGGGGGGGAGTGCACTGGACGGCATCAAAAATGCACATGCAGAAAAGCCTCTGGAACGCATCCGGACTGCGTTTCTATGGTGTGAACTGGCCCTAAAGTGATAGTCTTCATCCAAGAACCTTAAGAGCCCATTCACTCCAGTCCATCTTAGCGCTTCCATTAACAGGCATGATTCCTTTTGTTAACTTGCGTTGCAGGCCATTTGTTTCAATGGGCTGTCAACACACCAAAACGAACCAAAAATCAGACATGGAGCAGTTTTTCGGACGGCAGTGATTTGGAGTGCATTACAACACGTGTTATAGGTGTGTTGGGTCAGCGAATTGGGGTGCCACTGAAAATGAATGATACCTCAATGGAGAAGTGTGAATGGGCCCTTAAGATTTAAGTGCATTTAAAGCCCAAAAAATTTGTTTTGGATAGAGTGGTGAGAGAAAAGGTAGTGAGTACCCCCAGCAGGTTTTAATTGCCATCTGCAACCTCATCAGGGATATTCACTCTATTTTTTTCTGCTGACCACATCTGGAAGGGAAATGGGTGAAAATCCGAAATGGAGTTGCCATCAGAAGAGGAAGAGCTCCTTGTTTAGGGAGTGACATAGCCAACGGTTGCTGGTGACGTTTGAGACACTTTTTTGATGGCATTAATTTAAGTGTCTATTTGGAGGAAGTATTTCTTGCTTTTGCCTGAACATGCAGCCGGACGTGTCTCTGTGGGGGAAACGGCATTAAGAAGATAGCCCCGTTTCATGTACTGCTGTTATTGAACCTTTGATCATACAGCCATTCATGTTTTTGGGTATCACCACTTCTTCTATGTTTTGTGCTTCATCTTGAACAAATTTGACATAATGTACGTTTTTAATTGTGTGCTGCGTGAGGAGTTTTTAAAGTGATATTAATAAAAATCAATTTTTAGAATATATTTTATATATATATATATCTATATATATCTTTCTCCATTCTAAGAGATACTTTGAGATTATATTACAGAAGAGGAAGAGATGAGAAATCTTCCCATGGAAACGCTTGTTCCCGTGACATCTAAGAGGGGATTTCCTTCACATTTGTAAGATATACTTCCACTTCCTGTTATCTCTACAGAAGTAAAAGGGAAATCTCCCCAATAGGACACAGGCAGATAACAAACATTCCTTACTCAACCCAAAATGAAAATGACTTGAATTATACTTTAAGTCAGTAAACAGTTTTGATGCTTACCAAGTATGGAATTGCTAGATGTCTGAAGTGTTCCAAAAGAAATTCCAACACATCGTTACGGGGAAGACTTTCAACTTCTGGGAGGTCTTCTGTGAAGATCTGTAACATGAATATTAAATAGGTGATCTTTATGGGTCACCATAATTGTATTCAGCGGTGTATTTTTCTTATGTACATGTAAACCTACAGTACAGTCTTTTAATTAGATTAGTCTTTGGTTCAACTAAAGAATTCAGACTTGATGTTTTTCAGCTAGGATTTTTTATTGATCCCTAGTGTAGTATATTTGTCTCAAAACAATATCTTCATTTATTTTTTATTAAAGGGTTTTGAATTGTTTTACATACAAAACAATACAATATATCTTACCTTTAAACCATCTTCAGGATAATCCCTCAGCACCCATACACAGTATTCAAATATCAAAGAAAGTTTTTCTGATCCTGTAGAAAGAACAACAAATATTTCTTTTTTTTTTTAACATAAAGTTTATTTATTTATCACAAACAAACAAAACACAAATCAAGTTACATTAGCTCAAGACAGATATTGTACAATGATTGTCCATATCAAATCAAGACAGTAGGTGCAGTGCAGATAATATAGTACAACCGCACAACTAAGGGCAAAAGTAGAGTTTTAAAACTTCTAACCCAAGTCACTGTAGAAGCCCACGTGAGGGGGGAGGAAGGGTGGGGGGGGGGGGGGGGGGTTAGGGGGGTGGGGGGGAAGGCCTGGGTAGGGAGGCCCAGCAGGGGTCCTCCAAGCTTAGCTAAATATTAACCGTGTATCGGGGAGGCCTTGACCGGGGCAGAATTACTTAAGGCAGGGATGATTGGACAGCTAAAAGCGTAAGCTATAGTACTAAGTTTATCTATGGAATAGTCAGGTGTTTGGCCTCCACCCAACCCGCCCAGACTCTATCAAACTTTTTTGGGCAGTTCCTTCCCATATATGTTAATTTATATAGGGGGAGGGCTGCATTGATGAGCGAGAGCCATAGTTGTTTAGTAGGTGGTTGAGGCTGATTCCAGTTAAGGAGAATCGCCTTTCTGGCATACATCGCAGTGTAAAAAACAAATAATTTTTTCCTTTTGGGGGCCTCTAGAGAGCCACATATGCCCAGCAGGAGGGGGAGAGGACTATAGGGGACACTGATTTTGCCCACCAAGTTGATATCGTCTGGGACTAACTTCCAAAAAACCACTATCCGTGGACATGACCACACAGTATGATAAAAATCTGCATCGTCTGAGCCACATCTGGGACAGGTGGCTGTTCTATCTGTATAAATTTTTGCGAGCCGCGATGGGGAGTAAAAGGCCCGGTGTAGAAATTTTAATTGGCTAAATCTATCTCTAGAGGAGATAGTCAGTGTTAGGTATTGCTGCACCCCCTCCTCCTAGTCATCTTCAGTCAAGTCAGGTATGTCACGCTGCCAGGTTGTCAGCAATTGTGAGACTCTAGACGTGTCCAGAAGGGTAAGTTTATTATAAATAAGCGAGAGTAGTTTAGTGCCTTCAGGTGCACGAAGTTCAGTTTCCAAATCTGACATCCGCAGAGCTATCGGGTTGGGAAACTGGGAGCGAAATGCATGTCTCAACTGGAGAAATCTAAAAAACATCCGGTTTGGGAGGCCTTTTCTACTTTTCAGATCATCGAACGTTATTAGTTGTCCCTGCGATACAATATCACCAAGGGCAACTATTCCGTATCTAGCCCATATGACGGGATCTGGAATCGACTGAAAATGACTCAACCGTGGGTTACCCCAAAGTGGTGTCACAGGGGACCACGTATTTTGTGTCCCTAGTTTCGCGTTCACCGTATCCCACACCTTAATGGTCGTTTTCATAGGCACAGATATTTTGGGATTGGAGCGGGGCCCTCTATGTATGAGATTTCGTCGTTCCGAGTAGGAACCAAGTAACGCGGCCTCCACATCGGATGCCGGATTAAAGGGCTCCTCCGCGAGCCACCACTTTAATGTTACCAGGACTGCCGCCCAATAGTATTTTAAGAAACATGGGAGTGCCAGGCCACCCATCGTAACCGGTAGTTGTAATGTTGTTTTTGCGATTCTAGGGGCCTTTCCATTCCATACGAAGGAGATGACCAAACTGTCCAACTTGGTAAAGAAGGAAAGAGGTACGGGTACAGGAGTTTGTCTGAATAAATAGGTGAATTTGGGCAGGATGGACATCTTAACTAAATTTACGCGGCCCACTGGACTAAGGGAAAGAGTTTTTCATGACGAAAATTGGTGGGTCACTCGAGACAACACCGGGGTCAGATTCAGACCAATGAACTGCCGAAGGTCTCTGTGTATCTCCACGCCAAGGTATCTGAACTGTGATACCCGGCAAAGTTGTGCATCCAAATGCAAAGGAGCAACCCCAGAGTGCAATGGGAACAATACTGATTTTCCCCAGTTAATACCTATTCCTGAGTACCGCCCACACCTATCTATAACCTGAAGTGCTTGTGTCAGTGATTGTCTGTCGTCTTTAAGATATAACAACGTGTCATCCGCGTACAATGACACCTTTTCCTGTAGTGGGCCTATAGTAATACCCTGTATTTGTGAGGTGGACCTAATAAGGATAGCCATGGGCTCTATCGCCAGCGCAAAGAGCCCCGGGGATAACGGGCATCCCTGTCTCGTTCCCCTACAGGGGGGAAAAGACGGAGAGAGGACCGCTCCAGTTCGTACCCTGGCCGTCGGGGATCTGTACACTGCCTCAACCCAGGAGATGAAGACGGGACCAAATCCGAATCTGCGAGGGACCTCCCACAGATATTTCCATTCCACAGAATCTAAAGCTTTTTCTGCATCTAGGGAGGCCACTACCGCTTGGTCAATGTCTCCAATCCCCAGGCCAAGACCGCATACAGTCTCCGGAGGTTAATGTCTGTGCCCTTGCCCGGCATGAACCCCGATTGATCTTCGTGCACTAATGACAGTATTACCTCATTAAGACGTCTGGCAAGTATTTTAGTTAAAATTTTTGCGTCAGAATTCAACAGGGAGATGGGCCTATAGGATGAACACAGTTGGGGATCTTTCCCTGGTTTGGGCACTACGACTATTATTGCTTGTGCCATAGAAAGGGGGGGGGGGGGGGTTTCCCTCCCTTAGCATCTTAACCAACATATTGTGTATTCTTGGAGCCATTTCCTCAGTATATTGCTGATAGAACTCAGGAGGGAATCCATCCGCCCCAGGAGTCTTACCCGGTTGTAGAGAGCCCAAGGCTATTTGGACCTCTTCTATTGTGATTGGACTATCCAGGGATTGTCTGTCTTCCGTGGTCAGAGTAGGGAATTCCACTTCATCTAAGAACCCAGATAGCTCTTCTTCAGAGTATCCTGCTCTTGATGAGTACAGATTGGAGTAGAATTCCATAAAGCATGTGTTTATATCTGATGGGTCTGTCTTTATTGTTCCGTCAGTCGCCGCAATTCTCGCTATAGTGGGGGTCGTGGATTGTTCTTTAGCAAGCCAGGCTAACAGTCTCCCCGTCCTCTCCCCCTGTTCAAATATTTTTTGTGATTGAACTAACTGTCTTTTATTGACTTTGGCCAAGCAGAACCTCCCTGTATGCTGCTTTCATGTCCTGTCCTGTGATGGGGTTAGACGTGAGGGCAAAGTCAGATTCCAGAGTCTGAGCCTTGGCCTCTGCCTCCTCAAGTGTAATCTGGTTATTTTTACGTTCCGTAGCTATAGAAGACATATAACATCCTCTGATATAGGCCTTAAATGCATCCCAGTCATTACCCGGTGAAGTTGAGTCAGCATTTATCAACCAGTATTGTCTAATCAAGGTGGCCATCTCAAACTCTATAGTCGGGTGGTTTATCCAAAATCTAGATAGACGCCATATTCTGTCAGCAGGGGGTGTTGTCGCCTGTATAACACAGAGCATTGGCGAATGATCCGATATTCCTCTGGGGAGGATCTTGATCTCTCTAATCTTAGGCAAAAAATTGCCACTGGCATAGATGAGATCAATGCGAGAGAGCGTATTGTGTGAAAGGGAGCAGCATGTGTATGAGCGTTCATTAGGGTATTTCCATCTCCACACGTCCTCAAAACCAAAGATACCTGCCCATCTGGATAAGGAAGAGTCCGTGGCTGGGTCGGGGGTGAGTCTATCGCGGGACGGATCCGGCCCTATATTGAAATCCCCTGCCAGAAGGACATTATCTGTGGGATATTGAGCTAGAAGGGGGATAAGGTTATGGATTAGGGAAATGTCAGCCGGGGGTGGTAAGTAAATGCCCACCAGTACCATCTCAACCGTATCAATAATTGCATGAATTAGTACGTACCTACCCCCAGGGTCCAGCTTAACATCCAATAACTCAAATTGAATGGACTTATGAGTCAAAATATTGACTCCCCATGAGTAGCCAGAGTGGGTGGCATGGAAATGTCGCCCCACCCAGGGGCGTTTGTGACTCATTATCTTACTCCCCACTAGATGCGTTTCCTGCAATATGCAGATGTGGGGGTTGTATTTCTTAATATAATCAAACACGAGGGAGCGCTTTATTTTATCACCTAGTTCCCGGACATTCCAAGAAAGAACTCTCAGGGGGGCCATAGCATGGGAGAATATAGATATGCAAGGATTAAGTTACTGTCAGCCGGACCCTGGGAGGTCGGCACCAACCCCATTACCCTGCACCTATGGGTCCGCCATGGATCCGGGCAGAGCGGCGGCAGGGCCCAAATCCATAGCACCCCCACATAACATACATTGTCACTCATCTGTCTTATATAGTACAAATGAACACTATAAAACAAGAAAAAACAAAAACCCAAGCTCTTCCCACCCCGCACAACCGCTGTGGAACTCGGTGTGCCTAAACCCCAAACAAAACCCATTAGGTTCTAGGAAAGTCTCCTACAAAACAGAGAGGCAACCCCCAGAACGGCACCAATCAACACAGGGGCGGTCAAAGTTCGGTGCAGTCCAGAGACATCCGTCCGTATCCTGAGGATAAAAGGAGCGTAATAGGAATCCATATAACTTATAAACTGAAGGAGAAAACGTGATAAAAAAAAAAATTTTTTTTTTTTTGAAAAGAAAAACACCTAGCCGCAGCTAGGGGCAACAAATATTTCTTAATTCGATAAGACTAATAAAAATATTTTGCCAATTTCTTTTCTTTTTTTTTTTTTTAAGTAGTATTTAAAGCAAACTTATTCTCGAATGTAAACATGGTATGTTAACAGTCTTAATAAAGATAAAGATTAGTGAATAGGCTGAAATATTTACTTTGGCTAGAGAAAATGCTGCTCCAAGCCTCCTCCAGTGCTGGTCTTATAATTAAAAGCCTATGAATTTGGTTAGCATCATTCCTTCAGAGGAGGATCAGCTGACCTAACCTGTTCCTCCCCCTTCAGCAAAGATCACATACGAAAGGCTTACGGTTAAAGTGATACTAAAGGTTAGTTTTTTTAAAAATAACAAACATGTCATACTCATCTGCTCTGTGCAAGGGTTTTGCACAGAGCAGCCCCGATCCAACTTTTCTGGGGTCCCCCGGCGGCGCTCCTGACTCCTCCTTTTCCCCGGGTGCCCCCTCTGAGAAGCGCTTTCCGTGTCCATTGACACAGATAGCAGGACTCTGCCCCGCCTCCCCACGTCACTGGATTTGATTGACAGCAACGGGAGCCAATGGCTCCTGCTATCAATCTATCCAATGAGGACCCGAGCCAGTGGCTGGAGCTGCTGGACTTGTCTTCGATGCTGGAACAATCGGACTCAGGTAAGTTAAGGGGGGCTGCTGCAGTACAAGAGGTTTTTCATCTTAACCACTTCGGCCTCGGAAAGGATTTACCCCCTTTTAACCACTTGACCACTGGGCACTTATACCCCCTTAATAACCAGACCAATTTTCAGCTTTTGGTGCTCTCACATTTTGAATGACAATTACTCAGTCATGCAACACTGTATCTATATGAATTTTCTGTCCTTTTTTTCACACAAATAGAGCTTTCTTTTGGTGGTATTTAATCACCGCTGGGTTCTTTATTTTTTGCGCTATAAAAGAAAAAAGACCGAAAAATCTGTAAAAAAATAAATTTTTCTTCGTTTCTGTTATAAAATTTTGAAAATTAGTAATTTTTCTTCATATATTTTGGCCAAAATTTATACCGCTACATATCTTTGGTAAAAATAACCCAAATCGGTGTATATTATTTGGTCTTTGTGAAAGTTATAGCGTCCACAAGCTATGGTGCCAATAGCTGAAAATTGATCACACCTGAAGTACTGACGGTCTATGTCATTTCTTGAGACCCTAACATGCCAGAAAAGTACAAATACCCCCCAAATGACCCCTTTTTGGAAAGAAGACATTCCAAGGTATTTAGAAAGATGCATGGTGAGTTTTTTGAAGTTGTCATTTTTTCCCACAATTCTTTGCAAAATCAAGTTTTTTTTTTTCTTTTTTTTTTTCACAAAATTGTCATATTAGTAGGTTATTTCTCACACACAGCATATGCATACCACAAATTACACCCCAAAACACATTCTACTATTACTCTCGAGTACGGCGATACCACATGTGTGAGACTTTTACACAGCGTGGCCACATACAGAGGCCCAACATGCAGGGGAGCACCTTCAGGCGTTCTGGAGCACCCAGGCCAATTCTGACATTTCTCTCCTACATGTAAAAATCATCATTTATTTGCTAGAAAATTACATAGAACCCCAAAACATTATATATGTTTTTTTAGCAAAGACCCTAGAGAATACAATAGCTGTCATTGCAACTTTTTATCTCGCACGCGTTTTTTTTGGAGAAAAACTGTTTTTTGCTTTAAAAAAAAACAAAACAGTAAGGTTAGCCAATGTTTTTGCACAATGTGAAAGATGAAGTTACGCTGAGTAAATAGATGCCTAACATGTCACCTTTCAAAATTGCACACGCTTGTGGAATGGCGCCAAACTTCGCCACTTAAAAATCCCCATAGGCGACGCTTTAAAATGTTTTACTGGTTACAAATTTTGAGTTACAGAGGAGGTCTAGGGCCAAAATTATTGCTCTCGCTCTACCGATCGCAGCGATACCTCACATGTGTGGTTTGAACACCGTTTTCATATGTGTTCGGGACTTACGTATGCGTTCGCTTCTGCATGCGAGCACACAGGGACAGGGGCGCTTTAAAATTTTTAAATTTTTTTTTTATTGTTCATTTTACTTTATTTATTTTAGTTTGACACTTTTTTCCAAAAAAAAAAATGTTTTTGATCACTTTTATTCCTATTACAAGGAATGTAAACATCCCTTGTAATAGGAATATGGCATGACAGGTCCTCTTTACAGTGAGATATGGGGTCAATAAGACCCCACATCTCACCTCTATTCTGTGCCTGAAATAAAAAAAAAAAAAAAAAAAAAAAAAAAAAGATCCTGGCTTCGATCGTAGCGGTGAGCCGGTAGAAGCACCGGAGGGCGGCGGGAGGGGGGGACATCCCCTCTCGCCTCCCGTAAGAACGATCAAGCAGTGGAACTGCCGCTATGATCATTCTTATGGTGTAGGGAATCGCCGGCTGAAAAAGCTGATATCTGAATGATGCCTGTAGCTGCACCCATCATTCAGATATCCCCGCACAAAGTCAAGGATGTCGTATGACAGAAGGCGGGAAGTGGTTAAAACGCTTTTTTTTTTTTAACACAAAGTTGTCCATTTATACAATATTTCTAACACATAGCATGTACATACCAAAAATGACACCCTAAAATAGATTCTCCTCCTCCTCCTGAGTACGGCGATACCACATGTGTGAGACTTCCACAGCCTGGCCACATACAGAGGCTAGGTATGGCTGAGCATGGCAGAGTATGGCTGAGCATGGCTGGGTATTGCAGAGTATCGCCGAGTATGACAGGGTATGGCAGGGTATGGCTGGGTATCACCGAGTATTGCAGAGTATGGCTGGGTATCACCGAGTATTGCAGAGTATGGCTGGGTATTGCTGGGTATTGCAGAGTATGGCTGGGTATGGCAGAGTATTGCGGGTTATGGCAGAGTATTGCAGATTTTTGCGGGGTATTGCAGAGCATGGCTGGGTATGGCAGAGTATGGCAGAGTATGGCTGGGTATCACAGAGTATTGCAGAGTATGGCTGGGTATTGCGGGGTATGGCAGAGTAATGCGGGATATTTCAGGGTATGGCAGAGTATTGCGGGGTATTTCAGGGTATGGCAGAGTATTGCGGGGTATTTCAGGGTATGGCAGAGTATTGCGGGGTATTTCAGGGTATTGCAGGGTATGGCAGAGTATTGCGGGGTATTGCAGGGTATGGCAGAATATTGCGGGGTATTTCAGGGTATGGCAGAGTATTGCGGGGTATTGCAGGGTATGGCAGAGTATTGCAGGGTATGGCAGAGTATTGCAGGGTATGGCAGAGTATTGCGGGGTATTCCAGGGTATGGCAGAGTATTGCGGGGTATTCCAGGGTATGGCAGAGTATTGCGGGGTATTCCAGGGTATGGCAGAGTATTGCGGGGTATTCCAGAGTATTGCGGGGTATTCCAGGGTATGGCAGAGTATTGCGGGGTATTCCAGGGTATGGCAGAGTATTGCGGGGTATTCCGGGGTATGGCAGAGTATTGCGGGGTATTCCGGGGTATGGCAGAGTATTGCGGGGTATTCCAGGGTATGGCAGAGTATTGCGGGGTATTCCGGGGTATGGCAGAGTATTGCGGGGTATTCCGGGGTATGGCAGAGTATTGCGGGGTATTCCGGGGTATGGCAGAGTATTGCGGGGTATGGCAGAGTATTGCGGGGTATTCCAGGGTATGGCAGAGTATTGCGGGGTATTCCAGGGTATGGCAGAGTATTGCGGGGTATTCCAGGGTATGGCAGAGTATTGCGGGGTATTCCAGGGTATGGCAGAGTATTGCGGGGTATTCCAGGGTATTGCAGAGTATTGCGGGGTATTCCAGGGTATGGCAGAGTATTGCGGGGTATTCCAGGGTATGGCAGAGTATTGCGGGGTATTCCAGGGTATGGCAGAGTATTGCGGGGTATTCCAGGGTATGGCAGAGTATTGCAGGGGTATTGTGGGGTATGGCAGAGTATTGCAGGGTATGGCAGAGTATTGTGGGGCATTGCAGAGGGCATTGCAGAGGGCATTGCAGAGTAGTGGGGATGGCTGAGCATGGATGGATGGATGGATGGATGGATGGCTGGATGTCTCTGTGCAGCGCTGTGGGCACTACACATGCAGCCCACAACGCTGCAGCCATCCATCCAGCCCCCTCTCCGCTCAGTGTACCGATCGGTACACAGGAGGGGAGGAGAGGAACCGGCATCATCAGATGACGCCGGTTTGTTTACATGTGATCGCGCCGTAATTTGACCGCGCGATCACATGGTAAACGGCCGCGATCAGCGGCCATTTACCGGGATCCGTCACGGATGCTCTCGAGTGCGCACGAGAGGAGAATTCTGGGAGGACGTCCCTGGACGTCCTCCCAGAGTTAAGCAACCGCCCTGTAGCCGTCATTTGGCTATGGGCCGGTTGTTAAGTAGTTAATGACCAGGCCATTTTCTGTGATACGGCACTGCGTCACATTAACTGACAATTGGGCAGTTGTTAGATGCTGTACCCAAACAAAATTGATGTCCCTTTTTCCCCACAAATAGAGCTTTCGTATGGTGGTATTTGATCACCTCTGAGCTATTAAAAAAAAAAAAAAAAAAAAAACACTGACAATTTTGAAAAAAATATATACTTTTTTTTACTTTCTGCTAGAATACATATCCAAAAATAATGAAAGAAATAAAATGTATTCATCAGTTTATTAGGCCAACATGTATTCTGCTACATATTTTTGGAAAAAAATAAATAAATCAAGCAATAAAACGTAGATTGACTGGTTTGCGCAAAAATTATAGTGTCTACAAAATAGGGGAAAGATTTAGGGACTTATTTTTTTATTGGTTTTACTAGTAATGGCGGGGATCAGGGATTTTTAGCGTGACTGCGACATTCTTTTGGTGACCAGTGACACCAATACAGTGATTAGTGCTATAAAAATGCACTGATCACTTTATAAATGGCACTGGCAGGGAAGGGGTTAACATTAGGGGGCGATCAAGGGGTTAGGTGTTCCCTAGGGAGGGGTTTCTAACTGTCAGGGAGACGGACTGACTGGGAGTAGAGCGAGAGAGATTGCTGTTCCCGATCACTAGGAACAGCTGATCTCTCTCCTCCCCTGTCAGAACGGGGATCCACCTTGTTTACATAGGCAGATCCCCGTTCTGCCTCTCTTTACAGCGATCGCAGACCCGTAGGCGAGCTCCCACGGTGTTGTACCTCATGCACAGACCCGCAGCAGAGTCGCCTTGTTGCAGTATATATATGTGGAAGGTGGTCAGCAAGTGGTTAATGTATCGAATGCATTAAGGTGAAAAATCTCGAGACGTTACAACCCCTTTAAGAAACAGAGTCAAACAGAACGTTGCAATTAAAATGACTGCAAAACAAGCGCCATTTGATGAGGTTATGCATACTCAGGAGCTGGGAGACAGTGAGGGCACTCTAACAGTTGACAGTAGAACTGTAAGAATTAAGGTGACATCTGACTCTTAAGACAATAAAAGTGAAGCAAAATAAAGAGGCAAATGCAAAGAAAGACTTGAACTAATTATATGTCATAATATATACAAAAGTAACATGAAAAATGGCACAAGGCAAAAGCCTAGCTATAAAAGTAAGAAGGGGGGGGGGGGGGGGGCTCTGCATCAGAAGGGTTTTCCCTTTAAAAAAAAAAAAAAACCACCATAAAAAAAAAAGTTCACCTTTTTAACCACTTCAATACCGGGCACTTTCCCCCCTTCCTACCCAAGCTAATTTTCAACACTGTCGCTTTTTAAATGACAATTGCGCAGTCATGCTACATTGTACCCAAGCAAAATTTTTATAATTTTGTTCCCACAATAGAGCTTTCTTTTGGGGTTATTTGATCACCTATGGGGTTTTTATTTTTTGCTAAACAAATAGAAAAAGACCAGAAAAAAATAAATAAAAAGTTTCTTAGTTTCTATTATAAAATTTTGTAAATAAGTGTTTTCTCCTTCACTGACGGGCACTGATAAGACGGCACCGATGGGCACCAATATGCAGCACTGATGGGCACCAATATGCAGCACTGATGGGCGGCACTAATTGTCACTGAAAGGCTGCATTCATGGGTACTGATGGGGGGCACTGGCAGGCATTACTGATGGGCACTGATTGGCATTTGACTCCTCTAGTCCAGATAGAGGGAAAGCCGATACACGGCTTTTTCTGTTTACACAGTGAGCAGCTGTGATTGGACACAGCTGATCACGTGGTAAAGAGCCTCTATCAGAGGCTCTTTACCGAGATCGCTGTTGCAGGGTGTCAGACTGACAACACAGATCGCCATGCTGCGCGCGCGCTGGCTCGTTATCCTGAAAGACATTATATGACGTCCAGTCAAAATAATGGAACCACCGCCCGGCCGTCATTTTGCTATAGGCCGGACGGGAAGTGGTTAAAAATACAAATCTTTTTGCAGTTTAAAAAAAAAATACAAAAAATGCACTTTTTTTTAAATGGGAGATTGGAAAGCATTGCACCCATGATCAGTAGATCGTGGGTGCTATGCAGGGCTCTTGAAGGCTGGGTGTGCGAGCTGTTAGGCCATACATTGTACAGCCAAGCAGTTACACATTAACAGGAAGCATCAATGAACTACCACAGCACTCAACAGCATCATAGTAGCTCACTGAGAACTACAAGCTGAAAGCCGCAAAGGCCTGTGGTATCGGGGAGCCGGGGGCCAGTGGATTTGTAACAAGGTTACACCCTGAATATGGGTGCAACATGTTACAAAAAGGTGAACTTATCCCTTAACTACACATATAAAACAAGCCCTGGAGCCCACAGGGACCTACAAAAACAAACCAGTAATGGCAGCTCCTGTGCACTTTCCTTTTAACCATTCCCCTGCTTCACTGTTCTACCAGGGTGAACAACACCACTTCACTCGTTAACTCACCCAACCGCTGCAGGTACTGGACTGTTCTTTCATGGCCCTTCAATGGAGAGTTTGCTTTCTTTGACTGGTCAACAAGAACTGCAAGAGCTGCACAAGAAGCAAGAAGTAAGTAATCACAGTCTCCCTAATAGCTGACTGCAACATCAAATTACTGATCATGGTTATGAAACCACAGAACTCACCTTTTTCATGTAGCCCTTTCTTCTCATAAAGGATGATCAGCTCACTGTACTTGTGTGCCTTTTTCAGGACATGTTCACTCTCTTCCACATGGCAATGATTATGCTCTAACCGGAGAAGAGGAGCCACCAAAGCCACATTTGTCTAGTAAAAGAGGAAAAAAAGGTTTTTCTATAAATCATGCTCAGTCATGCTAAATAAATTGGACTGCTCCAAATGGAGGTATACAGACAACACCCTAAATGAAAAGTCATAATTCTCTGCTCAATACACGGTTCTGACTCACTCTTGTGTGTGTTGATAGAAGGCTGCATTATAATTATTTGAAGAACTAAAATATTTTTATTTTTAAAGATTTTTTTTTTTTATAATTCTGGACCATGATAAACTATACAAAAAAGGTCATGCCAAACAAGTATACATTGAGAAAACTATGACCTATTTTCCTTATAATCAATTTCCCTGTCTACCTAACAGGATAAGAAGAATGGGATTCATTCACAATTAAAATTAAAGTTTGAATCGTCTTTCAAATGTATTTTAGGTCAAAAGGCTGTAGTGGAGTCATAATTATTTTAATTAGGCTATAAGTTATAGACATTTAGCTGAAATAATGATACACCTTGGCAGAGATGCATCACCAGATTACAGAGCACATAATGAAGACATTCATACACAATTTTCCTACTGTCTACATCAAACATTTCATTGCGATTTTCTCCAGCAGAACAATTTCTCATTCATACAAGACAAAGGACACATTTTAGAGGCCTGATACATGACTGACAGGCCATGAGACCAAGCACTTGTCCAAGCAGAGTGGCAAGCACACAGCTTCTTTTTTTTGTTCCTTTCCTAATGCGGTGGTATGGCTACTTTTTTACTAGGACCCTAAGGACCCATTCACACTTATGTGATCTGGTACATGCGTTACTTCATAGCTATGCTATTCATTGTCACTGCCACTCCAACACACTAAGCTAAAGCACATGCATTGCAACACACAGTAAGGTACTACCATGTGTTGTAATGCACTGGGTTGATAATATGTATTAATGCAACACAATAGAAATTGAAGGTGTACAACCACAAGTGTTTTGCAGATATTGTGCCAATATGCAGGACTTACATGCAAGTAACATTTGAGCAAAGTGGTGTCTATAATCTGGAGAAGTTTCTTCTTCGACTTGATGGTTGGAGTCCCTTCCATAAGTGGAGAGGTGGTAGAGTGGTGATCAGTATCATTCAGCTTCTTTACCAGGTGACTTCTTTTCTGTCAGTTTAGGAATACAATGCTTGAGACCAACTAACAATGACACAAGGTTTTCACTGTACTGGAACAGGTTCACAGATGCATGCCAGGCAAAATTTTCTGCTTAAATGTATAAAATGTAAACAAAAAACCCTTGGCGGTGCCTTTCATTGTTTTTAGAATGAAACAAAAAACTTCTGATGATACATTACAATCAATTCCCAAAGCAGTGTTTTAGCTAAAGACACAGCATAGCAAATTAGCATTTAAAATTAAAATGTGTCGGATTTAAACCTCCTACTAAGCTGTCTGAAGGTACAAGTCACTGCTGTGATTATTAGATTGAGACTTGTACATTCAATATTTTTAGCAGACCTGAACAGGTAAAAAATAACAAAAACCCACAACTGACACTACAGCTACTGTTTGGATAGAATACTGTATAATATGCAATATTTCAGATATACCTAAACACAAAAACTTGAAAACATTCTCTTATAGCCCTAATATTCTGATCTCAAATGGGTCAAAGGATGCATTGCCAGATAAATACAAAAGGTATTCTAAAATTTTAAACAACTGTTGGGCATGCTGTACTCATCATAGCATTACAATTGATAGGGAACCCTTCTTGTGTCAAAACCTCTACTGTGTCACACTGCATACAGAAAAACCGTAAGCAGAAGATTGCTCATGGTTTTCTGTATTCAGTGTGAAAAAGTAGAGGGATTCCATATCAACATTCATGCTAAACTGAGGAAGTACATCTTAAAATAACTAACATTTCTAGAATCCCGAAAAATTGTTTCTCCTATTGACCTTCTCACCTGGGTTAAGTAATCTATGAGAGCCAGATTGGCTTTCTCTAGTTCTGCTCCTGACAGTAAGGGCACAGGATTGGGGTACTGGAGCTGTTTTTTGTAATCAGAAGGTAGCAGGTCTGGATACATCCCAATAACATGCGTAGGATCTGGCAAAACAGGATTACATAAACAAAAAGTAATGCAAATACAGTTTTCACGTTTTAACATAATTTCCTAAAGGCAACAACTGATTTTTTTTTTTTTTTTTTTTTAGACATTATAGGCAAGATCGGTATATCATATACAGATGATTGGAAGATGACACTGTCACACACTAATATGGCAAAAACTTTTAAATCCAGACATTCAAGGTCAACCAAAACTTTAAAAATGTTCAGCGATGTAACACAGGAAGAAAGGTTACTACATACGAGATTTTATATCACATAAATCATTGTCCAGGTGAGCACACAGTGAGAGAAGTTCAAAACCAGCACACCTACCACTGTGCACACATTTCAGGCTCGAATACATACAGTGCCTTGCAAAAGTATTCACCCCCCTTGGCATTTTTTATGTTTTGTTGCCTCACAACCTGGAATTATAATGGATTGTTTGAGGATTTGCATCATTTAATTTACAGAACATGACCACAACTTATTATTGTGAAGTAAACAACAAATAGGACAAAATAACAGAAAGCGTCAATGTGCATAACTATTCACCCCCCTAAAGTCAATACTTTGTAGAGCCACCTTTTGCGGCTATCACAGCTCCAAGTCGCTTTGGATAAGTCTCTATGAGCTTGCCACATCTTACCACTGGGATTTTTGCCCATTCCTCCTTGCAAAACTGCTCCAGCTCCTTCAAGTTGGATGGTTTCCGCTTGTGAACAGCAATCTTTAAGTCTGACCACAGATTTTCTATTGGATTGAGGTCTGGGCTTTGACTAGGCCATTCCAACACATTTACATGTTTCCCCTTAAACCACTCAATTGTTGCTTTAGCAGTGTGTTTGGGGTCATCGTCCTGCTGGAAGGTGAACCTCCGTCCTAACCTCAAATCACACAGAGTGATACAGGTTTTGCTCAAGAATATCCCTGTATTTAGGACAATCCATCTTTCCCTCAACTCTGACCAGTTTCCCAGTCCTGACTGCTGAAAAACATCCCCACAGCATGATGCTGCCACCACCATGTTTCACTGTGGGGATGGTTTCTTTGGGTGATGTGATGTGTTGGGTTTGCACCAGACATAGCGTTTTCTTTAATGGCCAAAAACTTAAATTTATCAGACCAGAGCACCTTCCTCCATACATTTTGGGAGTCTCCCACATGCATTTTCGCAAACTCAAAACGTGCCATTTTGCGTTTTGCTGAAAGTAATGGCTTTCTTCTGGCCAATCTGCCATAAAGCCCAACTCTATGGAGCGTACGGCTTTTTGTCGTCCTATGTACAAATACTCCAGTCTCTGCTGTGGAACTCTGCAGCTCCTCCAGGGTTATCTTAGGTCTCTGTGCTTCCTCTCTGATTAATGCCCTCCTTGCCCGGTCTGAGTTTTGGTGTGCAGCTATCTCTTGGCAGGTTTGCTGTTGTGTTATGTTCTTTCCTTTTGGTTATGATAGATTTGATGGTGCTCCTAGGGATCATCAAAGATTTGGATTTTTTTTTTTTACCTAACCCCGACTTGTACTTCTCAACAACATTGTCCCTTACTTGTTTGGAGAGTTCCTTGGTCATCATGGCAGTGTTTGGTTAGTGGTGCCTCTTGCTTAGGTGTTGCAGCCTCTGGGGCTTTTCAAAATTTGGTGTGTGTATATGTAATGACAGATCATGTAACACTTAGATTGCACACAGGTGGACATCATTTCACTAATTATGTGACTTCTGAAGGTAATTGGTTGCACCAGAGATTTTTATGGGCTTCATAACAAAGGTGAAAAAAAGTGAATACATACGCACATGCCAATTATCAGTTTTTATTTCTGAAAAATAGTTTTATGTATATATTTTTCTAATTTTACCTCACCAACTTAGACTATTATGTTCTGATCCATCACATATAATTAAGATTAAAAAAACATTGAACTAAAGGCTGTAATGTAACAAAATAGGTAAAAAGCCAAGGGGGGTGAATACTTTTGCAAGGCACTGTAAGTGGATTACCACTACCACCCCAAGACTTATCTTTGTAGCGATTGAACCTATTTTGGTTGCAGGGAAGTGAGAGGCAGACAACTGGGGTACATTTATTTATTTGAGCATTACTGTCCTCCGATACATCATATGGAAAAAAAATAATAAGACCTGAAAAATATACAATCTGAACTTTTATTAATGTAATACAGCAGTGGTTCCCAACCTCAGTCCTCAAGTACCCCCAACAGGTCATGTTTGCAGAATTTTTCACCTTGCAAAGGTGCTTTAAATAACTGTCAATTGCTTGGTACAGCGTGAGGTTGGGAAACAGGGTCATAGAGCAATATATACAGTTGTGCTCAAAAGTTTGCATACCCTGGCAGAAATTGTGAAATTTTGGCATCAATATTAAAAAAATGACTGATCATGCCAAAAAGTCTTTTATTTAAGGATAGCAATCACATGAAGCCATTTATTATCACATAGTTTTTTGGATTTTTTTTTTTTTTTTATGATTTTAAAAAGTCACCCATATGGCCCTGATAAAAAGTTTACATACCCTGGAATGTTAGGCCTTGGTACAGACACAGAAGGTGGAACACACAGGTTAAAATGGCAGTTAAAAGGTTCATTTTCCACATTTGTGGCTTTTTAAATCACAATTAGTGTCTGTGTATAAATAGTCAATGAGTTTGTTAGCTCTCACATGAATATACTAAGCAGGCTAGACACTGAGCCATGAGGAGCTAGAAAAGAACAGTCAAAAGACCTGCGTAACAAGGTAATGAAACTTTACAGAGATGGAAAAGGATATTAAAAGATATCCAAAGCCTTGAATATGCCAGTCAGTACTGTTCAATCACTTAAGTGGAAAATTTGGGGATCTCTTGATACCAAGCCAAGGTCAGGTAGATCAAGATTTCAGCCTTCACAACAATTTACTGATTGGATCCAAGTAATTAAAAGGCAAGTTAACCTTTACCAAAACAATAAAACATGCACATAATTTTTGAAGGTAAAAAAATGTGTATTTATTTTCTACAAAGTTTTGCACCCTCGATCAGTAGATTGCGGGTGCCATATCAGGCTCCTGCACACTCTCCCTCCAGCTTTCTTCCCATACCAAGCTTTCAGTTTGAATGCTTGTGGGAGAGTGAATGGACTACGAGCACGCTGATCAGATGGAAGATGGGACTTGTAGTTTATTCATTCACAAATCACTGCGCCACACAGCCATGTTGATTTTAAAATGTGACACCGTCACACCCTAAATACACCAGGAGAACTTATCCTTTAATAATTCTAACATTTCCTGCTATACATTAATATGTCAATGGCTGGGAATGATTTGTCAGTTCTGGAACAGTTTTGGTGAGGTTTTTCTGCTTTATACAACTACCTCAGGCTCTATTTAGCAGTCTGTCACCTTGGGGGGTATGGAAGGCTGAGTTTCTTGCCTTCTTATATCAAACTGCTATTGTTCCTGGTTTGCATGTTGTAGTTGGGCAGTGCATTGCCTCCGACAAAGAATCACAAATTGACATATATACGAAATGTAATGGAGAGGGCAACTCCATTACAGTTCAGAGACAGCAACACTTTCAAAATGTAAAACCAGTATGTAATGGGTGGCAGGGATTTAAAAAGGGCAGAACACACAATTATATAAAAAACAAACAAAAAAAAACAACAAAAAAATGCATTATTATGTCACACGGTATTTGTGCAGCAGTGTTTTAAACACAACTTTTTGGGAAAAAGGACACTTTCATTAATTTTTAAAAAACTAAACAGTAAAGTTAGCCCAATTTTTTTGTATAATGTGAAAGATGATGTTACGCTGAGTAAATAGATACCAAACGTGTCACGCTTTATAATTGCACGCACTCGTGAAATGGCAACAAACTACGGTACCTAAAAATCTCCATAGTCGACGCTTGAAATTTTTTTTTACGGTTACCAGGTTAGGTCTAGTGCTAGAATTATTGATCTCGCTCTGACGATCGCGGCGATACCTCACGTGTGATTTGAACACCGTTTACATATGCGGGCATGACAGGTGACAGGTGATAGGTGGTGACAGGTAGTCACGGGACACAGAGCCATAGTAGGTTATAGGCCAATTTCAGGTGATGGACACTGGCACGCCCTAAGATAAAAAGTGCACTCCCTATATAATCCCTCCCACTACTGGGAGTATCTCAGTTTTGTAGCAAAGCAATACACGTGTATACCAAAGAAGGGAGGGACCTCTGTGTCCGGTGATGTACCTCAAAGAAAAGGATTTTACAGGTAAGCTGTTTTAAAAATCCTATTTTCTTATCGTACATCACGGGACACAGAGCCATAGTAGTTACTATGTGGGATGTCCCATAGCATTCCCAACTGAAGGGAGGTAGAACACAACAAAAGTAGGGCAATAAAAGACTAGAGGACTTATACTGCAGCCTGCAGTACACTGTGCCCAAGGCGATATCCTCATGACCTTTTACATCTAATTTGATTGAAACTGGTAAATGTATAGACTGAAGAACAAGTTGCGGCCTTGCAGATTTGAGCCGTGGAGGATTGGTGATGCACTGCCCAGAAAGCACTAACAGCCTTAGAGAAGTGCGTCTTGATTTGAGAGGATGTAATCCACCTCTTTAAACCATAAGCTTGAACGATTACTTGTCGAATCTATTTAGAATAGTAGATTTCGATGCTGCCTGTCCTCTTTTAGGACCTTCAGGCAACACGAATGAAAACATTTGTTTCCTGAATCTGAGTAATCGCTTTTAACCACCTCAATACAGTGCACTTACACCCCCTTCCTGCCCAGACCAAATTTTCAGCTTTCAGCGCGCTCATATTTTGAATGACAATTACTCAGTCATGCAACACTGTACCCATATCAAATGTGCATCCTTTTTTTCACACAAATAGAGCTTTCTTTTGTGGTATTTAATCACTAGCGGGTTTTTTTTTATTTTTTGTGCTATCAATTAAAAAGGCTGAAAATTTTGTGAAAAAAATGCCTTTTTCTTAGGCTCTGTCATAAAATTTTGCAAATTAGTAATTTTTCGTTTTTCATTTTTTGGCCAAAATTTATACTGCTACATATCTCTGGTAAAAATAACCCAAATAAGTGTAAATTATTTGGTCTTTGTGAAAGTTATATAGAGTCTACAAACTGTGGTGCAAATCACTGAAAATTGATCACATCTGATGGACTGAAGGCCTATCTCATTTCTTGAGACACTAACAAGTCAGGAAAGTACAAATACCCTCCAAATGACCCCTTTTTAGAAAGAAGTAGACATTCCAAGGTATTAAGTAAGTAGCATGGTGAGTTTTTTTAAGTTGCAATTTTTTCCCACAATTCTTTGCAAAATTAAGATTTTTTTTTTTGTTTTTTTACAAAATTTTCATATTAGCAGGTTATTTCTCTCACAGAGCATATGCATACAACAAATTACACGCCAAAATACATTCTGCTACTCTTCCCGAGTATGGCGATACCACATGTGAGACTTTTACACAGCCTGGCCACATACAAAGGCCCAACCATTGATGTAGCACCCTCAGGCGTTCTACGAGCATAAATGACACATCTCATTTCTCAACCACCTATTACACTTTCAAAGGCTCTGGAGCACTAGGACAATGGAATTGCCCCCAATTGACCCCATTTTGGAAAGCAAACACCCCAACGTATAATCTATGAGGCATAATGAGTCTTTTGAATGGTTAATTTTTTTCCAGATTTTTGGGGAAAATGTGGCGGGGAGGGCACTGGGTGTTGTCACTAAAATGAAGAAAGCGCATTATCATTTCGTATCGGGACCTGGCCATTACGGCAGAATAAATGGGCATGTTGTGGATGGGGTTGGTGGACCAATAGGCACGTCCTTCATTTTTTTTTGCAAGCCCCATGTTTAGGGTGAGGCCCATAAACAATTTGAACTCCTCCAAATTCAGATCTTTCCACTCAAACGGACGGGCATATGATGATCGGGGTTTGTTGGCAATATACTGCTGGGCATATAAAATTTGTCTGGTCCACAATGAATTGCAGGAAAGTGTTGGGCAAATACAAATTAAAGAAATCAATCTCTGAGAAATTTTGGGTGTTGGCCTGCACACCTGGCAGTGCTGTGAAAGGGGGAATAATTGGTGATCCCGAGTCGGATGGCAGCCATGTTAGGTTGGCAAGACCACCTGGCATGTATGTAGAGGCACTGGCTCTTGGGGGACATGACACTCCAGTAGTTGGGTGATTTGAATTGCCTGTGCTGGTACTCATTTGCCGATTCACTATTCGGTTCAAATTCCGAATTTCGGAATCAGAATTGGAATCTGATGAGAACCCCCGTTGCTCTCATCAGTCATGATGGGTGACGGATGATGGCTGACGGTCACTGACGGGTGATGGCAGTCTCTTATGTGACAAGTGCACTTTATGTGGTGACTGTTGGGTGACAGATGACAATGGGGGGGGCGATAGGACAAGTGTGGTGTTGGTGCTGTACAATACAGACACAGATCGGTAACTCACTGCTTCTGGCTCTTCTCTCCTCACACTGGAAACGGTGTGTGAGGAGAGAAGAGCTGGTAACAGCTAGTTACTGCTCTGTGTTTACATTTAGTGATCGACTGTGAAAGGATCACAGCCGATCACGTAGTAAACAGCCACCGGCCAATGGCTGTTTACCATTGTCGGTGATGAGCAGTGTTCCCGGGAACACGCAGCCACCAACGTGCTCGCGCGCATGCGCCGTGCACAGTGGGGCGGTACCATTTGTGATCGGCCGTGACTTCATCACGGCCAATCACGTAGTAAACAGCCATGCTCAATAGCTGTTCACCCCCCTCGGTGGCGAGCGGCGTCTCCGTGACACGCCGCCACCGAGGGTACAGGGTTGTGCACACACGATCGCTCGCATTCCCTGTTTAAAGGGCAGGGCGTCATATGACGCCCTCCCAGAACGAGAGCCGTGCCACTTGGCCGTCATATGATGGACGGCAAGCGGTTAAGTAGACATTGACTGCTCTCACCACATCAGAAAAATGTAGTGATTTTTCTTCCAAAAGAACAGGGTTCTGGAAAAAATATGGTAGAACAATATCCTGGTTTAAATAAAAACCTGATACTACCTTTGGTGAAAAGTTAGGATGAGGACGCAATACTACCTTATCCTTGTGAACAATAAAGATATGGCTCTTTACAAGAAAAAGCAGCCAATACTGATACCCTTCTTGCAGCAGATATGGTTACCAGAAAAATAGGATAAGATTCACCTTTAACGAAGAAAAATGCTCCTGCGCACAAGTGGATAACCAGACAAGTGATGTATAGACACAGGCCTTGCTGCCCTCAAGGATGGGGAATCCTAACAGTTGTGGAAGATCTCAGTGTATAAAAACAATCTTCAAATCACAGCATGCAGTCAAGGAGCAGCGGAGCCCACCAGAGGTAACAGAAGAACTTACAGGAATCACTGCTAGTTGACGCGTTTCGAGGGGAATGTCCCCTCTTCCTCAGAGCACAGCAGTCCCTGGGCCGCACAACTTCTTGTGTCCCCTTGGTGATTAATATAGGCCATTGCTGTGGCATACACAGATTGAATCCTAGCAGGACAATAAAATTAAACTGAACGTTCAGGCCCTGAGGACCAAGTGTTCTGCCTGAATTTCTAAAATGTTAATATAGGCCATTGCTGTGGCATACACAGATTGAATCCTAGCAGGACAATAAATTAAACTGAACGTTCAGGACCAAGTGTTCTGCCTGAATTTCTAAAATGTTAATGGGAAAGGTCATTTCTGATCTAGGCCACTTCTCTTGGACAGTTGCCTCTTTCAGGACTATCCCCCAACCTAAACAAAAAAAAGGTTGGCATATGTTGTTACTATTTCCCAGGTTACTGAAGGAAGGATTTTCCCTTTTGCAGACTTTTTGGATGTAAACCATAAACTGAGGCTTCGGCGCACCCAGCCTACAGCACCTGGTATTTCCAGGTGGTCTTTCATCCGGGTATTAACCATGTCCGACCCTGCTTAGCCTCCAAGATCAGATAAGAATGAGCGCTATCAGGGTGATGTGGCTGTAGGCTTTGGAGTCAGACACATTGGGAAAGTAGAGCTTGAACTCTTTGTTTCAAGCCGATAGGATACTGTTTTGCAGCAGTCTAGAATGAGACTGAGCATAAGGAATGGCCTTGAATGAAGCCACCATCTTTCCCGACAACCTCACGCAAAGTTGAATAGGAGAAAATCATCTTGCTTCAACTACCTAAATCAGTTCCTTTATGGCGCTGATCTTAGCCTGGGGTACAAATACCCTTTTCTGGGTGTACCTATGATCAGACCCAAGTATTTTCTTCATAGTTTTAAAGAAGATTCCTCTTAGATTGAACCTAGACATTCCAGGTAGTTGAATGTGGTGACCATACTTTGGTCTAAGCGGGCTACCGACTGGTCTAACAAGAACAGATCGACTAGATAAACCATAATCTTTATACCTTGGGCCCTCAATCTGGCTAGAAAAGGAGCCAGAACCTTTGTACTCGAGGTGCAGCAGCTAGATCGGAAGGCAGAGCTGCACACTGAAAATTAAGATTTTCCACTTAAAAGAAGATATTACTAGTGAGTGAGGAAATAGGCATATGGAGATATGCATCTTTGACGTATATTGACGCCAGAAGTTCTCCTCCTTGTAGGATGGAGATAACAGATTGGACGGACTTCATGCAAAAACTCTGCTCTTACATGGGGGCCATCATGAACACTTTTTTTTGCCAAAAGATGGCCCAATGCTTGAGAGAAAGATTTCTTTTTCTCTGGATCCTTAGGAACGTTTGACGTGGAGACGGAAACTCTTGGAACTCCAGTTTGTACGTTTGGAGCCATTGAGGAAGTCCCCCATTTGACACTCCTTTTGCCAGATCGCTGAGAACTGCAGAAAAAAATTCTCCTAACTGAGCAAGAGGGGGTACCTCCTCATAAGGAGGCTTCAGTACCTTGTAGGTTTCCTCCCCTAAGACCTCTTTAGTTCCTGGGGTTAAACCTGAGGATTACCCTTTGAACCTGACGGCAGAAGCCATTGTGACTGCCTGGAGGCTGATGCCCCTGGCACAGAACGAGCTTTGAAAAAAATACAATTACTCCTTCACTTAAATGACAAAAGGGGGTATCTTTCTTACTAGAAATTCTTTGGCTATATCATCCAAAATACCCCCAGATAGCTGTTTCACCGCAAAAAGGAAGACTAGCCAGGAGCTTCTTGCATGACGCTTAGCGAAAGGCGCAAGGCCTAAAGGACAGAGCCTGTCATAGCAACTATTGCAAATATAAAGCTGCCTCCTGGACCTGCTGAGCAGGATAACCTTGAACACCTGTTTAAACTGCTTTCTCAATGATTAACCAATTACTGTCAGTGCAGGCTGAGACACTCAACCTGCCAGAGAAAAAAAAAAGCTTTTAATAGGAATTCGAACCTTTTATCCATTGGATCCCTAAGTATTTGAGTATTGTCTACTGGACAAGTCAAACGTATTCACAAAGGATATAGTAGCGATAACTACGGATATAACCCACTTAGTGAAATTTTCTCTACCATAGGATAAAGTGTGAAACATTTTTAGAAGGACAAATAATGCTTATCTGGGTAATCCTCCAGATAAAAAAAAAAAAACTTTTCCAACAAAGAAAGGACAGGAAAAAGCATGCATAGCTTGAGGAGGCTTTAGGGAACCCAAACATTCAGTAAAGGGTACATAAATGTGGAGCGGATCATTCAGCAAGAATTTGTACCATCAATCATACAGATTGTGAACGCTGACTCTCCCGCATTTGACACCTCAAAGGAGGAGTCATCAGCCTCACCACGGTCCCCTGAGGGACTCGTCTTCTCCTGCCCCTAGTTCCTCAGTCTGAGGGTCCTAGCAAAATGGAAGAGAACCTGTCGCATCTTGACCACACTGGGATGCGATTAAAGTTGCTAGACTTTTTTTTTTTTTAAACCTACCATGGCTGATGAAAGAGTAAAAAGAACAGGGGCTACAGCGTTGACAGTTGCAAATATTTCATGGTCCCGATGCTCCTTTTTTGGGAGTGTTTCAACCCCCCCTTCTGAACATAGACCGATGCACAACGCAGAGGTAATACTAGAAGAAATCGCATCCATTGCTTGAGCAATAGTCAGCCACTGCCATTAATGTTCAGCTTGATGCAATAGTAAATGTGTCAAAAAGAATGCTTGTGTCACCAACTTCTTTCATGCCCCTCTTCACTCTTGCGTCCCTCCACCAGCTTAAGCAGCATTAATGGTGCTTTTTAAAAAACACATACCCGCGCTGGACGAAGCCAATGCCGCGCTAAGCTCCGCCTCCCGTCGCCCTCGCCTTCCTCTCTCTCTTTTTTTTTTAAAAAAAAGGAGTTTTCCCTCTGATCCTACAGGACCGACATGTGAGGAGAAAAAACATGGCGAGGAGAGAGACTGGAAGCCGCTGAGTAGCGGCGTGCTGAACGTGTTTTTTTTTTTTTTTCTCCTTTCTCCCGACGCTCTTCCTCATGAAGAGGGGGAGAATACAGCACAGGTGGGGGGTGTCTGGAGAAGAGAAAAGACCCCCCCAGACTTACCGGAGGTCTGCTGCTAGCTGGAGAGGAAAGAAGCCTGCTGCTCCGACACAGCGTGTCTCTTGAGGAAGCATGAGAAGGAGCATGAGAAGGTATGTGCTCCATATAACAATGTGAAAACCTCTGCGCTACTAAAAAGTGCAAATGAGTGTAATGCTGCAAAATCTGATGGTGTACACAACTCAACCACAGAATAAACAAGGTGATTTCGCGCAGAACACTAATGATAACAGCACATCACAATATAAAATATAAGAAATAAATGACGTGAAAAAATGTAATAATAGTGCTAGGTAGCTACATGTGAAATTCTAAGCTAAGAGTCAAAGTGATCCCAGGGGGATGGTGATAATAAAAAACCTATCAATAATAAAAATGATGACGTGTAAAAAAATAGGTTGGATATAAAATAAAAAATACAACGTGAAAATAAATTAAAAATTAATAAAAAGAAGCGTGATGGGATAAGTCAATTAATGAATCAATAAGTCCACAACAATGATGAATGTTGTTCATGGATTTTCTCAATAGGTGAAGTAGGTGATATGGACAGAAGTGGATGGCATCTGTATAAAGATGTGCTCACAGTACCCTTACCTCAAAAGGCTTAGATATTTGCCTAAGTAGTCGATGTTGCTAGATGGCAGTAAGGACCATGGATTGCCCCAGGTAGATGAATGTCGGTTGTGGGGCCACGTCAGGTTATGAAAATGCTACTTGCCTGGCTGCCCCCCGTCCCTCAATACTGTCTCAGGCACTGACCCTGGAACCACATGCAGATAGTGAAGTCAGAGGGACATCAGAACTTCTCTACAGATGCTTCTTTCAGGTCCAAGTATTGAGTTCTTCAGATCAATACCTAAGTAAAGCTCGGATCACTGAATGGTGACGTGATCCGAGCTTTACTTAACTGCTTGAACTGCTAATTCAGCACTGTTGCCACAGACTGCGGGGGCCGATTACCTGGCAGGGGGGCTTTCTGATCATACCCCCCCACAGGTAATGTTGAGCTGAACCGCAGGTAATAGTCGTAGAGTTTGGAGGCTGCACTTGGGGTGGGTGAGTGAGCCCTCGGTTGAGGAGCTGGTCTCCCCGCACATACAGGACTACTGGGACGTCAATGAAGGTTCAACGGATGGGCTCACGGTCTGGGATGCATTCAAGGCATCCACCCGTGGGGCGTATATAGCTGCCATCAAAGCCACTAGGGTGGAGAAAAATTCTGAATCGGAGGCGCTTCAGGCCCGTGAACTACAATGTGCAAAGCTCCATGCCGATGCGCCCTCCTCCTCCACCCTGGCGGAGTTACAGATGGCCAGAAGGGCCTTGTTGGTTCATTTTCAAACTGATACACAATGTACATTTAAGAGAAGGGCTGAGGAACCATTTGAAAAAGGTGATAAGAATGGGAAGCTGTTGGCCTACTTGGCGGCAGATGCCCGAACACATACAGCTATCCACTGCATTTACTCAGCTGGAGGTAATCTAGTGAGAGATGGAGAGAGTATTATGCAGGCTTTTGTGTCGTACTACTCAGAATTATATACTGATATACCCAAATATGACGACCAAGTGCTATCGGACCTGTTGGACTTCCTTCGCATACCGGAGCTGTCGAGGGAGGTGGCAGCAGAATTGGAAGCTCCTTTTACTCCTAAAGAACTGGCTTCAGCCATTGCCTCCTTCCCCAATGGTAAAGCTCCGGGTCCTGATGGGATACCAGCAGAGTGGCACAAAAATTATATGGAACTGTTGTCTCCCAGACTCTTGCAACTTTATGGAGAATGCTTTGAAGCAGGGAGATTGCCACCTTCATTGTATGAGGCTCATGTGGTGTTATTTCCCAAGCCTGATAAAGACCTTCTTCAATGCTCCTTATACAGGCCCATAGCACTGTTAAACATGGACCTCAAAATTTTGACCAAAATGATTGCCAATAGGTTGATGAGGATTCTAGAGCACTTGATATCACCAGATCGGACAGGGTTTATGCCCAAGAAAGCCACGGACATTAATATCCGCAGAGTGTACACCCACACGCAAATAGATGAGGAGATATCTTCTGGAGGGGCTCTGGTGTTTTTCGATCTGGAAAAGGCATTTGACTCCATTGATTGGGGATATATGACCCAATTACTTAAAATGCATGGGATTTGGTCCTATATTCCTCAAATGGATATCAATGCTCTATGAGCAGTCGGTGGCAGCACTCCGCCTAAATGGAGGGGTGTCTGACAATTTTCCAGTATCCAGAGGCACCAGACAAGGGTGCCCATTGCCACCGGGCTTCTTTGCGTTGGTCATGGAACCTCTGGTGATTGCACTGCGCTCCTCCTTTCAAATTCAGGGTATTAGGGTAGACACCCTTACCGAAACGACAGCCCTTTATGCAGACGATCTAGTCCTTTTCATTAGAGATACTGGACCTTCTCTACAGGCTGCACTGGCGCTACTGGAGCGCTTTACTGGGGTCTCTGGACTCCGGGTCAACTGGAATAAATCTAAAATACTTCCGCTACGTTCCCACACGGCAAATAGACAGGCAGAACCTACTAATCACTTGCAATGGGTAACACAAATTAAATACCTGGGTCTTCAAATTGCAAACTCGGTGACGGAATTCATTAGTCTTCATGTGTCCCCATTACTAGACATCATCTCTAAAAAATTACATTCCTGGAAAAATCTCCCATTGTCACTTATTGGGAAGATAAATCGAATCAAAATGAAAAATTCTACCCTTACTCCTGTATACCCTTAGAAATTTTCCGGTGTGGATACCAAAAACAGTCTTCAAGTCAATAGACAGTATGATCTCTTCTTTTCTGTGGCAGGGAGGAATCCCCCCGCATTAAACTGACCATCTTACAGCCACCATGGGGGGAGGGAGGCCTAGCAGTACCAAATTTTCATAAATATTTTTTAGCTGGCCAATTAACGGTGGTGCACCGCTGGTTGACCACACCTTCGGATGATGCTGCGGTGTCGTTGGAGGCGGCATGTGTGGGTTCATATGAAGCCCTATCCCACTTGGTATATATGGGTTTACTGGCCCCCTACCCTCTGACGCCCTCCATGTGCTGTAATTAGGGCATGGTCCGCGACTCAGGGGCTACGGCCTTCTAGTCATGATACATTTTCTCCAAATCTCCCCTTGTGAAGGAATCCCGGTCTGCCGCACTTCTTCGACTACCCGGATCCAATAGTGTGGACAAAATATGGAATTAAGACACTAAATCCCATTGTAACGAATGGCACCCTAATGTCCTTTGATGTGTTTAAATCGCGTTATGAACTACCAAATACACATTTTTTTCGGTACATTCAATTAAGGCATGCCTTTCAATCCCAGTTTGGAGGAGAACCTCTTGACCTTAAGCCCAGTGATTTAGAACTGCTGACTCGCGGTGACTCTTTATCTAAACCGGTTTGCAGCCTATACAGAGATCTCTTTCAGGAAACAACGAAACTGCTGCAACCTCAGGGTTGGATAGAGATGACTGGGACGATGTATGGGGAATTGCAATTCAGACCCTGGTCTCCACTAGGGACAGACTAATTCACTTTAAATTCCTGCACAGGATCTATCTAACCCCAGCTAGACTTGCTAAAATGTTTGGGAACCAGCATTCCTCTTGCTGGAAGTGCTCCATATCTTTTAGGAATGCCTACAGGTCAAAGCATACTGGCAGGATGTAGCAGGCTGCATAAGGTCGGTCATCTCGATTTCGATTCCCATGACAGTTGAGGTATGCTTACTGCATCTGGTAGAGCCCCTGGCTACTACCAGGGCTATTAGAACTCTTCTTACCCTATTGCTGTTTTATGCCAAAAAGCGGATTATTCTCTCCTGGAAGAGTTCCTCAGCCCAACCCTGGAATCCTGGAAAGCATTGGTTAATAAGGCAGTACCATTTTATAAAGCCACTTATTTGAGTAGGGGGGCACTGACCAAATTTGATAAAGTGTGGGGGGGTTGGATGGCATTGGTAGATACGGTATCAGACTAATAACAGATAACCTATAGCTATCGATATTGGTGTATTAGGCCATAACGGGAGATGTATATGACTGGCATACAGGAGAAATATTGATAATTCTGCATTAGGATAACTGGTCACTTGTACAGGGGGGGAGAGAGTTATTTCTTCCTATGAAATTCTTGGTGCTGGGGGGGGGAGGGAGAGGGAGCCGGGTCATGCTTTGGACTGTATTTAGCATTACGACCCAAGTCGTCAGACAACGAGGGTGCGGTGTCTCCTAGTGCCTTCCTCCATTTGGAGGCCAACTTAAACAGTATTTTTTTGTTTGTGCTCTTGTATGTAAAATGTCCACCGGCAACTATGTTATAGTCGGTGGTTGTCGGCCGCAAATGTGGCCTGTTATTTGTATGCTTAAAAACTGAATAAAAAAAGAATTTCAAAAAAAAAAAAAAAAAAAAAAAAAAAGGTAATGAGCTGAGATTAGGAGCACTCTCTTAAAGGGATTGCTCCTAATGTCAGCTTGTAACCTGTATAAAAGACCCCTGTCCACAGAAGCAAGCAATCAGATGCCAATCTCTCCACCATGGCCAAGCCCAAAAAGCTGTCCAAGGATGTCAGGTACAAGACTGTAGACCTACACAAGGCTGGAATGGGCTACAAGACCATCGCCAAGCAACTTGGTGAGAGGGTGACAGTTGGTGTGATTTTTCACAAGTGGAAGAAACACAAAATAAACTGTCAATCTCCCTCAGTCTGGGGCTCCATGCAAGATTTCACCTCGTAAAGTTTCAATGATCATAATGGTGGGTAATCAGCCAAGAACTACACAGGAGAATTATGTCAATGATCTCAAGGCAGCTGGGACCATAGTCACCAAGAAATCAATTGGTAACACACTACGTCATGAAGGACTGAAATCCTGCAGCGCCCGCAAGATCCCCCTGCTCTTGAGGAGGATGATGAGGATGAGGATGATGAGGAGGAGGGCTGCCTTTGCCCCAAGAACACCATCCCCACCGTTAAACATGAAAGTGGAAACATTATGCTTTGGGGGTGTTTTTCTGCTAAGGGGACAGGACAACTTCACCGCATCAAAAGGGACGATGGACAGGGCCATGTACTGTCAAATCTTGGGTGAGAACCTCCTTCCCTCAGCTAGGGCATTGAAAATGGGTCATGGATGGGTATTCTAGCATGACAATGAGCCAAAACATCCCATAGAAAATATGTCAAGGGAGCTGAAGGTTCGAGTCATCAAATGTCAGCCCCGAAACCTTAATGACAGGGGATCTGCAAGAAGGAGTGGGACAAAATCCTTCCTGAGATGTGTGCAAATCTGGTGGCCAACTACAAAAAAAACATCTGACCTCCGATTGCCAACAAGTACTAAGTTATGTCACGCGAAGGGGACAAATACTTTTTTCACTCATTAACCACTTCAGCCCCGGAAGAATTTACCCCCTTCGTGACCAGGTCATTTTTGCGATACGGCACTGCGTCGCTTTAACTGACAATAGTGCGGTCGTGCAACGCTGTAACCAAACAAAATTTACGTCCTTTTTTTCCCCACAAACAGAGCTTTCTTTTGGTGGTATTTGATCACCTCTGCGGTTTTTATTTTTTCCGCTCTGAACAAAAAGAAAAGCGACAATTTACATACTTTTGGGGGGAAAAAAAAAAAACAAAAAAAAAATGCAATAAGCGATTAAAAGTTATAACGTCTACAGAATAGGGGATAGATTTATGGCATTTTTATTATAATTTTTTTTTTACTAGTAATGGCAGCGAGCAGCGATTTTTATCGGGACTGCGATATTGTGGCGCACAAATCGGACACTTAACACATTTTTGGGACCAGAGACATTTATACAGCGATCAGTGCTATAAAAATGCACTGATTACTGTATAAATGTCACTGGCAGGGAAGGGGTTAACACTAAGGGGCGATCAAAGGGTTAACTGCGTTCCCTAGGTGTGTTTTAACTGTGGGGGGATGGGACTGACTAGGGGAGGAGACCGATCAATGTTCCTACTTAGTAGGAACACACGATCTGTCTCCTCTCCCCTAACAGAACCGGGATTTGTGTGTTTACACACACACACACACACACAACCCGATTCTCACTCTGTCACAAGCGATCGTGGGTGCCCGGCGGTCATCACCGGACACTCGCATTAGCTCCGGGGACATGCTGCAAGCGCGCCTCCTACAGTGTCTTAAAGGGCCGATGTACAGCTACGCCGGCTCACTCAAGGGGTAGTATAACTGCAGCGGCTGGTCGGGAACCCGTTAAAATGCCAATCAATTTATAGCTTCTTTGAAATGCATTTTTCTGGTTATTCTGTCCCTCACGGTTCAAATAAACCTACCATTAAAATTAAAGACTGATAATTTCTTAGTCAGTGGGCAAATGCACAAAATCGGCAGGGGATCGAATACTTTTCCCCCCTCACACTAAAATATATATATTTATATCACACACACACAAAGAAATGAAGGGTCTATGAGTTTTTTTTTTATCATTGGTGTTTTTTAAAAGAGACAAAATAACAAAAAATTCAGAAAAGAACATATAACATTATAAATGGAGTTGCTGTTCGGTGAGTAAAATAAGTATTTGATCCCCAAGCAAAACATGACCTAGTACTTGGTGGAGAAACCCTTGTTGGCAAGCAGAGGCAAGAAATTTCTTGTAGTTGGTTACCAGGTTTGCACACATCTCAAGGAGGGATTTTGGTCCACTCTTTACAGATCCTCTCTAAATCCTTAAGGTTTCTTGGCTGTCGCTTGGCAACTCGAAGTTTCAGCTCCCGCCACACATTTTCTATAGGATTAAGGCCTGGAGACTGGCTAGGCCACTCCATGACCTTAATGTGCTTCTCCTTAAGGCACTCCTTTGTTGCCTTGGTGGTATGTTTTGAGTCACTGTCATGCTGGAAGACCCATCTTCAGTGTTCTTGCTGAGGTAAGAAGGTTCTCATCCAAGATTTTACAATAATAATCAAACACATAGGTTGGACTTGATGGACTTGTGTCTTTTTTCAACCTCACCTACTATGTAACCATGTAATACATGGCCCCATCCATTGGCCCTCAATGCAGCAAAGTCAGCCTGTACCTTTAGCAGAGAAACAGACCAAAAGCATCATGTTTCCACCTCCATGCTTGATTGTAGGGATGGTGTTCTTAGGGTACTAGTCAACATTTTTCTTCCTCCAAACACGGCGTGTTGAGTTAATGCCAAAGAGCTCAATTTTGGTCTCATCTGACCACAACACTTTCTCCCAGTCTTTCTCTGATTCATTTAGATGTTCACGGGCAAACTTCAGGTGGGCCTGTACATGTGCCTTCTTGAGGAGGGGGGACCTTGTGGATGCTGCAGGATTTCAATTTATGGCGGTGTATTGTGTTACAAATGGCTGGTTTGGCGACTGTGGTCCCAACTGCCTTGAGATCATTCACAAGCTCCTCCCGCGTAGATCTGGGCTAATCCTACACTTTTCTCATGATCATCCTTACCCCATGAAGCCAAATCTTGCATGGAGCTCCAGACTGAGGGAGATTGATGGTCATTTTGTATTTCTTCCAATTGCAAATAATCGCTCCAACAGTTGTCTCCTTCTCAGCAATCTTCTTCCTGATGGACTTGTAGCCCATTCCAGCCTTGTACAGGTCTACAATTTTGTCCCTGACGTCCTTTGACAGCTCTTTGGTCTTGCCCATGATGTTTAGGTTTGAATGGAAGCAAGAGATTCTGTGGACAGGTGTCTTTTATACACATTACGAGTTGATGTTTTTAAAAATTGACAGGACTAATCTGTGTACCACATGAGCACTGAAGCCAGAACTACTGTTGGTTGGTAGGGGGATCAAATACGTATTTTACTCACTAAACTGCAACTCGATTTACAACATTTGTATCATGTGTTTTTTCTGGATTTTTGGTTGATGTTAATGTCTCTAACATTTAAGATGCACCTATGATACAAATTATAGATCCGTAAATTCTTAGTAAGTGGGCAAACAAAATCTGCAGGGGATCAAATAAGTGTGTGTGTATAATATATATATTTATTACACACACACACACACACACACACACGTTTTAAGACTTAAGCTCGTCCTCAGGAACAGCCAAAGTGACAACACCCAGAAATTTAGCAGTGGATCACATATAGAAATGTAGCCTGTGATGAAATATTAAAATCACACTCAAATCAAGCATGAACCAGGAGGGAATCATTAGACAGGGCCAGACAGCAAACGCAGAGATCCAAAAGAGCTAAATTACACCAAACAAGAGGGCCATCTGCTGGCATTGCCACTTTCAAAGTGTAGTAGAACACTTCACACATCTCTGCAAACCCCTGTGCAGTCCTTCATTGTGAGGATCAAAGCAGGTAAAAATTAGGATAAAAATTAATACCTTATTAAAAAGCATAAAAAAACAAAATCAGTTTTTTTCTTTTTGTTTTTTTTTTTTTACAATATTCAACTTTAATCCAGAAATGTCCCTTGCAGCACTTTTTCTGCTACTGTATGACCTCAGTCTGATGGCCAGCATCTTTCAACCCAATTTTCTTAAGCTCAGGGCATCCTGGACCTGCCCCAGCTTGTTACTAGACACTGAAAAGGAGAAGCAGCACAGTGATGAATTCATTTGACACGCTGCCATCTCCTCCTATTCGCATGCTTCATGTCAGCACAAGAACTGATTTGATTGACTGCTTGTTTTGCTTCTACCTTTCAGACTCCAACCCTTCTGTAAAGGGACTGCAAGAGGCTGAAACTAGGTCATATTCAAGGTTTTATAAATTTGATAAGGTATTGAATACAGAACTGCATTCAATTGTGTATGTCTGTCTAGAGTTCAACTTAAGTTCTCAAATCTTAACTCAGTGCTTTGTTTGCAACTATTAAAAATTGCTGCATATGGAAGTATGCTTTTGTTTGTTTATTACAACCATTTCCATTTAGTGTGGATGTGGGTATATGAAGATGCAGAAGCGGGTTCATAGGAGACTGCATTTACATTGGAAGACATTTAGGGGCTACATGGTAAGAAAAACTTTCACATAAAGTAGGTGTCAACGTGTGTAAAGTGTCCTCTTACCAGTGCCAAGTTTGGCAAACACTTGCATAGAATCATCAAAGCGCTTCTGGCAAAATAGGTTGAAGGCATAGAGGTTCTGAATGTGATGGATCTGCTGCCGCTTCTCACCGTTTGCATCATCTTTCATCTTCTGAAATGAAACACATTAGCACTAATCTATAAATCTCCAAAGATTCTGTATGCTTTAATTGAGTACTTGCAGGGCACAAATAGGAGTTAGCTGAAACTTGGCTACTAGAATTTCAATGGAACAGTAACACTAAAACAGTAAGCAAAGGAACTAGACAGTAGCAGGAAATGACGCTTGGTGCTTGGAGAGAGGCAAGTAAACACTATAGAAATATGTGCTTTGTTCAGATAATATATGTCTGAGGTTTACAACCACTTTAAACATAAATGTAATTTAACAATCCCCCCCCCCCCCTTTAAAAAAGGTAAATGGAGTTGAAAAACCTAGATTTTTGATTATGTTGCTAGATTGTTTGAAAAAGTGTAGACTGCTCAAACTCCCATAAATTCCCCTGGTGGTGCACTGTACCACCCTCTCCTTCAGAAACTGGATATCATAAGAAATTAAATTTCCAACATGCAGCATCTCCTCCAATACTTATTTACTAAAAACATGAAACAACGGCTAAACGCACTACTGCCCGAACAGGCGTTGTCATAGCTATGCCATTTAGGTAGAAACATTTCAGCAGCTGAATATTGTGTGCTGCTAGACAGTTGTAAGATTTGGGAGTTACTAAACAAATGTTGCATGTCCTCTACTTAGGGTGTGCATGCACCTGCAGGTACAGCAATGCGCCACAATTTTTTTTACTGCTGAGCTAGGCATTGCTCTTCATTGGCAGGGCTAGAAGAGGGGCCAACATCCAAGCAGCTACATTGCCAGAAAGGTAGACAAAGCTGCACTGATTTCAGTGCAGAAGAGTACAATAATTTCACCTTCTCAAAGTCAGTGCCTACTCACTGGTTTTCCTGGCAGGACCAAAAGGCAATTACAAAATGTTCCTAGGGGTACACAGAAGAACAGAGAGCCTATTCTAACTGTTTTTTTTAACGTGTGACCACAGTTCTACTTTAAGGGATAAGATCACCTTTCTGAACATGTTACACCCATATTTAGGGTGTAACATGTTCAGCATCTGACCACTCTCCCCCCAATCCCCCCCCCTTGTGACAGTGAGCAGGGGATCTTCTTCCTGCATTTGCTGTCACAATTCAAAGAGTGCGGCCATGTGGGGGCACGGCCCACACAACCTCATCACAGATTCACAAATCCCTGTGCATCAATGAACTACAAGCACCAACAGCCTTAATGAAAAATGAATGCATATTTATTTAGTGAACCCGAATTCAAAAAGTGATCATTTGTTATCTTATAGCCCTAGTGCCCTAGGATAAGGATAAGGATTGGGGGGGGGGGGGGGGGGGGGGATTAACTTTCACTGCCATGAGCACCATTGCAGGAAGGAGGGAGTCAACATTACTATTTTAGGCTGGCAAAAAAAAAAAAAAAATCAATCAATCGGGAAATATCTATTAACATTACCCATCAAATGAAGGTCCAATTAAGGCCGGGAGAGGAAAAAACAAAAAACAAAAAAAAAAACAAAACACAAGGTATAATTCATCTCAATACACCAAGTCACTGCAAAGATGTACAGTTGTACTAACACATGCCAAAATTGCCCAAACCTGGTTTCAGACATTAAAGTATTAACTAAAGGCAAAACCTTTTTATTTTAGTTTTGGATGGAGTGCAGAGCGATTAGATCCATTTGTCCTGTTTACCATTATCATTGAAAGTGAAAGTTTAAAAAAAAACAAAAAAAAAAAAAAACAAACAAATTTTGGGTTGTCCCCAGAAAAGTAATAGAGGGGAAATCTTCCTATGGGGACACTAGTTCTGATGACCTAAGGGTCCCCAAGGAATTCCCTTAATTTGCCGGGATTTCCTCTAACTTCCTGTTTGGCTATGGGACAGGAAGTGAAGGGAAATCTTTGCAATGCAACACAGATGGCGGGAAAAAAAAAAAAACAATCTGACAGGGGTTTTAAGCCTTATTTACTCTATCAAAAATGGAAAAAAAAAAAAAAGTTTTCCCTATAGTTTTACTTTAAAATTTATTTGGACCTTCATCCTTAAGGGCTTAATGAACTCATGATAGCACCCTCTTGGCTACTTACTGCTAGCTGCAGTGCAAGCTCAAACTGTTTATCCTGGAGTAGCTGCTGTATCTGCGTAGCAATTGAAACAGGGACCAATCTCCAGACAAAATGATTGCTAGCAACATATACCATGTTTGGTCTAAAGAGAGAAAATATTTAATTGGAAAAATGCTGCATTTTGAATAGACTTTAAGTAAACATTTCTTAAAACAATACATACCTAATTTACAGTGGGGGGGAATAATTATTTGATACCCTGCAGATATTGTAAGTCTGCCCACTTACAAAGAAATGAATGGTCTATATTTTTATCATAGGTGTATTTTAAAATGATAGAGACAGAATATCAACCAAAAATCCTGAACACAAAACAAATGCTATAAATTAAGTTGCAGTTCAGTGAGTATAAGTATTAGATCCCTAAGCAACATATGACTTAGTACTTGGTGGAGAAACCCCTGTTGGCAAGCACAGAGGTAAGACGTTTCTTGTAGTTGGTGACCAGGTTTGCACACATCTCAGGAGGGATTTTGGGTCCACTTTTTTAAAGATGTTCTCTAAATCCTTATGGTTTCTTGGCTGTCACTTGGCAGCTCAAAGTTACAGTTCCCTCTAGGGTTGTCCCGATACCGATACTAGTATCGGTACCGATACCGAGCATTTGCGCGAGTACTTGTACTCGCACAAATGCTCCTGATGCCTTAGCCGATACCTGGCTGGGAGAGACAGGAAGTCAGCGGAGCGGAGGGCGGAGTCAGCAAACGGAGGGTGGAGTCAGCAGGCGGAGCACGGGGAGGGGTCAGCGAGTGGAGGGCGGAGCTGAGAGCAGAGCGGAGAGCGCTCCGTGTTGCAGTTACACCATCAGTGTAACTGAAAATCCTGACGCCCATCTTGGTACACCCTGCACTCGGCCACAGTATGCCAGCAGCGGACATCTTGTTACACCCAGCCCATATAGTTCGGGCTGGGTGTAACAAGATGTCCGCTGTTGCTTTATTGAGGCCGAGTGCAGGGTGTACCAAGATGGGCGTCACAGGAGCAGCATAAAAAAATTAATCCTCTTGTGCCCATAAGTGTCATCCATCAACCAGTGCTCATCAGTGACATCTGTTAGTGCCATCCATCAGTGCCCATCCAGCCAGTGCCACTGCCAGCCATCAGTGCGTGCCACCTATCAGTGCATGTCACCTATCAGTGCTGTATAATGAGTGCCACCTATTAGTGCTCATCAGTCAGCGCCAACTATCAGTGCCAGCCATCAGTGTGTGCCACCTATCAGTGCCCATTAGTGTGTGCCACCTATCAGTGCCCGTTAGTGTATGCCACCTATCAGTGCCCATTAGTGCTACATGACATTAAAAAAAAAGTATCGGTAATCGGCGAGTACTTGAAAAAAAGTATCGGTACTTGTACTCAGTCTTAAAAAAGTGGTATCGGGACAACCCTAGTTCCCTCCATCAATTTTCTATAGGATTAGTGTCTGGAGACTGACTAAGCCACTCCGTGACCTTAACGTGCTTCTTGAGCCACTCTTTTGTTGGTTTGGCGGTATGTTTTGGGTCATTGTCATGCTGGAAGACCCATCTTCAGTGTTTTGACTAAGAGAAGAAGGTTCTCATCCAAAATTTTACAATACATGGCCCCGTCCATTGGCCCCTCAATGCGGCAAAGTCAGCCTGTACCTTGAACAGAGAAAAAATCCCAAAACATCAGGTTTCCACTTCTGTGCTTGACTGTAGGGTTGGGGTACCTAGGGTCATAGTCAGCATTTTTCTTCCTCCAAACATGGCGAGTCAATTTAATGCCAAAGAGCACAATTTTGGTCTCATCTGGCCACAGAACTTTCTCTCAATCCTCTGAATCATTTAGATGTTCATTGGTATGATTGTACAGTTGCCTTCTTGAGTAGGGGGACTTGCCGTGTTTAAAGGAAGAAAAATGCTGACTATGACCCAAAGAAGACTTCCCTACAGTCAAGCACGGAGGTGGAAACATGATGCTTTGGTACAGGCCAACTGTGCTGCATTGAGGGGCCAATGGATGGGGCGATGTATTGTAAAATCTTAGATGAGAACCTTCTTCCCTTCTGACCCAAAACATATCGCCAATACAGCAAAGGAATGGCTCAAGAAGAAGCACATTAAGGTCATGGAGTGTCCTAGCCAGTCTCCAAACCTTAATCCTATAGAAAATGTATGGAGGAAGCTCAAACTTCTAGTTGCGACAGCCAAGAAACCTTAAGGATTTAGAGAAGATCTGTAAAGAAGAATGGACCAAAATCCCTCCTGAGATGTGTGCAAACCTGGTAACCAACTACAAGAAACGTCTTACCTCTGTGCTTGCCAACAAGTACTAAGTCATGTTTTGCTTGGGGATCAAATACCTAATTTTACTAACTAAATCTGCAGGGGGATCAAATCATTATTTTCCCCACTGCATATATAAAACATACATTTCTACTTATATCTCTCTGCTTATCAATAAAGGAATAGGTTTTTACTGTTTTAATTACAAAGATATTACCATGCAATAACTTACAATGCTAAGTTAGTCTAAAGCTGGCCATATACTGATCGAAACTTGTTTAGTTCAGCAGGGACCGGACAAATTTTGATCAGTGTGTGGCCATCCCTAATCACCAAAAATCAATAGTTTGTTGAATTGAATATCATGCTGGAAATGTTCTTCTTAATTAACTGCAGACATTGATTAATGTATTCTAACAGCTGTCAGAATACAATGTCTGGGTGGGAAGGTGGTTAAATTCCTTCATACAGCTAATTTGCGTGGATGCAGGAATTCTTTTTCTTTTGTGTTTGGCACACTATGTTCTCATTTAAAGAAGAACTTCTCCTGGTTGACATTTTTTTCCCCCCAGGCACAGGCCCTCCAGTTTATTATGCTTAGAACATGGGTGAGCACAATGATTCTTTTTCTCTGGAGGTCGATCTACTGTATTATTTACAGTTGGGTTATGTGTTAACTGGCATTATGCTATTTGATCATTGTCAAATTTCTGAATGTATTCACTGTAGATGCATTTGATCCATTTGTTCAGTGTACTTTCTTATACTCCTGTTGTTATTTGCCAAAGTGACATTTCAGAAGTGTACTCCTGTGTAGCCCACCACTGGACGTGTGGGAACACGGTTTTTCGGAGGATTGAGCAAGTATAGCCTTTCAGTGCGCCCCTAGACAAAACAAGCAATTAACTCATGCACTGCAGACAAAGCTCCATTGCATGGTAAACATTATATTTGCCTGGAGTTTTTTTAAATATATTCCTCAAAAACTACACAAGTTAAAAATCTACAGTATGTGCAGTAAATGCCTTTGCTAACTTGTAAGAATAGCAGTGACATCACTGTGCTGTACATAGCCTGCACAGAGAGCAAAGCAGTGGGAGGAGCCCAGCAGGTCCATCCACTACGGGCTGCCTGCAGAAAACTACTGGAGGGAGCAGCTACCATGTTTCCCCGAAAATAAGACCGGGTCTTACATTAAATTTTGGATACAAAAACCACACACTAGGGCTTATTTTCAGGGGATGTCTTATTTATGGCATGTACAAAAAAGTTCCTCTCCCTGTCAGCTCAGCATTGTGAAATTCTGTAACCCCAAAAATAAATCTTAGTTAAAGACCTTGTAAAATCATGTAATCTGTTTTGTAAAAAATTATATAATGTGCAGCATGTCTCCTTGTGTATCTTTATTGTGGAAAATACCTTATATCCGCCCTTTAAAAAAAAAAAAATCTATCAAGCGCCCAATAAAAACACAGCATAGTGTCCTGCATCTTTTGCTGCAATTACAGCTGCAAGTCTTTTTGGGATGTCTCTACCAGCTTTGCACATCTAGAGTGAAACTTTCGCACGTTCTTCTTTGCAAAATAGCTCAAGCTCTGTCAGATTGGATGGAGGGCGTCTGTGAACAGCAATTTTCAAGTCTTGCCACAGATTCTTTAGGTCTGAACTTTGACTGGGCCAATATGCTTTAATCTAAACCATTCCATTGTAGCTCTGGCTGTAGGTTTAGGTTTGTTGTGTTGCTGGACAGTGAACCTCTGCCCCAGTCTCAAGTCTTTTGCAAACGCTAACAGGATTTCTTCGAAGATTGCCCTGTATTTGGCTCCATCCATCTTCCCCTCAACTCTGACCAGCTTCCCTGTCCCTGCTGAAGAAAAACCATCCCCACAACATGATGCTGCCACCACCATGTTTCACGGTGGGGATGGTGTGTAGTGTTAGTTTTCCGCCACACATAGCATTTTGCTTTTAGGCCATAAAGTTCAATTTTGCTCTCATCTGACCAGAGCACTTCTTCCATATTTGCTGTGTCCCCACATGGCTTCTTTCAAACTACAAACGAGACTTCTTATGACTTTCTTTCAACAATGACTTTCTTCTTGCCACTCTTCCATAAAGGCCAGATTTGTGGAGTGCACGACTAATAGTTGTCTTGTGGACAGATTCTCCCACCTAAGCTGTGGATCGCTGCAGCACCTCCAGAGTTACCATGGGCCTCTTGGCTACTTCTCTGATTAATGCTCCCCTTGCCCAGCCTATCAGTTTAGGTGGATGGCCATGTCTTGGTAGGTTCGCGGTTGTGCCATACTCTTTCCATTTTCAGATGATGGATTGAACAGTGCTCCGTGAGATGTTCAAAGTTTGAGATTTTTTTTATAACCTAACCCTGCTTTAAACTTCTCCACAACTTTATCCCTGTCCTGTCTGGTGTATAATTTGGCCTTCATGATGCTGTTTGTTCACTAAGGTTCTCTAACAAACCTCTGAGGGCTTCACAGAACAGTTGTATTTATACTGAGATTAAATGACACCTAGGTGGACTATATTTACTAATTAGGTTACTTCTGAAGGCAATTGGTTCCACTAGATTTTAGTTAGGGGTATCAGAGTAAAGGGGGCCGAATACAAATGCATGCCACATTTTTCAGATAGTTATTTGTAAAAAAATGTTAAAAAACATTTTTCATTTTTCTTCTGCTTCACACTTATGTGCCACTTTGTGTTGGTCTATCACATAAAATCCCAATAAAATACATTTAAGTTTTTGGTTGCAACATGACAAAATATGGAACATTTCAAGGGGTATGAATACTTTTTAAGGCACTATATACTTACCTGCTCTGGGCAGTGGTTTTGCACAGAGCAATCTCGACCCTCCTCTTCTTGGGTGCCCCTGCTGGCGCTCCAGGCCCCCATAGCAAGCCGCTTGCTATGGGGGCACGTGTGCATGCTCGCTGCCAAGCCAGGTCCCTGGGTCCATAAGACACAGAGCTCAGCTCAGCCCAGTCCCCTGCTCCTGTCTTACGGGCAGTGATTGATAGCAGTGGGAGCCAATGCCTCGTGCATCTCAGCCAATCAGGAGGCAGAGAGCCAGAAGAGCTTTGGCTCTCCTGCACATCTCTGGATCAGGATTAGGTAAGCATTAGGGGGGAGGGGGGAGGGGGGAGCTGGACGCTGAAGATTTTTTTACTTTCATGCATAGAACGCAAGATGATAAAACAACCTTCAGCCTGTACAACCACTTTAAAGCAGTATTAATGCCAAAGCCAAAAATGTATTTTGTGGCTGCATTCATTTTTAGGCTTTTTCTCCCCTCTGTTTTCACTTGGTAATCTGGTCAGTAACACTTCTCCTGTATTAAGAGTGCCCCCACTCTGGATGAATAAGGACAGAGGCACAGCAGAAAGTGGCATTGCCGGTCTGGAGGGGGGAGGGTAGTGATAAATGTACTCACAGATTTAAATACACTAACACATTGAAGCCAAACTCAAGCTTACACTTTAAAATAACTTACAGCAAGCATTTTTTTTTCCTTTTGGGACAAAGGGTTTACATGAATAAAAGCTGATCCTTGCAAGCACCCCTGTTAGTGTAAAATGGTTTGTCTAATCCCTGTAAACTAATACATCTGGAAGAGAGCTTGTTCTTTTGAAAAGACAGACTTCCTGCCCAGATCACCAGATGAAAACAGAAGAAAGCCTTAAAAAAAAAAAAAAAAAAGGAAGAAAAAAAAAGGAAGAAAAAAAAAAGGAATGCAATCATATCATCTAAGAATTGGGAAGCTGCAATATAATAAAGGCTTTTGGGTTTAAAGTCTTGTTTTTTCTTATTTAAAAATAACAAACATGTTATACTCACCTGCTCCGTGAGGTGACTTCTCTTCTCTTGTCCCTCTCCAATGCTCCTGGCTCCTCCCTCCTGCCAAGTGCACCCACAGCAAGCAGCTTGCTATGGGGGCACCCGAGCAGAGGCTTGGTATGTTCATTCAGCCTTGGAGCTGCGGCATGGCCCCCCCTCCCCTCCTCATTGGCTCACTGACTAACAGCAGCAGGAGCCAAATGGCACCCGCTGTCGTGTCCCAACCAATCAGAAAGGAAAGTCAAGGACAGCAGAGGCTCTTGTGCAACATCGCTGGATAGTGATGGGGCTCAGGTAAGTATTAGGGGGCTGCTACACACAAAATTTTTTTTATCTTCATGCATGAAGATTAAAAAAAAAAAACTTTTGCCTTTAGAATCACTTTAAAACCACCCCCCCCCCCCTTTTTTTTTAATCCAGACATTTTTTTTTTTTTTTGGCACCTCAATAAAAAAGGGAAGAAAGGAAGAAAAGGAGTACAAGCATATGTATATAGAACACAATGATTAACTTTGTAAAAGCGGTACTAGTCAAAGTTCTGATATTTTTTCAAAAGGAGCAATGATGACATTGTTCACGCTGCAAGGCGGGGGACCTGATGCGCGAGCATCAGCATGGGGATGTGCATGCGTGCGTGCGTGCGTGCGTGCGTGTGTGTGTGTAAACACACAAATCCCTGTGCTGTCAGGGGAGAAGAGACATGTCATTTGTTCCTAGCAAATAGGAACAACGATATGTCTCTATTACTCAGTTCTATCCTCCATACAGTTAGAACACACTGAGGGAACACATTTAACCCTTTGATCGCCCCCTAGTGTTAACCCCTTCCCTACCAGTGACATTTACACAGTAATCAGTGCATTTTTATAGCACTGATCACTGATATAAATCTTTCCCATAGTTTGCAGACGCTATAACTTTTGCACAAACCAATCAATATACGCTTATTGCGATTTTTTTTTTACCAAGAATATGTAGAAGAATATATATTGGCCTAAACTGATGAAGAAATGTGTTTTTTAAAAACATTTTTTGGGGATATTTATTATAGCAAAAAATATTGTTTTGTTTTTTTCAAAATTGTCGCTGTTTTTTTATTTATAGCGGAAAAAAAAAAAAGTCTATCTGTGCGAAAAAAAGGATGCAAATTTAGTTTGGGTACAACATTGCATGATCGCGCAATTGTCAGTTAAAGCGACGCAGTGCCAAATTGTAAAGTGTTCTGGTCAGGAAAGGGGTAAAATCTTCGGGGGCTGAAGAGGTTAATAACTTAAGTTAGCTAACAAAAAGGGAAAGGCTACAATACAATACCAGTAGTGGAGAAGTAGTAATAGTAGTAGTATAAATACAAAAAAAGGAATGATGCAAGAAGCAAAGTATAGCATCCATACCAACCAAAATCCATCTTACACCATTAACTTAGAGATAAGAAACTGATTGGCTGCTATGAGTTAATAAACTTTATAAACTTATTGCTTTGCTCTTGTAACCAATATTGAATAAGGCCACTAAGAGCTGCATCATGAAGTTAATATCTGTAGAATCACATAGGCACTCACCCTGCAGATGAAATGAAGCGGGGTCGCTGAAGTTCAATACTCTGCACTAGCAGACGCGGTTCAAATGTCCGTACTTCCACGTACCTTGGCAAGACAGCAATAATATATGGAGGCTGATACTCTGTTATAAAGAAAAACATTGGCCAATATTGCACTTTAGTGAACTAAGGCAAGAAAAGACCATAATGCACAGCAACACACTATGGCAGGCTTATCTGCCAAGCAATCCCCTTCAGCGCTGTGGTGTCAGCGATAATGGATGTCACAAGCGCCATCACCTTCTCCCAGTGTTCCTTTAGGGGTGCCGACTCTTCAGGCCACCGGACCGTGAAAACATCACTCTCAAGCATGCGAGTCACATCAGAGCACAGAACAGTGCCGTAAACGTACACTGAATTGCGCATGCGCGGGTCAATCTACAATAAACACTGACAGGCAGAAACAAGCAGTTATGACAGAAGAAATAAATAGGGCCATCTTCTGTCATAACAATCTTGCCTGGCACCATTTTTATTTTTTGGAGAGTTTAATTCCACTTTAATAAATGCTTGTTGTATATCATTTTTATTTATTTTTTTTAAATTAGTGTTCACAGGCTAATGTCTAAAAAATTGCATAGGTGGTGTACAGGATTTTAGCAGACATTATCTTGGATCTTTACCTACTTGTGTTCTGTACACGGAAACAGTCCATGCAAATCCACTTCCTGAATTCTTTCTAAGGGTGTGCTCACACACTGGGCACAGCTGACCTATTAACCATCCCCGAGTTCGACTGTCCCCCCCCCCTCCCCTGCTGTGCTGCACTTACATTGAGCTATAACCAACTATTCGCAGGCAAACTTTCATCAGTTCCAATGGAGACTGGTGCTCAAAATTTTTTTGGGGGGGCGCAAACAAACTGAAAAATTCTGAAACCCCCCCCCCCAAAACGCAGCCACTGTGCCCATCAAACGCAGCCACTGTGCCCCCCCGCCGTCTGCCTGGCACGTACCCTGTCTCGGTGGCGGGTCATGCAGCGGGACCTTGCAGCAGGTCAGACAGCAGCTCCTGTGTCCTCCATGCGTCTCCTCCCCTCTTCCTGATAGGCGTCAAGTCGCAGCGCCTGTCCTTTTGGCCAATCAGGTGATGGGTAACAGACCCACGCACCTGATTGAGAGGCGTTCAGTGTTATGAAAGCAAATATTCATTCGCTTTTCTAACACACCCTGCCGAGCGCAATGCTTTGCGCCACGAGGCCACATTTTTTGAAGCCTATTAGAGCCTATGGCTAATCAGGTGCTTCAAAAACACCCCCTGCCACTGTAATTCAGGCGCCCGAAAGGGGCCAGATGCCTGAATGGGGGGTGGCAGCGGCCATGGATAGATTCATGCAATGCATGAATCTATCCATTAGTCATAGAGGGGCGTGGTTGGAGAGAGGGGGCGGCGTCCGTGCACCTTAATGGACGCACCGCCACTGATCACTTCTGCCAACCAGACCACAGTAAGTCCTGCTTTTCCGCTCCATGATCTACATAGGTCTGTGCTCAGGCACATTTTGCACTCACACTGAAGCAAACCCAACCAGACCATAAGAGAACCATGCCCGGGATGACCACCTCTTCCTAGTAGTCCCAAAGCACAGTACTGTTACTGTAACCATGCCAAGACATGATTCAGAGTGTTGATACTACACATATCAACCAGATTGTGGGGGGGGGGGGGGGGGGGTGTTGGGGGGACTGTGCCCAGGCACAATTAAGACTTCCAGTGCGAGTGTAACATTAACACAGGGCTCCCCCCCTCACCAACAGCATCCATATTGACAGAACACTCTGCAAGCTTCCCACCACATATGGACCTATTCTTGGCACCCATGCAACAGGCCATCTGTAACCTGACCTCATGTATTAGGCAGACTTCAAGGAGATGCAGTGCATCAATTAAGCAGTGTTGTGGAAAATGTTATGAAGATGTATTTTAATGTATTGTCATAAGTCTCCCAAAGTTTGATTTAATCGAGAATCGCTCACTTGGGTTGAATCAAGACCAGTGGTAAAAATGATCAGTATGAAAACCTTCTCATGGGATTTGAGACAAGTTCTCTGTATCTGTGGATGTTTGTTGGTTTGTAGGTACCAAGCGCAATGCGCTGGGCTTCTTGCCTTCAAATGACTATGCACATTAGAGAAGCGAAGTCCGCATAACGAGAGAAACCTATTACATATCTCTCATGCGGACTACGCTATCCATTTTTGGATACATATCTGTTTTTATAAGAGGACATTGATATCTGCCTTGTCGGTGTATTTGTACCGTAAATTGACAACAGCAGTAGCAAATGTCCCCACAGATTGTCTCAAGCCTGTGAGAACCAGTAGAATGAGCTTGCTAGATACTGTTTACTTTGAACAGTATTGGGTGGGCTCCATGCTGACTAAGACTGGGTGTGTGCACTTCCTCCCCCTTTCCCTCCTGTGAGTGCCCTCCCCTTTACTGTTTGTCATTTCCTGTGATGTCACTTGCCATGTAAGAAGTGATTGGCTGTTGGAACCATCACTTCCTGTTTGTGAAAGCTTTTGTGTTAATAAAGGCAGTCTCAGGGCGGAGGGAGGCAGAAATGCTGAGATGAGAACGTAAGGATGTGTTGATGTCTGTTTACTGGGGAATGGGGAACCAGAGGGGAGACATACCATCAAAAGGTAAGATGCATTTATATCATTAAGACGGAAATGGGTGCTTATTATCACAGGAGATATGGCTGTGTGCATAGCATACAGCCATCTTTCTACCACAGCAGTGATTTAATTAATGGAGAAGTTGGATAAGGATTATATGTAATCATGCTTCCAAATATATTACTGTTGCTATGGTAGCAAACATTTTTTTATTTTTAAATAGTTATGGGAACTATTACTTAGTGAAGATTGAAAGCAAGGGTAAATTGTAACAATAAAATTACAAAATTACTTGTACAGTAACAATGTCAGTTTTGAAAGGAACTAAAGTAATGCGTTTTGTATTGTAATTTTTTTTTTTAATTAAAATAATGGTTTTGCACAGAGTGGCCCTGAACCTCCTCTTCTGGGGACCCCTGCCGGCATTTTGGGCTCCTCCTCCTCTCTTTTAGAGTGCGACTTGCTATGGGGGCACTTGTGCAGGCTCAATTCCAAGACGGGCTGTGTGCGTCTATTGACCAATACAGCATGGCTAGGCCCCCCAACAGGATTTGATTTTTTTACCTTAATGCAGAGCATGCATTAAAAGTAAAAAAAAAAAAAAAAAAAAAAAAAAAAAAAAAAATTAGCTTTTACAATCACCTTAAAGAGGGGGGTCTTCAAAGATTGCTTCTCTGCTGTGTAATTGTGTAACAGTTTTAATTGACTCTAAACTACTGAAAAAAAAAAAAAAAAAAAAAAAATCTCACCCATTGCCATTGGGATATCTGTCCAATTCAAGGCACACTTTGGGGTGCAAGTTCCCTCCTCATTTAGCACCACTGTCAGATCATCCTGACCCACTGCAACTTTTCCATCACCCAGAGGTACTGCCAATGGTTCAAGCTGCTTGCCTGTTGGGAACAACTCCTTAATAGAGCCTTTACCATCTACCTGCAGGAAAAAAATAAAACCCACAATTATTAACCAGTCCTACAGATACCTTCTATTACTTAACAAATAACAAAAAACAAACGTTCTTTTTTTTCTAGTTTACTATTAATCTCTTTAAAAGGGTTTGAGTAAAAAAAGAAAAAAAAAAGAGTAATTAAAGTGATTGTAAACAATCACTTTGTAAAACAACCCATTCAGTTTGAAATAGAAATTGAAAGGGCAAAACATTTTTTTTTTTTTTTTTCTATACACAAAAGAAGAAAACCCCACCTGACCGCACACTATAAATACCAGTTTTCCCTTTTTTTTGTAAGTGATCACATTCCCTCTGTTCTCAGCTGCATAATAGCTGGAGGGAGTAGGTTGAACTTCCTAGTGAATGAGAAGGAAGGGAGGGAGAGTAGAGAGACTGACAGGTACACCAGTGATTTCACACAACGGAAACAATACAAAGAGGACAGGATACTTTTTCCATACAAGTACATGGTACAGCAGGCACATATCAAGGATATGAAATGTTGGTGTAACAAATGCTTTAAACATATACTGGTATACATTTTGCCTGTTTACTATTTGTTGAAATCCCAACTTACCCTGATTAAATAATAATCCCTCTTGAACCCCACACAGATGGAGTTTTCACACCATGCCATGGATTTGGGAACATCAGGAACACTGAAGTCTCCCTAAAAATAAAGGCAAATGTGTAAGAGCTTAATGTACAAATGATGTAAACCCATGCTCCAATTTACATCTACTTGCATTTTGCTATTCAATGTGCAGGGAAGCTAATACAATGACTCCTAGATGATTACCGCTATCATTTGACAAAGATTACCTGGCAAAATAAGGTTTTGTCATAAAAATGAATCTCACATGTCACCACAGCAGATGCAAAGAGAGAGGGGAGATCGATTAAATAAAAAAAAAAAAAAAAAAAGGAAGGAGCACACACACACACCTACACACCACCTATGGTCAGGAAGGGGAGAATGAAAATATAAAAAGAGAGATCCCCTCACGCAGTGACACACCCTGGGAATGCGGGGTTATAAAACATCTGCTTTTCTCTACTATTTGTAAGCTGGGGTTTGGCAACACAACTAGAGCAATTCATGAACAAAATAAATATGTACCTGTCTAAAAATTTATAGACACTTTTCATAAATACACCTATGCCACCCCTTCCGAGCTGAACAGAACACCTCTAACATATACACATCATTCACTTTATAATCAATATTCTGTGTGGATCACATGCATTTTTCTATGCATGCCTTCAGCAGAGTAGAGGTAATATCCATCAAAACTGATGCCCCAAGTGTCATGGGTTTTGTGATAAGATATCCAACACCCACGTCTGTGGGGGCCGCGGAGACTGACATGGCGAGTCCACAATCAGTAGAAATGGAATCTGCACTTTATCTTGCTGTTATTCATATATACTCTTTCCCTTGTTAGCATTGATAGTTTTTCATATCTTCAATGCTGTCATGGCTTGTACCCCCCCTCTTCCCTTGTCCGCTGCTATACCTTGGCGAATTCAGTTGGCACCATGAAAGTCCCATCATTTGTTACCAGTGTCATTTGTGGGAATGTGGTGGTGCGATTTTGGGGATATGGTGCTTGGATCACCTATCAGTCTGAACAGTGCTTCCAGTTATGATTTATAGGACAGAAACGGACTTTAAAGGGTAGATTGAACCAATTCATCTAATTTCGCTATCACTTATCTGAAATATGTAATTATTAATGGCTGATAGCTCAAGCACAATACATCTAAATAGAGAAAATGCATGCAACACCTTAGAGGCAGCAAAACTTTGCTTTCCTATGCTGAACCTCCAAAATGCAAGAACAAAAAGGTACTATGCAGGTTGGATTACCTCACTTATCACTCACCTTTGCTCTGCTGTTCTCAGCATTAGAAAAACATGCTAAATGTTAAGGGTGTTGTTTTACAAGGCAAACTACAAACACAGTCACCTGAAGTTCATGGAACGATCTGTCCTTCCAGTAATATAGCTGCAATTTTCTACGGACAGCCACACACATCTTCAGAGTCTCTTCTCCAGATTTAGTGACCTGCAACAATGACAATTTGTTTTTAAAAAATGAACAAATGCAGTCATGGCCAATATGGGTCAATGCAGCACATTTGGCTGCACTGATATTACCTTTCACTTTGCATTCTCTTAAATCCCAGCTTTTTAAAACAGCAATTTAGATAATAAATAAAATGTATTAATCTTGAAAAAAGCATAAGGTATTGCTTGAACAACATTTATCCCTAGCTTCCATATTTACAGTATCTCACAGAAGTGAGTACACCCCTCACATTTTTGTAAATATTTTATTATATCTTTTCATGTGACAACACTGAAGAAATTACACTTTGCTACAATGTAAAGTAGTGAGAGTACAGCTTGTAGAACGGTGTAAATTTGCTGTCCTCTCAAAATAACTCAACACAGCCATTAATGTCTAAACCGCTGGCAACAAAAGTGAGTACACCCCTAAGTGAAAATGTCAAAATTGGGCACAAAGTGTCAATATTTTGTGTGGCCAACATTATTTCCCAGCACTGCCTTAACCCTCTTGGGCATGGAGTTCACCGGAGCTTCACAGGTTTCCACTGGAGTCCTCTTCTACTCCTCCATAACGACATCACGGAGCTGGTGGATGTTAGAGACCTTTCACTCCTCCACCTTCCGTTTGAGGATGCCCCACAGATGCTCAATAGGGTTTAGGTCTAGAGACATTCTTGGCCAGTCTATCGCCCTCAGCTTCTTTAGCAAGGCAGTGGTCGCCTTGGAGGCGTGTTTGGGGTCATTATCATTTTGGCATACTGCCCTGCAGCCCAGTCTCCGAAGGGACAGGATCATGCTCTGCTTCAGTAGGTCACAGTACATGTTGGCATTCATGGTTCCCTCAGTGAACTGAAACTCCCCAGTGCTGGCAGCAGTCATGCAGCCCCAGACCATGACACTCCCACCACCATGCTTGACTGCAGGCAAGACACACTTGTCTTTGTACTTCTCACCTGGCTGCCACCACACATGCTTGACACCATCTGAACCAAATACGTTTATCTTGGTCTCATCAGACCACAGGACATGGTTACAGTAATCCATGTCCATAGTCTGCTTGTCTTCAGCAAACTGTTAGTAGGCTTTCTTGTGCATCATCATTAGAAGAGGCTTCCTACTAGGTAGACAGCCATGCAGACAAATTTGATGCAGTGTATGGTCTGAGCACTGACAGGCTGACCCCCCCCCACCCCTTCAACCTCTGCAGCAATGCTGGCAACACTCATACGTCCATTTCCCAAAGACAACCTCTAGATATGATGCTGAGCACGTGTACTCAACTTCTTTGGTCAACCATGGCGAGGCCTGTTCTGAGTGGAACCTGTCCTGGTTAACCGCTGTATGGTCTTGGCCACCATGCTGCAGCTCAGTTTCAGGGTCTTGGCAATCTTCTTATAGCCTAGGCCATCTTTATGTAGAGCGACAATTATTTTGTTCAGATCCTCAGAGAGTTCTTTGCCATGAGGTGCCATGTTGAACTTCCAGTGACCAGTATGGGAGAGTGAGAGCGATAACACCAAACTTAACACACCTGCTCCCCATTCACACCCGAGACCTTGTAACACTAGAGTCACATGATACTGGGGAGGGAAAATGGCTAATTGGGCCCAATTTGGACATTTTCACTTAGGGGTGTACTCACTTTTGTTGCCAGCGGTTTAGACATTAATGGCTGTGTGTTGAATTATTTTGAGGGGACAGCAAATTTACACTGTTATACAAGCTGTACACTCACTACTTTACATTGTAGCAAAGTGTCATTTCTTCACTGTTGTCACATGAAAAGATATAATAAAATATTTACAAAAATGTGAGGGGTGTACTCACTTTTGTGGGATACTGTAAATAAAGGGCCACCAGAGACAAGTTAAAGTGGAGTTCCACCCACTTTTACAACTCTTCAGCATCCCTCACTAAACTGTGCACTGTAAACGAATTGGATATTTAAAAAAAAATTTCTCAGCACCTACTGTATATCTGCTGTATTCATTTTTCACTTCCTCCTCCCTGGCCGAGGCCCATCGCATCATTTCCTGTTTGCAATGCCTTCTGGGAAGGGGCGGCAACTTCCTCTGACACTGCCGTTGCTATGGAAACCTGACCTGAAACCTATTACACTGCTTGTGCTGCACTGAGCATGTGCGAGATCTGCAAGGATGAGATCCAGGAAGAAATACAGTCTGGCTTCAGATGCCCACACTTAAGATGGCCACGGCCTGCTGTAAGTTTATAAAATAACAAACTACTGCTATAAACTAACAAAACAGACCTTAGTTTATAGACTAACTTTACTAGAATACATTAAGCTTGTGTATTATAGGGGTATTTTTATTTAAAAACTATAATTTCGGCCGGAACACCACTTTAAACCACACGAGGAGGTACTTAAACATTTTTTCATAAAAAAGGGGTCTTCAAGGAAGTTGAGAAAACACTTTAACCGCTTCCCGACCGCCTCACGCCGATATACGGCGGCAGAAGGGCACATACAGGCAGAATCACGTACCTGTACGTTGCCCTTTAAGAGGCGGCTTGCGGGCGCGCGCCGGGAGCTTCGTGAGCGTGATCACGGGTCCCGCGGACTCGATGTCCGCGGGGATACCTGCGATCGTCTCACGGAGAGGAAGAACGGGGAAATGCTAATGTAAACAAGCATTTCCCCGTTCTGCCTAGTGCCACTGATCACAGCTTCCTGTAATTGGGAGCGGTGAGCAGTGTCGTGTCACACACAGCCCCTCCCCCCCCACAGTTAAAATCACTCCCTAGGACACACTTAACCCCTACAGCGCCACCTAGTGGTTAACCCCTTCACTGCCAGTCACATTTACACAGTAATCAATGCATTTTTAATTGCACTGATCGCTATATAAATGGGAATGGTCCCAAAATCGCGCCAAAAGTGTTCGATTTGTCCTCCATAATGTCGCAGTCACGATAAATATCGCTGATCACCGCCATTACTAATAAAAATTTAAATTATTAATAAAAACGCTATGAAACTATCCCCCATTTTGTAAACGCTCGAACTTTTGCGCAAACCAATCAATAAACGCTTATTGAGATTTTTTTTACCAAAAATATATAGAAGAATACGTATTGGCCTAAACTGAGGAAGAAAAATTTTTTTTTTTATATATTTTTTGGGGATATTTATCATAGCAAAAAGTAAAAAATAATGCGTTTTTTTCAAAATTGACGCTATTTCTTTGTTTATAGCGCAAAAAATTAAAACCGCAGAGGTGATCAAATACCACCAAAAGAAAGCTCTATTTGTGGGGGGAAAAAAAGGACATCAATTTTTTTTTTTGAGAGCTACGTCGCACAACCTCGCAATTGCCAGTTAAAGCGACGCAGTGCCGAAGTGCAAAAAGTGCTCTGGTCTTTGGTCAGCCAAATGGTCCGGGGTTTAAGGGGTTAAAATATCACTAGTATTTGATGTATCCCAGCCTCCTCTGATCGATGGACTATGATAAGTATATTATTCCATTTGTCATTTGTGATGTAAATACATTTTCTAGAAATCTCTGAATAAAAAGAAATTTAAAAAATCTAATGCTGTAATTGTGTAACCTTAAAAATATATGAAAATTCCAGCAATAAATTTCTCTTATTTGCTCCATTTTAGGCTTGTTAAATATACCATTGAATACATTTTGCTGTATCTGTTAATTGCAATTGTTAACAATTGCAATAAAATGTTCATCCAGACGAAAAATGTGTGAGCTGTTAACTTCCTGTACTGTCTAACTCTGGACTATTATCTATTAACATTGTTCCCTGCTCTCTCCGTGCAATAATATCAATATCTGACCCTCAGGACAGAGGAGATGCATATGGGATTTGTCCTGATGAACAGATATCGATATCATAGGATTGTTGCGATGTCTCTCCTGCACCCTTGGTAATGCTACAGTCTCTGTACACTACAAAACACTTCCCCTTATCTTATAGAGGGGGGTATGTGTTATATAGTTCTAAAACTCCTCTCCTAGGGTGACAACACTGCTCTTCTTAGATATAGTACAGTTATCACCCTCACACAGGAAGTGTGTTCCTGGCAGGAGCACACAGGGAAAATAAAGCATGGAAAAAGAAAATAAATTCAGCCACCACATCTAAGAAAACGTAATTTGCAATACATTCAGGTTTTGTTCTTGCATTTAGGTACATAACTTCTTCACTATTCTACTTTTGCATAGATACACTGAAATTTACAAAGTCCTCATTTTATTGCAGCTTGGATAAGAATGCATGCCCTAATGTACATGTACAAAAATTAAAAGGACTATAGTTCCCCTTTAAAAATAAAATGCAAAAGATATTAAACATGATTTAAGCACAGAAAATGTGGACTGGTCTGCAATTTCCTCACCTGGAGGTCACATGATAGTAGTGAAGCACCCTTAGCTTTTGAAATAGTGGTCATAAGCTGGAAGGTCAGCAAGTCATGAACACAGGCATTGTTATCTACGGTGCAAAGACAAAACAGAAGATTAGAATACCACAACAGTCAAGTACCAGGGGTATGCACATGATCAGTCTTTCGCAACTCACCGAGCAAGCTGACCAGGATCTTAAACTGAGGAACAACATGAATCTGAAAGATAGAGATAAAACCATTTTGTCTGTTACAGATCTAAAGTTGTTAACCAAATAACCAAAAGCTGAAATTTACACAGGTAGATAAAAATATTGCTCACCTGCTGAATTTTCTTAGCAAAGTTCTTGTTTGATTTCTCCAAAGTTACTTCAAACTGGTTACAACCTAAAAAAAAAAAAACAAACAAAGATTGCTTGCTTTAAAAATACATAAAAGATGCATGAATGACCCATCTCTCAAGTCTATAGGCTGTCTCAGGTGCCAGGTACTTTTAAAACGAATATCTGTTATAACAGTTGTATTTTTATCTTTGCACTTTAAGGCGCCTTTCACACGGACGGCTGTTCTGCCGCAGGTAAAAGCATATAATATGTTCTGTGAAATTCAAGACTCCAGGCACTGCGATCAGCTACATTTGTACAGTTAGATTACCTGCGTTTACGTGCAGCTGCGTTTACCTGCGTTTGGAAGATTCTTGACATTTCTGATGTGCTTCCTGTTGCTTTTCTTTCATTCTTGCCGCCTTTATCCGCAGGAGAAATAGTACACTGCGATTACCTGCAGTTATGTGCAGATAGCTGCGCTAAATCGCTCCTGGACGCAGTCAATTCTATTTTTTCTATCCGCACAGAACCGCATGTAACTAAATCGCAGCTAAACGCAGTGTGTGAATGGGGCCATAGGAAAGCATTGTGCGCTTTTAGCTGTGGTAGAAAACTAGAAAATTCGCAGCTAAAAGCACCATCCTATCCGTCCGTGTGAAAGGGGCCTAATATGAATACAAAAAGCTATAAGCAAACCGAATAAAAAGAACAAGCTTCTTCAAGCTGAAATAAAAGCATTTTTTATTTTTTGAGCTGCAGTGTGCATGAGCCTATAAGCGATAGCTACTTCTATACATTGAGGGCCAGTTCACACCACAATTTCTGCGCGCCGGATGCATTTCAGAATGCACGTTTTTGATGAGTTTTGGTACTTTTTTCCTCCATATCAAATCAGCAAATGCCTTCTGGTGAGTTTTTGTATGCATTTTTGATGTGTTTCAGCTGCGATTTATATAAAAAAAAAAAAAAACATAGCATGTTCTACTTTTGAGGACTGCACTGGAACACGCTACAATGGAGCAGAGGTAAACAAGAAGATCCGGATGCCGCACACCGGACTGGATAACAAATGCCTTTATTATAAAAAGCTGGATCACAGAGTATATAGGACACTACAGCAGGAATGTACAGGGCTCAGCCGACGCGTTTCACACTCATGACAAGTGCTTACTCATAGCTGACATAGCTATGAGTAAGCACCTGTCATGAGTGTGAAACGCGTCAGCTGAGCCCTGTACATTCCTGCTGTAGTGTCCTATATACTCTGTGATCCAGCTTTTTATAATAAAGGCATTTGTTATCCAGTCCAGTGTGCGGCATCCGGATCTTCTCGTTTACCTCTGCTCCACCTTGCATTCAGCCAGCACCTGGGACTTTTCACCCTTGAAGGATTCACACTAGTTTTTCCACTGTTGATCCAGACCTACCCGAGCGGTGGAGCTTTTCTTAACACGTTACAATGCGTTGAACAAGGGCCATTGGAATACATGGAAAGCACTGTGCATGTGTTTTTGATGCAGATTAAAAGCAATGGACTGCATCTGGTGTGAACCAGCCCTAAAAGACCGGCATTTATTGTGGAAAAACCACCAATGAGTAGAGACACACAGAACTACTACTGTCCACAATCTGTACAGGCCACATGAGGTAGTAATTGTTATGCTATGATAAGTGTGTCCAACACTAAAAATATAGTTCAACAACAGATACAAAAAGAGTTCAGGTACAGAACTCACCTTGTTCTTTTTTGACTCTGTAAAGCAGCAGATGACCCTGCTTAGTTCCAACAAGTAGCCACTCACCTAAAAAAAAAAAAAAAAAACACAAAACAAAACAAAAAAAAAAAAACACAAATTATCTAGAATGCCAACAAAAATGTATTAAAAACGACCCAAAATTAAAAAAAAACACTACACAGCATTCACGAACTGCTGTTCACTCCACTGTCAGCCCATCAATCAATACAAAAAAAGAGGGGGGGGGGGGGATACTGGGACTTTATACAAGGCCCTTTGTGTACCAGATCATTTTGCATTTTTTTAAATTATAGATACATCTATTTAGTATTTGCTACGAATGAGTGGAAACATCCACAAAACGCGTAGAGCTCCAGTCACATGCTACACCATTGCAACCATGTGTTTGAGATTCTTCAGTACTATGTATTGTTATCATTAACGTTATCATTTCCAAGATAATCTATGTTTACCATTAATTGGAACAGTGGACTATATACTAATGCGTTTATTACTATATATTGTGAATCATGTTGAAATTGTTCACATAAATTATCAAGGTGCTATTTATTCTTAATAATGCTACATATTTTTACCATGGATTTTATGTATATCCATTAGGAATCATTAAACAAGTTGTTGCATACCAGTGGCATCACTAGGGTTGGTGTCACCTGGTGCGGTAAAACATGTTGTCACCCCCCTCCACCAACTATAGTTGCCCCTCAGTACAGACCCCCCTCCTTCAGAAGACCCCACGCATATTATAGACCCCCCCCCTCCATCAGTAAAGACCCCCTACAGTACAGACCCCCTCCCTCAGTATAGACCCCCCTCAGCTCAAACCACCCCCTCCATTAGTACAGACCCCCCAGGAAAAAGCACCCCCCTCCATTAGTAAAGCCCCCAGGACAAAGCACCCTCCTCCATTAGTAAAGCCCCCCAGGACAAAGCACCCTCCTCTATTAGTAAAGCCCCCCAGGGCAAAGAACCCCCTCCATTAGTAAAGCCCTCCCCATTAGTACAGACCCCCCCAGGACAAAGCACCCTCCCATTAGTACAGACCCCCCCAGGACAATAGCACCCCCCTCCTTTAGTAAAGCACCCCCCTCCATTAGTAAAGCCCCCCCAGGACAAAGCACCCTCCACCATTTAAGCTCATCAAGCTCCCCCTACCTGTAACACTGCAGAGGACATCCCCCCCAATCGCAAGCCAACACCCCCCCACACCAGCTCGGGCAGCTCAGGTACACTGGAACACGGGAACACCCAGGTGGCAGCTGAAGAGAAGACAGTGTGCAGCTGCCCGGGTGAAGAATAGATTGTGACAGACAGAGATGAGGAAACACAGGCTACGCACGGCCACGGCGCTAGAGGTGCGTTTCCGGCTGAAAAAAAAAAAAAAAAACACTGCAAAAAAAGAGCCAGGGCTTTTCTCACCCTCGGGAAGGTGTCACCCCTGTAGTGGGTGGCACCCGGGTGCGGACTGCACCCCCCTAGCGACGCCACTGTTGCATACATATTTTTCTTAGTTGTGCTTCATATGAAAAAAGTCACAACCAATTCCCTTCTTTTAAGCCCATCAACAAATTCATCCCTATTAGTTATGGCAGATTCCTGCTGGGCAGTATTTAAAGACAGGGAAGCATTTAAAGCAAAACTCTGTCCATCAACACTCTCAGATAAACATATTTAGCAGCCACCAAGGATATAAATCCACTTTGTGCGCACCAAATTACTAAACCATTAAGGCTACCTACAGAAAACTACAGCAGGGTCGGAGACCAGACTAGCGACCCCGCACAAGGGGAAAATGCAGCGGTGACTGATCTTTATTAGGCCTCATGTACACTGCTGCTGGTAAAGGGACGTTTAGGAGCAGTTGGGCATTTTTTTCAGCTGCCCCTGAACTCTCCTCTATGTTATCTTATCAGTACATGTACACAGGGTCGTTTATAGTCAGGACGGATGTTCAGAGGCATTTGAAAACGGCAAATGTCTTTACTAGCTGGTAAACGTGTGTAAATTCGGTAACTCACGTTTAGCCACGTTCCATTTACAGGCGTTTTTTATTTTTTACTATTTGCAAATGCTTCTAAATGCAAACGTGGCTAAACGCAGCATTTAAACGTGGCAAAACGGATGTTTTTAAACGTCGGTTACTATCTGTCAAGTTGAATCGTTCAGGAAGGTTGTAAAACGTCCCGTGTACATGAAGCCTTACAGTAAGCTCCTACACAGAGGCAAAGCATCTACTGCACAGGTCTGGAAGAAATACAAAAAACACATCAAAATTCAAGTATGAATTCATATTTCCCTTACTAAAACAATATCTGCTTATTCCAGGGTTTGGCTTCTTTGTTGAATGTTATTCAATTTAAAATTTTTTAACTATGAAGAAGTGGTCCTCAGGCTGGCTATGGCCCCCTGGTTGCTGTAAACCAGGCATGTCCAAAGTCCGGCTCGTGGGCCAATCGCGGCCCGCGTTCCGGTTTCATACAGCCCACCTGGTAATTTTGACATGTATATCTTCTGTGGCCCCCCAACGAATCCCCGAGTGCCAAGGGCCACAAAAGATATATATGCTGGCTGCCCTGGAGGGGACAGGGAGGGGGCGGGATGAGTGCCATACAAACAGGAGAATTTCCTGTTTAAACGGCGGCCTGTGTAAAAGGAAGTCCCATCTCCTGCGCTGCCATTGGACGACTGTTCTGTCCATGGGACTTTCTAGTAAAGAGGCCACGAGAAAACAGGAGTTTCTCCTGTATGTAATGTGTTGGCGCTCATCCTGCACGCACCCAGTCTCCTCCGAGGCTGCAGATGGGCATGAATGAGGCTGCAGATGGGCATGAATGAGGCTGCACTGAAGGCAATGGTGAGGCTGCGCTGCATGCACGGCAACGGGGGTGCGCTGCATTCACGGGCACTGATTAGGCTGCATTGATGGGCACTGACCCTTATTTTGCTTCACAGTTCTTTATTTAAAATGTAAGATTTTTTCCTGAAACGTCCTTTTTAAAGTGAAGGCGCGTGTTATATACCGATAAATACGGTATATCCAAATAACACGCCCGAGCTCATCTCTTCACCACACACAGCCACAAAGGCAAGAGAATTCTTGTTGGGCAGTGTATTAGTGCTTGGACGAACACACTTAGACCGAATTTTAATGTTTTAAAGATGTCAGTCAAAATGGTTGCCCCTCGCGCATGTTCACTTCATTAAATGTGTCCATCTTTGAAAAGTTTGGACAGCCCTGCTGTAAACCAACTTGTGCTCTTAGCAGGCCACTGTCCGGTGGAGTGAACTCCAGCTGGATGTTGCTTGTATAGTCCTGGCCATGACATCATCACAAAGACTTTATAAACAGCATTTCCAAGCAGTGCTAGAACTTTAAACACTTACTTAGCGTAATGAAAGAAAAAAAAAAAAAAAAAAACACTCAGTCGGTTAGCTCATTGGCTTCAACTAGTGCCGTGGTTCTTAAAATTTTTAGAGTCATGGACGGATCTGATAAAAGCCATAGACCCTCCAAAAATATGTAAACACAACCTTGCATGCAATGGATTTATGAACATTGTATGAATATATGTTCCCTCTCCAAACCTCTTTCATCAGGGCTACAAAAGTAAAAATAATTAAACTATTCTGCACACAAATAATGAAAAAAAAAAAAAAAAAAAATCAAAAAAGCCAAATTATTCAAGATTAAAAGCTCTAAAAATCATACTATATAAAAAGAACCCATTATCTGATGAAAGGAGAATAACTAGCAATGATATTATGGAAAAGCAAGAAAATATACAATGGCAAACGAAAAATAAAATCATCAATGTCCATGAAAGTATTAGGCCTTGCTCACACAGGACGTATGCATCTTTGCCCCATGTGAGGGCCGGGTTTACCCGCATGGGAGTGCACAAGGTGTTCCATTCATCCTTGCGTGGGCAGTCTCTTGCAAGCCAATTGGGACGCAGCAGTTTTGCAGGTGAGGTGCTGCATCCCAATTGACTTGGTTGGGACTGCCCACACGGAGATGTGAAGAAGAACTGTGCTTTCCTGTACAGGTAAACAAAGCCCTTACATGGAGCTCAGATGCACCCCGTGTGAACGAAGCCTTAATAATTGTACTCAAACTTGCAATGAGCAATGTAGTTAAGATTACTGGGTTGTGTGGTAGGACACGCTCAAGACCAAAAGTTACAAACATTTACAGGCTGCAACGTCCTCTACATAAAATTCCCAACACTTTTGCCTGCTTGGGGAATGCCATGCAATATAAAATAAATAACAAAACACAATAGTGCATGCAATATCCATTAGTGAATCTTTTCCCCATAAATATTTAGTTTCAATAAATTATATTTTAAAATTCTTCAAATTATCTCTAATGCACTAAGCCATGTTTTAACACCTTGTTTGCCAATGTTTGTTTATAAACATTCTGGGAGTCAAGGGGTTAAATGGAAGGTCAGGGCTGCTAATGCAGTCATAAGTGCTATTGATTTGTAGAGACATTGAGATGCTTTCAGGTAAAAACAGGGGAACATCTATTAGCATCTACTACAGCAATAAAAACTTTGCCTGGATGCTTTATTAAATGTTCCACTTTAAAGCTTCCCCCGTACTGCAAGGAGCAAAAGCTCATTTATGCCTGGGGTACCAAAAAAAATGCCTTTGCATTGAAAGAATGCTGAGGGACAGTCCACTGCCAGAGCATAGGGGAGTAGAGGAGTGATGGCTGCCATGGCTGACCTACGAGTGAGAATACTAGTTGCCTGGCTGCATTGGCCTTTGATAAGAATTTCTGACCAGGAACAAGCATAGTTTATCAAGTCTTGGGCTACACACACGGTAGACTAAAGCGTTAGGTTCATTTAATAATTTTCTGCACATGTAGCACATGTGCAGTGGCAAAAGGGTGAGATTTAAGGCCCACATGCTGCATAAGCCACATACACATCGCTGGGCAACTGTTTCCATTCTGAGAGTGCGCTCCCAGCACAGAGACCGAGCTGTCAAAGACAGCTCTTGTACGGACTGTGGGAAGTCGGTGGGACTGGCTCCCAATCACATGACCACAGTGGTCACATGGTTAGCCATCCTTCTCTGAGCATCCAAAACTTTTTTAAAGAGACCCCGGGGCAGACAGGAAAGGGTTAAACACAGAAGAAATTATCTTGGAAGTATAAAACGTCATACTTTGCACATCATGCTCTCCTACGTTTTGACGCCCTTTTGTTTGCATGCACTTTGATACATCCAGAGTATCTAAACTGCCCCTGGGCACACAGAATTCTATTTTCCCTAAACGCAGGTAAACTGAGCGCACCTAAATGTACAGTGTGTATTATACCATTTAAAATCATTACATGTATTTATCAGTGTTCATACGTCTTATAATTTCATGAATGTCATTGTCTATGTGAATGAGGGAAGTCAGAAGCCAATACTCTGCAGTAGCGGTTTGGCCCGTGTGCATCCAATGACGGTGTACAGTGCGTCCAATCCCGCTGCCTGCAGCATGTCCAAGTCTTTGGCAAGGTGAGCTACCCGGAGGCTGGACAGGGCTGAACGCTGTACAGAGTGATACTAATAGTTTAAAGTGGTTGTAAAAATAAAAATTCTCAACTTAAAGCGTTAATTTAATTTGTAGAAATCCAACCGAAGAGACCCAAATGTTGCCAACATCCCAATTTGAACAATATTATATATGGAGTACCCCCCCCAAGGAAGTACTGAGGGAATTTAAAGGCAAATGATCAACATATTTTAGACAAAAGTATAGAAATGTATTAATATAAAATATGCGGTGCAAACAACACCAACAGTATTTACATATAAGATAAAGACAAAATCATATCAAATATAAAAATGCAGATCTTCAATGTTAACCCGCACTTACAGCCCCTTCCTGCCCAAGCCATTTTTCAGCTTTCAACTGTACCCAAACAAAGTTTTTATATTTTTCTTCACACAAATAGAGCTTTCTCTTGGTGATATTTAATCACTGCTGGGTTTTTTTTTTTTTTTAATTTATAAAAAAAAAAAAAAATAAAAAAATAAAAAAAAAGGGAGGACCAAAAATCTGGAAAAAAAAAAGTTTTTTACTTTTTTTCTGTCAGTAAATTTTGTAACTAAGTAATTTTTCACCTTCACTGATGTGCGCTGATGAGGTGGCACTGATGGGTACTGATAGGTTGAACTGGTGGGTACTGATGAGGTGGCACTTATGGGCACTGATAGGTGGCACTGATCGACAGCAGTGATGGGCAGCACTGATAGGCGGCACTGACTGGCATCGCTAATGGGCACTGTATGGTGACACTGTTTTACTATACTGTAATCAGGGCACTAATGATCAGTGCCCTGAATACATTCCTAAATGTCCCCCTGCGTGGAGATGCCGCTGATCGCCTCTCCTCGCCAACACCGCGCAGCCGCGATCGCAGCGCGCCCCCGCGAGAGCGGCCATTCTGGGACGCCGTCATATGATGACATCCCAGAACAAGAGCCACACCGCCCCGCCATCATTTGACGGTGGGAGGGTGGCAACCAGTTAAAGCATGTTATACAGTACAGTGCTTGTGCCGTCTGATTTCCCACCCCTCCGTATCACCTGAAATACCTGGCTGATCCTGACAGTTTCTGACCTCCCCCCTCTAAACTGATCACAATGATAATCAGGGCTGCTGAGCCTGACACTGTGGTCAGAGTACGTGCCTCCATCATCCGCAGCCTGTTTTTTTATTGTCTGTGTTGTCCTCTGTCGTCCTCCTCCCCTCTCTGCTGTCAGCTCCCCGATCCGCCTAACCTGCTCTAACTAGAACGCTGTTTTTCTGCTATAGTTACCACTGATATATAACACGAAGCTCCCCAGTGGATGTCCTTTATAAAAAAATGTGGTATAATAGCTTACTTCAGAGCGCCATTCGGGCGCTCACGTGAATGCCCACCAGTCTCCTCCTCTCAGCTGATGTCAGCGGGGTTTTCCAAGCACCTCCCCCTGCACCTATCACATTCGGAGAGGAGACCAGCTGGCAGTCAGCTGAGCACCGAGCGGCACTCTGAAGTAAGCTATTATACAGCATATTTGTATGACATCCACCGGGGAGCTTAGTGTTATATATCAGTGGGAACTAAAGCAAAACATTTTTAACCTTAAAACACTTTAATGCATTCTCTACATTAAGGTAAGCAAAAAAAAAAAAAAAAAACTCTTCAAGTGTCAGTTCACACTGGGGCGACTTGTCAGGCGATTTAGTACACTGGGGCGACTTCTCAGGTGACTTAGTCGCCTGACAAGTCGTGTTCCATCATTCCATTCAGTGCAATGGAACCGTTCTAATCGGAGTGACTCAAGTCGCTCCAACTTAGAAAAAGTTTCCTGCACTACTTGGGGGTGACTTAGGAGCAACTTGCATTGACTATTAGAGCCCTTTCACACTGGGGGGCGTCGGCAGTAAAACGCCGCTATTATTAGCGGCGTTTTACCGTCGGTATTCGGCTGCTAGCCGGGCAGTTTTACCCCCCCCAGCGGCCGAGAAAGGGTTAAATACCACCGCAAAGCGCCTCTACAGAGGCGCTTTGCCGGCGGTATAGCCGCGCCGTCCTATTGATTTCAATGGGCAGGAGCGGTATACACTCCGCTCCTTCACCGCTCCGAAGATGCTGCTAGCAGGACTTTTTTTACCGTCCTCCCAGCGCATCGCTCAAGGGCTTTCACACTGGAATGAAAGCAGCGGCACTTTCGGGTCGGTTTGCAGGCGCTATTATTAGCGCAATAGCGCCTGCAAACCGCCCCAGTGTCTAAGGGCTCTTAAAGAAGTCCTTTGCAAGCCACACTGTGCAAGGTGACTTCAGAATCGGGCGACTTTGAAGCCGCCTCAGTGTGAACCGAGTCTAAGACCCTATGGGTAGAATTCAATAAAGCTGCTCCACCTCTCTTCTGGCATTACTTGCTCTTGTTCATGCGTTGCGCCCAATTTAAAATAAGAAATAAAAATCTGTGACAAGGTTTTGACAGCGTGACCTGTGCGCCAAATTCAGGTTGTTCTAATTTACTCCACTTCTACACTGCGGTGCAATACCAGCGCCAAATTCCAAATAAAATACTGATAGTTCGTATCTTATGAAAGTGGAGCTAATAAAGACCAACTCTCTTTTGGCGTACAGAGAGAGGTTTTGTGAAGGCTTCTCGTGTGCGTTCTAAAAGTGACGCAGCGTGCTCCAAACTCAAGTAGATGTCCTAGACAGGTACATGAACTTAGTACACATGGACACTTTCAGAACAGACGAGGGACATTCTGACAGAATAAGTCTTTGTCCCACCACACATCACATCACTCCATTCCGCCCCATGGAATCGCCACTTCTCATAGACTATGAGGCTGCAGGCCAGGCAGGGCGCTGGACCTCTGACTCTATGGGTGCAGCCAGGCAGCTAGCATTTCCTGGAGAAGTCAGCAATGGGGGTCTCCATATATAGCTTTCCTATGAGCTCAGTCCAAGTCCTGTGTACAGGAGTTTGGTTTAACTCCTGGATGTGTCATCCTCATAGCTGAGTGCATGTCATCCCATAGAGTACCCTCTTCATTATAACATGGGCCCATTCCACTTATCACAGCACACCCTGTATAGTACACCCAGCCAGGCCAGACACTTACCCCAGGCTGCCAGACACTCTATCTGCAGCGGCAGCTTCTCCAGGATCAGGACCGGCTCAAAGGCGTCATGCATGACTGCTGCGGCCTATCACCCCGCCAGACCTCGGCCTCTCCTGTACGCCCGCCTGTCTGAGGAAACCAGATTCACGGCCGGTACCCGGCAATACAGGCCTCCCAGAGCGCCGTACAACTCACAGAGCAGCTGACTCTTCCTCATAACAAACCCCTCCCCAGTGCTGGCAGCACGCCTCCATGAGGAAGTGTCAGTCCGAGCATTGATGGTAGGCCCCTCCCCAACGCTGGCATTACTCTGCTACGAGAGGCCTCAGTCATAACAACACTGCAGCTGATCACATTGCCTATCATGATGTGTGACACCATGGGAAACTATATCCCAGCCAGTCCAGGCGATGCTGCTTTACTGCAATTCCCATTGTCGCCTATTTCCAGGACCAGTGATGGAAATGTGGCCATGGAACTGTCCCCAGATTCTAGTGGAATGGATGTTTTCCACAATCTGACCATTAGGCTACATTCCCACCAGTGATTAGGCCGGTGCAAATTGTAGTGGCAGAAATGTGTTGTTTACAATTGCAGATGAGAGCGGCCCCATTTATTATAATGACAGGTCACTGGCGACTGCAAATATTCACGCCTCTCTGCCCAGCCTGCGATTACCTGAGGTGATTGCCTGCTGGACGCACACAAGGAAAACCGCTGGCTATGAATAGCTGCAGCCACTGGTGACCTTTCATTATAGGCTAGCTCAAAAAGACCCCCCCAGTACAGACCCCTCAGTATAGACGGACCACCCCAGTACAGACGCCTCAGTATAGATCAGTGGTTCTCAACCTGGGGGTCAAATGACGATTTGCCAGGAGTCACCGACTCCTGGGCTGTTCCTGAAGCCTGCTCTGCTCTCCCAGCCTTTTCACGGCCACCTAGCTGGGCTGTTCCTGGAGCCCACGGCCGCCCACTCAGCCTCTTTGCGGCCGCCCATTCAGTTCACAGCATGGCTGGGGGGCAGAGACTAGAGGTTGGCTGACTGGTGAGGAATGAAGTGGGTGGGGCTTGAGGAGACCCTATCTTCTGATTTCGGCATAGGTGTCACTGCTACGAGACACCACAAAGTCGGAGACAGTGAGTAACACTACCTGTGATTATAGTTGTTATTAAAAGTCCCCACTACAGTTTTAAGATCAGAAGATGACCTTGATCAAGAGCACCTAAGTTGGCTGATCAGAACTCCCCGCCAGCACTGCCACTCATCCCATTCCCCCCACCAAGGAGTAAGAGAAGGAATAAAAATAGAGAATACATGGAGGGGAAGGAACAAAGAAAAAGGGAGAGAAAGAATAAGAACAAGAAAGATGTCTAGAGAGGGATGGGGGACAAGAAATTGGCATAGAGAGAGATAAAAGATAAAGAAAGAAAAACAAAGAAAAAGATGTAATGTACCAGAAGGGGTTTTAATATTGTACGAGTGGAAGGGACTCGGGGAGCACTAAATGTCTGTGGGTTAGGGGCGCAAATTACTTGTCTTGCTTTGGGCGCTGACAACCCACGCTACGAAAATAATTTTACTGTTAGGGGTCCCCAGAACTTGGGAAATTTTATCAAGGGGTCATGGCACAGACAGGTTGAGAACCACTGGTATGGACGGACCACCCCAGTACAGACACCTCAGTATAGACGGACCACCCCAGTACAGACACAGTATAGACGGACCACCCCAGTACATACCCCTCAGTATAGACGGACCACCCCAGTACAGACCCCTCAGTATAGACGGACCACCCCAGTACAGACGCCTCAGTATAGACGGACCACCCCAGTACATACCCCTCAGTATAGACGGACCACCCCAGTACATATCCCTCAGTATAGACGGACCACCCCAGTACATACCCCTCAGTATAGACGGACCACCCCAGTACAGACGCCTCAGTATAGATGGACCACCCCAGTACAGATGCCTCAGTATAGATGGACCACCCCAGTTCAGACTTCTCAGCACAGACCAACCCCAAGCAAAGACCCCTCAGTACAGACCGAACAACCCTCCCCCCCTCCCCCCAATATAGACATGTCAGTACAGATGAACCACCCACCCCCTCCAACACAAATACACCCCCCAGATCACAAATCCCTCAGTAAAGATTGACCCCCCAACATTCTTAAAACCCCCCTCCCCAGAGCATACTCCTCCAGTACAGATACTCTCTTGACTCCCCGCTTACCCGAGTACAAAAAGCTGAGTGCAGACATACCTCCAATGACCCCACAATCACATCTCTGCCTCCAATGCCCCCAGCACACTTGGGTACTCCTCAAATCACCTTTGCCACTAATGACCTCCAATTACACCATTGTACCTCCCAGCACACTTTTGTCACACCTGTAACCCCACCCCCCCAAAAAAAATCTCTGTGCCATTCCAGCATGCCTCTGTACCGCCTATCACCCCCCCTTCGCCCACTCCCCCAGCACACCTCTGCCTCCAGTGTCCCCACTTCCAGCACACTTCTGTCTTCAATGCCCCCACCCAAGCACACCTCTGCCACCAGTGCCCCCCACCCCAGCACACCTTTGCCTCCACTGCCCCCACCTCTGCCTCCAGTGTGTCCCCACCCCAGCACACCTCTGCCTCCAGTGCCCCCCACCCCCAGCACACTTCTGCCTCCAATGCCCCCCCCACCCCCAGCACACCTCTGCCTCCAGTGCCCCCCACCCCCAGCACACTTCTGCCTCCAATGCCCCCCCCACCCCCAGCACACCTCTGCCTCCAGTGCCCCCCAGCACACCTCTGCCTCCAGTGCCCTCCCACCCCAGCTCACCTCTGCCTCCAGTGCCCCTCACCCCCAGCACACCTCTGCCTCCAATGCCCCCCCACCCCCACCACACCTCTCCCTCCAATGCCCCCACGACAAATCGTACAACCTTTTTCGCTTAATAGTCGCAAGTAAAAATTTAATAGGTAAATAAAGTCACGAAAAATCTCGTACGACAGAAAAAAAAATGCCTGTGTTGTAATGTATTTGTATTGTATTTTGGGACGACAACTATACTGACTAAACAAAAATCGTACGTTCTGGAATCATACAAGGAAAATTTTCGTGCATGTCCGCTCGAATAATATCGGATGAACTGTCGTGATCGGCTGTCTAAAGTAGTGTACACACGATCCAAAAATCATACGATTCTTCCTCGGACGACAGTTTTCGTACGATATTCGGATCGTGTATACGGGCCATAACTCTGCCTCCAATGATACATGGCATACTTGGGTACACCTCTGGTGTTGAACTTGGAGGTCAGGATATCCACATCTAGGAGTTTCCTATTTCTAACATAGGGGATTAAAGATGTCGGAATGAAGGGACCATTTCCCTTGGTCCAGGCGGTAGCAACTGAGGAAATCCACCTTCTAACTATCCACTCCTGGGATGTGAACAGCAGATTTTGTGTTTGCTTCCTTTAGGGATTCCCGACTTCTGGTACACTCCTGATAATTGATATATGCTACTGCCAATGTACTGTCTGATTGCATCCTGATTGGCTCTGCACCATTGGACTCTCCTTCAGGGATACCCAAATTTTATTGCTGTAAGCTCCAAGATGTTGATGGGGACATTAGCTTCCCTTGGTGACCAGGTTCTCTGAACTGTGAGATTGGAATACTCCTCCCCAGCCTGTGAGGTGAACAACTGTTATCACCTTCCATGAGTGTGGGAGAAGCGACTTTCCAATTTCCATGGATGCCCTGAGTTCTTAATAAGGCAAGTAGATGTGCACGCACCTTGGTAATACTCTTGGTGCTGAGGATATACAAAACTGCATTGTGACAAATTGGAAGCGTTAAGCACAGAAAATGCAGATGAGGTAGATAAATGGAAAAATGGAGGTAGGCATCTTGAATGTCTAAAATTTGTACTTGATATTTATGTTCAACCCCTTGAATTAAAGCTGAAAGTCTGCACTTCGAATTAATTTGGATTGTTTCGTTTTAATTGTATTCTGGTGGCATACAGAGCCAAAAGTATGAAAATTGTGCCCGTGTCCAAATATATATATATATATATATATATATATATATATATATATATATATATATATATATATATATATATATGGACCTGACTGTACATGTTTGGGGTTTTAGGTCAGATAGGACAAATACTACCATTGGGTTTTGGTCCCGTGAACAATCTTGAGGTAGATAAGAAATGAGTACAGCGCTGCTCCAATGATGTTGAAAGAATAATTACACAGTAAGCGGCTAACACACCTCTAAGACAAAGAAGTAGAAAATCAACAAATATAAAAATAGTGTAGCGCTAAGTGTCAAAATAAAAGATTTTTAAGCACGAGCCATCTTACAATGGCCAGAAGATAAGCCAAAACAGAAAATGCTTCAAAAAATTCAATGGAAAGTGACTCAATGAAAAAATATTAATAAATATTGCAAAGTGACATGTAAAACATAATGGCAAAACACCAGTGAGAGGTGGAAATAAAACCAAAGTATAAATATATGTATGAAAAATTAATCAACTGTGAATAAAGTCCATATATATTATAAAAAATGTGTTCTTGATAAAAATCAAAAACCACCACCAACAGTCTCTGAGGATTAGCTGATGAGGACAACAACGAAGTATCACTGATGGGTGAGAACGGTAAAACCCCAAATCGAATGTGACATCTAAGTGTGTGTCAAAACCATCACCATAGCATCTGAAGAGGCTTACCGGAAGCAGGGGACTTGAACAGACATATGTCTTACAAGTCAAAAAAGCTTATTTAGCCACCGAGGCTGGCAGGATGGGACATCAGATATCCGCAGCTTCAAATGGGGGAGAGGGGGGGTCTGCCGACAGCTTCACCCGTCCAGACGTATCAGCAGGTCAACTCCACTATGATAGTTGTCATCACTCTGAATGAAAGAATAACATTCCAAAAGGTCAATTTAGGAGACTCAGAAGCAATTGCACCAAAGTAGAGGAATATACTGCTCAGGGTAATCACCGAATACCTCCACATGCAGCACCTCTGCCTCTACTTTCATGCCTGCCTTTCTTTTTCTTTTTTTTTGGGTGGTCCTGATTTGAAGTATAGTGGGTAGCCTTTGGCCTATGTTAAAATGAAAAAAAAAAAAAAAAAAAAAAAAATTTTAACATAGGCCAAAGGCTACCCACTATACTTCAAATCAGGACCACCCAAAAAAAAAGAAAAAGAAAGGCAGGCATGAAAGTAGAGGCAGAGGTGCTGCATGTGGAGGTATTCGGTGATTACCCTGAGCAGTATATTCCTCTACTTTGGTGCAATTGCTTCTGAGTCTCCTAAATTGACCTTTTGGAATGTTATTCTTTCATTCAGAGTGATGACAACTATCATAGTGGAGTTGACCTGCTGATACGTCTGGACGGGTGAAGCTGTCGGCAGACCCCCCCTCTCCCCCATTTGAAGCTGCGGATATCTGATGTCCCATCCTGCCAGCCTCGGTGGCTAAATAAGCTTTTTTGACTTGTAAGACATATGTCTGTTCAAGTCCCCTGCTTCCGGTAAGCCTCTTCAGATGCTATGGTGATGGTTTTGACACACACTTAGACGTCACATTCGATTTGGGGTTTTACCGTTCTCACCCATCAGTGATACTTCGTTGTTGTCCTCATCAGCTAATCCTCAGAGACTGTTGGTGGTGGTTTTTGATTTTTATCAAGAACACATTTTTTATAATATATATGGACTTTATTCACAGTTGATTAATTTTTCATACATATATTTATACTTTGGTTTTATTTCCACCTCTCACTGGTGTTTTGCCATTATGTTTTACATGTCACTTTGCAATATTTATTAATATTTTTTCATTGAGTCACTTTCCATTGAATTTTTTGAAGCATTTTCTGTTTTGGCTTATCTTCTGGCCATTGTAAGATGGCTCGTGCTTAAAAATCTTTTATTTTGACACTTAGCGCTACACTATTTTTATATCCCGTGAACAATCTTAAATAGAATCCTTTGAACCTGTCCTCCAGAGGGACCCGGAAGGATTTGCCCCCTTAACCACTTCAGCCCCGGAAGGATTTACCCCCTTCCTGACCAGAGCACTTTTTACAATTTGGCACTGCGTCGCTTTAACTGCTAATTGCACGGTCATGCAATGCTGTACCCAAACGAAATTTGCGTCCTTTTCTTCCCACAAATAGAGCTTTCTTTTGATGGTATTTGATCACCTCTGCGGTTTTTATTTTTTGAGTTAAAAACGGAAAAAGACCGAAAATTTTGAAAAAAAATGATATTTTCCACTTTTTGTTATAAAAAAAATCCAATAAACTCAATTTTAGTCATACATTTAGGCCAAAATGTATTCGGCCACATGTCTTTGGTTAAAAAAATGTCAATAAGCGTATATTTATTGGTTTGCGCAAAAGTTATAGCGTCTACAAACTAGGGTACATTTTCTGGAATTTACACAGCTTTTAGTTTATGACTGCCTATGTCATTTCTTGAGGTACTAAAATGGCAGGGCAGTACAAACCCCCCCCCAAATGACCCCATTTTGGAAAGTAGACACCCCAAGGAAATTGCAGAGAGGCATTTTGAGCCCATTGAATATTAATTTTTTTGTCCCAAGTGATTGAATAATGACAAAAAAAAAAAAATTACAAAAAGTTGTCACTAAATGATATATTGCTCACACAGGCCATGGGCATATGTGGAATTGCACCCCAAAATACATTCAGCTGCTTCTCCTGAGTACGGGGATACCACATGTGTGGGACTTTTTGGGAGCCTAGCCGCATACAGGCCCCGAAACCAATCACCGCCTTCGGGATTTCTAAGGGCGTAAATTTTTGATTTCACGCTTCACTGCCTATCACAGTTTCAAAGGCCAGGGAATGCCTAGGTGGCACAAGCCGCCCCCCCCCCCCAATGACCCCATTTTGGAAAGTAGACCCCAAAGCTATTTGCTGAGAGGCATGGTGAGTATTTTGCAGCTCTCATTTGTTTTTGAAAATGAAGAAAGACAAGAAAAAAAAAATTTTTTTTTTTTTTTCAATTTTCAAAACTTTGTGACAAAAAGTGAGGTCTGCAAAATACTCACTATACCTCTCAGCAAATAGCTTGGGGTGTCTACTTTCCAAAATAGGGTCATTTGGGGGGGGGGGGGGTTGTGCCACCTGGGCATTCCATGGCCTCCGAAACTGTGATAGGCAGTGAAGAGTGAAATCAAAAATTTACGCCCGTAGAAAGGCAGTGCTTGGTTTTCGGGGTCCCGTAAAGTCCCACACATGTGGTATCCCCGTACTCAGGAGAAGCAACAGAATGTATTTTGGGGTGTAATTTCACATATTCCCATGGCATGTTTGAGCAATATATCATTTAGTAAAAACTTTGTGCAAAAAAAAAAAAATAAAAAATTTGTCTTTTTCCCGCAACTTATGTCACAATATAAAATATTCCATGGACTCGACATGCCTCTCAGCAAATAGCTTGGGGTGTCTTTTTTCAAAAATGGAAAATGGGGTTATTTGGGGGGGGTTTGAACTGTCCTGGCATTTTATGCACAACATTTAGAAGTTTATGTCACACATCACCAACTCTTCTAACCACTTGAAGACAAAGCCCTTTCTGACACTTTTTCTTTACATGAAAAAATTTTTTTTTTTTTTGCAAGAAAATTACTTTGAACCCCCAAACATTATATATTTTTTTAAAGCAAATGACCTACAGATTAAAATAGTGGGTGTTTCATTTTTTTTTCACACAGTATTTGCGCAGCAATTTTTCAATCGCATTTTTTGGGGAAAAAACACACTTTTTTAAATTTTAATGCACTAAAACACACTACATTGCCCAAATGTTTGAAGAGATAAAAAAGATGATCTTAGGCCGAGTACATGGATACCAAACATGACATGCTTTAAAATTGCGCACACATGTGCAGCGGCGACAAACTAAATACATTTTTAAAAGCCTTTACAGGTTACTACTTGAGATTTACAGAGGAGGTCTACTGCTAAAATTACTGTCCTCGATCTGACCTTCGTGGTGATACCTCACATGCATGGTGCAATTTCTGTTTACATTTGACGCCAGACCGACGCTTGCGTTCGCCTTTGCACGGGAGCAGGTGGGGGACAGGGGTGCTTTTTTTTTTTTCTTTATTATTTTTTTGCTTTTTTTATCTTATTTTTAAACTGTTCCTTTTTTTTATGGTTATTTCAGGGAATGTAAATATCCCCTATGATAGCAATAGGTAGTGACAGGTACTCTTTTTTGAAAAAATTGGGGTCTCTTAGACCCTAGATCTCTCCTCTGCCCTCAAAGCATCTGACCACACCAAGATCGGTGTGATAAAATGCCTTCCCAATTTCCTAATGGCGCTGTTTACATCCAGCGAAATCTAAGTCATGAAATGCTTGTAGCTTCCAGTTTCTTAGGCCATAGAGATGTTTGGAGCCACTCTGGTCTCTGATCAGCTCTATGGTCAGCTGGCTGATTCACCGGCTGCATTCTCAGGTTCCCTGTTGGGACAGGAGAGCCAGCAAAAAACATGGAAGACGGTGGGGGGGGGTGGTGGCATTCCCTCCCACTGCTTGTAAAAGCAGTCTAGAGGCTAATTAGCCGCTAGGATTGCTTTTACATGAAAGCCGACTGCTGGCTGAAAATAATGATAGCAAGATGATACCTAAACTTGCAGGCATCATTCTGGTATAACCACTCAAAGTCGAGCAACATACCAGTACGTTGCTTGGTCCTTGTTGGGCATATATTGTAATCTTTTTTTTCATGCAGCCTGTGGGCTGAACGAAAAAAAGAGATTGATCGGTGGTTATGCCCACCATTAGAATACCTCCCTTCATCCACCCACTTCTAATGATGGGCATACATGCACCATTTATATATGCCGAAGCATGGGGGCATCCTCCCGCAAAAGGTAGGAGCAAATCGCTCCTCCGCCCCTGCTGCCCCCATGCTTCGGCATATATCACCTCCGCTGGAGCCACGGCTTTATATATCGTGGGAGCAAACGCTGTTGTTGTCAAGATAAATAAATCCGCGCTGCAGCTGAATGGTGTACCTGAAGACAAAAAAATGGTTAACAATAAAACACAGTAAACGGTAAGGTATAAAAAATTGCATACCTGAAAAGCAAACATGATAAAGCATAATAACAATAAAACATTGCAGAATAGAATACAGTAAAAAAGAGCAGAACAATAGAGAGAGAATAGAGAGACAGAGAACAATAAAACGACAACTATTTTTTTTTTAATTTTATATATTTTTTTGTGTTTTTTTTTTTTTTTTTTTACACTTTTTTTGGTAACTGTAACCGGTTCCAGGTTCGGGTCTCTCAAAATGCGATGGCATCTTTGGAGACCCTGTGTTAGTGTGCCTAGTCTGTGCAATGCTGTACGCTAATACTCAACTAGTGTATAGTAGCGTTCAGAACATTCACCAATGCAAAGACCAGGATTGTCAGGGCAGGAGGGACAATAATAGCGGGTGTCACGCCTATATACGCGCTTGCTGCAGACACGACATCTTTTTTTGGGGGGTTCGTTGGGTAGGGGTACTCGGGAGGACATAAAGAAAATGCCTCTCATGCAGCTGACTGCATTTGGTTGGGGATGTGAATGGGGGAAGTACGGGTGCTGCAGAAGTGGTGGGTTCCCAATTAGGATTGGCGAATGCAGCAGGAAGGGTATTATGGGCACGACGGGCCTGTGTTTGTCTTCTTCTTGGTGGCAGCGGGACACTACTTGTGCCTGCCACTTCACCAGCTTGAATTGCACTTATGGGACTCGCCACGTCACCAGGTGTTACTGCAGTGCTGGTTTGACTACGATCGGGGTGTACTAGGCCGCTGGTGCTTGCCAGTTCACCAAAACGCTACCAAAAAAACTGTTAGCGATCGCAGGGATCTGGCCTGACTCTGCGAACGCTGCAGTTATGCGTTTAGTGTTTTGTAAGTGACAGTGATCGATCGATACTGCATTTGGGTGGGCTGGGCTGGGCAAAGGGGCAAAACGCAGGTGCTAGCAGGTATCTGGGCTGATCCTGCTAACACTGCGTTTTTGGGAACCCTAAACTGCTGAGGACGCTAGTATAGATCTGATCAGATATTGATCCGTTCAGATACTATACCAGGGAGGTGTACGGTGCGTGTGTGGGTGTTATCGCTACTAGCACTAACCTGACGCTGCCTGGGGCTGGTGCTTGCCAGTTCACCAAAACGCTACCAAAAAAACTGTTAGCGATCGCAGGGATCAGGCCTGACTCTGCCTGATGCGTACGTGGGTGTTAGCGGGACTGGCGCTAACCTGATGCTGCCTGGGCCGACGCAGACCCTATCTGACCCTAAAACCTAACTTATATCACCGCCGGGCGATTAGGGGGCTAAACCTTTATTCGGTAATAAACGGCGGGTGCCCTGACACTATAAAAAATAAACTAACTAACCAGCGTCACCCGTAACAGTTATACGGTGATCACTGGTGAAAGAGTTAAATAGGGGGCAATCAAGGGGTTAAAACCTTTATTAGGTAGTATATGGGGGTCCCTGACGCTATAAAACGCTGACGGCGAACCTATATATTTACCTCCCTAACTAGCATCACCAGTGACACTAATACAGCGATCAGAAAAATGATCGCTTAGTGACACTGGCGACGGGGGGTGATCAAGGGGTTAAAACTTTATTAGGGGGGTTAGGGGGTACCCTAGACCTAAAGGGGGCTAACACTAACTGCCCTACCACACTAACTGTCACAAACTGATACCAATGCAGTAATCAGAAAAAAAAAAACTGCTTGGTGTCAGTGTGACAGGGGGGGTGAAAAGTATGCCTAGCGTGTTCTACTGTGTGTGTGTGTTGTGCACTCACTCGGATGTCTTCTCTCCTCGGCGCTGGAACGGAAAATGCCGAGCCGAGGAGAGATGACATCACTTCCTCTGCTGCTGTTTACTATACAGCAGCAGAGGAAGGATTTCATTGGCTGGGAGCGATCGCGAGGGGGGGGCCATGAATGGATGGCCCCTCCCCCTCACCTCTCATCGCTCCCGGACAGAAGCCGACCGCTTCGGGCACCGGGGGGGGGGGTCCGATCGGACCCCCCACCCGCGGGAGGCAGAGCACGTACAGGTACGTGATTTTGCCTGCCCATGCCATTCTGCCGCAGTATATCTGCATGAGGCGGTTGCCAACTGGTTAATGACCAGAGCAGTTTTTACAATTTGGCACTGTGCTCTTTTAACTGGTAATTGCGTGGTCATGCATTGCTGTACCCAAACAAAATTTGTGTCCTTTTTTCCCACAAATAGAGCTTTCTTTTGGTGGTATTTGATCACCTCTGCAGTTTTTATTTTTTGCGATAGAAACGAAAAAAGACCAAAAATTTTGAAAAAAAATGTTTTCTACTTTTTGTTATAAAAAAAATACAATAAACTCAGTTTTAGTCATATTTAGGCCAAAATGCATTCAGCCACATGTCTTGGGTAAAAATTCAATAAGCATATATTTATTGGTTTGCGCAAAAGTTATAGCGTCTACAAACTAGGGTACGTTTTCTGGAATTTACGCAGCTTATAGTTTATGCCTGCCTATCTCATTTCTTGAGGTGCTATAATGGAAGGGCAGTACAACCTCCCCCCCCCCACCATGAGCCCATTTTGGAACGTAGACACCCCAATGAATTTGCTGAGAGGCTTGTTGAGCACATTGAATATTTCATTTTTTTGTCACAAGTGATTGAAAAATGCGCCACCTGTATACTCTACCAGGGGCTCCGAGTCAGAGGTGTTAAAGAGGCCTTCCTCTGCATAGACCTCCTTTAGCCCCCCACATCCAATTACTGGCTACATCTTTCCAGAATTCACCCCTTCCTAACGACACCACAAAACAACCTATTCACTCCTTAGTTATTTCCCACCTTGACTACTGCAGCTCCCTCCTCACTGGCCTACACAGGTTGTCCCCCCTTCAGTCTATTATGAATGCTGCTGCTAAACTAATACACCTTACTAACCAATCTGTGATTGCTGCTCCTCTTGTCCAATCTCTTGACTGGCTTCCCCTACTCCATCGTATAAAATTCAAAATACTAACCACAACACACAAGGCCATCCACAACATCACCCCCAGCTACATCACCAACCTCATCTGCAGATATGTCCAATCAGCCCCTACCCTGTCCGTCTTTAGGCGATCCTTGAAAACTCACTTATTTAGGGAAGCCTACCCCACCTCCTCCTAAGAATGGTACCTGAGTCACCTCCATCAGATCATCCCCTGGAGTTATTACCTTTTGTACCACCCTTCCTCCCTTTAGATCATAAGCTCCATGAGCAGGGCCCTCCTATTCCTTCTGTTTTGAACTATATTGTAATTGTACTGTCCCCCCTCTACATTGCAAAGGGCTGCATAAACTGTTGGCGCTATATAAATCCTGCATAATAATATTAATATTGCATGAGACTATAGCATCAAGTGTATGGAAGCCTGGGAGTGAGAAATCTTCAGTGTTCTCCTCGAGCACATCTCTGGATCTTCTTCAGAGTTTCCATGTCTACCTCTTCTTAAAGGAGGTAGTTGCACTTCTGACTCAGAGCAGGCCAGTGTTTGTGTGCCTGTGATTGGATGCAGAGACCAGTGTTAAAATAGGGTTCTGCTCCACTGCAATGGAAGACATGTGACTCTGGGCACCTTACATCCTATCGGCAGAATGAATATTTGCCTATGAGCCCACCCTATGACTAAGCCCAGGTGGGCAGGGTGAATCGCACCAGAGGGAGTGGTTTGTTGGCGGAGGCAGGTAGGTTGAAGCCACTCCACACTCCTTTGTTACAGGGGCTGGTCGGGAGAGCAGCATCCCTTGCTATATCTATTAAATGTATTGCTTCTGGTTGAGCACATCAGCATTCCTGCACCCTCTTATCCTTGCAGATCATGGGAGTAGAGTCCCCAGCTTCGATCGGCACTATAAGTTTACTTTAAAGTGATACTAAAGTCTCTGGTTTTATTTTTTTGTTAAAAATACAAAACATGTTATACTTGCTTGCTCTGTGTAGTGGTCTTGCACAGAGCAGCCCAAATTATGCTCTTCTTGGGTCCCTCTTTGGCAGGCTTGGCCCTTCCCTCCTGTTGAGTGCCCCCACAGCAAGCAGCTTGCTATGGGGGGCACCCAAGCTGAGCAGCAGCGTGGTGTGTCCATTCAAACACGGAGCCGTGGCCCGGCCCCGTCCCCTCTCTCTACTCATGGACTTACTGACTGACAGCAGCGGGAGCCAATGACACTTTGCTACTGTCTCAGCCAATGAGAAGGGAGAGTCCCGGATAGCTGAGTCTCTCGTACAACATTGTTGTGTCAAGATGGGGCTAAAAAGCCTTCTGCATTTACAACCACTTTAAGGTCGCAACAGGACAAACCTTTTTCCCCATCCTTGGTCCCTGTGAGAATCTAGTCTTCTCTTATCACAGTGGGCATACCCCCAGAGGGGTCTCTAGGGTCTGGGAACAGACCATGGCTCTGAACTTGTATATCACCATGCGGCTAACTGCATGTGTTGCACTCAGGGCTAAGGTGAGCACCCAAGCAGGATCTAGTGGCCAAAGCAACATTACAGGCTGTCCCACAGCATGGGGTGCAGGTAAGGTTCACAATCTATTACCAAGGTTGAACTGCTTCTATGTTATACTAGAAAGGCAGTGAAGAGTTGATTGGAAAAAAAGTAAATAAATAAGAACTAGTTAAAGTGATATTAAACCCGAAAGCAAACACTTAATATATTGCAGCTTACCAATTCCACAGAACATGCTGTTCTGCAAATGCAAGTCAAAGGGTTGAGACAGACCATTTGCTAACATTACAGAGTCAGCCTTTATTTATATAAAACCTTTTTCCCAAAAGAAAAAGAAAAGCTTTTGTTTTAACTGCTAACGTGCGAGCTAGAGCTTGGCCTCAATTTAGTCCACTCAAACTGCCAGTGCAACTAATACTACCCTCCAGATTAACAATTCTGCTGTCCAAAGGTGTCTCTGCTTCATCCCAAGTGTAGGCACTCTAATACAGGAGGTGTGTTACTTGCTGGATTACCAAGAGAAAACAGAGGGGGGTAACAAATGCAGCCACCACATCTAAGGACTGGTAACCTGCAATAAATTTGATTTTTGGTTGTGGGCTTAATATCTCTTTAACCGCTTGGCATCCGCGCTATAGCCGAATGACGGCTACAGCGCGGACCTGAATTCCCGGGAGGCCGTCGTATGACGGCCTCCCCTGTGCACGTGCCCTGCGCGCGCCCTGCAGGGCGCGCGTGGAGCGCGCTGTGATCACCGAGTCACTGAGACTCGGGTGATCACCGATCTGTGTAAGGGGTCGGTCCCGGCCCCTTACCATGTGATCAGCTGTCAGCCAATGACAGCTGATCACATGATCAAAACAAAAGCTCTGTGATCGTTTTTTTTTTCTCCTCGCGCTGACAGTGCGAGGAGAAAAAAAAGCCGATCACCGGCTCAGCAGCAAGGGACATCGGTCCCGAAGAGGAGGAGGCAATAATGCCTCAATTGTGCCACAATTGTGCCAACAGTACCCACTGACAGTGCAACCTGACATTGCCACATCACAGTGCCCACCAGTGCCACGTATCAATGCCCATAAGTGACACCTATCAATGCCTACAAGTGCCACCTATCAATGCCCACCATTGCCACCTAACAATGCCCACCAGTGGTGCCAATCAGTGCCACCTAGCAGTGTACAAGATCAGTGCCCATTATTGCCACCAATCAGTGCCCATCACTGCCACCTATCAGTGCCCATTGGTGCCGCCTCATCAGCGTACATCAGTGAAGGAGAAAAATTACCCTTTTAAAAAATTTTATAACAAAATATAAAAAAAAATATTTTTTTTTTTTTTAAATTTGGTCTTTTTAAATTTTTTTAACAAAAAATAAAAACCGCAGAGGTGATCAAATGCCACCAAAAGAAAGCTCTATTTGTAGGAAAAAAATGATAAAAATTTCATTTGGGTACAGTGTTGCATGACCGCGCAATTGTCATTCAAAGTGCGTCAGCGCTGAAAGCTGAAAATTGGTCTGGATAGGAGGGGGGTTTAAGTGCCCGGTAAGCAAGTGGTTAAGCTTAGAAACTTAAAGGTGTTGTAAAGTCTCAGTGTTTTTCATCTTAATGCATTCAATGGATTAAGATGAAAAACCTTCTGTGCTGCAGTTGCCCCCCAGAGCCCCCCTTTTACTTACCTGAACCTGATCTTTCCAGCGATGGGGACGAGCACAGCAGCTCCAGCCGCTGTCTCAGGTCCTCATTGGATAGATTGATGGTTCCCGCTGCTGTCAATCAAATCCAGTGACACGGGGAGCGGGGCCGAGTCCTACTATGTGTGTCAATGGATTTTTGAATTAAAAATTAAGACAACAGTAAAGTTAGCCCATTTTTTTTTATATTATGAAAGATGATGTTGCGCCGAGTAAGTTGATACCCATGTCACACTTCAAAATTGTGCCCACTCGTGGAATGGCGACAAACTTTTACCCTTAAAAATCTCCATATGCGATGTTTAAAAAATTCTATAGGTTGCATGTTTTGAGTTACAGAGGGGGTCAAGGGCTAGAATTATTGCTCTCGCTCTAACGAGTGGTTTGAACACGGTTTTCATATGCGGGCGCTACTCATGTATGCCTTAGCTTCTGCATGCGAGCTCAGCGGGACGGGGCACGTTTAATTTTTTTTTTCTTATTTATTTTACCTTTTATTTTTAAACTTTATACAATTTTTTTTTTTTTTAAATTGTCACTTTTATTCCTATTACAAGAATTGTAAACATCCCTTAATAGAATAGAAAAAAGCATGACAGGACCTCTTAAATATGAGATCTGGGGTCAAAAAGACCTCAGATCTCGTATTTACACTAAAATGCAATAAAAATAAATAAATAAATAAATTAATTAAATGTCATTTGAAAAAAAAAAAAAAAAAATAGAAAAATGTTGCTTTAACAGCTATGGGCGGAAGTGACGTTTTCGCCCAGCAATTGTATGGAGACGGGTGGGGGCCATCTTCCCTTCACTCATCTCCATACCTAACAGGAGACAGGACACGATTGCCCTCCGGTACCAGAGAGCGGCGGGAGGGGGGCCCTCTCCTGCTGCCGATAAAAGTGATCTTGCGGCGAATCTGCCACCGAGACCACTTTTATGTGAAAGCTGACCGCCCGCTGAAGAAGAGGATACCGGGGTTATGGTAGCTAGCTGCTGCCAAAACAACGATATCCCTCTTCAAACAGCTGATGTATAACGACGGCGGGCAGTCCGTAAGTGGTTAATAAAAACAAAACAAAAAAAAAACTATAGTATCACTTTAACATAAAGGAGAAGTAGTTCACCTAGGAACATTGACAAAAAACTGAGGTCTGAAAGTTTTGCCAGTGTCCAATCAACTGAAGACAGCAGCCTATAACCCAGAGTCTATGAATAGTCAAGCCTGTGTCCCGTACTGTAGTTCCACACATTTTCCAGTTTATTAAAAGTCAGCAGCTACAAAAAGTGTAACTGCTGACTTTTAATAAACAGACACTCACCTGTCCCACGGTCTAGCGATGCGGCCGCCCGGAGCCTCGCTCCCCTCCTCCTCCTCTCTGCAACTGTAGGCACTGTCAGAGAGCTCACCTTGCTGGTCGCGGTGCTGGCCGCCCTGGTGTGCGCGCTGCTGTGCGTGTCCCTGCAGGCGCTGGTCTGTGTACTGGCGTGCGGGCGCGCGCCTGTGAGCGTCGGCGTGCCGTTTGGCGCCAATCGGCCTATTTAGGTTTGACATGCACTCTGCTCGGTGCTGCCTGATCAACAACTTCCGGTTCCTTAGTTCCTAATACCTATTCCTGCGTTCTTGTTTCCAGATCTCCTGACTACCCGGCTTGCCTCTGATACTCCGCTGATTGCTGCCCGTACCTGACCTTGGCTTGTTTGACCCTTCTTCTGCCTGCTCCTTTGTACCGTGCTGCCTGTCTGTTGCCGAACTCTGCCTGTGCCCTGACCTGCCTGCTTGCTCCTGCTCAGCACCTGTTTGCCTGTATTCCAGCTCACCATCTGCTGCTTGAAGATCCTCTTCCACCCAGCACCTGGATCCCTCACCAGGCTCTCTTACCATTCCATACTCCCGTGCCTCCTGTCCATTCTACCAGGGGCCGCGAGTAGGATACGTATGGGAGACCACCCTCTGCCCAAGCGGACTCACCGGTCTGGTAAGTAAAGTCTGACAGTATCAGGCAGCCATGACCGAGTCCGGGCAGGGGGCCTCCCCCATGGATGAACCTTGTAGACACCTGGCGGGTCTTACTCAAGCCGTAAAGAGCCTTCAGGAAGGCTATACAAGATTGGAGGAGCAAGTTTTGGCTCTATCCTTTCTCTCCAATCCCCAGGGAGCATCTTCTACTGGACTTTCATCTGCACCCTCCGTGGTAATGCTTCCTCGTGAGCCCAGAGTACCCACTCCTGAAAGGTTTGCTGGAGAACGCAGCAAGTACCGTGCATTTCGCAACGCCTGCAAACTCTCTTTGGAAGCAACTAAGGTGGGCTTTGTCATTTCTTTGTTGTCCGGTGAACCCCAAACCTGGGCCCACCGCCTGCTGGAGCAAAAATCAGTGTCCCTGGATAATTTAGAAGCCTTCTTCTTGGCCATGTCCCAACTGTATGAGGATCCGCAGCTGACTGCGACTGCGGAAGCCGCTCTGCACTCTCTACAGCAGGGTCGCAGGGCAGCAGAAGATTATGCGGTAGAGTTCAGACGCTGGAGCTCTGGCACCAACTGGAATGACGCCGCCTTGCATCACCAGTTTAGAATGGGACTTTTGGACCCTCTGAAAGATGAGCTGGCACGTGTTGGAATACCCCCGTCCCTGGATGAACTTATTAACCTGTCCATCCAGACCGTCCTTTGAGGGAACGCTGGTCAGAGAGGTCTTCTCACCGTTTCCGCCATACTTGGATGCTACCTCAGGTCCCCAGTTGGGTCAGTCAACTTCCTCCCATCTCTACCGCACCCGCTCAAGATGCCCCAGAGCCTATGGCAGCTTGGCTTGCTTCGCCCCACAGTGACTCCTGAGGAAAAGCTGCGGAGACGAGCCCGCAACCTTTGCCTGTATTATGGTGAACCCGGGCACTACGTGAGGGCTTGCCACAACAAGATGCGCAAGTGTCTCCCTGCTCCTTCAATGTGTGCATCTATTGTACCTAAGTCCGGTTCTCACCTTGCTCTCTCCATCGCTTTGCAGCTTCCAGGAGGGAATACTCCAGTGACGGTCATCATTGACTCCGGTGCCTGCAGCTGCTTCGTCAACCTGACTTTCGCTGCTAATCACCACATTCCGCTTCAACCCAAGGCCCAGGGGCTTACAATACACCTGGCAGATGGCTCCACCCTTCGTTCCGGCCCGGTTACCCAAGAAACCGTCCCTTTGCTGGCCATCATTGGCACCCATCATCAGAAATTTCTTCATCTGGACGCCATCTCCTCTCCCCTCTTTCCCATCATCCTGGGAATACCTTGGCTACAAGCCCATAACCCCAGCATTAACTGGACCACAGGGGAAGTTACTTTTCTTTCTGAGTACTGCCAACAGCACTGCCTGTCCTCTACTGAAACCTCCAAACTCCTTTGTATGGACTCAGATCTGGAACTACGACAGTCCATCCCTGAACCCTACCGAGACTTTGTGGATGTATTCAGCAAGAAGGGAGCAGAAACATTGCCTGTGCACAGGCCTTATGACTGCCCAATAGAACTCCTACCGGGAACTGAGGTTTCCTTTTCCAAGAATCTTCCCACTAACTGAGCAGAAGGTAAGCACACTAAAAGCCTACATTGACGAAAATCTGGAAAAAGGATTCATCTGCCCGTCCACCTCTCCAGCCGTTGCGGGCATCTTTTTCGTCGAAAAGAAAGACCACTCCCTACGTCCCTGCATTGATTATCGGGAACTGAATAGGATAACTATCAAGAACCGTTATCCCCTGCCTCTAGTGCCAGAACTTTTCCAAAGGTTGGGAACCGCAGTCGTGTTCATGAAGCTTGATCTTCGCGGAGCTTATAATTTAATTCGAATCCAGGAAGGGGATGAGTGGAAAACAGCATTCCGCACTCGATTTGGGCACTTCGAGTACCTTGTCATGCCCTTTGGTCTATGCAACGCCCCTGCAACATTCCAGCACTTTGTCAACAACATTTTTCGTGACTACCTGGATTTGTACGTGATAGTGTATCTTGACAATATTCTGATCTTCTCCTCCTCGCTAACCGATCACCGCAGAAATGTCCGGAATGTCCTAACCCGGCTCAAACAACACGGTCTCTATGCAAAACTCGAAAAGTGTGAGTTCGAACTCCAGTGCAACCAATTCCTAGGCCTAATCATCTCGGTGGATGGCATCAAGATGGACCCTCAAAAGGTGTCCGCCATCCTGGACTGGCCCGCACCTATGGATAAAAAAGGTGTGCAGCACTTCATCTGCTTTTCTAATTTTTATCGGAAATTCATTAAGGGGTTTTCAGCAATAATCGCCCCAATAACCGAACTAACCAGGCAGGGAATCCGATTCCCATGGACTCCTAAGGCCCAGGCGGCTTTTGAGAAACTTAAAGAGCTCTTCACATCGGCTACCATCCTGAAACACCCTAATCCTGCTTTACCGTTTTTCCTGAAGGTTGATGCCTCAGAAATAGCAGTTGGAGCGGTTCTCTCTCAGCGGCAGGGTGCCAAAGCTCTTCAGTGGCATTTTTTTCACGCAAGCTCTCAATATCGGAAAGGAATTATGTGGGAGATCGGGAACTTCTTGCCATCAAGTCAGCTCTGGAGGAGTGGTGTTACCTTCTGGAGGGTGCTGCACATCCCATCTTGGTGTATACAGATCACAAGAATCTGGAATATTTGAGGACAGCCAAAAGATTGAGACCACAACAGGCTAGATGGGCACTTTTCTTTTCCCGATTCCAATTCCACATCACCTATAGACCAGGTTCTAAGAACATTAAGCCAGATGCGCTTTCACGCATGTTTCATGATTCCGAAGAGACCCTGCCTCCTGACACGATCCTTCCCTCTGGGAACTTTTTGCTCATTCAAGTGGACCTTATAATCCAGATAAAGCAGGCCTCTGTGGGAATGTCTCCGTATCCTGAAACCAATCTGAGTGAGGGTTTGTTTTGGAATAAAGATAAGGTCGTAGTCCCTGAACCCTTACGGGTGGCGGTAATGGAACTTTGTCATGACCATAAATTAGCTGGACATTTTGGTGTGTTGAAGACTACGGAGTTGGTGTAGCGCACCTTCTGGTGGCCCCAACTGTCTAACGATTGTAAAAGTTATGTGGATTCATGCAACACTTGTGCCCGAAGTAAAAATAGCCGGACAAAGGCTTGGGGCCTACTAAAACCTTTACCCGTTCCAGAGAGACCATGGAAAATGATATTGATGGATTTCATCGTGGAACTCCCTCCGTCGGAGGGATTTTCCACCATTTTCGTTGTTATAGATAGGCTATCCAAGATGGCACATTTTCTTCCCATGAAGGGCACACCCTCGGCCATGGACACTGCGAAGATTTTTGTTAAAGAAGTGGTAAGGCTGCATGGGGTCCCGGCAAGTATTGTGTCTGATCGCGGTGTCCGATTTACTTCGAGTTTCTGGAAGGCTCTCTGTGGATCCCTGGAAACAGAGTTGGCATTCTCATCAGCATACCATCCCCAAACGGGCAAACAGAGAGAACCAATCAAACCCTAGAGCAATACCTCCGCTGCTTCTCTGCTTTCTCTCAAGACGACTGGGTCTCTTTACTACCCGTTGCAGAGTTTGCCTACAATAACTCCTTGCATTCCGCCAAACGCCATTCTTTGCCAACTATGGTTTTCATCCTTCTTTCTTGCCTAGTTTAATACCCGAGTGTACCGTTCCCGCAGTCGCTGAAACCATGAATTTTTTCTCCACTAACAACAAACTTTTGCAGGAAACTATGGCCAAGTCTCAGGAGTACAGCAAAAGGATGTATGATAGGAAAAGGCGTGGAGAACTAATCCTGGAACCCGGCAACCAAGTATGGTTGTCCACTATTAACCTGAAAATGGCCTGTCCCTCAAGGAAATTGGGTCCCAAATTTATGGGTCCCTTCTCAGTAAAGAGGAAGATAAATGATGTTGCATATGAACTTGATCTGCCTGATACTCTAAAAATACATCCGCTATTCGGAATCCCTTTACTGGCCGTATGACCGGCCCACCTAAACCTATCATAATTGATAATGAAGAGGAAGTGGAAGTTGAAGCAATCTTGGATTGCAGAAAGAGGAACAACAGAATTCAATATCTCATCAAGTGGAAGGGGTATGGGCCGGAAGACAACTCCTGGGAGCCAGAGAGCAATTTGCATGCCCCGGAACTTTTACGGACTTTCAAGAACCTTCATGCCTCCAAGTTGGCCCAACTGGGCATCCAGAGGCTGCCCTTGAGGAGGGGGCACTGTCAGAGAGCTCACCTTGCTGGTCGCGGTGCTGGCCGCCCTGGTGCGCGCCGGTGTGCGTGTCCCTGCAGGCGCTGGTCTGTGTACTGGCGTGCGCGCCGTTTGACGTCAACCGGCCTATTTAGATTTGCCATGCACTCTGCTCGGTGCTACCTTATCAACAGTTCCTGCGTTCCCAGATCTCCTGATTACCTGGCTTGCCTCTGATACTCTGCTGATTGCTGCCCGTACCTGACCTTGGCTTGTTTGACCCTTCTTCTGCCTGCTCCTTTGTACCGTGCTGCCTGTCTGTTACCGAACTCTGCCTGTGCCCTGACCTGCCTGCTTGCTCCTGCTCAGCACCTGTTTGCCTGTGTTCAAAAAAAAAAAAAAAAAAAAAAAAAAAAAAAAAAAAAAAAAAGGAGTGCCGCTATTCCTGTCATCTATAGCGCGCAGACTCGGAAACGCGTCGCAGAGCTGTGACGTCACGGCCCGGCGCCGCGCTGCGCTTGCTTTCCAGGCCTCGTTCTGGCTCCCTGTACGGCCGTCACCATCTCTCTCCACGGAGCCGTACGAGCCTCAGACGGCAGCGCGCCCGGCGATCGGCCTTGACGTCCCCCCACCCCCTCCCTGGAACCCACAGACCGTTGGTCTTTGTTATTTAACTTACTACCCATTCTGAAGTGCCATCTGGAGACCCGAGGGAACTTCCACCGTGTTCTGCCATCACCATCCATCCCTGCCAGGACTTGATGTGTGACCAGTACTGCACGGACTCGCTGAGACTTGTGGTCCTCCAACCTCTCCTCTACTCAGAGATGCACCGGAACGCAATACTACAGTCTTCCATGTGAGTGGATATTGTTTGTTGTAATAAATGATTATTGATTTATACTCAGAGGCGCCCCTCTTCCTTGTTTTTATCTTCCTCAGCCTATTGGACCCTGCTTCTGGTCTTTTATTGGTGGCAGCCCTGATAGACTTCCTCTTGTGTATATGTCTATATACACCTACAGTCACCTACCCTGCCATTGGACTATTTGGGATCTGTTATGTGAGGTATACCTGCTTTGCGCCTTTTTACTTGTTTTTTGCCTGTGTTCAAGCTCACCATCTGCTGCTTGAAGATCCTTTTCCACCCAGCACCTGGATCTCTCACCAGGCTCTCTTACCATTCCATACTCCATACTCCCGTGCCTCCTGTCCATTCTACCAGGGGCTGCGAGTAGGATATGTACGGGAGACCGCCCTCTGCCCAAGCAGACCCACCGGTCTGATAAGTAAAGTCTGACAGACACACGGCTGTGACAGCTTGTGGCTTCACAGCCGGGTGCGCACTGCGCATGCGTGAATCACGCTGCGCTCTCTTAGTGGCCAGGCAATCTTTTGGGACCTGTGACATGTCCCAGAAGATTGCAGAGAGGGAGGGGGAGTCGTCTAGGCAGCCAGGCGACCGAAGCAGGAAGTGGGACAGGAAGTACCTGTCAAAAGTAGGTAACCCACTCCACCCCCCCCAAAAAAAGACATGCCAAATGTGGCATGTAAGGGGGTGAGGAGTGTTTAAAGTTCCACTTTTGGAACAAGATACAAGATTTACTATTATGGGTACAATTGCGGACCACATGTTTGTGGAGGTCTGCTGTGTCAGCAGTGACTAACCTGCTGCAGGTCTCATGTACTGAAAGTTTGGGCTGGAAAATATTGTACTTTCATATGCAAAGCTGAATTTAAAACAGCACTAAAAGACTGAAGAGTTTTATTTAAAATAGACCTATACTTTAAGTGATTCAGTACATTGCTGCCTGAAGCTTGCATGTTAATGCAATGCACCAGACTGCAAAGGTGCAAAAGGGGAGCTAAGTATATGTGAACCCTGAAAATGAACTTCCATCATTTGCTTCCTTTTGGTCTGCTAAACAGAGCATGTGACAATACCAGTCCCATTTAGCATCTGTCCCAACTCCCTTTTCTTCCCTGGGATTTCAGCCCCCTGAACCAGCCAGGTTGCCTATATTTAGAACACTGACATTTGACATAAGCATTTCCTCAAGTGTCCTTCCCACTGACAAAGTTGGATGCATGCCCAGTTTCTGTTTATAAGATTTGTTGAAAAGTTTGAATGTAACTGTGCCTCATGTTATTGGATGTACAGTTTACCCCGCCCTGTGTCTCTATGCAAACAGGGAGGGGGGGGATTGTCCCCAGGGATATTTATACTTGTGCCTGTTCCTCAATAATAGTCTTATGTCTCGTACACACGATCGGATTGTTGGCCAACAATTATGAACGTAGTGACGTACTAGACATACTACGTGGTTTTTCATCTATTTAGCGCCACCCTTTGGGCTCCTTCTGCTAATTTTGTGTTAGTAGAAGATGGGTGAGTGTTGATTTGCGCTTTTCATTTCACACTTTTCATTTCGTGCGTTTCAGTTCGTTTCTGAATGGCCGTTCGTCAACCAGACATGTTGCAGAATCGGCGGAGATAAAGTGTTATTTATTATTGACCTTGGAGTTATTGCTTTGACATTATTTTTTTGGTTAAAAATGATTTGATTTGGTATATTTTTGGATGCATAGAATGCACTTTTTGATTAAGTTCTATTGGCAGATAGCATGTTTAATTTTATTTGTTACCTTTTTTTTAACCTCCTTGGCGGTATGATTATTTCACATTTTTGCGTCTCAAAGCGGTACAACTGTTTTGCATAGAAATTTGGCGTTTTATATTGTAGGCCTGTAATTCTTAGCAATAACACACTTAAATCTGTTCACCAAGAGTCTAGTAGATATCCCGGGTATGATGAAGTTTGAAACACAAAATCATAAATTATAATATAATAAATATAAATAATTATAAAAAATAATAATATAATAAAAATAAAATACATTTCCCCACGATTCACTATGGCTCAATTCTGCAAGTGTTCTAATTTACTATCTCTGTTTTCTAGCTGGTCTAAAACCACTTTTGACGTAACGGGACACTTTTTGGTTGCTATGGACAATCTCCAGTTTCCAGGCAGAAAGAACAGTTTATATCATATAAAACAGGACACAGGACATCTGGGGGGGGGGGACAGAGCCCGCAGACACAGCGGGGGGACATCGCAGGATCCTGGGGACAAGGCAAGTACACTGCACCAGGATCCTGAGATATAATCCCGAGTGTGGCTCTGGGTTACCGCTAATGGTGCTAAAATTTAACCCCAAGCCACACTCAGGAAAACCACCAGGGAGGTTAATGCACAATAAAAAATTGTGGAGAATAATACTTGGCTATGTGTTTTACTTCAAATGACAGTTTGGGAGTAGGCAGTTACATTTAAAAAAAAATACAATGTAAAATTAACAAGGAACACCAACATAGTTGTATCTTTGATCTTAAAAACTACGGTGTTGTGGTAACTTGCCCAAATAAATAAAAATAAAAGCATAATAATATTATTCTTGATATCACTAGAAAAAAAAGCCTTTGAAAATTTGTTTGCAATAACTCAATCAGTATCACGAGCAAAGCAGCTTCATTATTATCCCATTAAAGAAGAAGAGACTGTGCATTGCATTTGGAGATTACATAATTTGCCACGTCACGAATGTTAATTCTCCATTACGAGCGCTAGTTTACAAGACCGACTGCTTGCATGCAGTTTTATATGATATAAACTCGTCCTTGCTTCCGAGCATGCGTGTTTGTACTTTGTACTTTTGTCCGACAGACTTGTGTACACACGATCGGAAAATCCGACAACACACATTTGTTGGCGGAAAATTTGAAGACATGCTAGCCAACATTTATTGGCGGAAAGTCCGACAACAATTGTCTGATGGAGCATACACATGGTCGGATTTTCCGCCAACAGCCTGACATCGAACATTTCCCGTCGGAAAATACGATCGTGTGTACGAGGCATTATGCTTTTATCCACCCTACACGGAGTCCTGTGATGATGAGTAAGCACAGTGTAGCTGTGCGAAACTAGTCCACTTCTGTTCCCGGCTACTGCAACCATGGTGTGTCATTGTTTGTATGGAACATTCAATAAATGGACTTCAAGAGGTGTGCAGCCAATTTCTTCCTTTATACACTGAGTCCTGACCAGTGACTGGGTGGGCTGCAGGATCGGGTATTGTCCTGGCACCAGGCAAGGGAGCTCATACAGCAGACATACTTCTCAGGAGTATGGGGGGTCCATCGCACACCACTGAAAGTATTTTGTTCTATCTGTTAGAGAAGTGCAAAAAAATCTACCTATTGTTCCAGTCAGAAATGCAGTGAGTTTGTACATTTTTGTGCAAGGTGTTGCACTCATTAGCCCCATCAGTTTATCAGTTGTGCTCCATTCTCTTTGAACCACAGAACAGCTCGCTCTAGGTTATGGAGGTGAGAAGGGGGAGTTTTTCCTCCCTTCTGTCCTTGAATGACAATGTTGATCCTCCTTAGATATTGTACAATAAGTGATCATTGTCACCATAAAACAGGGAGTGTATTAATAGCAGTGACAGCAGATAAGAAATAGGGAAAAAAAGCCTGTAAAAAAAAAAAGAAAACGAATGCAGCTACCACATTTAAAGACTGGTAAACTGCAATATATTACATTTTTGTGTTTGAGCTTAAATATATTTTAAGTCTAAAGTTTGCATACGTTTAACATATAATCCCTGAATAGCAGCAGCATAGCACTTCTTCGTGTGACATTGTCCAGGTAGGTAAAGGGAATGTGGCAAGTAGAGGCAGCCATTAAATAAAAAGGTGCTTCCGCTTGGATTCTTCAGGAAGGTTGGAATTTATCGATAACAAAAAAAAGTTAAAAAACACATCATCAACAAGTTTTGTGGCTCTATTTCATCATCCCAACCACTGCTGCCTATAATTACACCACTGGCATTATTAAGAGGCTAAATCTAGGAACAGAAAGAGTAATTCAGGGATTGCTTGTGCCTGCACCTTTCAGCCATCCACAGCACTCTGGAATGGAGTATTTTATCATTCACGAATGATTTCCCTCCTCTGCAGCCACTGTCGCATTTCAAAATCAGCGCGGCTGTGCAGGGCTCTTCCACCACAGCAGACGGCTTGTACTTCTCAAATATATTTTAAGTCTAAAGTTTGCATACGTTTAACAGACAGCTTGTACGTCCCACAGAGCTTTGAGGCATATCAAGCAGCGCCTTCGCTCTCTGCATTTGGTAGACAGTTGGAGGGTGCTGCATGAGCGGGACAGGGATTTCAGTTATTACTCAAAAACACAATCCATAAGGATTGACTTGTTGATGGTGGATCAGTATTACATGAACTATGTGTGCTCGTCCACTATCGAGTCAATCACTATACCCGACCACGCTCCAATAAGTTTAACATTTTGTCCTGCATCGGTTGGTAGTATCGAACGAACATGGCGTTTGAATGAATCTATTTTGGATGATAAACAGAGTGCGGAGTCCCTGTCTCGCACATTAGCATTACATTTTGAAATGAATACATTTGAAGAGGTATCCGATCAAGTGGTATGGGAGGCCCATAAGGCGGTTATTAGAGGGGAAATAATTTCACTAGGTACGCGTATTAGAAAAGAGAGACAGAGGGAAATGGTAGAGCTTTTGGAGGAAATACAAAAACTTGAAATTAAACATAAGGCCCATATAAATCCTGGGGATGTGCAGAGATTGGAGAAATTGTGGATAGACCTGAAGCAGTTTCTTGATCGGAAAGTTAGGTATTTCGCCCACAGCATAGGTATTTCGCCCACCGTTTCGATGAACAGGGGAATAAGGGTGGGAAGTTACTGGCCAGACAATTAAAAAAACAACAAGAGGTACGCCATGTTCACACTTTAAAGGCACGCGATAAACAGATAGTGGATTCCCAAGCAATAGCAGCTGAATTCCACAGTTTTTATAGGTCTTTATACAATATAGATCCAGTTTCTACAGGAGCTACAGAGGACGGACGTGCATATAGAATTTAGGTATATCTTAAGGCCTCAGATTTACACGACATCCCCTCTACGACCCTGGAAGAAATGGACACTAAGCTCCTGGCTAAGATTCTGGCCCTTAGATTACAAGATCATATAGTAAAATTGATTCACCCAGATCAAACAGGCTTTATGAAAGGCCGAGAGGCTAGCAATAACACTATTTGCGCACTGCATGTATTGCACTGGATGCATAATGGACCGAATCAAACCCCGAGTGTAGTAATTTCAATGGATGCTGAAAAAGCCTTCGATAGGGTAGGGTGGGAGTTTATGGTCGGAGTTTTGTGGGCCTAAGAGAATAGATGATGGGTTGAGTGATGGCACTATACGTGGATCCCAGAGCAAGGGTTAAAGTTAATGGTAGATTTTCAGACTATTTAGAGATACTGAATGGGACTAGGCAGGGGTGTCCCCTATCCCCATTATTATTTGCTATGGTGCTGGAGCCCTTGCTTACGATTAGGGGAAAAAGGAAGATTAGAGGGATCTGTATTGGATCAATGGAACACAAGATTTCAGCTTATGCTGATGATTTATTGTTATATCTTTCCTCTCCTCAAGAATCCCTGACTGAATTGATGTTAGAAATAAGTAAGTTTGGTTTTATATCCAATTTTAAAATAAACATTGAGAAGTTGGTACTGATGCAGAGCCATGTCCTCTCAGGGATGACAGCCACCCTGCAACAATCCTTTCCCTTTGTCTGGCGCTCTGATTCTATATTTTATTTGGGGATTCATATTTCTCTGGATGTAAAACGCCTATATGTTCTTAATTATGGACCCCTGATGGTATCTATATTAAAGGACTTGCAAAGGTGGAAAAGTTATACTCTGACATGGTTCGGCAGGGTAAACGCTCTTAAGAGGAGTACAATTCCTAGAATTATTTACGTTTTACATACAGTACCTATAACACTCCCACAGATATTCTTTAAACGGATACGAAGGGCATTCATGATGTTTGTGTGGGGAGATAAGCACCCTAGGCTGACATATGAGATTCTGAGGAGACCTAAACGGGAGGGGGGAGTGGGCTTCCGGACATGTATTACAGAGCCACGGCCCTAGTGCATATTATGAACTGGTGCCATGACTGTTAGCAAACTTTGGGTGCCTTTGGAGAAGACACTAGCAAGTAGGAACTTGGCGGATGCCCCATGGATCCCGGCCTCTTATAGGGGTCTATCAGAATGGGTATCACCATTAAGAACAACACTATCCATATGGGATAGAAGGATAGAATGAATAATACTGGAAAGTTTGCCCCCCGGATATCCCCTATGACACCACTGGAAGGATTCCCCTGGTTTCCTACGAGGGAAGAGTAGAGAAGTTTAGATCAATGGGGAATGGACGGAAAGGGTAATTGTGCAGGAGTGGCTCCACAGGGTAAATTGTTACCCTTGGAAGAGTTAATTTTGACCCTAGAATAAATACCAATGGCTACATGGAGATTCCATCAAATGGTGGACTTGTTTAATAAGTGGAAGCATCAGATAAGGCCAGCGAACCCGCTTACTACTTTTGAATTATGGTGTGCCAACATACCAAGAGCCGGGCCACATGTTGTCCCGAATGTATAAATTAGTTCTGAGTGCCCAGTGTATAACAATCCCTATTTTATTAGAGAATGGGAAAGAGAGATGGGTCATAATTTCACATCTGAACAAATTTAAAGACTGATCAGGACGACACACCATACTTCAATAAGCTCCCATATACGGGAAATGTCATATACATTTTTGACAAGATGGTACCGTACACCGGTCCGGTTGGCACAGATGTTTTTTTTTTTTTAAACAGTGGAGGGATGACTGATTTCATTAAAGGAAGAGAATAATTTATAGTTATGAATTAGGCACGGGATAGGTAACACTTAATTAAAGCACATAAAGGAGAGTGGATTGAAATATTGAAATGAAAGGAAGAGAGGAATAAATATTTAATGATGTAGGAGGTAGAGATTATATCGAATAAAAGCACTAAATATTGAAGATGACAATATTCATTTTAAATTTCACTTTCTTTTTTGTATTGGGTTCGACACACGTAATAGGGCGCTGTAAAGCCTCCTTCCTAATTATATATTAAATAATGAGTTACACAAATTTAGTGTTGGTTATGAGTTTATGAGTGTATATATATCGTTGGGGGGGGGTATTGTGTTTTGGGTAAATTATAAAAGCTAATGAAAATATTTACATAGATAGCCTTGTAGTGTGCATTTTTATGTTGTATGATGAAATTTGTCTTAGTAAAGAAAAAAAAAGTGTTTATAAAAAAGGATTGTATTGAGGTACAGATCTGGGGAAGGGTACAGAAAAATGTCTGCAGCACTAAAGGTCCCAATGAGCACAGTGGCCTTCATCATCCGTAAATGGAAGAAGTTTGGAACCACCAGGTCTCTTCCTAGAGCAGGCCGTCCAGCCAAACTGAGCGATCAGGGGAGAAGGGCCTTAGTCAGGGAGGTGACCAAGAACCTGATGGTCACTCTGACAGAGCTGCAGCGTTTTCCTATGGAGAGAAGAGAACCTTTCAGAATAACAACCATCTCTACAGTACTCCACTAATCAGGCCTGTATGGTAGAGTGTCCAGAGTGTCCACTCCGCCCACCTGGAGTTTGCCAAAAAGGCACCTGAACGACTCTGACCATGAGAAACAAAATTCTCTGGTCTGATGAAACAAAGATTGAACTCTTTGGCCTGAATGGCATGAGTCATGTCTGGAGGAAACCAGGCACCGCTCATCACCTGGCCAATACCATACCTACAGTGAAGCATGGTGGTGGCAGCATCATGCCGTGGGCATGTTTTTCAGTGGCAGAAACTGGAAGACTCGTTAGGATCAAGGGAAAGATGAATGCAGGAATGTACAGAGACATCCTTGATAAAAACCTGCTCTAGAGCAGAGACAGAGACCCCAAGCACACAGCCAAGATAACAAAGGAGTGGCTACAGGACAACTCTGTGAATGTCCTTGAGTGGCCCAGCCAGAGCCCTGACTTGAACCCGATTGAACATCTCTGGAGAGATCTGAAAATGGCTGTGCAATGACACTTCCCATCCAACCTGATGGCGCTTGAGAGGTCCTGCAAAGAATGAGAGAAACTGACCAAAAATAGGTGTGCCAAGATTGTAGCATCATCCGCAAAAATGTATTGAGGCTGTAATTGTTGCCAAAGGTGCTTCAACAATGTATTGAGCAAAGGCTATGAATACTTATATACATGGTATTTTTTTTGTTTCTTATTTGTAATAGATTTGCAAAGTTTTCAAACAAACTTCTTTCACGTTGTCATTATAGAGTATTGTTTGTAGAATTTTGAGGAAAATAAATGAATATAATCCATTTTGGAATAAGGCTGTAACAAAACAAAAATGTTGAAAAAGTGATGCGGTGTGAATACTCTCCGGATGCACTGTATATACATAGTTACATAGTAGGTGAGGTTGAAAAAAGACACAAGTCCATCAAGTTCAACCTATGTGTGTGATTATATGTCAGTATTACATTGTATATCCCTGTATGTTGCAGTCGTTCAGGTGCTTATCTAATTGTTTTTTGAAACTATCGATGCCCCTCGCTGAAACTACCACCTGTGGAATGGAATTCCACATCCTTGCCGCTCTTACAGTAAAGAACCTCTTTTTTCTAATAATATACTTTATGAAGATATGTATTACTTAGTAACGTGTTAAGAGTGACAAACATATGTGCATAAACAACTCTATGAAAATGGTTTGTCTTTAATGATGACAAGCAATGGGTGGACATTTTTCTATTTGTTTAATGTTGTAAACATTACCCGGTCATATCCTGATAATATATTGTATTTAAGATACTAAACCAGGAAATAAAGACGAGTGATGCCTTATTCTGTGTCCGTGTTTTGACTTCAGTCTACATTGCTCCCCCCAGGGGTGTGTGTGTGTCTGCGAGTGTGGAACGGAGAGTGACAGCACAGGTTAGTATAGGAGTAATATATAGGTATAGTTAATAATCTTTTAGCCCCCTTTCACACTGGAAGCGTTTTTCAGGTGCTAAAAGGGCTAAAAATAGCGCCTGTAAAGCACCTGAAAAATGCCTCCCCTGCAGCCCCAGTGTGAAAGCCCGAGTGCTTTCACACTGGAGCGTTGTGCTGGCAGGACATTAAAAAAAGTCCTGCAAGCAGCATCTTTGGGGCCCTGTATACACCGCTCCTCCACCGCCCCTGCCTATTGAAATGAATGGGCACCGCTGCTGAAGCACCTGCAAAGAGCTTTGGCAGTGGCACTTTTGGGGCGCATTTAACCCTTTCTTCGGCCACTAGCGGGGGTTAAAAGCACCCTGCTATCGACCAAATAGCTCAGCTAAAACAACGGTAAAGCGCCACTAAAATTAGCAGCGCTTCACCGCCAACACGGCCCGCGGCTCATTGTGAAAGGGCTCTTCATGATCTTTTAATGATCAGTCTTCAATGATAGACAGGTACTATTAACTTGTTTTAAGTCAGGTTGTAATAACCTTTCAGGGGTCTTATAGACCCCAGGTCTCTCCATAAAGAGGACCTGTCATGCTGTATGGCTATCGCAAGCAATGTTTACAAAAAAAAATTAAAGTGACGGTGGAGAAAAAAAAAGGGAGTAAATAAAAAAAATTAAAAATAAAAGCGCCCCCGCCCTCATGCGCAGTGGAGGATGCATATGTAGGTCGCGACCACATTTGTAAGCGGTGTTCAAACGACACCTGTGAAGTATCACTGCAAACGTCAGAGAGAGAGCAATAATTCTAGCACTAGACCTCCTCTAACTCTAAACTGGAAACTTGGGGGCGTGTCCAAGATGGCGACGGGAGCGGACGTGTTTTAGTGCTGCTCCACCATCCCAATCTCTTAGTCTGATTCACCGAAGTGCTGAAGTCTCTCACCCGCCTTATCTGGCGCTCCTGGCTGCCTGGATCTGACCACCCATGCCTGGCTACAGACGGGGAGGCTCCGCTCGGAAACAAAGCAAAAAATGGAACACTCTGCAAGCCGAGGGTAAGGCCGCCACCATAACCCTTACTGCTATGGCTTCCCAGATGGAGGAGGTGAGTCATGAGGCACACAGCCCTCATTGAGGCTATCAATGCCTGCAAAACGGCCCTGACAGAGAAAATGGACCATGTCTATACTGAACTGGGGCTGATTAGGAGAGACATTGACACCTTTAGGGGTCGGGTGACTGAGGTGGAGCAGCTTGTATTCTCAACAGAAGACATACAGCGGGAACACGCGGCAGACCTCCATACTCTAAATATCAGTTAGTTAAGTGAGCTAAGTGAGCTAAGTGAGTGAAACACTTAGAATCACGGGCTGAAGATGCCAAAAATCGGAGCAGACGAAAAAACCTGTGCATATTAGGGCTGTCTGAGGGAGCAGAGGGCAATGATACCGCTCTTTTCACTGAAAAGCTGCTGCGCTCTCTCCTACCCCATGCTTCATTCTCACACCACTTTGTGGTGGAACGTGCCCACCGGGTCCTCCCGGTCAGGGGGCCTCAAGGAGCACCTCCACATTTAAACTACTGAACTTTCGTGATCGTGACCTGATCCTGTGCGAAGCGAGAAATGTGGGGGAGCTGAAATATGAAAATGCTAAGCTCCTTATATTTACGGAATACTCCATTGAAACACAATGCCTACGGAAGTAATTCGACCATGTTTGCACATGCCTGCGTGTTAAAAGCCTCAAGTATAGCATGCTATTCCCGGACAGACTCCCAATTTCAACATGGGGAGTGGGTGCACTTCTTCACATCACCTCAGGAGGCGTCCTCCTGGCTGGATACAATTCGCACGGGATGACGGCGGTAGTCGATTGCCATATCTTGCCTTACTACGACGCTTCCTTTTGTTGCCACTTGGCACTTTTCATGGTGATGCTCTGTTTCTCCCCTGGAACTGGGACTGCTCTGGAGGGGATACTACTCTTCTCTACCTCACTGGGCCCTCCAGGGGAAGAGAGCCACGCTCTCCTACATTCGTTTACTCCTGGGTGCCCATGTGCGATTGTATACTGGTGACTCCCCACCTATTATTGTCTCTCGATTTTGAGCTCCCTGCTCATGCCCGGGGCCCACACTATCCTCAGGATGCTCCTATTGACTGTAATAAGTTTTGTACCCCCAGCTTGCTGGGAGACCTGAACATCATTTACCATCCGGCTGACCCTAGCTGTTAGGGGTTAGCAGACCAATGTACTGTATGCCTCTTGAACACGCTGCCTCCAATGCACGGCGACTTGCCATGCTTCTGTTGGGAAGATATGCCGCTCTCAGTTTGGGGGGGGGGCTGGCGATGTTTTGTTTTTTTGGTTATTGTTTTACTGTTTATTTTATAACAATGCATGTATGACACAGTCACTCGGGCTCAACTTAACTTTGCTCTTAGTGGGTACTCCAACTTGTGGCATTCTGTTGGCTGCCTTTGCTCCATCTGGGTTGATGCTGCTCCTTGAATCCCTCCCCTATTTATTGCTGTACAAGAATGCTGAATGATATCTCTCACTGTGATCCCTTGGAACACCAGAGGCCTTAATTCTCCTGTGAAACGGTCATTGGTATTCCAATTCTTGAGGACTTATAACCCTCATATCTGTGTCCTCCAGGAGACCCACTTGGTGGGGAAAAAGACCCTTAGTCTAAAAAAACCCTGGGTGGGTAACCAGTACCATTCGAGCTATTTCAATTTTGCCGGAGGTGTCAGTGTCCTGAACGCAAATCCCTACCCTTTAGACTCTTGGATCTTGCACTTGACCCAGATGAATGCTATGCAATGGTAGAATGCTTAGAAATTGTGCTGGTGGGTTTGTACATACCTCCTCCAGCTTCAACTAGGTTGCTTCATAAGATAGGCTCTCTCATTACCAAGTACGCTACAGACAAGGTGCTTCTTATGGGGGATTTTAATATGCCATCTAACCCTGAGCTGGACCACTTTGCCTCTACGGGGGTTCTACTTCGGACCTCTCTGGATGGGCTGAGACCTACGGGCTGACAGATCTGTGGAGGCGGAGGCACCCCCTCGACAGATCCTTTACGTGACACTCTGCCAACTATAAGACTCAATTCCGCATAGATCTCATGTATGCGGCAGGCTCCATTTTGCCCAGGGTCCAACAGGTTTCTATTCTGCCGAGGGGGATCTCTGACCATGCACCGATGCTGCTTCAGTTGTCCTTGGAGTGATCTCCCTCGGATAGATTGTGGAGACTGTCGAGGTTCTGGATATCTGACCCTGGGGTGGATTCCGAGTTTCGCCAACAGATGCTTAAATATTGGGTCCTTAACCCGGGGTCTGCCTCAGAGGCGGTGGTTTGGGATGCCTTTAAGGCTTTCTCCAGGGGCCACTACCAGACACTCATTGGGGGGGCTCGTAGGCAGCTGAAGGCTGACTTAGTAAGGGCTGAGGGACTGGCTGCTTCCTTGGCGCGACAGTATACCCAGACTAAAGACCTAGAGCTCCACGATAGGCTTCAGGAAAGTACCAGAGCAGTTCTTATTATCCGTACTTCCCTGACCAAAAAAAGAAAATGCTTCAGCAATCCCAAAGGATTTTTGAAGAGGGTGAGCGTGGTGGTAGATTGCTGGCCTGATTGGTATGTGAACAGTCGTCCTCTATGAGTGTCCCCTCATTGATTGACAAAGAGGAGATTAAGCAGACTGCGTCTAGGGCAATTACTGACTGCTTTGCTTCCTACTACTCTGAACGTTACTCTACCCGGGTAGACTATTCTATGGAAGACCTAACTTCCCTGTCCTGACTTCGACCTATAGGGATCAGCTCGACTCCCCTATTACCCTTAAGGAGGTTTGGCAGGCCATGTCTTTTCTTCAGACTGGGAGGACACCGGGCCCTGATGGATTCCCCACTGAATTTTATAGCACATATGCTGAGGATTTGGCACCCAGGTTTCACTCTATGCTTTTGTCTTCCTTGCGGGACGGGACCTTGCCAGCCTCCATATCTGAGGTTGTGATAGTGGTGGTACGCAGGCCTGATAAGGACCCGGAACTCTGCAAATCTTACCGCCCAATTTCCCTGATTAATGTGGATGCCAAGCTGTTAGAAAAAACATTGGCCATCTGGTTAAACACGGTGATCAAGGCTCTGATGCATCCGGATCAGTCTGGGTTCATGCCGGGCAGGGGTACTGATATTACTGTCCGTAGGCTGTTTACCCATGTAGATCTGGCCAGGGAGTGCAACACGGGAGTGATAGCGGCATTAGGTGCTGAAAAGTCGAATGGCTTTTCCTCTGGAAGGTGCTAGAATGTTATGGATTTGGGCCCAGGTATATCTCCTGGATTCAACTCCTATATAGGGACCCAACTGCTAGAGTCCGAGTGAACGGCCTGTCTGCCCCCTTTGGCCTGAGTAGGAGAACCAGGCAGGGGTGCCCTCTCTCCCTGGGGCCTCTCGCCCTGGCGATCCTAATATGTCAGGACCACAGGGTGATAGGAATTCAGGTCGGGGTGCTTCGGAAGAAAATGTCGCACTAGGCAGACGACACCCTCCTCTATCTGGCCGATGCAGGTGTCTCCTTACAGTCTGCCTTGGAGATTATATATCAATTTGGGGGGTATTCGGGGATCCGCACTAGTTGGGACAAGGCGGTCCTTTTTTCCCTTCACCCCTCGGGTTCTGGGATAGACAGTGGGACCCCGCTTCAGTGGGTAGAGGAGTTTAAATACCTGGGGATAAGAGTCTGAGGATCCTTTCAGGCTTATATGGAAGACAACCTTTCTCTCTTAATTGTTGAATTTGGTAAGAAATGTCAGCTATGGAAAACTATGCCACGGTCGCCGGTGGGTAAGGTGAATTTACTTAAGATGGTCTACCTCACCAAATTTTGATACCTTTTTAGAAATACCCCGATCTCTATTCCCAAATCATTTTTTCGCAAATTGGATAGCATAACAGCTTTTGTTTGGGCAGGGAAAACCTGGAGACTATTTAGGAATACCCCGATCCCTATTCCCAAATAATTTTTTCGCAAATTGGATAGCATAACAGCTTTTGTTTGGGCAGGGAAAACCTGGAGACTGTATTGGACAGGTGATGAGCAGTGCCTGATTTTCTCCACACATACCACTTAGAATTAAGGCCAAAAAGTTCTATCTTGGTCTAATCAGACCAGAGAATCTTATTTCTCACCATCTTGGAGTCCTTCGGGTGTTTTATAGCAAACTCCATGCGGGCTTTCATGTGTCTTGGAGGAGAGGCTTCCGTCGGGCCACTCTGTCATAAAGCCCCGACTGGTGGAAGGCTGCAGTGATGGTTGACTTTCTACAACTTTCTCCCATCTCCTGACTGCATCTCTGGAGCTCAGCCACAGTGATCTTTGGGTTCTTTACCTCTCTCACCAAGGCTCTTCTTCCCCAATAGCTCAGTTTGGCTGGACGGCCAGCTCTAGGAAGGGTTCTGGTCGTCCCAAACGTCTTCCATTTAAGGATAATGGAGGCCAATGTGCTCTTAGGAACCTTAAGTGCAGCAGAAATGTTTTTGTAACCTTGGCCAGATCTGTGTCTTGCCACAGTTCTGTCTCTGAGCTCTTCAGGCAGTTCCTTTGACCTCATGATTCTCATTTGCTCTGACATGCACTGTGAGCTGTAAGGTCCTATATAGACAGGTGTGTGGCTTTCCTAATCAAGTCCAATCAGTATAAACACAGCTGGACTCAAATGAAGGTGTAGAACCATCTCAAGGATGATCAGAAGAAATGGACAGCACCTGAGTTAAATATAGCAGTGTCACAGAAAAGGGTCTGAATACTTAGGACCATGTGATATTTCAGTTTTTCTTTTTTAATAAATCTGCAAAAATGTCAACAGTTCTGTATTTTTCTGTCAATATGGGGTTCTGTGTGTACATTAATGAGGGAAAAAAATGTACTTAAATGATTTTAGCAAATGGCTGCAATAGAACAAAGAGTGAAAAATTTAAGGGGGTCTGAATACTTTCCGTCCCCACTGTATGTATATAAATAATGTGAAATAATGTTTTCAGCCACCGGAGACATCTGTGATCATATTTATCAACAGTTAAAAACAGCAAAGGTACAGAAGGTAAAGAAAACAAGCAAACCAATTTTGACTGGGGCAGGGGATAAACCTAATGTCTGTGGCTTCTACACCAGACACCCCCAATCAACTGATCTCAGGGAAAATAGCAACAAGCCATAATGGATCATTTGTAACATTTTCCCAACACTGATTCTAAAAGTATCAGGCTGTGCTTCCCTTTCTGACTGTATAGACAAGTCTGCACACTTGGGCAGCCATGTCTTTAACCAACTCTAGGTTATTATTAGTAAAAAAGTGTAAATCTGATTAATAAAAATAATTGAGCAGCAAGACACATTTTAAGTTATTTATTCTTATAAAAAGGACAAACACATCTTACTTAGAAAGCACAAACATGTCAATCAAACAGCAAATGATAAAAAAGAAAAAGTAATTGCATACAATGAAATTGCTGCACAGTCCACCTGATGTTCTGGAACTCTCCATCACACCTTATAAATAAAACCTCTCAGACTGTGCACAATGAGCTGCTTACTATATGGTCCAGTGTTTGACACTTGCTTGCTTTCAGGTAAGGGATCTGAGAACTGCCAGTGAAGTGTTAGAGAACAACAGAGGTCACAAAGCAAATTGCTAAGTCCTTCTGTAAATAACTAAATTACCTGTGTGAAAAGCCTCAGATGAAAGCAGCCACTCTTTAAATTCTGGACTGCAAAATACTTGCAGAACAGCGACACTTTTTTGTATTGAATCCAAATAGGTTTAGTTTCACAGCTTTGAACTAGTATATGGCCTGGAAGTCACAGAATGGTTTCTCACACAATTTGGTTTGTGAAGTTTGCTTTAAAAATCTGGCCAGGATTAGAATCGTCTACAGCCGGCTTTAAAAGGACAGCTGCCGTTATGACATCTGATTAAGAAACAATCTTTGTCTTGCTTCAACCAGTTTATCACTTTCCTGTTGCTAGGGAAGGTTCTAAAAAACAAATGTGCAGCTGACTAGCTTCTACCTGTTCTTCAGTCGCACCTTTCATACATGAGGCCCAATGCGTGCACTTGAGTGGATCAGAACATTTCCAAATACTAAGAGTTGTCAAACTGACTAATTTGGCAATGGGTAAGCATCCAATAAGCATTTGACACTCAAGCTGTTCCTGATCCTTTCCATTTTATCATGATTTACAAGTGTACAAAGAGCAGAACAGGGGAAGTTCCTAACATCATAGAAGCTTAGCTTTCTTCCTTGCTCTGACTTGCTCAGCTATGACATGCCGAGGAGGAAAAACAGCTACACACAGAGCATATCCCATCAATTATTACTGGTCACTGACAGCGGGACACACCATTAACGTGCGTTTTTACAAAAAGGGTTGTCAGTTTTTTGTTAGAAGGCCATTTTAAAAAGAACTGACATATTAAAGTGTGTTTTTATCTGGGTAAGGAGAATATGGACACTGCTACAATCCACTGCATCCAAACAATTCTTTTGTATTATTCTGTCTGCCCAAATAAATGCTGAAATCTGATTGGTTGTTCCGAGTACCTGCACAACGCTACTCTTTGCCCTATTTTTTCTAACCTAGAAGACAATGTTATTGTTTACATATTGGCATTTAAAACCATACCTGTTTTTCTGAAGACCAGATCCACAGATTTAATACCAGTGATGCAAAAGATCCTTTGCCACATCCAGGTCTAAACCATATACATAACAAAACTGCTGCTTCAGAGTTTACAGTGGGAACACTGTCTTATTTTCATGCACATGCTCTTCAATTACTGTGCTCACAGTTTCCCATTACTAAAAAAAGATCTTTGTAAACTCAATCAATGCTCATGGCGTTACTGGATAAACTGGACAACAGCTCCAACGGCCTGTAAATCATATTTCTATTTCATATAAAAACAAAAAAATCTAACTTAGAACAAAAGCTCAAGCATTGGTTTGTAAACAAAATTTCCCAGAATAAAGCACAAGTAAAATACTATTGTCCCACACTGCTTTCACCCCAATCAGTCAACCACCTAAATGTAGAGACAGCAATGCATGCCTCTTATTTATTTTCATTAAATAACATAAGCAAAACTAGAGTGCAGGATCGACCATAGCCCACCGCTGACCAGAAGGGCTCAGATCACTTTTACTGGAGTTTGATGTCAATTCTATGTGAAACTCCCTAGAATATTAGGACACCGAGTGAAATGCTTCTTATTTTAAAATCCTGCATGAGGGGCAATATATAATTTTGGGGAATGTTCTTGACCTTTCTTATATTAGGTTTTGAAAGATGGATTCATTTGGAGGTAAGGCTTTGTCTTTGAGAGTAATCTCTTTACTTTCCAATAGCAGGGCAAATGATTGGAAGCATTCAGCATTCTTCATTCCTCACTCATTTAGCGCACCCTGTTTCTTTGACCTCTTCATCTTCACTCCATTTTGGATCTTTCAAAATGTGTTATCATTCGTTCCTGTTATAAGAAAAAAAAATATATATGTGATTTATAATGTATATACCAATACTCGCTAACACATCTCTAAAAGAAAACTTGATAACATTCTGGAGATCTTCCCCAAAAAACTTGATTTGATTGTAGCCGTATTAGTGCAATTGTGACAGAGAAAATTGTTTTCTCTTTTTTTTTTTTTTTTTTCTTCTTTAACATGCTGCTTAAAAATTTGTGAATCAGTACTGCTTGGACCTTGAAGAAGGGGACATACCCCGAAAGCTTGTCCTGAAAAATTGTATGTTAGTGCAAATAAAAAAAGTATCACGGACAGTACTCAATTTTCTCTTTCCCCCAAAAACAAATATTTAGCTGCAAGTGAAAGTGAATTGTGGCCCAAATGTACAGTGCTGCTCTACTGAAAAGATTTCCTGCAGCTGCATATACGGTGCTCGGCATAAATAAGTACACCGCCTTTGAAAAGTAAGATTCTAATCAATATCTCAATGAACACAAGGACAATTTCCCAAATTTTTGACAAAAATTAGTTTTATAGAACATTTGTTTAGCTCCATTACATGAAAGGAAGTTTAATAATATAACTTAAATGACAAAATCTTCAGTTTTACTCAAATTAGTTGATGCAAAAATGAATACACCCCACAACAAAAACTACTACATCTAGTATTTTGTATGACCTAAATGATTTGTAAAGGACTTTACCAAGTCTTCTAGCCATGGAATGAACAAGTTGGTGACATATTGCAACATCTATCTTTTTCCATTCTTCAAGAACGACCTCCTGGATGCTGGCTGGAGAATGATGCTCAACTTTTTTTCTTTTCAGAATTCCCCGTAGGTGTTTGATTGGGTTCAGATCAGGAGACATACTTGGCCACTGTTTTACTTTCACCTTGTTCTTCTTCAGAAATGCAACAATGACTTTAGATGTGTGTTTTGGATCATTGCCATTTTGGAAAATGCACGACGACCAAGGGCACGGAGTGATGGTAGCATCATCTCTTTCAATATAGAGCAGTACGTCTGTGAATTCATGATACCATCAATGAAATGCAGCTCCCCGACACCAGCAGCACTCATGCAGACCCACAGAAGGACACTGCCACCACCATGTTTCACTGTAGGCACCATGCGTTTTTCTTTGTACTCCTCACCTTTGCGATGCAATAAAGTTTTGAAGTCATCAGTTCCAAAAACATTTATCCTGGTCTCATCACTCCGGAGTACAGGGTTCCAGTAGTCTTTTTTTTTTTTTTTTTTTTTTTTAGCATGGGCCCTGGCAAATTCTAGGCAGGCTTCTTGTACATGGGCTTTAGGAGAGGCTTTCTTTATGGATGACACCCATGCATGCCATTCCTATGCAGTGTGCGCTGTATTGTGTCATCAGAAACAATCATCCCAGTTTTGCTTTCTACTTATTTAGCTAACTGCAGTGAACTTGCATGATGGTTTTCTTCAACCCTTCTCATCAGAAGATGCTCCGGTCAAGGTTTTAACTACCGTGGACAGCTGGACGTCTGTGAGATGTTGCAGTTCCATCTCTGTTTTGTATCACTTTTGCTACAGTATTTTGACTGATAAGTAAAGCTTTGCTGAGCTTCTTGTAGCCTTCACCTTTTCTTGTTTAAAGAAATGATTTTCTTTCTCTGGCCTTGTGACATTTCTCTTCCATGTGGTGCCATTGCTGACAGCATGAAATGGGAAGGGGTTTTCTTTTTTAAGTAAAGCCCTTATATAATAAACTGTCTGCTATACACCTGTTTAATGAATAATTAGATTCACTTGTAGTTGAATTCTTGTTAATTACAATTTTGTGGTCTAAAATTAAGCTTTGCTCCCAAGACTTTCATTGGGGTGTATTCATTTTTGCAACATGGTTTTGCATGAATTTGTTAGGAAAAATACTTTTTTGTGTGTGAAATTAATAAATCTGCTCACTGCCCTCCATCTTAAAATGTAATACATAGGAGAATGAACACTTTCTTCATATGAGCTCAGACTTACCGTACAGTCATGCCTGCAGTGCTTTAATCAACCTTCATTCAAAATTATAAAAGCATGCATTGTAAGAAACACTGGGTTTCCATTCATATATGAAAATTCCAGCTACCTGGTTGTCATGCAGGGCCTCAAGCGCTATTGTTTTTGTCAGTAATGGCCTTAAGTAGATGAGCTTTTGTATGCTTCAGAATTAATTCTCTCTACATACATTTCCATGGTGGTACAAAAACAACCTGATGCAGGTCAACTGCTCCTGCAATGAATTCTTAATGATCCCAGCAATGTCTCAAACAGATGTAAAAAAATATTCTGCACTTGCCCATTAAAGCCCGGCCACACAGGTCCTAAATACATGGAGATAAGGATTTCTGACTTCACCTGCTGTGATTTATTGATTAAAAATATTAAAAGCAGAGACAGCCAAGTAATGAGCAAAGTTAAAAGGGAATCATCAATTGCAGGCTACATACTGCATTTCTCCCATGGTATTTTGAATAAAGTTATAAGCTAAGCCTGAAGCAAGATCAGTATACAGCGTTATTAGCTTTGAGAACTCAACGTTTTATATTTTCCAAATACTTGTTCAGAATGGTATACCATTGCTACCCTGCTAAGAGTTAAAAAAAAAAAGAAAAAAAAGGCGACACAAATCCCCAGTAAAAATAAGTTTAATGTTTCTAGAAAAAAAAAAAAGATCTGACTGGAGAAAGAAATGTTTTGCAATTCACAAATATCTAAATGGTAATTCCAGCATTTGGAGAAAAACATTCAGTCCTAGTCTCTGTCTCTTAAAGCATATGGCCACCCAATGAACGGTTTAACTTTAAAATGCGTAAGAGGTTCTTTACTGTATTGCCCCATTACACACGATCGGAAATTCCCTCAGCAAAAGTCCGATGTGAGCTTTTGGTCGGAAACTCCGACCGTGTGCATGCTCCATCGGACTTTTGCTGGTGGAATTCCCGCCAGCAAAAGATTGAGAGCAGGTTCTCTATTTTTCGGTCGGAAATTCCGATCGTCTGTAGCAATTCCGACGTGCAAAATTCCTACGCATGCTTGGAAACAATTTGACGCAAGTCCAACCTATGTGTGTGATTATATGTCAGTATTACATTGTATATCCCTGTATGTTGCAGTTGTTCAGGTGCTTATCTAATTGTTTTTTTAAACTAATTGATGCCCCCCACTGAGACCACCGCCTGTGGAAGGGAATTCCACATCCTTGCTGCTCTTACAGTGAAGAACCCTCTATGTAGTTTAGGGTTAAACCTCTTTTCTGCTAATTTTAATGAGTGGCCACGTGTCTTGTTAAACTCCCTTCCTCGAAAAAGTTGTATCCCTATTGTGGGGTCACCAGTATGGTATTTGTAAATTTAAATCATATCCCCTCTCAAGCGGCTCTTCTACAGAGACAATAAGTTCAGTGCTCGCAACCTTTCTTCATAACTAATCTTCTCCAGACCCTTTATTAGCTTTGTTGCCCTTCTTTGTACTCGCTCCATTTCCAGTACATCCTTCCTAAGGTATATATGGAAAATGTGCAGCGCTAAGCAAATATTGCATGCCATTGCTAAGCCTATTATCTACTAGGACCCCCAGGTCCTGTTCCATCCTAGATTCCCCCAGAGGTTCCCCCCCAGTGTATAGATTGCATTCATATTTTTACCACCCAAATGCATTATTTTACATTTTTCTACATTAAACCTCATTTTCCATGTAGTTGCCCACCCCATTAATCATCCTGTAGGTGCTGCTTTTCCACAGAGCCGAGGAATGCTGGTAGAGTAGTAGAGGGTAATCTATCTGGTCAAAATGATAAATATTCATTTTTGGGTAATCTAAAGTTTCTCTCCCTCTCCATTATAGATATATTTAGATTTTGGATAAACTTCAAAAAAATGTAAATAAACTTGCGCTAATTAAATTTCCCCCATCAGTTAATGTGCTTTATGAAATCTGATTTGTGTTACTCTACTTGTATAGAGACTGTTGAATGACTCAGTAATGGCTGAGCACATGACAATCATGAGTTCTGCTTTCATGGTAATAAAAAAACTGAAAAATACTGACCTCATCTGAATCCAGTAATGCTGGAAGAGCCCTGAAATATGAAACAGAAAAATTACATTCATTATTTTCAGTGTGGAACGTGTAAGATGGAAAATGTGAGTCATTTTAAGGGACAAGCTTTGTTAAAAGTTACAAAAGTTTAAAAAAAAAAAAAGTTGCACACAAAATACCATGCTGCTAGCTTGCTAAAATAGGGGAAAATTAGAGACTCAACTTACTTTTGCCAGAAAGAAAATGAAAGATATACAGTATGACAGTGGCGGGACATGTCAACCAGTGCCCAGGGCGAAGATGCCAAATTTGGTGGCCAGTGGAGGGGGTTAACATTTAAGTGACTGTAAAGTCTATTTTTTAAAATAACAAACATGTTATACTTACCTATAAACAGGGGGATTGGCGCTGTCCGGCTATATGTGCATTAAATAATGATTCCTACAAGTGTAAGAAAAAAGGAGGCATACATGTAGAAAAAATAATAAAATAATAAAAAATAATAAAACAATTAATATGCGTGTGACCAATGTGTTGTGGGAGCTATTAAAGTGCAAACAACACTCCCAACAGGTGTTAGAATAATAAAGTGCAACTTGCTCCTGAGATAAATATATATGTGCCAATTTCTCAATAAGAACCAACTGCCTATATATGTATAGAAATGTGCCCAAAAGTAAAAACAAGAACTCCGAAATAAACACTTATGGCAATAAAACAGTATTGGCAGTAAAGAACAAACAATTATGACAGTAAAAAATCCCCAGCATGTGTGCATAAAAAAGTCCAACAAAGCAATGTGTGAAAGGTAAAGAAAATATATATGTGAAAAACAACAAAAATGTATAAAGCAGTAAGTGTCCAAAATCAAGGTCCTAAAGTGTATCCTTTTGGTGAAAAAAACGTGATTTCAGCATTGACTGGTGTTGTCCCCGTCCTTCACTGCACCCCCACTCGTGCTTACACTCACCGGACTGCCTAACCCCTGCAGGGGTAAAAGGCATATGTGGAAAATCCTGCGATGGCAAAGTCCAGGAAGCGGTCCTCCGTCCAGGGGTGTTTATCCTTCTCTGATGTTTTTGTATCCCCAAATGTTAAACATCACTTGGACAGAGTTCCAGCTGCTGGAACTCTGTCCAAGTGATGTTTAACATTTGGGGATACAAAAACATCAGAGAAGGATAAACACCCCTGGACGGAGGACCGCTTCCTGGACTTTGCCATCGCAGGATTTTCCACATATGCCTTTTACCCCTGCAGGGGTTAGGCAGTCCGGTGAGTGTAAGCACGAGTGGGGGTGCAGTGAAGGACGGGGACAACACCAGTCAATGCTGAAATCACGTTTTTTTCACCAAAAGGATACACTTTAGGACCTTGATTTTGGACACTTACTGCTTTATACATTTTTGTTGTTTTTCACATATATATTTTCTTTACCTTTCACACATTGCTTTGTTGGACTTTTTTATGCACACATGCTGGGGATTTTTTACTGTCATAATTGTTTGTTCTTTACTGCCAATACTGTTTTATTGCCATAAGTGTTTATTTCGGAGTTCTTGTTTTTACTTTTGGGCACATTTCTATACATATATAGGCAGTTGGTTCTTATTGAGAAATTGGCACATATATATTTATCTCAGGAGCAAGTTGCACTTTATTATTCTAACACCTGTTGGGAGTGTTGTTTGCACTTTAATAGCTCCCACAACACATTGGTCACACGCATATTAATTGTTTTATTATTTTTTATTATTTTATTATTTTTTCTACATGTATGCCTCCTTTTTTCTTACACTTGTAGGAATCATTATTTAATGCACATATAGCCGGACAGCGCCAATTCCCCTGTTTATAGCAATTTCTGTACACTGGATTTCACCTAGGTGATTTTCATTTTTAGGGGGGCAGCAGTCCTTCCTTGTTCCTATTCTCCTAAGCGCGGAATATCGTCACCCATTCATGTTATACTTACCTGCTCTGTGTAGTGGTTTAGCACAGAGCAGCCCAGATCCTCCTCTTCTCGAGTCCCTCTTCGCTGCTCCTGGCCCCTCCAGCAAGCAGCTTGCTATGGGGGCACTCAAGCCGAGCTGCAGCTCTGTGTGTCCATTCAGTTATGGAGCAACCGTTTGGCCCGCCCTCTCTCTCTCCCGATTGGCTAACTGACTTTGACTGACAGCTGCAGGAGCCAATGGTGCTGCTGCTGTGTCTCAGCCAATCAGGAGGGAGAGTCAGGGATGGCCGAGGGACTCGTGTACATCGCTGGACAGAGATGGGGCTCAGATAATTATTACGGTGTGCTGGGGAGGCTGCTGCACACAGAAGGCTTTTTATCTTAATGCATAGAATGAGTTAAGATAAAAAAAAAAAAAAAAAAAACTTCTGCCTTTACAACTCCTTTAACAGCAGTGACCACAAATGCACAAGGGGGTGTTAAGAATTTCACTGCCATGAGGACCAACGCAAGGTGAGGGAGGTGAGGATGGGGGGTTTAACATTCACTGGCACTGACAACCAATGCGGGAAGGGAGAGGGGGCATTAACCCCCCTCCCCCACATGCATTGGTGGTCATGGCAATGTTAACTTCTTTCCTCAATTCCGGCCTGCTTCAGTCCCATTCTCCTACTTCCTGTGCTCTGGTGTTGGTCAGAGAACAGCAGCAATACTAATTCAGGACATCAAATACTGCCAGCTGAGCTTACCTCAGCGCCCCCTCTCCACATATTGCCTCTGCACCCAGGGCACGTGCTCCTTCTGCCTACCCCTTGTACCGGCCCTGCAGAAAGATTTGTATTTACAAAGAAACTGCCTAGTCAGTTGAATTATAACGAGAGTGTATCCTTTATAGGGGCCTTGTACAAGAACAAATGCCTATCTTGTAGAACTTGTTTAGCACACGACTACCAAAACATTATGTTTTGCCGCTTTTTAATCTTTCTTTCTTTCATCTACCCTGACTATTGTGCAAACTATTGATTTTGCAAAAAATTATGACTTTTCTAACCTATTCATCGTTATCGTTTTCACAGTTATTGTACATTATTGTTCCATACACTGGTTCACCAAGATAAAGTTTCACGTGCTAGGTAAATTGATCAGTTGGAAATACTCACACATCAGTGACTGAAGAAGGGATGTTCTCTTCCACCCATTTCAAATCCTCCTCCTGCCAAATACATCATCACACATCACTTAAGTCACTGGCTATACAGTGTCTTGCAAAAGTATTCACCCCCTCGGCTTTTTACCTATTTTGTTACATTACAGCCTTTAGTTCAATGTTTTTTTTTATCTGAATTATATGTGACTGATCAGAAAACAATAGTCTAAGTTGGTGAAGTAAAATTAGAAAAATATATACATAAAACTATTTTTCAGAAATAAAAAACTGATAATTGGCATGTGCGCATGTATTCACCCCCTTTGTTATGAAGCCCATAAAAAGATCTGGTTAAACCAATTACCCTCAGAAGCCACATAATTAGTGAAGTGATGTCCACCTGTGTGCAATCTAAGTGTCACATGATCTGTCATTACATATATACACACCTTTTTGAAAGGCCCCAGAGGCTGCAACACCTAAGCAAGAGGCACCACTAACCAAACACTGCCATGAAGACCAAGGAACTTTCCAAACAAGTAAGGGACAATGTTGTTGAGAAGTACAAGTCAGGGTTAGGTTATAAAAAAAATAGCCAAATCTTTGATGATCCCTAGGAGAACCATCAAATCTATCATAACCAAATGGAAAAACATGACAATTTTGTTATGTTGCAGCCCGATACTACAGTTGTTTAACTGAATTATTTTTCTCATCAATATATACTCCGTACCCCATAATGACAAAGTTAAAACAGAATGTTAGAAATGTCTATGCGTTTATTAAAAGAAAAACTGAAATATCACATGTACTTAAGCATTCAGACCCTTTACATTGTTGAAGCACCTTTGTCAGCAATTACAGTCTCGAGTATTTGGGTATGACGCGACAAGCTTTGCACACTTGGATTGGGGAATTTCTTTCATTCTTCTTTGCAAATCCTCTCAAGCTCAGTCAGGTTGGATAGGGACCGTGGGTGCACAGCCATTTTTAGGTCTCTCCAGAGACGTTCAATAGGGTTCAAGTCAGAGCTGTGGCTGGACCACTCTAGGAAATTCACAGAGTTGTCCCTAAGCCACTGTGTTATAGCCGTGTGCTTAGGATGGTTGTCATGTTGGAAGGTAAACCTTTGGCCCAGTCTGGGGTCCTAAATGCTGTGGAACAGGTCTTCATTGAGGTCATCTCTGTACTTTGCTCCATTTGGCTTTCCCTCAACACTGACCAGTCTCTGCTGCTGAAAAACACCCACACAGCATGATGCTTCCACCACAATGCTTCACTGCTGGGATGGTATTGGGCAGGTGATGAGCGGTGCCTGGTTTCCTCCAGACATAACGTTTAGAATTGATGCCAAACATTTCAATCTTAGTTTCATCAGACCCCAGAATCGTGTTTCTCACAATCTGAGAGTCCTTCAGGTGCTCTTTTGCAAACTTCAAGTGGGCTCTAATGTGTTTTGCACTGAGGAGAGGCTTCAATTTAGCCACTCTGTCATATAAAGTCCAGATCAGTGGAGGGCTGCAGTGATGGTTGTCCCTCTGGAACTTTGTCCCATCTCCACCCAGGATCTCTTGAGCTCAGTCTGAGTGACCATTGGGTTCCTATTCACCTCTCTTACTAAGGCCCTTCTCCCCCGATTGCTCAGTTTGGCTGGGCGACCAGCTCTTGGAAGAGTCTTGCCTTTGCCAAACCCCTTTGAGAATTATAGAGACCACTGTGCTCCTTCCACCTTCAGATTATAGCCTTCCCCAAATGTGTGCCTTGCAATAAACCAATCTCTGAGCTCTGCAGGCCTTTTATAGAGAGGTGTGTGCCTTTCCAGATCATGTCCATTCAATTTAATTTACCATAGGTAAACTCCAATTAAGGTGTAGAAACATCTCAGCAACGTTCAGCCCGCACTGGAAGGGTTAATCGCTTGTTGTTTTTTTTTTCAGGGAGAGGATAAACACTTACTTGCCTGATCACCCACTCTTCAATAGGATGGTACTCCTCCATGCTCGGGTGGTGGACTGTCCCTCGGCATCAACACATCCAATGCAGGGCTATGGACCCTGCATTTGACTTGATGTTGTCAGGACCCTAGACCGCTGGAGTTTGGGGGAAGAAGATGATGCAGAAACTGGACTAGCAGCGTGGAGGAAAGGATGATCGGGTAAGTAAATCTTTTCCCCTAGACCTGAACAAGTAATTAACCCTTGCACTTTAACAGCAAAAAAAGTTCTATTTTTTGGCTCAAAAATAGTGCCGATAACAAAGTTTCCAATTGAAGGAAGTGAACCCATTGCCTCCAGCTCTGTTGGCACAGACCCTTAAAGTTGTGTAACTGATATAACTAAACTCCCCAGTATACTTCACCTGCACCTTCCAATGAAGTTCTGTAACTAATGTAACTAAACTCCCCAGTATACTTCACCTGCACCTTCTAATGATGTGGTGGTTACATCCCTCATCAGCCATTTTCACCTTCTCTGTGGGTGCCGGGTTTTCAGGCCTCTCGGCTGGCTGGTGTGCATGCGCATGGGAGTCAATCATTCCAGCACAGCCAAAGTGTTCCGGGAATGCATGCTGAGCTGTACAAGTGCAGCTCAGCTTACATTCATTTGTATTAGTATAAAAGAGACATAGCATGTCTCTTCTGCAAATAAAAAAAAAAAAAAAAGGCTGCCTGCTGACAGTTTTCTAAAAATTAGGTTTAGTTCCACTTTAACACCACCACCACTAGTAAAATTAGATAAAGAAACTTGTGAATTGTATAGAACCCATAACAACCAGCAAGCTGAAATGATCCAACTATGCTTATGACCATGGCATATCACACAAAATATTACACAAAGATGAAAAATCACTTTCAAAATTCATGTATACTTACAGCTTTGGAAACTTTTGTGTTGCCATTTGTTTCTGGTTTTGAACTTCTCATTTTCATTCCCTCTGTGGAAAAAAAAAAAAAAAAAGTAATTACATCTCTGGTCGATTATGGCATAGTTTTGCACATGTATCTACTATTGTAAATTTTTAGAAAGAACATGGTGCAAATGCTGCTATGCATTAGCAAAATGTTAGTCCCCTTGGTCAAACAACACACAATACATTTTTTTGTTTCCATAATTATGTTGCCTATTATTGGTGTCTGAGGTTTCTTTCTATGCAAGTTTACAAAGATAAAGCATCATTTTGCATACCTCCCTACCAACACATCTGAAACCTAATAAAGGAAAGCTTTTAGAATAAAAATGTTGAAGCCACCATTGCTGGGGTGGAGGACCAAAAGTCAACGGAAGCTGAACAGTTGCTGGCCTGGCTGACTTCAGACCCTCAACAATGGCTTAACCACCTCAATACCGCCGTGTGTATATATAATTACACATACATACATACATATATATACATACATACATACACAGGCAGTCCCTGAGTTACGAACACAATAGGGACTATAGGTTTGTTCGTAAGTCGAAGTTGTTCGTAAGTCGCAACACTGCATTTGTAAGTGTAAATTCCGGTTGGAACACTGCGTTCGTAAGTGTAACTGACGCCTGTGCATGGATGTGGGATGTTCCGGGCACTTGTTATGTTATCTGGGGCGTAGTACGGCAGTGTGGGATGTGTTCAGAAGTGCTCGAAAGGTATCCAGGACCCGCGTGGAGCACAAGTGGTCGGCATTTGAGGCTGTTCGTAAGTAAGAGTCGTTCGTAACTCGGGGACTGCCTATATATACACACATATTTTATATATATATATATATATATATATATATATATATATATGGACGGAAAGCATTCAGACCCCCTTAAATTTTTCACTCTGTTATATTGCAGCCATTTGCTAAAATATTCATTTTTTTCCTCATTAATGTACACACAGCACCCCATATTGACAGAAAAACACAGAATTGTTGACATTTTTGCAGATTTATTAAAAACGAAAAACTGAAATATCACATGGTCCTAAGTATTCAGACCCTTTGCTCAGTATTTAGTAGAAACACCCTTTTGATCTAATACAGCCATGAGTCTTTTTGGAAAAGATGCAACAAGTTTTTCGCACCTGGATTTGGGGATCCTCTGCCATTCCTCCTTGCAGATCCTCTCCAGTTCTGTCAGGTTGGATGGTAAAAGTTGGTGGACAGCCATTTTTAGGTCTCTCCAGAGATGCTCAATTGGGTTTAAGTCAGGGTTCTGGCTGGGCCATTCAAGAACAGTCACGGAGTTGTTGTGAAGCCACTCCTTTGTTATTTTAGCTGTGTGCTTAGGGTCATTGTCTTGTTGGAAGGTAAACCTTCGGCCCAGTCTGAGGTCCTGAGCACTCTGGAGAAGGTTTTCGTCCAGGATATCCCTGTACTTGGCCGCATTCATCTTTCCCTCGATTGCAACCAGTCGTCCTGTCCCTGCAGCTGAAAAACACCCCCACAGCATGATGCTGCCACCACCATGCTTCACTGTTGGGACTGTATTGGACAGGTGATGAGCAGTGCCTGGTTGTCTCCACACATACCGCTTAGAATTAAGGCCAAAAAGTTCTATCTTGGTCTCTTCAGACCAGAGAATCTTATTTCTCACCATCTTGGAGTTCTTCGGGTGTTTTTTTAGCAAACTCCATGCAGGCTTTCATGTGTCTTGCACTGAGGAGAGGCTTCTGTCGGGCCACTCTGCCATAAAGCCCCGACTGGTGGAGGGCTGCAGTGATGGTTGACTTTCTACAACTTTCTCCCATCTCCTGACTGCATCTCTGGAGCTCAGCCACAGTGATCTTTGGGTTCTTTACCTCTCTCACCAAGGCTCTTCTTCCCCAATAGCTCAGTTTGGCTGGACGGCCAGCTCTAGGAAGGGTTCTGGTCATCCCAAACGTCTTCCATTTAAGGGTTATGGAGGCCACTGTGCTCTTAGGAACCTTAAGTGCAGCAGAAATTTTTTTGCAACCTTGGCCAGATCTGTGCCTTGCCACAATTCTGTCTCTGAGCTCTTCAGGCAGTTCCTTTGACCTCATGATTCTCATTTGCTCTGACATGCACTGTGAGCTGTAAGGTCTTATATAGACAGATGTGTGGCTTTCCTAATCAAGTCCAATCAGTATAATCAAACACAGCTGGACTCAAATGAAGGTGTAGAACCATCTCAAGGATGATCAGAAGAAATGGACAGCACCTGAGTTAAATATATGAGTGTCACAGCAAAGGGTCTAAATACTTAGGACCATGTGATATTTCAGTTTTTCTTTTTAAATAAATCTGCAAAAATGTCAACAATTCTGTGTTTTTCTGTCAATATGGGGTGCTGTGTGTACAATAATGAGAAAAAAATGAACTTAAATGATTTTAGCAAATGGCTGCAATATAAAAAAAAGAGTGAAAAATGTAAGGGGGTCTGAATACTTTCCGTCCCCACTGTATATCACACACATACATATACACACATTGAGGTAGCTATACCAGAATCATGCTTGAGGCTACAATCCTGATCCCAGTATCGTTTTTTTACAGTACGCGTTTCTCAGATCCTTTTTGAGGCCAGAGGAGAGATCTGGGGATCTAATAGACTCCAGATCTCTCCATAAAGCAGACCGTGCGCCATCACAAAGGGTGTTGTTCATCCCTTGTAATAGCAATAAAGTTGATTAAAAAAAATAAAGATACAGTGTAAAAAAATAAACATAATAAAATTACATTTTTTATTTTATTTTGCCTCCCGTCGTCACACGCAAATGTGAATGCGCATGTAGGTCCCGTAAACAGTGATTGCACCACACATGTGCTGTGTATTAAGAGACAGAGAAATAATTCTAGCGCCAGACCTCCTGTGCAACTCTAAACTGGTAACCTGTAAAGGATTTTAGGGCATGGCCTATGGATAATGTACCGTAGTTTGATACCATTCCACGGACATACACAATTTTAAAGAGTGACATATTTTGTATCTATTTAGTTGGCATAATTTCTTTTATATTCTACCAAAAAATTGGGTATTATATTGTGTTTGTGTGCACTAAAATAAATTAAAGGGTATGTTTTCAATTTGCGTTTAAAAAACAGTTGTGCAAATATTTGATGTAAAAAAAAATTGCAACACCCACCATTATATTCTCCAGGGCCTCTGCTTAAAAATAATATATAATGCTTGGGGGTTCTAAGTATTTTTCTAGCAAAAACAAAATGCTGATTTTTACGTCTGAGAGAAATGTCAGAATTAGCCCAGTAGGCAAGTGGCTAAAACATAGTGGGAGCATAGGGAGTTGGGTACTGCAGGAAGAACGAGCTGTGATAATGTCTTAAATCTACCTGCAGTTTGAAAGATTACATTACAGTATGTGTGGCACAAATGGACCAATAGCAAAGCAAGGGTAAGACATACTGATAAACTATTAGGTAATAATCATCAGCCTTACTCATATTTTTAAATTATTTTGTCTGAGTGATAAGCAAACTGTTTTTGTGCAATACAGTGCCTTGAAAAAGTATTCATACCCCTTGAAAATATCCACATGTTACAACCAAAACAGGAAATGTATTTTATTGGGATTTTATGTTATAGGCAAACACAAACTGGCACATTATTGTGAAGTAGAAGGAAAATGATAAATGTTTTTCAAAGTTTTTTTACAAATAAATATTTGAACAGTGTGGCGTGCGCATTTGTATTGCGTGCACTTTGCAGAACCACGTTTCGCTGCAATTACAGATGCAAGTCTTTTTGGGTATGTCTCTACCAGCTTTGCACATCTAGAGAGTGAAATTTTTTCCCATTCTTCTTTTAAAAAATAGCTAAAAGCTGTGTTAGACTGGATGGAGATCATCTGTAAACAGCAATTTCCAAGTCTTGCCACAGGTTCTCTATTGGATTTAGGTCTGGACTTTGACTGGGTCATTCTAACACATGAATATGCTTTGATCTAAACTATTCCACTGTAGCTCTGGCTGTATGTTTAGGGTCGTTGTCCTGCTGAAAGGTGAACCTCCGCACTAGTCTCAAGTCTTCTGCAGACTCGAATAGGTTTTCTTCTAAGATTGCCCTGTATTTGGCTCCATCTATCTTCCCATCAACTCTGACCAGCTTCCCTGCCCCCCGCTGAAGAAAAGCATCCCCACAACATGTGGCTGCCACCAACATGTTTCACAGTTGGTATGGTGTGTTCAGGATGGTGTGCAGTATTCGTTTTCTGCCACACATAGCGTTTTGCCTTTAGGCCAAAAAGTTCAATTTTGGTCTCATCTGACCAGAGCACCTTCTTCCACATGTTGCTGTGTTCCCCACATAGCTTCTCGCAGACTGCAAATGGGACTTCTTATTGCTTTCTTTCAACAATGGCTTTCTTCTTGCCACTCTTCCAAGGCCCGATTTGTGGAGTGCAAAACTAATAGTTGTCCTGTGGACAGATTCTTCCACCTGAGCTGTGGATCTCTAAAGCTCCTCCAAAGTTACCATGGGCCTCTTGGCTACTTCTCTGATTAATGCTCTCCTTGCCCAGCCTGTCAGTTTAGGTGGACGGCCCTGTCTTGGTAGGTTTGCAGTTGTGCCATACTCTTTCCATTTTCGGATGATGGATTGAACAGTGCTCCGTGAGATGTTCAACGCTTGGGATTTTTTTTTATAACCTAACCCTGCTTTAAACTTCTCCACAACTTTATCCCTGACCTTTCTGGTGTGTCCTTGGCCTTCATGATGCTGTTTGTTCACGAAGGTTCTCTAATAAACCTCTGAGGGCTTCACAGAACAGTTGTATTTATACTAAGATTAAGTTACACACAGGTGGACTCAATTTACTAACTAGCGTGATTTCTGAAGGCAATTGGTTCCACAAAATTTTATTTAGGAGTATCAGAGTACATGGGCTGAATAGAAACGCATGCCACACTTTTCAGATCTTTATTTGTAAAAAAAAAATGAAAACCATTTATCATTTTCCTTCCACTTCACAATTGTGTGCCACTTTGTGTTGGTCTTTCACATAAAATCACAATAAAATACTTTTATGTTTTTGGTTGTAACATGACAAAATGTGGAAAATTTCAAGGGGTGTGAATACTTTTTCATGGCACTGTGCCAATCAACTCTGCAGGTGTAATTGTAATTTTTTCATATATTCTACATTTAGCTCTGCAATTAAGACACAAAGTGGTCATATAAAAACAAAAAGTTGTGTGTATATATATTGAAGTTTTATGAACTGCTACTGGAAAATGTGGTGTCTAAACTAAATTACAGCATATGATACCAAAGCTTTCTTTTAACATTGGTTCCTTCTGTTCATCATCCTCCTCTTCCTCAGTGAGTGGAGAAAAAGCAAACCTGTAGGAAGAAGACATCATTATGATCAAACATTACGGACACAGAAGAATGGTGAGAATCTTCACTCAATAAATAATAAAGTGTTCACTTTGAATAACCAACCATGCACAGGTGGAATAAACAGGAATTTACCTTTTACACGATTGGAAAATATAAGTAAATTTAGGTAAAGTGAAGTGAGGGCTGATTTAGTAAAGCTACATAATTAGTCATAGTAAACGATGGGAAGTGCAGCGCAATAAATATAACAAAAAGAGAGAAATAAGTCCAATCCGTATAAGTGGAACAATGTTATATACAAGGGAGATGAAAGCCAAGACTCCTCGTGACAGAAAGTGGGACAATTTCTCCAAGTGAAAATGGGTGACGTAATCCTCCACCATATTAACCAATTTGCGCTTTCCAGAAGAGATGGACCTCTGTGATACAAAAGGTCAAACACACATTTATCCCACCAGGGATGATGGTAACTCCTGGCACTGCTGCAAAGGTCCTTGCTCCGGCCGGATGGAAGAAAAACGCCCAGCAGAGAGTTCCAATGGTAAAAACATCTAGGTTGGCAATGGTGAGTGTAAGGATAATATGCTGACATGCCCTTCCATTTAAAGCAGCTGATGACTGTAGAAGTCTTTAAAAGGTGACGTTGTTTTCTATAGATCAGAGGGTGAGGTTCTGGTTCCTATTTATCACAGAAATGTACATTCATGAAAAGAACTGGTTGACCTGCATTCCCGGGGCTCAGTGCTAATAACTGCAGCTGACTTCACGGGATTAGTGGTCAGAGCACGGCGAGGAAGAGGCCGAGTGTGTCCTGGACCTTCCTTCTTCTGGGAACACTTTGGATTGTCACAGCTGATACAGGCTGTATTATCCTTACACTCACCATTGCCGACCTGGAGGTTTTTACCATTGGAACTCTCTGCTGGGCGTTTTTCTTCCATCCGGCCGGAGCGAGGACCTTTGCAGCAGTACCAGGAGTTAGCATCATCCCTGTGGGATAAATGTGTGTTTGACCTTCTGTATCACAGAGGTCCATCTCTTCTGGTAAGCGCAATTTGGTTTATATGGTGGAGGATTACATCACCCATTTTCACTTGGAGAAATTATCCCACTTTCTGTCACGAGGAGTCTTGGCTTTCATCTCCCTTGGATATAACATTGTTCCACTTATACGGATTGGACTTATTTCTCTCTTTTTGTTATATTTATTGCGCTGCACTTCCCATCGGTCACTAATACATTTTTTAGGCATATGTGATTACCTATAGTGTTCAGCTTGCATCTCATTTTGTGCTTTTTGTTTTTGTTTGCGCTGATTGCTCCCTGTTTATATACATAATTAGTCAGATTGAAAAAAAGAGACGAGTTCAACCAATAAAACACACACACCCGCCCACACATAACTCCACACCAAGTTCGCTATAAGGAACACTTATGTATTTATACATGGTGATCATTAATCTCCTCTTCTCAAGAGAGAATAAATTCAGTTCAGCTAATCTTTTCTCCTAGTTGAGCTGCTCCATGTCTCTTATAAGTTTGGTTGCCCTTCTCTGCACTTTCTCCAGTTCCCCAATATCCTTTTTTTGAACTGGTGCCCAATACTGAACAACGTATTCTAGATGAGGTCTTACAAATTATTTATACAGGGGCAATATGATGTCTATCTCTCTGGAGTCTTTACTTCCTTTAATACACAAAAGGACTTTGCTCGTTTTAGATACCACAGCTTGGCATTGCATGCTATTATTAAGCTTATGATACACCAGAACACCCAGACCCTTTCTCCACCAGGTGGAGTTAAGAAATCTTCAGTCAAACTGTACCAAGGTTTTTAAATCTTTCTGTAAATCAGCCTTAACATCTGTTAAGTGCAATCCTTCAATGGGACATGCTTTGTACCCCCAATGGGAGTCTGCTGCTAACATCTGTGTCAAAGACCACTCAATTCCTGGGGGTTTAACCTAACAGTCACAGGACTAGAAATTTTCAGGACAGGACTAAACACAAAAAAGCCAGTCCATGTTGTATTCCTTTGCAAAATAAAATAATGGGAGGGCATTAAAGCAGTAGTAAAGGTTAATAAAAAAACAAAACAAAAACCGAACCCTGCAAGGTTAAAGGCATAATGTGCTAGTATTTATCACACACTAGCACATTATGAAAGACTTACCTTAAAACAAATCCCTCCGGCGGTGTGCTTTCACCGCTAGCCGGACTTCCATCTTCACCTGGTGTTTCTTTCCAGTTTCGCGGGCTACGGCCACTTCAATGGCCGAGCTATGCAGGAGTCACAACCGCAGCACAGAGCTCTGAAGGAACGGCATGGGAATGCCGTTCCTTCTGAGCGCATGCGGCGGTGAAGTCACCGGCTGCTGTTCCCTAGAATATCTCCTAAACGGTGCATGGTAAGATTTTCATTTACCCTACATGTAAGCTTTATTAGAAGTTTACCTGTAGGTAAAAATAAGGAAGATTGTTGCCGTACTTACTTATCATAAATTTCCTTTCCTGGATCCTCCCCATGTCAGCCTACTATGGGTCAGCTCCGCCCCCTCTGACCCCTCCAGGACCACCTTATCTTCTAGCCCATAAAGGGCAGCTGTCGGACCAGCCCAGTGTTCAAAATACCCATCCTCGCAACGTAAGATAGGGTGGGAATCCCCGGCTGACATGGGGAGGATCCAGGAAAGGAAAATTACGGTAAGTATGGGCAACAATTTTCCTTATTCCTGGACCTCCCCATGGGATGTACCAAGCAACCTTCGATAAGGGAGGGAAAGAACAAAACAAGTCAAAGATAATACTGCTGCTTATACAAATTTAATGGCCGACAGCCGCAGAAATGACAGAAGAACCAAACGTTTCTGCAGGAGAGAGGGCTACATTTAGTCTATAATGCTGGATAAACGTGTTGGGTGCGCTCCAACTCGCTGCTCTGCATACTACCTCGGGTGACACCTTCGCATAGGCAGCCCATGATGCTGCCATGCCTCTGGTTGAGTGCGCCCTGATCTCTGCAGGAGAGGAAAGGCCCAGAGACTCGCAAGCGATCTGGATGGTCTTCACAATCCAGGATGAGACAATAGGTGGAGCCGCCATGCCCTTTTTAGGTCCCAAAGGGAAGATGAACAGTTGATCTTGCTTGCGAAACTCCTCAGTCCGCTCCAAGCTGAAATAGAGGAGACCAAGTCTAGCTTCTTCCACTCATCCTGCAACTGGTCCACGGTGAAGGCTGGCAGAATAGTCTCCCAATTCATGTGAAAAGCAGTAGAGACCTTTGGTAGAAAGCTAGAAACTGGTCTAAGAACAATCTTGTCTGGAAAAATCACACAAAAAGGCTCTCTGGATGAAAAGGCGCATAATTCGGAAACCCTCCTAGTGGAGGCTATGGCCGTCAAGAACACCGTCCTTAGTGTTAGATGAAATAAAGAACAGGATGATGTCGGGTCAAAAGGAGGAGCCAACAAAGCTTTTAAGACCAAAGTCAGGTCCCATTTAGGAAAGTAAGACTTCAGGGGAGGTCTGATTTTAATGGCTGCCTTCAGGTAATTGATCACGACAGGATCTAATGCCCACCTGGAATTCGTCATTGCCGAAAGGGTGGAAATGTGGACCTTCAGAGAATTATAAGCCAGGCCATCGTCCAGACCCTGCTGGAGAAATTCCAAGATGTTTGAGACTGAAGGAGATTCGGGCTGCCACCCCCTCTCTGCCGCGATGCGTCGGAAAGCCTTCCATACCCGGTGATAGGTCGAGTTTGTTGATATTTTACGAGACTGTAACAAGGTGTTTAACACTTGCTCCGAGAGGCCTAAATCCTTGAGAGGTCTCCTCTCAATTTCCATGCCATTAACCTCAACATCCTGGGGTTTGGGTGACATATTCCGTTTTGGAACAGGAGATCCTGACAAGGTGGCAGCGGGATTGGTTGACACAACTTCATTCTCCACACTAGTGGGAACCATGGCCTCCTGGGCCAGAATGGTAGGACTGCTATGGCTGTGACCCTCTCCCTGTAAATCTTCAACAGGGTCTTGAGGATTAAAGGAAGCGGAGAGAACACATACACCAGGGGGAAGTCCCACGGTAAGCTTGTGGATGGTATGTTCGAGAGAAGAAGCAAGGAAGCTGGGCGTTCTCTATCTATGCCGTGAGGTCTATTACAGGCAACCCCCAACGTCTGAAGATGTTTTGCAGAAATTTCAGATTCAAGGCCCATTCGCCGGGATCCACAATTCCACACAGTTCCAACTCAACTGGTCTGCCAAGGTATTCTCAGGCTCTGGAAGATAGGCTGCTGTAAGGGAAATGAGATTCTTCTCTGCCCACTGGAACAACTAGCACGCGACTTGAAGAAGGACCTGGCTCCTGGTGCCCCCCTTGCGGGACTTGTACGTGACAGTGGTCTTGTTGTCCAACAATATTTTTACCGCTTGACCTTTCAAGAGTTGTCGGAAGGCTAGAAGAGCGCGCCGAACGGCCACTAATTCCAGAAAGTTTGACGTTTGAGAAATGTGTGGGGGGCCACCGACCCTGAGCCTGCTGGCCCAGGCAGTGAGCTACCCAAACCAGGAGACTGGCATCGGTAGTCAGCACCACCAGATCTGGAGGCCGAAGTAATATACCCCGGGCCAAGTTGCGTGAGACTGTCCACCAAAGGAAGGATTGACTTATCGACCTTGGAATGTATATCCTCTGCATCAGAGAGTGACAATACCATTGGAGAAAGAAATTGTACTGAAAAGTTCTTCTTCTCCACCTGGCCCATGGAACTACCGGGATCGTGGCTGATAACACTCTGATAACATGCATTCTCTCGCAGCAAGGAATGAACTGGTCATTACTTTGCTGGTTTGGATCTGAAAGTCACGAATTTTCCTCAGAGGGAGAAAGACTCGACTCAGAATTGTGTCGAATTTCACCCCCAGGTATTCTAAAACCTGGGTTGGCTGCATTTGGCTCTTCCGGTAGTTGACTAGCTAGCCGAACCGAGCCACTGTTTCGCAGGTGAGAGCCACATGCTGAAGGAGAAGATGTTCCGAAGAGGCTAGTAGTAGCAGATCGTCCAAATAGTGAAAAATTTGAACGTCTCTGATTCTGAGGGTTGCGATGACGGCTAAGAGCACCTTCGAAAAGGTTCTGGGTGCCGTGCAAAGGCCAAACGGGAGGCACCGAAACCGGTAATGAGAGTCTTCCACTGCAAACCTGAGGAAACGATGATGAGCAGGATGGATGGGAACAAGTAAATAGGCATCCGCCAGGTCGATGGAGGCCATCCAGTCTCCTTCTTTCACCACAGATATTATTGTCTCCAACGACTCCATTTTGAAAGGCGGAAGCCTCATGTAAGAATTTAAAGCCTTCAGATCTAATACGGGTCTGAAACCTCCCGAAGCTTTCGATACTAGGAACAACGGAGAATAGACTCCTAGACCCCGCTCTCGCATTGGCACCGGGATGATGGCTTTCGCTGTCAGCAATTCGTCTATATAATTTTGCAAACAGAGCCTCTTCTCCAAAGAAGGCGGGAGTCGGGTTTCCATAAACAGGGACTGTGGCGGTCTTGAGCCAAACTCGAGACGATAGCCATCTCGAATTATGGCCAAAACCCATGCGTCCTGAATTTCGTCCACCCAAACCCTCTCGAACTGAGTGAGCCTAGCTCCCACATGAGGGTCTTGGGCGGATAAACCTTCAAAAGGTCTCGTCAGAGGCCTTCGTGGCTTGGCCGGGTTTGGACTTGAAGGCCTTAGGAAAGGATGAACCAGCTGGTCTCCATTGTCTGGAGAATGGCCTGCCAGGTGTGTAGGAACTTGCTTCCTTAAAAACTTCCCTGGACCTCCTTACTGGGCGAAAAGGCTACCGCTGTCTTCTCTTTTCTTGCGGTACTAGGCCCGATTTACCCCCGGATACGCGTTGGATCGCTGACTCCAAAGGTTTACCAAAAAGTAGTTTACCATCAAACAGCACTGAACATAGGCTCTGTTTTGAAGAATTGTCTGCCTACCAGTGCCTTAACCATAATGCTCTTCGAGCTGTCACAGAGTGGGCCATGATTTTCGCCATCATTCTGACCTGGTGAACGGCCACTTCTGCCAGGAATTCGACAGCTGTTTTAATGAATTGCAGGGGCGAGGGACCGCCAGCTCCAAGCTCTTCTGAGGAACCACCATCCAACTCCGATACCCAACTTTTGAGGGCTGCAGCCAGAGAGGTAAGGGCCAACTCTGGCCTGCAAGTCGCCTCCGCCACTGAATACAATCATTTTAAATCTGTGTCCACTCTACAATCCATGGGATCTCTGAAAAAGACCAAATCTTCTAATGGAAGAGTGATATGATGGGCCAAACGCTGCAGTGAGGCATCCACCCTGGGGGTAGTGTTCCACAACTCCACATCCTTTTGGCTGAATGGATACAATTTTGACAATCTGCTAAACTTTCTTTCTGGCCTAGCCCATTCATCCTCCAATATTTCCTGGATCTCAAAAATGAGGGGAAAGGAAGGCAGGGACTTCTTCAGTTCTGGGTAGTATTTCCGTTGTTTTTTCGGCGGAGGAGTTTCCTCCTGCCATTGCAATGCGTCTTTCACTGCTTCCACCAATATGGGGACTAATGCAAAATCGAAGGTGCGTGATTCAGGGGTTACTTCGGCCCCTGAGGAATCAGAGTCGGACTCTACACCTGCCTCCAAATCTGAATCTGCCGTAGAGGATGCTGGTTGAGCGCTTTGCTTGGATACACCTCTTAGCCCTTCCCTGACTGCAGATGTAATACACGACTTCACCTGACGAGCTTCAGATGCTCTGTCTCGCGCAGCTTCTTGAAGACAGGAAGTACACACCAACTTTCCCGGAAGGGATTCAGCCGTACAGGCCCAACAGCTTGCTTCCTCCAAATGACTTGGAGAGGAGGACCTAGATGAAGATGAAGACTGCACCCTGTGGTTGCGACTGGTCTTTCCGGAGGCTTTTCAATGGCCTAATCTGATTTGGCTCAGGCATGAGCGACTGCAATGAGGCATGCGACTCGATTTGGCATGTCTTGATTTTTTCTTACTTTTCTGAGGCAGTGCAGCAGCCTTAGAGCCTCTTTGCGGGCATTTAGCTTGCACTGGGCTTTTCTCTCTGTAAAGACAGAAGAGGTGCTCTCTTTTAAAAGAAAAACATTTAAAAATTTAAAAATTAAAAAATATTATATATATATATATATACATATATATATATATATATATATAAAAATAAAATAAAAACATGGGTAAAAACCTTTCCATTGGTTCTTCAGTGCAAATACAGCAGGAAACAGCAGTGTGTGGATCAATGCAGAGTGTACAGCAGTATCAAACACAGCAAGTCTGCAGCATTATTAGAGAAGACAGCCTACCTTAGTGCAGAGCAGCCTGACGAGCTGGAGCGCTGGGAGGAATGCAGGGAAGCCAGAGCCTGGAAACACTGCCCCTTAAGGCTGGCAGCGGCGTGACTTAGAGAGGAGCGTCGGGAGAGGCTTAACCCGACCAAGATTTCACTCAACCCATTCTTCACTCACATTATAAGTGAGCGAGGACGAAAAAAGAACACTGGGCTGGTCCGACAGCCGCCCTTTATGGGCTAGAAAAAAGGTGGTCCTGGAGGTGTCAGAGCTGACCCATAGTAGGCTGACATGGGGAGGTCCAGGAAAAAGACTTTACTATTTTAATTACAAAATACATTAGATCAAGAGTTCCTAGTCTTTAAATGGGTGATCCTTCTAACACTGACAACTCAAATTTGGGTAGATACCAGTAAACTAATTAATTACCCATTGGCTTCTCAGGGACTAGCAGTTAGGATTTTATCCCCAAAAGGACCATTATTGAGTGTAATGAACCTGTTAATTCAAAAGTTATGTACACAAAACGACTAAAGATGCTTTGAGAGTGGTTCCCCCAATAAAATATACAGCAATAACAGGGTGATTTAGGGCTCATGCAATCCGGACGTTTACCCTTCCTCTCGGAATGTCTTTTACTCCTGGCATGAAACGTGCATAAAGCCATGGTTTGTGCATGTGTTTAGGCAGGTTTATGGATTCTATTGGCCATAATATTAATTGATTCTGGCCATTACAATGCATTAAGTCACAAACGCTCCTAAATGCATTTGCACATTTTGTGTTTTTTCCGCTCAGAAGTGCCTTTAAAGTCTCCTACATGGGCAAATGCCTACATGGGCAAGGACACATAGGCTAACATGAAGGTGCATTTACAGGCACAAAAAATGCCTGTAAAAGTTGTGTTTTTTAAGCCCAGTGTGCATAAAACCTTACTGAAAAAGTAGAGAATGTTCACCTTAAAAATTAAACATTAGTAAATATGGTGAACCTGTACTTACTTTGAATGCCCAATTATCAGAGGAAAACTAAAAAAAGCATGTTTTTTTTCTGTACTTACTTTGAATGCCCAATTGTCCGAGGAAAACTTAAAAAAGCATGATTTTTTTCTAGCATATAATTGGGCATTCAGACTGAACAGTGCTTCACCTTATTAACATTCACTTTACTGGGTAAACAGCCTCTGCTCCTTTGGCAAATGAACCTTTTACAGAGAACAGAAGCAGATTACTTCATGTGCTGTTCCATCAAGGAAAACAAGCATCTAAGATCTTTGCATTCCTGAACTGACCACTCTTTAGCTCCTTCTAAACTGCTGTATAATCATAAAAAACATACTGCAAAAAAGAAAACTTCTAGTACATTAAAGGAAATCCTGAACCCAACACCAAAGAATTGTGTTGCTTCCGAACGCTAGCCATTACACAAACCTTATCCCATGTTATCCCATGGTCTGCTTTGCAAAAATCTCAAGGATCATATTCTGTTTTGCTCTATCTACTAAGTTTGAAAATGAACAGGTCAGCCTTACAAACCTCTGATTATTTGCAGATGGCCTCCAAAGGACCATGATGACAAACAGGATCATGGAGAAGAGAAGGCGCCATATAGCATCATCTACCCAGAGCTCCTGCCAATCCTGCCAAATTAAAAAAAATGGTAAAATTAGAGCAGTTCATGAAAAAAGGTGCACTCAAAGTGGCAGGAAATTTACTAGACTAATGATACATGAATCCTGTTCAATGACAGCTGCTGGAATGACAAGACTGTAATGCCCAGGGTTTAGCTGCCCAAAGATGGATCGAAGTTCAGCCAGTTCATCAGGGATCGGCTGAATTTCGATCAATCTATGGCCATTCGTGCTTGACAGAAGACAATTTAATGACCGACTTCTGTTGAGTGGGATTGTTGGAAAACATTGTCAATCAGCCGGCTGCAACCGCTGATTAGTGTATTCTGACAGTGGAGTTGTCCTACTGTCATAATACAATGACATAGCAGGAAGGATTCCTCCATCAACTGTGTGGATGGGGAGAATACATTTGTGTTTTTTTTTCCAATGAACAAGCGGGCCGATTAAAAAAAGTGACATCCATGTCTAGTCTTTGGCATGTTGGCTGTGTTCACTAATATTCTGTGAATATACTGTGCATACAACTCATCCACCCACAGTTAAAACCTTTTTTATAACTTGCCCTTCCCTTTAGGGCTAGGCTCTCCTAACCCTCTTATTTTAATTTGTAACTGAACTGTCCCCCTTTATTTTGTAAAACGCTGCACAAACTATTGGCACTGCATAAATCCTGAAAAATAATTCTACTACTTAAATGTAAGCATCGTCAGGCTAGTGATAGATGCTAGTATTATCCGCCATGAAAACAGCTTTTTTCATACTGTATGCAAGAGCTGCTAGTTTTTGTAGTGATCACTGAGGCTCCAAGTTCAACTTTGAACTCAGATATAGGAATTAAAGTTAATAAAACACCATAAGGGCTCTTGTTGATGCGCTTTAAGCTTATGTTGATGGAATTGGTTTGATATCAGTTTGAAATGCTACGGAGATCATTTAGAATTCATTGACAGGTGCTATTGACCTGCAGTTGATCTCCTTCCGATCTAAATTTGACCGGCTTCAAGGAGGTTTTACATTTCTATAGACTTGTGTGGGAATGCAAAATCCATCTGACATGAACAAAAACTCTCAATGGTGATGGTGGGATAAAGTAGTTACCAAAATTCTAAAGATGTTCAATAGAAACTCACTGATTGACAATCTACGAGGCGGAACTTCATAGTGGTCCAGACAATAAATACAATCGATGCTGCAAAGATAAAGAAAAAATTGTATTCATAATGACAAAAATGAACAGGTAAACATAGAAGTATGCACTTTTTACACAAAAAAAGCCACAAAAATTTAGCCGGATCATAACTTTAGAAAAAAAAAAAAAAGAGAAGAAGGTTGAATCACAATTTGTTTACTGTAAGAAAATAAAACTGATTTATAGAACTCATCTGCAGTACATGCATACATTACATAAATGGGATGGACAAGTTGGTAGTCTACAATGAAGGAAAAGACTTTCAAGAGGCTTACCTTGATTGCTCATACAGCTGCTGCTGGTCAGTAAAGCTGGATAATCCAGCAGGAACAGGTCAACTTTTGGTCAGTGTGTACAGCTGTCTGTTTGACAGAAGCCAGTCTAACAACCATGTTTTTTTTTGAAGGGACGTGCTGGGAAACTAGCATCCGATCAGTGTTTGCAGCAAATGGCTGTGAGCACTGATCAGTGTATTCTGGTGGGGTAGTGGAGGAAGGGTTGACTGGGGAGTACTGGGCTTAATGCCCCTAGTCCAGCAATTAGCTTCCTTACAAAGATTCACACAGGAAAGCCCTATTGTGAGTCCATTCAAAGGTCTTATTTTAACTGTGGAACTGATGAAGGGGCAGCTTATTTTGGCCCCAGAAATGCTGTGTAAAGTGTAAAACAAAAAAAATATTTGCACTCATCATTAGATTTGGCGCTCCTTCCACACCTGCATGTTTTCTAAAAGTTGCTAATCAGTCTTGGACCCCGTTTTTCCACACAGTCAGAAAATAATATTCAAAAAGCCAATGATTATTTTAGGTGCAGCAACTGCTGCTTTGAGAAATTTGTTTTGAACTTTGGAATAAAAGACATGCTTAGCTGTGCTTTACTTTTAAATTGTGCTTAAATCAGACTTCGACTCAGCCAAGCTTTTCCTACAAATAATATTAAACATGTTAGCTGTGAACATTGTAGCACTGACAGTAGCTGTGCTGCAGCTGCTCCATTGCCTAGGACCACCCTTTCATTTCATACCATAGGGTAGAGATGGGCTCAGGCGTGTTTGGGATCCTAGTCCCAACCCACCTGCCCGATTCCACCAGGAAGCCGATACTGCACACATTGAGACAAGTCCCGGTCTGTGCAGCTGCGGACCGGGAAATGCTTCTCAATGCCTACAATTAGCAGTGTGCAGTATCGGCTTCCTGGTGGGATCTGGCAGGTGGGTTGGGACTAGGATCCCAAACACATCTGAGCCCATGTCTACTATAGGGCTTTATGACTGCCATTCAACTACCATTTATTGGAGATACGTGCCATTACTGGGTAGCTCTTCCTTCACTTAGACCCAACCCTGATAGTACCATAATTTTAATACAGAGGTGGATGAACGGAGAAAATATATGTTATACAGACATACTATATGAAAGAATGGCAGCAATATCATAGGTCACATGACAGACAAAACAGGTGAGGGGGGGTGACATTTTTCAAATTCAGAACAAACATCTTATTTTAGAATAAAGTAATGTCACAGGACAACCAGACTTACCTACTACAGCCAGGATAAGTGTATTTGTGAAGTGTCTGTAAAGAGACAGCTTGACCACATTCCTTCGTAGCCTCAGCAGCTTCATGGTCTGTGTCAGGCTAATGAAGATGTGCAGGAAGGTTAAGGAAAATGCAGGGCTGCTAAAAGCTCAGATACCATATGTTCTACTAAAAAATAAAAAATTAATTCTACTAACATCTGTCTTATTAATAACTCCAAGATACCATCTATTAAATGTAGACATGTTAACTAATGCAGTGTACTTTTTTTTTGTTATCACTGTTGAAAGCTATACTCTAGCCAAGACTGGAAATTAGATAGACTGCCGTCGGAAAAATAAAACCACTGCGCGTATAATGTGCTAGTTGCTAGAGGTGCCTGCCTTTTCTTGCAGCAACCTTCTTGTTAAGACCATTTTGACAAGCAATGCTCTTACTTCTCAGTATCAAAGCTTGCCACTACTGCCGATTCCCACACAATCATGCTGGCCCATCCAGGCTGGGTATTTGCCTGTTAGAATGGCCTGGTATTGGGCCTTAAAAGCAAACTTTTTAAGGTTGCTGCAGGTATGTGCAGAATTACTTGTGTAACATGGGCCTTACCCTTAAGCCTTGTACACACTATGAAAATATGGGACAAATGATTGTCCAGTCTTTGTTGCATGCTAGTCTCATATCGAAAATGAAGAGGTTATAGAAATTCTCGTACGACCAAATATAACTTCGAATACAACTTCGGAAGTGATGTATTGTATTGCATTCTTTCATTTCCAAGCATGTGTGGTCTTGGTCTTCCAAATTTTTTCAGATGAATACTGTACTGATTAAATGAAAATCATTTGCTCTGATATCATATGATAAAAATTAAAATTTTTGTGTTTGTCCCTTCGGATAATTTTGCATGAACTGTGGTGATCGGCTCTCGAAAGCCTTGTAAGGATCAGATGATCGTACGATCGTTTTGAAAGCAGTATTTTTAATCAAATTTTCTGATCATGTTTACTAGGCCTTACTACAGCAATGAGCTCTTTCACATACTGTCCTCCTCCGGTTGCTCTGTGTGTGCTGCTGTATCACACAAAATTCTTGTAAGAGCCACACACACTGGGGCGTTGGAGGCCTCGGAGATAAAGCACCGCTATTTTTAGCGGTGCTTTACTGACGTTTTAGTGGAGCTTTTTGGTTGCTAGCAGGGTGAATTTAACCCCCGCTAGCGGTCAAAAAAGGGTTAAAAGCTCCCACAAAGCGCTGCTGCCTACTGATTTCAATGGGGAGGGGTGTTTTAGGAGCGAAGTATACACCGCTCCTAAAGCGCCTAAAAGATGCAGCTTGCAGGGCTTTTTATAACGTCCTGCCAGCGCACCACTCCAGCGAGAAAGCCCTCGGGCTTGACAGGAGAGGCGCTTTACAGGCGCTATTTTTAGCGCTATAGCGACTGTAAAACGCCTCAGTGTGAAAGGGGTCTTAGAGAAATCCTGATGTAGGAGACTTGATGCATATGTGAATGTACAATATATAAAGTGCTGAACAAACTGTCAGCGCTCTATAAATAAATGCATACTCGTAACAGCAGAATTTGGGGCCAACAGTATGTACTAATTATGAAATTTCCTACAGCACTCACACACAAATCCTTTCTGCAAAAATGAACATAAAATAAATAAATGTATAACAATAAAACAAGACCTTGCCCTGCTCCTATTGTACCTGTCATTAGGCATACACATTCTTGCATTAGCAACACTGAAGCAACACAGCTCAGATGCAACATGGAGCTGGCAATATAGCGGGTCTCGTTTTATTGTTGTACGTGTCATTTATTTGTACACCTTATTTGTACACCTTAGGGGTGTACTTTTGTTGCCAGCAGTTTAGACATTAATGGCTGTGTGTTGAGTTATTTTGAGGGGACAGCAAATTTACACTGTTATACAAGCTGTACACTCACTACTTTACATTGTAGCAAAGTGTCATTTCTTCAGTGTTGTCACATGAAAATATATAATAAAATATTTACAAAAATGTGAGGGGTGTACTCACTTTTGTGAGATACTGTATCTTTGGGGATGCCATCTCCTGGCCTCAAACCAGGCAATGTATGATTTCCAGACTCTATAGCAGATACTCCTAGAGACTGGCTTCCTAGCATTTAACATGGTTGACAATACTGGGCCAGAGATGCCTTGGTCCTTTAAAATCCTGGTTTCAATAGCCAAACCGTTAAATTTAGAGACCGTAAAGCAGGATGGAATATCAGACCCTGCGAGAGCAGATCCAGACGGAGTGGAAGAACCCATGGGTTTCCCACTGACAGTCTTACAATCTGTGCGTACCAAGTCCTTTTGGGCCAGGCTGGAGCTACTAGAATTACTGGCTTTTTCTGTTCCTGGATCCTGTGCAGTAGTCCTAGCAACAGCCGGATTGGAGGAAAAACATAGATCAGAGAGAACTGATCCCACAGAATTACTAAGGCATCAGCCCCTAATGCAAGCGGGTCCCTGGTTCTGGACACAAAACTGTCTAGTTTCCTGTTGAACCTGGATGCCAGGTCTACATCCGGAACCCCCCTTCGACGGCAGATTTCAGGATTTAGGGACCACTCCCCTGGAAACATCTGCTGGCGACTCAGAAAGTCCGCCTGCCAATTTTCCACTCCCGGAATAAACACCGCTGATAGGAATGGAACAAATTTTTCTACCCAGGTCAGCATGCAATCCACTTCCTTCTGGGCTGTTTGACTCCTGGTGCCTTCCTGGAGATTGATATATGCCACAGCCGTGGTGTTGTTGTCGGACTGGACCCTCACAGGACATCCTTGTAGTCTGGAAGTCCAGAAGCTTAGGGGAAGCGAGCTGCCCAAATCTCCAAAATGTTGATGGGCAAGCTCCTCTCTTTCCAGGACCACCCTTCCTGGACAATGGCCTCCTTTAGGATTGCCCCCCATCCAGAGAGACTGGCGTCTGTCGTCACCACCCTCCAGACCACAGGTAAAAAGGACTTTCCTTTTTCCAGATTCTTGGCTATTATCCACCAACTGAGACGGACGCACTTTCATTCGAAGAGACGTGCCAATCCAGAGCCTGGACAGTCGTTCTAGACAGACAGAATGTTGTTCTGTAGTGGTCTAAAGTGGAACTGCATAAGGGACTGCTTCGAATGAAGACACCATTTTCCTCAATAGCCTCATGCACAGGCGAATAGGGGGATATTTTCTCCCCCTTATGACCTGGATGAGGTTTTTCATGGCTCTGCCCTTCAGTGGTGGCAAAAATACTTTTGTAAAATGATTACATTTTAAATTTCTTGATAACCAACCTATGGATGAAGCTCAGACAACGCCAACTGATCGTAGGTATCAAGTGTGATAGCAAACAGCTAGAATGTACTCTGGAACTGTATGGCGACCATGTATGCACTTATCATTTGTACCTACACCCACATAAAGGAGAAATGCAGCTTGGGTATCAGAAAGTGGATATTTCAATTAGATGCCACCTCGTACCCAGGACTAAATGACGCTATATCGTTTGCCCCGTTTCTAAAAGGGTTTTCTTCGGGTAAGACCCAATAAGGTCTTTTTGCCCTCTGCCAACATTAGAAAGCAACTGTGCCCCTTAGGGCTTTTTTCTCCTGCCCCCCCTTCTTACTAGTTTCTACGTCTTTCCCTTCCCTTCCCTGTTTCCTTCCCTTCCTTTTTTTTTTTTTTTTTTTCTCCCCCCCCCCCTCCTCCTCCTCCCTTTTTCCCATTCCCTTTCTGATAGTTTAGGGACATTTATGACCACTTATGTATTTATTCTGCATACATTTTTTGATGTGCAGTGTATATGTGATTTTGGCTTCACCTTGTGTTGTCTCTTTTTTGCTCTAGAATGTGTTTCTTATTTTATGTTACCTCCATATACCTAGACATGTGAATTTACCCTGCATATATGGATGTCTCATGTGAAAATCCTTTCCGCCAAAAATTGTATGTATTAATATAGGATGATACGCTTACATTTATATTTTATACCATTCTTGTATTTTTTTGATCTTGTACAATCATTGTAATGTTGTCCCCTTTATAGCTTGCTCCCCTTCCCCCCATGAGTAGTCATCATGGCTGCTGGCGCCGCCCCAGTACCGGGGTTGGTTCCCTTGGATGTGTCTTCCCGGCAAGGTAAGGCGGGGAGGTGGGACTCCTCTATGGATGGCTCCCCCTCCCGCCGTTCCCCATTGGATACCCAGGGTGGACCTGGTTGCCAGATTGGGGATTCCCCCTTGCCGGCGGCGTTCAGGGACATCCCCGGACGTTTCCGCTCACTGCGCATGCGCGGGGCCCCGCGCGTGCCACGTGATGCGGGTGCGTCACGCATTTGCGACAGTGATGACGTCAGTGGACGGGGCGTTCGCTCGCCCTGAACGCCGAGGAGATCACACGAGGCCGCCCTGCGGCCGCCATGCCCCCGGGCTCGGTCCCCCCGGAGCGGTCTTATTAGTGGAATACTGGCACCTGCTACCAATCAACCCATGTGGAGTCCCGCCCTAATATTAGGGGCTTATATACACTTCCACATCCTTCTTTTATCACTCTGAACACTTTCTGTCCAGCTGATGGTCTCTCCTGCGGCTTCACATTGTAAGTACACTATTTTGTTTTACGTCATTGCACTTTTGTTGCCCCATAACATAACATTTGGTTTATTACAATGACCATTAAATACTCAAATGTATACAATATTTTTTATTTTTTTATTTTTTTATTTTACTTTATACTTTCAGACTTGCCAAATGGTAACCTGGACAGGCGTTTATTCAGCCAGTTCTAGGCAGTGACCAATCCCGGGTCAGGTCATACCTAAGTGCAAGCATACCGGGCAACATAGTGTGGTTTCTGCACTGCTTTTACCTTGTTTATTAGGTAACATACTTGGCACACCTCATTATTCTCTTTCTCCACCTGTGGGCACTTGTTCACCCGGTTTTCACATTCATTATTTTTAGATGGTTTTTGTTTCTCACTCTTTTGCGTGTTCACCTTTCACACATACCTGTTGTCCACATCAGGGATTCTCGTCCTTGGTTCCTACAACTTTTTTCACTTCTCAGTGTTATTTCTCATTAATCACATTTCCTATTTCATTTACACTTTTCTACAGGGTTGAGGTACTAATTTGTAATCTATTACTCCCTCCTTGATTCTGTTATTTCTCTTACCATAGTGTGCACTCCGCCATATCTCTCGTATTAAAATAGGTACCTTAAAACCATAAGTATGGTATACATATGTGTGTGTGCACACACATATGTACATGTCTGTGCGGATTTTTTTACGCACAGACACATACACCCAGTACGCACAGGCCACGGCCAATGTAATGGGTGGATATAGGTAGCTATGGTTTTTTATAACCAAGCAGATACAAACATATATACACTTCTTGCACTTCTTAGACCTTATGTTGGAGTGCACACCAATACATAATATACATTGTCTCTATCTTTGTTATTCTTCTCTCCCTGGGTTGTTGCTGCAGGTGTCTTCCCTATCTGACCGGCTGGGTGGTCTGCGCATAGGGGGTGCCTTACAGTGTGACCTCTTGTAAGCCACATCCTTTTGGGATCCTCCCCTGGGAATGGGGGCTGCGGCGGTGATGCCATGAGACCTCCGGGGGAAGGCGAACGGGCAATCTTTTGATTTTAAAGGGATCTACCCAACAAGGAGCTCCTGGGCTTAGGACACTCATTATTGGGTAAATATGCTGTATTGATATGCTATGTACTTGTTTCCAATATACACTAATTTTTTTGACACATGTATTTCTTGATATAATTTTAGCAAATTGACCTTTGAAGAAGACCTGGAATATATAGGTCGAAACGCGTCAGGTCCATAATTTTGCCACAAGTCAAACGCACATGCCAAGTTGTCATGAACATATATATACAGTGTATGTGTTGAGTGTCATGTATTGGTAAACATCCTATGTGAGCTCATTCTTTTTAACCAGTGTGTTGAAGTTTTTTGTACAATAAAGATACATTTTTACGTATTGGCCTCTCTACCCTTCCCTTTTTTTTGCTGCCTAAAAACCCCAATTGGGGAATTCGTCTCTCTCTTTTTTGTTTCAATCATCAGGGGTGAGCAGCACTCTTCTTTCTTCCCTGTGTCCCCTTTCTTCCATTTTCCTCAATAGCCTCATGCACAGGCGAATAGGGGGATATTTTCTCCCCCTTATGACCTGGATGAGGTTTTTCATGGCTCTGCCCTTCAGTGGTGGCAAAAATACTTTTGTAAAATGATTACATTTTAAATTTCTTGATAACCAACCTATGGATGAAGCTCAGACAACGCCAACTGATCGTAGGTATCAAGTGTGATAGCAAACAGCTAGAATGTACTCTGGAACTGTATGGCGACCATGTATGCACTTATCATTTGTACCTACACCCACATAAAGGAGAAATGCAGCTTGGGTATCAGAAATGGGAATTCTTAGATAGGACAACAACACTCAGTTTAGTGTAATAGCTTTTACAACAGCATGACAAAGGCAGGAAATGTGGACAGAGACACAGCTGACGTTTGTCAAAAAATGTAAATATGACACTTAGACCCCTTTCACACTGAGGCGTTTTTCAGATGTTTTAGCGCTAGAAATAGCCTCTAAATAGCACCTGAAAAACACCTCCCCATTCATTTCAGTGTGTGCTTTCACACTCGGGCGGTGCCCTTGCGGGACGTTAGGAAAAGTCCTGCAAGCAGCTTCTTTGGGGTGGTTTTGGAGCGCTGTATACATATTGAAATGAATGGGCAGCGCTTCCAAAGCGTCTGAAAAGCGTTTCGGAAACGCCACAACAAGGGCGCTTTTAACCCCTTCTTCGGCTGCTAGCGGGGGTTTAAAAGCATCCCGCTAGTGGCCTAAATGCACCACTTAAACAGCACTAAAGCACTTAAACAGTGCTAACGCGGCCTGCGACTCAGTGTGAAAGGGGTCTTAATGCATATTGAAAAATATCTAACCAGGTCTGCCTTGTTTACATTATGTATTTAGAAAAATAGGATTTTTTAAAACAGCTTACCTGTAAAATCCTTTTCTTTCGAAGGACATCACGGGACACAGAGCCACAGTAATTACTGATGGGTTATATAGGTATCACTGGTGATTGGACACTGGCACACCCTATCAGGAAGTTCAACCCCCTATATAATCCCTCCCCCTTGCAGGGTACCTCAGTTTTGTAGCCAAGCAATATAGTGTATTAGAAGAGGGGCGGGACCTCTGTGTCCCGTGATGTCCTTCGAAAGAAAAGGATTTTACAGGTAAGCTGTTTTAAAAAATCCTATTTTCTTTCTCGAACATCACGGGACACAGAGCCACAGTAATTACTGATGGGATGTCCCAGAGCAATGCTACCTGAGGGGGGGGAACCACGACCAAGTAGGGTGCAATCAGACCTGAGGACCCTGTACCGCTGCCTGCAGCACACTACGCCCAAAGGCGATATCCTCATGCCTTCTCACATCCACCTGATAGAATCTGGTGAATGTATGAACTGAAGACCAGGTTGCGGCCTTGCAGATTTGAGCCATAGAGGCCCGGTGATGCACTGCCCAAGAAGCACCAATAGCCCTTGTGGAATGTGCCCTGATCTGAAACAGAGGAATCTTCTGTTTCAAACCGTAAGCTTGAATGATCAACTGTCGAATCCATTTAGAAATGGTAGCTTTTGACGCTGCCTGTCCTCTATTGGGACCCTCTGGCAGCACAAACAAAACATCCGTCTTGCGGATCTGAGTAGTTGCCCCTAGATAGGCCTTAACTGCTCTTACTACATCCAATGAATGTAGAGATCTCTCTTCCGGAGAACAGGGATCTGGAAAAAAGGAAGGTAGAACAATGTCTTGGTTTAAATGAAAATCAGAAACCACCTTCGGTAAAAAACTAGGATGAGGGCGTAGTACCACTCTATCCTTGTGTATAATCAAATAAGGCTCCTTACAGGAAAGAGCTGCTAATTCTGATACAGCAGAAGAGATGGCCACCAGAAAAATTAATTTCCTTGTCAACAAGACCAAAGGAATCTGACTTATTGGTTCAAAAGGCTGTTTCTGTAACACAGCCAGGACCAAATTCAAGTCCCAGGGGTTTAGGGGCGCTTTAACCGGAGGATTAAGACACTTCACCCCCTGCATAAAGTTTCGGACCAAAGAATGCGAAGCAAGTGGCCGCTGAAATAATACTGATAAAGCAGAAACCTGGCCCTTGATGGTACTCAAGGCCAGCTTCATCTCTAATCCCATCTGTAGAAAATCAAGGATTCTACCTATGACATATTTCCTGGGATGCCAACCTCTGGATTCACACCAGGTTATATAAGCCTTCCAGACTCTATGATAAATCATCCTGGAAGCTGGCTTCCTTGCATTAATCAAGGTAGATATGACAGGACCTGAGAGCCCACGACTCTTCAGAACGTGGGTCTCAATAGCCAAACCGTCAAATTTAGCGTTTGTAAGGCAGGATGGAACACTGGACCTTGAGATAACAGGTCTGGGCGTACCGGTAGGGTCCACGGGGAACCCATCGTCATCCTTACTATTTCTGCATACCAAGTCCTTCTGGGCCAAGCGGGGGCCACCAGAAATACCGACTTCCTTTCCTGCCTGATCCTGCGAAGGAGTCGTGGTAGTAGCAGAATAGGCGGGAATGCGTAAATCAGTGAGAACCGATGCCACGGAATCACCAACGCATCCATCCCGCATGCAAGAGGATCTTTTGTCCTTGCCACAAATCTGTCTATCTTTTTGTTGAATCGGGATGCAAAGAGATCTACATCTGGAACCCCCCATCTTTGGCATATGGCCCAAAAGACGTCGGGATGCAGAGACCATTCCCCTGGAAGTAACTGCTGGCGACTTAGATAGTCCGCCTGCCAATATTCTATCCCCGGGATGAAAACTGCCGATATGCATGGCACATGCATCTCTGCCCAGACTAAGATCTGGTTCACCTCTTTTTGAGCAGCTCGGCTCCGGGTGCCTCCCTGATGATTGACATAAGCCACTGCTGTGGCATTGTCGGACTGGATCCTGACCGGACAACCCTGTAGCCTGATAGTCCAGGCTTTTAGAGCTAGATGTATCGCCCGGATCTCCAGAATGTTGATGGGTAAGGTCCTCTCTGTCTTGGACCATACCCCTTGGACCGCAGCCTGTTCCAGAACTGCTCCCCAACCTGACAGACTGGCATCTGTTGTTACCACCGTCCAGGTAACCGGTAGAAAGGATTTCCCCTTCTGCAGGTTTTCGGGTATGAGCCACCAATTGAGGCTCTGATGCACCGCATGCGACAGGTGCATCGGAAAGTCTAATGCCTGAACCTTCTTGTTCCAGGTCGACAGAATACTGTGTTGCAGCATTCTTGAGTGAAACTGAGCATAGGGAACTGCTTCGAATGAAGACACCATCTTCCCTAGTAGCCTCATACAAAGGCGGACTGAGGGACCCTTCTTGGTCCTTACTGTCAGAATCAGCTCTCTCAAAGCAGTGATCTTTGCCTGGGGTAGAAATATTTTCTCCTGGCTTGTATCTATAATCAGACCTAAATACTCCAGTCTTCTTACTGGTTTTAGGAAAGACTTTTCTAAGTTGAGGATCCAACCCAGGTGTTCTAGATACCTGACCGTGGTCCTCAAGTTTCCCTTCAAAGAGGCTACCGACCGGTCTATCAAGAGCAGGTCGTCTAGGTATGCTATGACAGCTATACCCTGAGCCCTTAATCTGGCCAGAGGAGGAGCCAAGATCTTTGTGAACACTCGAGGTGCAGTGGCTATCCCGAAAGGCAGAGCCACAAACTGGAAATGGCGCCCTCCTACCTCGAAGCGCAGAAACTTCTGATGAGCAGGAAAAATGGGCACATGCAGATATGCATCTCTGATGTCTATTGATGCCAGAAATTCTCCTCCCTGCAGGGTGGGAACTACTGTTCGAATTGATTCCATGCGGAAGGATTGAATCCTTAGGAATCGGTTCAGATCCCTTAAGTCCAGAATGGGCCTGACATCCCCATTTGGCTTTTGGACCGTAAAAAGGTTGGAATAGAAGCCCAATCCCTGGTCCTTTGCGGGAACTATCATAATGACCTCCTGCGACAAAAGTCGCTCTAACGCTAGAAGGAGCGACTGCTTCTTCTCTGGGTCTCTGGGAACATTTGATCCGAGGAACCGAGGAGAGGGGAATTCCTGAAACTCCAGCTTGTACCCTAAGGTTACCGTGGAGATTACCCATCTGTCCTGGAAGTCCTCCTGCCAGAGCTCTGAGAACTGTCGCAGTCTTCCCCCCACTCGAGTGAGAGGGGGCGCCCCCTCGTGCAGAGGTCTTAATGTTTTGCCTAGTAGGCTTCTTTCCCCAGGACTTCTTTTGACCCTGGGGTTGACTCTTGTCTCTGGACCCCGATGGAGGCGGCCGTCGAGACTGCCTGGAGGCTGAAGCCCCCGGCGCTGGGGAAAGAGTCCGTTTGAAAGAGGGACGCTTACTCTTCTTCTTGACAGGTAAGAGAGTGCTTTTCCCACAAGAGATTCTCTTGATATAGTTATCCAAGTCCTCTCCAAATAACCTTGCACCACGAAATGGAAACCCAGCCAGTAGCTTCTTACATGGTGCTTCGGCTGACCAATTTTTCAACCATAGGATTCTACGTATATGCACCAACCCCAGTGAAAGACGGGAGGTTTGCACGATAGAATCTCTAATGGCGTCAACCACAAAGCATAAGGCCGCTGGAAGGTTAGCAAACCCCTGGGCCTGCTGTTCAGGTAATACTTTGATGACCTGCTTAACATGGTCTCTTAAGTATTGACAGACTCCAATCGCTGCTACTGCAGGTTGGGCCACTGATCCTGCTAAGGAGAAAACATCCTTCAATAGGGATTCCATCCTTTTATCTACAGGATCCCTGAGCATCTGAGCATTGTCTACAGGACAAGTCAGGCTATTATTTACGGAGGAAATGGCGGCATCAATAGCCGGTATTCCCCACATTTTAATAAACTTTTCTTCCATCGGATAAAGTGTTGAAAACTTTCTCGGCGGAAAAAAACGTTTGTCTGGGTGATCCCACTCAGAATAAATAAGCTTTTCAAGTAAAGTATGAACAGGAAAAGCATGTGCTGCTTGGAAAGGTTTCAGTGACCCCAAAGCAAAAGAGGATTCTTTAGCAGTTTCAGGTATGGGCAACTTAAATGTGGAGCGGACCAATCCAGTGAGGATCTGCACTAAGACTTTCTCCTCTTGGGAAGTCGCAGAGGGTCCCTCTCCACCTAAATCCTCCGAAGAGGAATCATCCATCCCATCCCGATCCTCTGAAAGGGATTCATCTCCTTTATCCCAGAGCTCCTCTGTCTGAGGGTCTTGGGGAACAGAGGAAAGCCTAGTGCGTTTTCTTCCACTGAGTGAAGAGGAAAAAACCTCTTGTGTAATATATACAGGGGCTGAAGTGCCAGAAGCAGGTGTAGCCCCTGACCCCGATGGCTCTCCCTGGCTAGCCGTCCCTGGCCCATCTTTAGGGGGGGAGGATGCTGCCGACAGGGGGCCCTCAGAACCTGAACGAGATCCCCTAGTGTCTCTGGTTCCTGGGGTGCTTGAACCTCTTCTACCCATAGTGCAAAGCAACAAGGTGTGAGGTATACAAATGAACACTGCCCGCTGAGCGATGTAGTCTGGCTAAAAGCCTTGCTACCCAATGCTCAGTCTGGTGTTACTTCAGTAAATGCTGCCTAGGAGAATGCCTGCGACCGTCAGCTCTGTGTCTCTCAGAAGGCTGAGTGCACCTGTACAGAGTGCCTTTAATAGCCTGCAGCTGGCCTGAGTGGGAGTCTAAGCACTCTGTGCTGACATCCCGCCCCCTCCTCTACCGCCCCCCCCCCCCTCGAGTTTTGAAAAAAACGAGCGCTTCCCGCGCTGCCGACTCTCCTGTCATGCTTCCGGAGAAAGGCTGGGGATGGGGGGGGGGTGGGGGGGGGGGAGGCTGGTAACAAGATCTGCCTGAACGGCTATCTTGAGAGATGGTGGCCATTAGGCCGCAGAGCCCGGGTGGTATAAACACTTTCTAGACCCCTGTGGCCCCTCTCTAGCCTGGGGGGGGAACATTCAAACATGAGAAATCCCCCTTTCCACCTTACCTGCTTGCAGCCTGCTTGAGACGCTGGGACATAAACAGCGATTACAACACCTGAGACAGAGTCAGCATGTGTAGGTTTGTGCTCTTGGCAGCCCCCGGTGGTCACAATAGGCATAGCATGCATTTACCTTAAAGGAGAAAAGCCACTAGAACTCAAAAATTCTGTGGAATCTCCTCTTACCTTATCCAGCCGCAGGGTGCTGTTTACACAGACCCAATCTTCACCTCTCACGGTGGGCTCCGTTTGAAAAAACCGTCAGAGACTGGGGCCCCCATCAGTAGGGGGATCCAACAGTTCTGGGACCGTAAAGCACCTCGCCAGAAATTAGGAAGTTTAAAGCCATTTTCTGATCTGCGGGGTCCAGCTCTCTAAAAAGAGAAGCATTACGGGTAAAACCTCGTTTCTTCGGACACGAGGCCCGGGTACCATTCAATTCGGCCATGAAAAGACACTTTGAATGGATCCGGTTCGCCTGGCTTGCCCCAGTATAGGATCTTAGGATATTCCCTTTGGAGCTCAGCACAGGACATCTTTACACGTCCATCACCTAAGACACTGGCGTAAAAACTGAGGTATCCCTGCAAGGGGGAGGGATTATATAGGGGGTTGAACTTCCTGATAGGGTGTGCCAGTGTCCAATCACCAGTGATACCTATATAACCCATCAGTAATTACTGTGGCTCTGTGTCCCGTGATGTTCGAGAAAGAAAAAGGACCAATTCAAACTGATCTCAGTGTAACCATGCTGTATTATTCCCACATGATTACAACCCTTATATTGTAGATTGTAGATATTCACTGCAGCTGTACAAGAGCTCTTCTTCTACTAACAGGAAGAGTTGAATCTCAAAGTTTTAATTCATAAAAGCGAAGGAGAACTTTTGTCTACTCATTATACATTCCTATAAATGGCTCAACCTGGCCAAATGTTAATCTTGTATGGATCTATAGCATTACAAAGGTCACAGTTGTGACCGTTTTTAGTTAACAAAATAAAACACGGAAACTGAATAAAAATACAGTGGCACTTCTACTTCTCATGTTTAAGAATAAATAAAAAATAGACCAAATAACAAAAAAGTTAGAAAATGCAACTCTTCATTCAGTACACAGTATCTGTCAGGTTTTCGCGGAAGCAGCCATTCTGTGCCTCAGCTTCTGCATAATAGTTCCAGGGCAGTCACTGACTACCTTGGTGCTAGTATGTGACAGGAGCCATGGAATGGATGCTTCAACCAAATTCTGTTCTTTAACACCAACATTACCTAAAAATTACAGCCATATTCAAAAGGGCAAAGCGTGATAACCTGGAACACCAGGTTACAGTCACCAGGAACAGTCTTTAAAGTGGTTGTAAACCATTCAAAATTTAGAATGAAGAAAGCATATCCCTCTATAAGTGTGTACTAGCCTTAATTTAAAGCCCCTAATGTGATTTCTGTCTCCTCCTATTTCTCAGCTGTCTGCATGACTCACTTCTGATAGGTCACAGGGACACCACAGAATCTTGGAAGGACTTCCACGCCTCCCCCTCCAGTACATGAAAGGTGATGGACAGGCTTTTCTGTGCATATTTCCCTGAGAGACCGTGTAGAGGGGGTATGGTCCTTTTCCTCCACTCAGGTCTCAGATTACACTCAGATTTCCTGTGCACTATGCAGTGCAGTGTGTGATGTCAGATCCCCACCCTCTGCCTGCTAGAGCTGACAGCCTTTGATCTGTGTGTTTTTGAAGCTGTAGAGAAGAGAGGGCAGCAGATCAAACAAACAAAATATTTCCCAGCCCACTTTCTGCCCAAAGGCTGGTAAGTGTGCTGGGAGTTTTTTTTTTGTTGGTTTGTTTCTGATGTGTTTCCCTTCTACGTGCACCTTACTGCAAAGGCCAGTCATAAGTTGGGGTGGTTGCCACTTTTTTGTACAGTTGGTTGTTTTGGGTGCGGGGACACACTGGATGCCTTTTGCTCCCCTTGTGCTCTTGCTGGGCATCATGTGCATCCCTGTTCCTTCAAGGAGGGGTGGGGCTCCTTCCAGGCACACCTACCCTTAATCTATCCATGCTATATGTGTTCCTATTTAGGAGACTGTGAAAATGATAGGGTTAAGACTGCCGTATACAGAGGAGCCTTGATGTGGGTACCTCAGCTTATGCATATATTTGCAAATGCGTGCAAACAAAACCCTCTGCTTTTAAAATAAATTGCTAGACAGGGTCAAATTGGTTGTTTTGCAGGCCAGCTGGTAAATGTGCTAGGAAATCATTTGTTTGTTTCTGCTAGTTATAGGTTGGGGCCAATTTTTTATGCTGCAGATAAACAGGTACAGCTTCATTGGATTTGTTTCACAGGATTTGTTTAATCTCTGTGCATCACCTGAAGCCAGTCACTTCAGTGGGTTTACAACCACTTTAATCTTGCTTCAGTGTAAAACCTAACTAGTTCCTTAAAATGACTGCACTTCATTCAGTACCACCCTATCTTACTGAATATGGCTGTAAATTGAAAAAAATTTAAGACAGGCAAAAGTAAAATGGGCAGAAACAATGAAAGTAGTTAGGGAAGGATATCCACCAGCATAAGGCAGTGTCAAGAAAAGCCAGAGGAATAAAGGCCAGGGATGCGAGATCAGACTGTGCCTAAACCAGAAATGGAGCAAAGAGATGACAAGGAAGAGACATTAGAAAGTTGGCAACTATTCCATGATTGAGACAATAAAGTACAGCATTTGCTTGGTTAGGATGCGGACTGCCCCCTAGGTTTTGTCTATGCTACTACATAGATGGGACTAACTGTATCCACACCTAACAACCACCAAGTCCTAACTAAACAGAATCTCTTCTAAGACACCATACTAAAAACACCAAATACATTTCATAAGACCCTTCAAAGTAAATTAGAAAACAGAAAAATATTGGAAATGTATATAAAGAGGAACTCCAATCTAAAATGTTTTTTCTATAGTTTATAATAGTATTTACATGTCTTGATTTCTAAAGCCGGGAAGACTGCCAAGATCTAAATTAGTGATCTCCTAAACATGAAGCCCAGATGTTTTTTTTCACATGTGTGTGTACTTGCCCTGCTTTAAGGTAAAACTCTTGCCAAAACTTTTTTTTATGAATTTAAATGGGGAAAAAGTAAAACATCAGTCAGGTTTTTCATAATGTCTATGTTTCCACTGGGGAAAATGTGGAGAACACAAAGGTCCTTTTTTAACAAAGATAATGTATGTGTATATAAAATATATATATATATATACATACATACATACATACATACACACACACACACACACACACACACTGTATAAAAAACATAAAAATTGCGAGGTTGTCCTTTAACAAGGAACACGACACAATGCATTTGCAAAACAGATATATTTAACAAAAAGGCAAAGATAGAAAACTAATGATTCCCCACATTATACATGTTTGTAATATACCTATAAGTCATAGCAACAAGGGTTAAGAGGTTCTCCTAGAAGAGTTAAAATCATTGTATTTAACCACATAAAAAGGTACTGCTTGCTGCAGGGGATTGTGTGCGACTGAGCACATACAGTGGGGACGGAAAGTATTCAGACCCCCTTAAATTTTTCACTCTTTGTTATATTGCATTTGGTAAAATCATAAAATATACGCACACACACACACACATGTACACACACACACGTGGACAGTATCTCACAAAAAGGGAGTACACCCCTCACATTTTTGTAAATGTTTTATTATGTTATCCTGTGACAACACTGAAGAAATTACACTTTGCTATAATGTAAAGTAGTGAGTGTACAGCCTGTATAACAGTATAAATCTCCTGTCCCCTCAAAATAACTTAACACACAGCTATTAATGTCTAAACCTCTAGCAACAAAAGCGAGTACACCCCTAAGTGAAAATGTCCAAATTGGGCCCAAAGTGTCAATATTTTGTGTGGCCACCATTATTTGCCAGCACTGCCTTAACCCTCTTCAGCATGGAGTTCACCAGAGCTTCACAGGTTGCCACTGAAGTCCTCTTCCACTCCTCCATGACGACATCACAGAGCTGGTGGATGTTAGAGACCTTGCGCTCCTCCACCATCCGTTTGAGGATGCCCCACAGAAGCTCAATAGGGTTTAGGTCTGGAGACATGCTTGGCCAGTCCATCACCTTTACCCTCAGCTTCTTTAGCAAGGCAGTGGTCATCTTGGAGGTGTGTTTGGGGTTGTTATTTTGGAATACTGCCCTGAGGCGCAGTCTCCAAAGGGAGGGGAATCATGCTCTGCTTCAGTATGTTGCAGTACATGTTGGCATTAATGGTTCCCTCAATGAACTGTAGCGCCCCAGTGGTGGCAGCACTCATGCAGCCCCAGATCATGACCTTCCCACCACCATGCTTGACTGTAGGCAAGACACACTTGTCTATGTACTCCTCACCTGGTTGCCGCCACACATGCTTGACTCCATCTGAACCAAATAAGTTTATCTTGGTCTCATCAGACCACAGGACATGGTTCCAGCAATCCATATCCTTAGTCTGCTTGTCTTCAGCAAACTGTTTGCGGGCTTTCTTGTGCATCATCTTTAGAAGAGGCTTCCTTCTGGGACGACAGCCATGCAGACCAATTTGACGCAGCGTGCAGCATACGGTCTGAGCACTGACAGGCTGCCCCACCCCTTTAAAATCTGCAGCAAAGCTGACAGCACTCATAAGTTTATTTCCCAAACACAACCTCTGGATATGACGCTAAGCACATGCACTCAACTTCTTTGGTCGACCATGGGGAGGCCTGTTCTGAGATGAACCTGTCCTGTTTAACCGCTGTATGGTCTTGGCCATCGTGCTGCAGCTCAGTTTCAGGGCCTTGGTAATCTTCTTATAGTCTAGGACATCTTTATGTAGAGCAACAATTCTTTTATTTTTCAGATCCTCAGAGAGTTCATTGCCATGAGGTGCCATGTTGAACTTCCAGTGACCAGTATGAGCAAGTGAGAGCGATAACACCAAATTTAACACACCTGCTACCTTGTAACACTAACGAGTCACATGACACCGGGGAGGGAAAATGGCTAATTGGGCCCAATTTCAACATTTTCACTTAGGGGTGTACTTACTTTTGTTGCCAGTGGTTTAGACATTAATGGCTGTGTGTTGAGTTATTTTGAGGGGACAGAAAATTTACACTGTTATACAAGCTGTACACTCACTACTTTACATTGTAGCAAAGTGTCATTTCTTCACACACACACACACACACTGGACAGCAAGCAATTAAGCAACCTAGGGTTATCCAAAAACAGTCACCAATAGGAGAGGGCACAACTAAACATTAGAATAACTAGCCAAGTGAAACAAGCAAGAAGCAGACCAAGGACATTAAACAGCCTCTTACAGAACCTCTTGGCTGAAACTGGCATCTGCGGAAGCAGATATCCACTTTGTAAAGGCCAAGTTCCATTTAGAGGGCCGTGTTCACTTTTTAAAAAAAATAAAATAAATGCATTTTTTGCAGGTAATAGATGGGCATATAATAATAATAATAATAAAAAATTTAGGAGCCTACAGAGGATTTCAGATATCTGGCCTGAAACAGAAAACAGCAGCTATTGATAGTAACAGTCTTCCGATTTAATAAAAATATGAAGGGAAGGAAAAAGCATTCCCCTTAAAATGGTTCTAAAGGCAAACGGTGTTTTAGCCTAATGCTTTTTCTGCATCAAGGTAAAAAGCAAAAAAAAAAGAAAAAAAAACCCACCACAACTTTCAATAGCAGCTCCCCCCCGTCTCCTCGTGGGCCTTAAAGGGGTTGTAAACCCTCCTAGTTTTTCCCCTCAATGCATTCTATGCATTGAGGGGAAAAACTATTGTAGTGCACCAGCCCCCCCATTTTACTTACCTAAGCCCGTTCGTTCCCATGCCAGAGACACATACACCCTCTCTAGCTGCTGTCTCGGCTCTTGATTAGATAGATTGATAGCAACGCAGCCATTGGCTCCCGCTGCTGTCAATCAAATCAAATGACGCGGGTGTCGGGGGAGCAGTACCGAGTCCTGCTGTCTGTGTCTATGAACACAACAGCAGGACATGGGAGCGCACCCGCATGGGTGCCCCGTAGGAAAGCGCTTCTTCGATGGGTCACTCGATGCGGGGAGGAGCCAGGAGCGCCACAGAGGGACCCCAGAAGAGGATCGGGGCCACTCTGTGCAAAACCAACTGCACAGAGGTAAGTATGACATGTTTATTATTTTAAAAAGAAAAAAAAGGGAACCTTTAGTGTTCCTTTAAACACTTACTGCAGTCAAGAGCTGTCCTATCTAAAGCAGCTCTTTTCCTGTATTTACAGGAGCCATTGGCTCCTGCTGCTGTCAATCAAATCCTATAAGGAGGGAGCGGAGGGCGGGGCCAAGCTGTGCGTGTCTAAGGATGCACACAGCTCGGCTTGGGAGTGTACCTGCATGAGTGACCCCATAGCAAGCTGTACTTGGAGGAAAGGAGGAGGATTGGAGAGTGCACGTGTGGAATCCCAGAAAAGTGGGTAAGAGCCGCTGTGAAAAAATTTTGCGCAAAGCAGCTACTGTAAGCAGAACATCTTTTTTATCGTAACAAAAAAAAAAGTTAGGTTTTGCAACCATTTTAAGAACACTAAACAAAACTGAGCAGGAATAGTGCAACAGGAGCTTTAGTCCCTAGGGCCTGGCCTCTACTGAGTGCCTAGTGTCCATTTCTCCTGCTGGCCGCAGTAAAACTCTAGATTGCCTAATGGAAGCAGTGTCTCGATGGATGATAGATAAAAGGCCAACTCTTTCCTGGAGATTAATTTTAGCTGGTGCACTCACATTCATTTGAATATGCAATATGTATTTTTTTCATCACAGAGGCCATTGCTTTCTAGGTTGAACACAGATGACAGGTTTGGTGATGGAGAACAACTCAAAGCTTAATTCAAACAATTGTGGCGCACCTAGTAGTCGACAAAGTGCCATCATGTATAAGGTATTTCTTTTAAGGATATTATATGTGAGCTATAAGCCCAGGAACCAGAAATGAAGTCACAGTTAATAAGATATTTGAGACTGAGCACTCACAATACATATCAATAACACAAATTCATGCATTCACAACACGTGATGAGATGCACATTGGCCTGGTATATTACCTAGATCTTGGGGGAAGCCATAAAAATTACTGGCATAAGAAAGCATTCCAGAACCACTTTGATCTTGCCTCCTAAAAGCAAACCATTTTTACTTTTTTTTCCTTGCCTGCTAAAAGCAAACCATTTGGTACTTTGTCCTTCCCTTTTAAAGATAAACAATCTGGTGCTTTTTTTCCTTGAATGAATTAGCCTGAAAGTCCGTCTAGCAGTGGAGATAATTTAATGGATACTAAAATAAAAGAATGAAGATACTACAACAGGCGCATGAGAATACATGGCAGCTAAAAGGATATCCAAAAGAGAATGCAGGCATCAATCAATGACAGAGCCAGGTGTGCTATCAATGCTACGGTACTGAAGAAATGCTGGAGCAGAGATCAAGAGAGCACATGGTATTAATGTCATGGGGACAAGCAAATGTTAGTGACGAGCAAGTATGACAAGGCATGCTTCACAGATTACATTAAGTTTAATTCATGTAACAACACATGATCTTTAACATGTTACTGCATTGTACATTACCTATACAGTTTTTTGTGTGTCAAGGTACACTACCAGACCATTAAAAAAGGATGGGCCTTTATACACAAAACCGCATGCATGTATACACCCACAAGTGTGAGTGGGGAACCCCCTACCTTCCCCTACTTGTAAGCTGCCAATGAGCTTTTATACCACATTTGCTGCGTTGGCGTCTAAAGTAAAGGATCCACAAATTCCTGTAGATCACTACTATGGGAAAACACACTTACATAATGGTTAAAAAGTATAACTAAAAGGCAAACCTTTTAGACAGTGTGGAAAAGGATTAGAACACCTATTAAGAATTTATTGCCATCTGTCCTCCACATTATTAACATTCAGCCAATTTGTCCTGTTTACCATTATTATTGAAAATGAAAATCCCAAATTTTGAGTTATTCCCAGAAAATATAGGGCAAATCTTCCAACCTGTGGGGTTGGAAGATTAATTTAATTTGCAGGGATTTCCTGTTTGGGCTATTGGACAGGAAGTGAAAGACCCAATGGGACACATATGGCAAAAAAACTAACAGTGGTTATATCCCTCCCACAAAAAAAGATAAGATTTGCCCATAGTTCTACTTTAATTTGTAAGCATTGCAGCACTTCCCCATGTTCAATTTCTACCAGGGACATTATGTGTATGGAGTTTGTATGTGTTCCCCAGGTTTACACGCTTGGTTTCCGCCAACAAACCTAAAACAATGATGAAACGTATTCCACTACGTGTGTATTGTTAAGCTGGGGACATTAGGCTGTAATTTTACATGGACACAGACACAAATTGTTAGAGCATTCTATGTGCTAAAAATTAAGTTGCTAAATGAAGAGTAGCTTACTGTAAATTGAAAATAAATCAGTAGCACAGATTCTGGTGGCAACATCTTCTAGGCCACAGAAATACATAGAAAAGCCAATGTATGATGAATAAAAGCTGTGTGCAGCTATGTGAGGCTGACAGTCTGGGCACCTCCCTGAGTTCACCTTTCAGATCATTAACTTTAAGGCCACATGTACACTTGTTCATCATTTACCGCGGCAAACTGCAAAATCGTGCCCCGTTTTTGCATTTTCCCGCGGCTGGTGGTCAAAATGTTCCTATCCTGAAACATGATTCTGTTGCATTCATGAGAGGGAGGTTGGACCTCACCTAACCACAGCAGCTCTTAAATACTGCTAAAAGCCTATGTGTACATTGACATTTGGTCTCATTGGTTATGAGCATTGAGATAGCAGCGACCTCAGTTTATGCATTTTCCCAATTTGGATAGTGACTCATGCGCCCGGACTTTTTTGTGTGTACATTGACACATAGGCTTTTATGGAGTTGAGTTTAGGAGCTCTGGCAAAAAAAGCCTAAAGCTCCTAAACACAAGTTTAGGAGTTGCTAGTGTACATGAAGCCTAATATGCACGTAACAGCCTCCCAGTCACACAAGGTTTTCCTGACGACATGAGAATATTTTAGAAAAGGGCTACTGGCTACACTTTAAACAATTGATTACCTGACCCAGATGTCTGCACCCTGATGAGATCCCATCTTTTCATGACAGAAGATCCTACCCATCTATCTAATTTCCCACAGACAATGTCCACCCATATTGGCTGTATCATGAGTGCACTATTCTATTTGGGTTTATACATTGTCAATACATTTAACACCATTGTTACTGGTAGTTATAGGCAAGACAGTCGTGGAAAGCTGCTGAACATTCAGAGGTTACTTACAATACACTACCCCCCCACCCCAACACATATATGTCTAGTTCTTGTCTGGATGTCTACCCCGTTTCCTTTATTGTATAGTTTTAATGGGAGATAAGGTTGTAAATTGTGTCCTTTATTATACTCTGCAACACACTTTGTTGTACAGTAAGTGTAGTTTCTATTTCTATACAAGAATCTAATAAAAAGTGACTATTAAAAAAGAAACAAACAAAAAACTGCTTCAATTGGATCTAGAGAAGAGTATTTATACTCACTCTCCATAACACAAAGCAGTTATTGGTGCCCGAGACACCCATCATCAGCACTGGGTGTGGGCTTAAAGCAGGAGTAGGCAACCTTAAAGTGGTGGACATCTACCCGAATAGCACGGATCATCAAAGATCACTGGGCATAGTGTTGCCTCCTCACACCACATTTAAACCTCTAATTGCAGTACTACCGTGTCACAAACGCATGCTTTACATAGCAATCATGGGTTTAAATCAGGTGGTGAGAAGGCAACATATTGCCTCCTCACCAGCTAACACACGCTCAGATCACTTTTCAGAGGAGTAACACTTGCACAAGCCCTTAGTTGCATTCAGCAACGGCACCTTAGGGCTCGTAACACAGCAGGATATAATAGAAGTCTATGGCTAAGTGCAGCAAACCCGCAGGACAGCTGCAGGTACTGTGCCCTACACCCATTGTGTGGATGAACTGCAGCACGTCAGTGTGAAAAAAGCTATATATACTATTATGCCCGGTGTATTGCTTCACACTGACCTGAAGATCTTTCCTTTCCTGCTGCTGGCACCACTCTGGAGACAGCTACCTGGCATAAGAGCTGGAGAGTAGTTGGTATCACTCCGCATGGGACAGGAGCCAGCACTACAGAGGAGGCATCGGCTTTCGTGACTACAGGCTCCCTACTACAGCTTTAACCTTACAACTAGTCGCTCTGCATTGCACTCTGTTTGATGCTCTGGAATGGCAGGTCAGCAATCCCAGACCGAGATCTACCAGTCACCTGTCCACGATCTACTGTTTGCTGACCCGCAGCTTAAAGTGATATTAAAGGCAATTTTTGGGGGGGTTTTAAAATAAGAAACATGTTATACTTAGCTGCTCTGCACAGTGGTTTTGCACAGAGCAGCCCTGATACTATTCTTCTTGGGTCCCTTGCTGGCACTCCTGGCCCCTCACTTTTGCTGAGTGCCCCCAGAGCAAGCAGCTTGCAATGGAGGCACCAAAGCAGGCTTACTCCCGAGCCGCTGCTTTGTGGGTCCATTCACACAGAGAGCAGCAGCTCGGCCCCACCCCCCTCTCCACATTGGCTTACTGCCTGTGATTGACAGCAGTGGGAGCCATTGGCTCCCACTGCTGTCCCAGCCCATGTGGAGGGAGAGTCCCAGCCGAGGCTCTTGTGCACATCGCTGGATCGGGATGGAGCTCAGGTAAGTATTAGTGGGGCTGAGGGGGTTGCCATACAGACAAGGTTTTTTTACCTTTATGCATGAAGGTAAAAAAAAAACCTTGAGCCTTTAGAACCACTTTAAGTCTATATAAACAATGAACATCAAATCAGAATTTACACAGAAGCTTCACAAAGATGCTCTGTGTGGAGTAGAAGAAAAGATGATACAGAATAGTAGGCACCATAGAGTGCTGGACGGTACCTTTCCTGTTAAACTACTCTTCCTGACAGCACTTTGGATTTATGAAAATGGGAGCAAGAGAAAATTGGAGGTGTTGTCTAATGCCTATGACTCAGAACACCATCAACCACCTGTACCTAAAAAAGCACTTTTGTGAGAAAAACGTCAACATTTATCGAACATAAAAGTACTGATGTAGGCCTCCTTCACACAGCCAGGTAGCTGTGACTGCTAGGTTCCTTCAGCAAGAATTGGCAGATTCTTGCTGCTGGAATGACTGGGTCGTGCGATAAGAAGTGGCAGCTCAGCCCATTTAAAATTATTGGCGGGCTGACAGTAGCCACTGCTGTTCGCATAGTAAGGAAAAAAACAAACATAATGCGCCTCTAAGTGCAGTAAACACAAGACTTTAATTGCCCATGGTGGATAAGATAGGAAGTCCAGCGGCAGGTAGTCCCAAAGGTGATCCAATATGCAGCTAGATGGAATGAATCCCAACCAACCAGCAGAGGGGGGCCGCAGGAGGAAGCACCAGAAAGGACGGCCGCGCTGCTGGGACCAGCGTGGAACGCATGACCCGGATGTGACGTCAAAGGAAGAAGACCGGGGCCAGCATGGAACACAGGTGCCTGAATGTGGCGTCAAAGGTGCGGCCTTGCTTTATTTTAATTCTAGTAAGTGTATTTTATCTTTTGGGCAATTATAGTCTTGTGTTTATTGCACTTAGAGGTGCCTTCTTTTTGCTTTTTCCTTACTAGAGAATTGCTTCTCTCTTGGAGTGCTTCCCAAGTGCTGTCTGAGACACCTGTTTGCCTGCTTTGTATCTAGCGCATACTGCGGACATTATCTCTGGTCGTACCTGTCATTCAGAGTGCCCTACATTCCTTTAAACTGCTGTTCGCATGTAGCCCCACACACAGCAGTCAGGTGCTGTAAGGGACAGATGGAGCTCAGTCCAAGCTCGGACATCTGTCCCTAACCACGGCTATCCATTCTGTGTGCGGCTACATGTAAACAGCAGCAGTCGCCTTCAGCTTAATCTCATGACTTGGTCATTCCTGCAGCAAGAATCTGCCAACTCTTGGTGCAGGACTCCAATGGCTGCAGCTACCCAGCCATCTGAAAGAGGCCTAAAACTAAAAGGATGAATATAATGTACACAGCCAAAGTAGGCCAAAAATCATCAGTAAACCTATACAACATCAGATTATGTCCACTTAGTGTTTTATTGTGCTAAAATGGGAGTTCCAGAAGTCTATATTCTAAAATTGAAGGTCTCTCAGACTTCTGCATGCAGTCCTATACATCCCTATAGAAAAAAGTACACTGACTGGAAAATGCTGCTTTAAAAAGAAACCACAAACAAAAAAGATTTGGCAAGAAATGTAGAAAGGAATTCAAAAGCACCTAGCATTGCAGGTTGTTTAGGTTCAATGAAGGATCTGGCGTGTAAAGGGACCCTAGTAAGTACACTAAAGTGTAATGTTGCTCAAAAGCCTGTATTTTGCAAATGGGTCTTACGGTTACAAAAAGGTAAAAAATATTTTCTGCCAAATCGTGTTTACACATAAAGGTAAACGTAAGTAAAACCTATTGTATTTTTGAATTTATAGCTTTACCTGCAGTCCCCCCTCCCCCTTTTAAGCATCTGGTGGTTGGCAATTCACCTGTTGTGTACACCACCACAGCAGTACAGTTTTGCCAAGGGCAGGGAACTAGATCAACTATAATCTGCTTAACATACAAATGTCCACAGGTTCAAAATGAATGTTAATGCAGGCAAAAGTAATTAGCACAAGAATAACAGAAGTAACTTAGACAAAAGCAGCTGTTGAAGCTTATCGGAATTCCAGAAGCATGAAAACACAGACTACAGACATTCAGAGAAGCACATGCCCTGAGGTTTTACACCACTATACTGAAGTTATCATACTTACCCCTGAGACCCTCAGCACACCTTCCATACCAGAGAAAAGGAGGTAAAGGGCTCCAGCCATGACAACCTTATGCAGTGTGGCACCAAGACGGGGTCTGTGATTAACAATTAAAGAATGGGATGTTAAGGTTTCATCTGAACCAAAGTTGTTGTAGTGTTTAGCGAACTATTCATATTTATTTTCAAATACCAATACCAAAAAAAGTTTTAGTTTGTCAGAAAATTTTGTAAATAAGTCATGTTTCTCCTTCAGTGATGTGTGCTGATGAGGCTGCAATGATAGGCTGCACTGATGAGGCGGCACCGACGGGTACTGATGAGGAGGAACCAACATGCAGCACTGCTGGGCACTGATAGGTGGCACTGACTTGCATTACTGATGGGCACAGAATGGCCTCACTGATGAGCACAGAATGGCATCACTGCTAGGCACAGAATGGCATCACTGCACTAATAATCAGGACCCTGATTATCTGTACAGGTCTCCCCTGTAAGGAGAAGCGGCTCGCCTCTCCTCACACTTTGTCAGTGTGAGGTCAGGAGAGCCGATAAACGGCATCTCCGTGTTTACATGTGATCAGCTGTGGTTGGACACAGCTGATTACATGGGTTAAGAGCCAAGTCATCGGCTCTTTAACCAAGATCGGAGTCGCATTGTGTCCCAGGGACACAGCACGCCTGCGATTGTAGCACAGAGCACCTCCGCGGGGGGGTGCGATCATAGTGAGACTGGACGACAGCATTTGACGTCGGCTCAGAACAAGAGAGAGGATCCCGCCCGCCATCATTTGTCTATACAGCGGGCAGGAAGCAGTTAAGAAACAATGGCATCGCAAACGTATCCCGAGTTTTGTCGAGATTCCAGTATGCTCAGGTGAGAATGGAGCTTTACGCATTTTAGACACCAGAGAAGCGCAGGGCTTTACAAAGACGAAAACAAGCACAGAAAATGAAAAGTGGAAACCCCAACTTAATTTTAGAGCTGGCTATAGATGTGTCAGTTTTTTCCAAAACAAACATAAAAAAAAAAAAAAAAAATACGTACAGTCTCCTCCATTCACACAAGCATGGTGGATGGATGAATTCCTTCCTACCAGGACATTGTATTCTGACAGTGGTATTCTGATCAAGAAAAGTTTTACAACCTTCTCAGTAAACTTGAGCGGGGGCGGCCACACATGGATCGCAATTGGACCAGTACCTGCTGAAATTTCGATTCATCTATGGCCAGCTTAACGTCACCCAAAATGACAGTGTGAAGTGAAAAGTCTCCCCGCCATCAGAATACAATATCTTAGTGGGAGTGATTCCCCCATCCACATCGAGTGTGTGGATGGGGGAAATCGGGTGATTTATTTTCGTTTAACCTGATAGTTGAACAAAAAAAACAAAAAAATAAACCATGTATGTGCTGTTTAATAAGCTTCAAGTCCCCAGGCTATCAGCCAACCACACAATGGTTCATTTATCTGAAGCAAACATGCAGATTGGAATTTCTGGCTTCAATACTACATGCTTAAGTCCAAAGACAGTGCAGCTGGAGGATGAGGATGAAATGTAAGGACCTTGCTGTGATTAAAAATAAATATATTTGTCATGACAGGTCCACTTTTGTTGCAAACCCTGAATTATGAGTAGAAAAAGAGCTAAAACAAGCTTTCATAACGAAATGAAAGCTATGATTATTTCCTATTTTTTTATATGAAAACAGTCCAATTAAAAAAGTACTAAAATTAAAAGGAGCACCTATCAAACACTTACTTGACAATGCCATAACCAAGGCTTACTATGATGACAAGTATCCGTGCCAAGGACCTCTTCACAGCTGACAGCAGTTCTCCCAAGATTACAGCTCCCTGCACTACCAGATACAGAAAGAGAAGCAATAATAATTTCAGACTTTGTGCTCTTATATGTTAGTTTAGCTAAAAGATACTAGCGAAAAAAAAAAAATAAATAAATAAAAAAAAAACAAAACAAAACTTTAATTCAGTTCAGTTTGTGGCATGAAAACCTTTGGTGATTTGTGGACGTACCCACTATGGGTTTTTTTTTTTGCCATAATATCCTTTATTGTTATGCAAAACCAGACAATATAGAGAACAGGTCCAAACACAACATCAAATGTGACGAGTACAGTAACATATAAAGTAACAATTCTCAGTTGTAGCAAAATATAAAGAAGGAAACAAAACAAAAAACGGAAATAAAAACTAATATTAAATTGTGGCATGTTGCACATGAAATCAGGTAAGTATATGTGGTCGAGCTAAAGAAGCGAATGACCTTTTCTATTTGAGAATCGAATAGTGATAAACAGATGAACCCAATTGAGGTTCTGGGGGTCTATATGATTTTTACCGCCAGTGAACCCAGTAAAAAAAAGGGGGGGGGGGATTTAAAACAAAAAGGGGGGGGGGGGTGTCACAAATTCACAGCTAGCTAACCGCGACGTGCATTCTGTGACCGGGGTATATGAGGAACTAAGGGAATAAGGGGGAACTTATACTGAGCACGTAAGACTGGCTGTGGTACTTTCACAGCCCACACTACCTTTGGCCACCACTAGAGGGAGACTCCACTCCAATCCAGCTAGCTGACCACACACACAGGCAGATACAAATCTTACATACAATCTGGTGCACTCTAAGGGTTGGGGAGCAGTCTAGCAATTACTATACACTTCTAGGGTTCCTCCAGCTATCCTGCAAGCTTGAACCCCGGTGTTAATCACTCTTCCCACTGTCCCCACACCCCAGACACACAATAAACGATAGCCTGCCACCACCCAACAGTTTGTCCGCAGACTGGTCTGCTGAGCCACCACACACACAGATCTCTGTCTGGAAGATCTGTTAGCTTACAATCTGCATGCAATCTGCCAACACGCAGTGCAATTGCATACCGATTGGCACGTAACTTAGACCGAGTACTTAGGCACTAAAATACAACAACCTCTCCAGAGATATGAGTCCTAGCTTAGTACACAGAAGTCACTTATTAATTTTATCATTTAATATCCCGAAAGTGGGCAGTGCATATAAGATATACAAAGAAAAAGGATTTACCAAAAAAGATACAAAAAATGCAGAAAGACACACAAATTGGCAATTTGCTATGAAAATAAAAAGGAATAAAAACAGAAATAAACTTTACCAAAGTCTATTCATTAGTAGAAGCATACTGGAACATATGGGAACTCCCCAGTTTCGAACTGGCTTCGTGGAAGAACAATGTCCATATCTCAGGCTACCCAATTTATTGAAATATGGATGCGGGCTGGACTTTAGCCCCTGGCCAATCAACCCTGGGGGGTGTTCCTGTCTCAGCCCACAGAAGGTTTTGTGTTCTGAATTTACCAGAGTGGAACTGGCCCCGAACGGAGCTGATTGCTGGGTCATGGATAGGATTTCCGATACCAGCACATCAGGCCGATCGCAACAGTACCAATCACTGCCTGCCTGCTGCAATCAGGCGCCATATAAGGGTTTTGTGTGGTTCTCTAGGATTCCACACCTGCTAAACATACAGAGTTACATGTACACGTAACCCATCAGGTGTACGATCAAAGGGAATTATTTTCATCTCTCCGACGCTAATATTTTAGCTTTTATAAACTAGGTTCCTTAGATCTGTTGGTATTAATCAAAGTTTACATGCTGTCCGGAGCCTTGCGAATGCCCCCCGTGGATCAATGTAGCCAAAATGACTAGCAGTTTTCTTTGAGCCTCAGGAAGGTGGCAATCTATGTTTACTCTAATGGAAACTTTTATTGGCATCTAGGTGTCACTTCGATCCTAAAAAACTGGCTCTGTCCTTTTCAAATGCTAATGAAAGAACATATGTGCATGACTGACATAGAATACTATATTTTTAATAACCCAGAATTAAACTACATCTACAATTACACTACTTCTACAGATCACACCACATCTTGTTAGGGCAAAACTATCCTACGCTTACATTTTCATCACAGGGGGGTTTATGAGGAAAAAGAATAGGCGAGAGATGCAAGGGAAAACTAGAAGGGGTGGATAAACGGGAAGAATAAGGGAGAAGAGGACAAGGTGGTTAAAGGGGAGGGGGGGACCAGAGGGATCATGTTGGGGTGAGGTGTTCTCTCCACTGATGACGGAAGCTGCCAGTAGTATGCCAGGCTTGCCCTATAACTTTTAATACTTTTCGGTGGTCCGGTCATTTATTAAATCTTTCTCATGTTTGGTTATAAATGGTAAGGTCATTTTATATTTCACCCCTCCCCCCCACCCCATCCCCTCAAGAATAGATGCAACAAAGAAAACCTTAACACTGCCTTCTTCACTATTTCCCAATCCACCACGGCACCTCCAGAAATTCCTGCACAAGTTTTATGGATCCCAAATTCAAATTTGCCAGTTCTCCTCCATCAGTGGGAGTGTCATGTGGTGCCCCCATAGTCCAAAGTTCTGGTTTTATGACACCAATTATGTACATTTAAATTCCTTGTGGTACCTGTATTTAAGTGAACCTATTATTTTGGAAAGTCCAGGCAAAGTACATGTTTATTTTAACATTGGTGGATATCTTTATACAAGAAATATTAATTTCAAACCTACTGAAATAAAATACACATTTTAATGCATTAGGGCAAAGTACCTGATTCTCCATGGTAGCGGATATTCTGGAACTCTGCATAGAATACAGCTTTCTCCAGCATCCCTAGCAAGATCACAGCTCCCACCCAGAACTGGATTCGCAGCAAGTCCCTCCAATAACAAACTGACCAGGCCAGCCACAGGACCCCAAATAAAACGTATACAATGCACATCACCATGAAAAACTGCAAGAGAAGAGAGTATATTACAAGAGGTGACTGATGCATGTTTGACACTTGCATAAAATAATGCAAAACAACAACTTTAACATGGTCAATGTATCACCTTAAAAAAATTGCAAGAGTAAAGAGCATACAGTATTACAACAAGTGGCCAATGCATGTTTAACATTTGTAGGAAATTAGTTAAAAATGTCACTTTAGGCGTTATCAGATGAGGATGTGAGGCGTGACTGGATGAGGATGTGACAGGACACGCGCAGCACCTCTCCCTCTCCTACCTTATCATCCTGAGATGCTGACGAGAACAGTGGAAGCTGACCGAGGAGGAGAGAAGGGCTGCCGGGCGAGCGGTGCCGGCTCCGCGGTCATATGACGCTGGGGCTCTTGGTCTGATAGCGGGCTTGGCTGAGCGGCGGCATGAGAGGCTCCCGCCACACTCATCAGATAGAGAAACAACTCCAGCAGCAGTGTATGCTGCAGGCAAGGGGCCAAACACTGAATGTCGAGACCCGGAAGCTTAATTTCCTGGAGCACCATGTGGCAAGTGGAGATCTCCCTGAATCAGGAACAAGCCTGAGTAACGGTGGATGGATGAGAGACATGCACTGCCCTTTTCTTAAACAGAGACAGTCCCAGCGTCAGTGTGAGCACACACATATATGTAGTTGGACCACCAAATCAGTCTAAGTAGACAGTCAGGTAGACAAAAAGGTAAAACTCACCTCTCACCACATCCCAAAATAAACAGCGAAGATATTTAACCAAAAGGGGGGGACCCCAGGGATTTTGTGGGCGGGAGGGAGATATAAAGTATAGATATGTATAAAGGTGAAAGTCATCAAGGTATATAAAAGAAATAGTACTTTATTCAAAATTGCATAAAAATAGAAAATTTAAAAACAATGAGATATACAATAACTGCGATTGATCATAGACATAAAGGCTCTACTAGTAAAGAACTTCTATATAAATGATACATGTAGAAAAATCCAACATGTCTCGGAATATTTTAAGATGTAAATTCCTTCTTCAGGGATTTTCTGTGCAGTTGGAATATGTAGTCTGAAAAATGTAAAAAAACCGAAAACATACTAAACCCAGGTGCACAAGTAATAATCATATACAATCTAGTGGGCATATATATATTAATTAGGGGGCTTGGAAAAATTGAGGAGAACCACAGAGGGTAATAGAACACCAAAAAGGACTTACTAGTTTACACCGATTATAGTTGTTTGTAAGAATCAAAGAGGATAAAATGTTGGAAGATGATGCTCTCGGTTCTGGTCTCCCAGGTTGTGAGGTACAAACGGAAGAGGTGAAGCAGTTTGGAATCTCAATCCATATATTTGTGAAGTTGGCAGACCATATTGAAGTGATTCATGCCAAGTAAATTACATAGATGGGCTCATCCCAGCAGGCAAGGTCGTAGGAAACTATGTACATAGTTTACATATCATACTACATAGCGGTATAGCACACCTAACTATACACACTATTTTTATACCTTAGGACTTGGCATTTATATCAATTGAGCCGTTCCTTGTCGAAAGCATGGGCCGGGTGTGTTTCCTACGACCTTGCCTGCTGGGATGAGCCCATCTATGTAATTTACTTGGAGTGAATCACTTCAATATGGTCTGCCAACTTCACAAATATATGGATTGAGATTCCAAACTGCTTCACCTCTTCCGTTTGTACCTCACAACCTGGGAGACTAGAACCGAGAGCATCATCTTCCAACATTTTATCCTCTTTGATTCTTACAAACAACTATAATCGGTGTAAACTAGTAAGTCCTTTTTGGAGTTCTATTACCCTCTGTGGTTCTTGTCACGGAACGTCCCACACTCCGCTTGAGTGCTTCCGTCAGTATACCGCTTCCTAAGTTCTGGAACAGGAGCCCAATGGATCTGGCTATAGGAACCCCCAAGAACTAGACAACACCAGTCTTGGAGTACATCAGAACTAACTCTTTATTTGAGATCTCACACACATTTTTACAGCAGGCTGACTCAAAGCTAACCTAATTAACATGAGCTAATTTACTAAAAAATTTACCCAGACCAGATGACAGACTTGTGGGCACCGAGCTTCTCACACAGTAGTATAAACACAATAGCTGGAGCTAATTACAATTAACAATACAAACAACAATCTCCCCCCTCCTCAGCCTAGGCCATTCGTCTCCTAGCCAGTGCTGGTGGCTAATGTGATCAGCTCTCTCAATTAACATAAACACAGGTAGTTGGAGTTGATGACACCAGCATCTCCTCACAGGATGTGTCCCAACAGAATGAATCAGTCTTATCAGCAGGGGGCTGCTGGAGGAATCCCCCCTCCCTCTTCAGGGACACAAATCCACAGCAAAGAGTCCCCAACAGAATCAAACAACATACAATATATATATACGACTGAGTCCGATTAGTACAGTTCAGACTGGATTTCTCATTCACCTCACAAAGAGTATTGTTCCATTGAAAATCCAGGGCCCATAATCAAAAGGCAACAGGCTTGCATTCAGTCCTCTCCAACAGCCTCTGTCCCGGCTAGGTCTGTCACAGTTCTCCTCAATTTTTCCAAGCCCCCTAATTTATATATGCCCACTAGATTGTATATGATTATTACTTGTGCACCTGGGTTTAGTATGTTTTCGTTTTTATACATTTTGCAGACTACATATTCCAACTGCACAGAAAATCCCTGAAGAAGGAATTTACATCTTAAAATATTCCGAAACATGTTGGATTTTTCTACATGTATCATTTATATAGAAGTTCTTTACTAGTAGAGCCTTTATGTCTATGATCAATCGCAGTTATTGTATATCTCATTGTTTTGAAATTTTCTATTTTTGTGCAATTTTGAATAAAGTACTATTTATTTATATACCTTGATGACTTTCACCTTTATACATACCTATACTTTATATCTCCCTCCCACCCACAAAATCCCTGCCCCCCCCCCCCCTTTTGGTTAAATATCTTCAGCATCAGTGTGAGAAACTGGTAGAGAACTGAGAGTCTGGACCTGGAGGTCAGGGAAGGATTAACTCCTAAAGGAGATTTACAGAGAGGAGGTGTGAATAGACCAGGAGGGTGGAAGGACTGCTTTTTGAGTGGCATTATAAAAGCTTCTGCAACAGGTATTTTGGAGACCTTTCTTCTTTTCTGTTTTTATTTTGACGCTCCATTTCAATCAACTGGTCATTAATATCAGTAATAGCAATTATGACAAAGAGGGGGGAGGAGGCTTCGCAACAAGAGGGTGCAAACTCACAAACACAACGTTCAGCAAAGAAAAAGGAAGTCAAGCAGCAGCCAAACTGGAAAAGTTTGCACATACATCAGTTAAAAACAGCCAAACTGCTTCACAGGCTAAAAACCAGGGGGCCCCAGTAACAAGGAAAAGTTGGGGACAGCAGGGTGCTGGCACAGGAACAGAAGTGGTAGTGGCAAAGGAAAGCCCAACGCTATCCCTGGAAGCAGATGCTATGGGAGGGGAAGAATCCTCTTTGAAAGAAGTACTGCAGGCACTGTATTCTTATAAATCCTCTTTATTCGAAATGACTGAGCAACTTAAAGGGATAAGAGAGGAGATGAATTTCTTAAGACATGATATTTAGAAGGTGCGGGAACAGACAACTGCCCTGGAGGGGAGGGTGAGCCTGGTTGAGAACGATTTGAACCCATTAAAGCAGGAGATGAGAACGATTAGTGAAAAAGTTAACATATATAACTCCAAAATGGAGGATATGGAGAACAGACTGTGCAGGAACAATTTGAGGATATTATAGCTCCCTGAACGATGTGAGGCCTTCCGATCCCGTAGGCTTTATGGAGAGATGGCTTATGGAAACTTTTGGGAAAGAGTTTTTCTCCCCTTTCTTTGCGATAGAGAGGGTACATAGAGTGCAATATAGAGTGCCACCACCTGGGGAGTCAACCTAGACAATTTCTGGTGAAAATGCTTTACTTCAAGGACAAAGATATTATACTTCAGAAAGCAATGGAAAAGAGGGACATATATTACAGTGGAGTTAAAGTTTTATTTTTTCTAGATTTCTCGCCAGAATTGCAGAAGAGCAAAGTTTGTGGAGCTTAAGAAAAGACTGCAGCAATAAAAAATTATATATGCTATACCCCGCACAGCTGCGAGTAGCCGCACTTGGCGAAACGCACTTTTTCCAACACTCCAAACGACGCATCGGCATGGTTGGAAAGAGTCCAACAGATTAATTTGTTTAGTTTTGAAATAAGGATTTATTAGATTAGCGAAAGGGTGTATTTATTTGTTGTGTTTTTTCTTTTCTTTTTTTTTTTTAATGGAAGGGTAAGAAACGCTACACAAGAAATTCCCAATTTGAATATTTTTTCTACAGGTTTACAGAGGGCTTTTTTTCCTTTTTTCACTAAAAACGCTATAAAGGAAAAATGAGGAAGCACGTTCAAAGTACACGATATTCACGTATTATGTTATATATGGGGAGATATATGTGTTTATTACTGGGCTATCGATAACTGAATCTTGTTTGTATGCAATCTAGAGTAGTGAACATATGTTCATGGAATGTTCGAGGACTAAGGGACTCTACAAAGAGAGCTGCTGTTTTTTCTGGCGTTTCAATATGGGGCTACTGTACTCTGTCTGCAAGAGACACACCTAATGAAAGAGACAATAACTTATTTTAAAAAAAAAAAAACTTTCAAACTCAATATCACTCGGTATATACTTCATATTCTAGAGGAGTGAGTATTCGGATCGGCTCAGGGGTGGGGTTCTCCTGCAGACAGGTTAGTATAGATGAAAAAGGCTGGTATGTTTATTTATATTGCACTTTGGGGGGCATAGTATGCATTTTGGCTATATATATTCCTCCCCATTAAAGGATGAGGTTTTGCTCCAGTTGATGAGACTTCCGATAAACCTGATGTCCTGGTAATAGCAAAGGGAGATTTTAATATGGTATTAGACGGGAGGATGGATAGACAGCCACCAGGAATGCAGCTAGGAAATGGGGCTGATATATTTTCACAAATAATAGGAGAACTAGAATTGAGGGACATATGGAGGGTAAGAAATCCAACTAAACAACAGTATTCCTACTTCTCGAAGACCCATTCCACGCTCTTCAGGATCGACTTTGCCCAGGGCAGCGAGGAAATATTACACCTTGTTAAAAACATGAAATATATGCTATGGGGCCTTTCAGATCACTCTCCATTGGTAGTGTCGATGAGTTGAAGGGAGGAGCATCATAAGGGAAAATAGAAAATAAGTCCATATTTGTTAGAAATAATAGTAGAAGAAGAGGGATTGATGTCATCCCTGATAGAATTTATGAGTGTTGTTGCTGGCACGGTGTGTTTGGGGGTAGTTTGGGATGCCCTCAAGGCATCCCTTAGAGGGATGCTAATTCAACATGTGGCAAGAGTAAAAAGACAGAATAGAGAACAGGAAAAACTGATAATGAACAGGGTCATAGAGGCAGAAAGGCAACATGTAGTAGAATCAACCCCTGAGGCGCTTTGTGATTGGGTAAAAGCGCAGCAAGAATATAAGGAGGTGCTTCTTACAAAAGGCAAAGACCAAGTTGATGTTTCAGAAACAACGGTACTACGTAGAGGGAGAAAGCGCAGGCTATTTGCTGGCCTGATTTGTGAAGGCAAACACACCTACCACTGCTATATCCACCATTAGAACAGACGGAGGATTACATTACATGCTTCGGAAATTGTAGACACATTTAAAATATATTATGAGAAAATGTATACCACCCAGAGTGGGAAGGTAGAAAGGGGAGATATGGGAATTTTTTGGAGATCTGAGGATCCCATGCTTCACTGAGGAAGACAGGGAGGCATTGGATGTACCCATAGTAGTCAAGGAGGTAAGACAGGCGGTATTAGCAATGGCAAACCAGAAATCCCCTGGACGGGATGGCTTGCCAGCAGAGGTATACAAATGTTATGGAGAAGTACTGGTACCAGAGCTGTTAAAAACATTTAATAAAGCACTAGTGGAGGGTATATTGCCTGAATTGATGAGGAAATCTACCATCATTGTCGTGCCAAAAGAAGGAAAAGAGCCACTTAATCCTACCTCCAATAGACCAATAGCGCTGTTATGTACAGATGTAAAAATCCCTGCGAAAGTATTAGCCGTTGGGTTAAAAAAAATTATTCAAAAAACGTATTCACCCAGATCAGGCAGGGCTTATACCCAATTTTTTCTACATGTTGTTTATACCAAATAGGTCAACTAGTACAAATTTAAGGAGAGTATACTTAAATTTACAGGTTCCAACAATTGAGGGATCAAGAGCAATATCATCTCTGGACGCAGCCAAGGCCTTTGACAGCCTTGAGTAGCATTATCAGTGGCAGACCTTGGCTGCCTTCAAGTTTGGCCCGAAGTTTGTCAACCGGGTAAGGCTTTTATATAAAATACCTAAGGTGAAAGTGAGGATAAATAATGTTTGCTCTGAGACATTTTCTCTGACACGAGGGACAAGACAGGGGTGCCCTTTGTCACTCCTGCTCTTTGTTCTAGCAATGGAGCCACTAGCTAGCCATAAGGTCATCTGCTAACATCCAGGGATTTCAGGGAACATCGGGGGTGGAGAAGCTAGCATTATATGCCAATGATGTGTTGTTTTTGGGAGATACCCAAGCTTCTTTTGAAAATAGCTATGGATTTAATGACAGAATTCAGACGAATATCTAGCCTAAATATAAACTGGGATAAATCAATACTGTTACCAGTAGAACCAGTGGAGTCAGATTTGCCAATAGGGATCCCACGGTTGGAAATAGCTAATATGATCAAATATCTGGGGATATATATGACCCCAAGCCCTAAAGATTATATAGCTGATAATATTGCCCCATTATTAGATAAGATAACTTTAAACGTAAGGGGAAGGTATGGTGACGGTTGCCCTTATCGGTTGCAGGAAGGTGTAACTTGATCAAAATGATTTGGATGCCTCAGCTGTTGTATGTGCTGCACAACTCCCCTGTCTGGATAAATAAACAATGGTTCCAGAAGATAGATACCATATTTAGGGAGCCAATTTGGAAGAAAGGGCAATCAAGGGTGCAACTCCGCACATTGCAGCTGCCAAGAGATAGGAGGGGATTGGCGGTCCCGCACCCTTGGTGTTATTTTTTTGTAGCACAATTGTAGCATTTAAGAGGTTGTAATGTGGTGTCTGAGGAGAATCTGGACAGGATAATTATGCTATTGGGCACAGATCATAATACACTGGCAGAGGTGTTGGTGGCCAAATTTTTCTTATTCGGATCGCCCACGTTTTTGTTAATACACAAATTATGGAAACGGGTCAAGGAGATATTGGGGTATCAGGGATTTACAGCACTCTCACCACTGTGGAATCATAAACAACTACAGGAAACACTCAATATAGAAAGAAGCCGGGACTGGGAAAGATGTGGTCTTGTTTATCTCGCTCAGCTATATAGGGTAGATGTCCTTAAGTCATTGCAGGAACTTAAGGAGGAATATGATATACCAAATCAATCCTTCTTTAAATATTGACAAATCAGACATGCTTTGGAGACACAGTTTAAAGAGAGACCAGTGGAGTGGAGTGAGGCGACTATTCTTTGGAAAATAATTAATTTTAATACATCTAAAGGCTTGATTTCATTTATATATGATAGTATATGTGACAGGTTGTAGAGAAGAATGAGGAGCTTCCCTGTAGGAGGAGATGGGTGAAAGATTTAGGGGATATAACAAATGAACAGTGGAAATTTTGGAAACAGGTCCATTAAGTACCCTATCTCCATCACAGATGGTGTCACACCTATTACTGCTACATAGGGCATATAGGACACCTCAGAAATTATTCCTATATGGGTGGAAGTCAGACACTAAATGCCCACGATGTAGGGATCCGGCGGGAGACTTAATACATATGATGTGGAGGTGCCCAAAATTAAACAGATATTGGAGAGAAGTTATTGGCAAAATAGACACAGTATTCGGAGCAACTCTTGAAATGGAACCAAAGACATGTACATTAGGTTATATGGAAGAAAATAATAACATATGGGGAAGATGAACAGCAATAACTAGATGTCTCTTCTTAGCACGGGAATTAATAGCAAGGAAGTGGTTGGCAACAAATCCACCAACTTATGCTAAATGGGAAAACTAAGTTAAAAGTACAATGAGAAAGGAAAAATTTGTGTATAAAAAAAAGGGGAAATGCCAAAATGTATAAAAAAATATGGGAATATTGGATTGATGGATAAGGGTAAAGTGAAATATATGGTTAAAAGTGAAATTAATGTTGAATAATTTTTCTTTCCCTCCTTTATCTGAGGATTGTTCTTTCTCTCTTTTTTAGAAAATATAGTGGGATATTTATATAGGATAATACTATAAGAAAAACAGATTGTAGTGTTTTTTTGTATATGTTGAATTAAATGTGAATGTAATGATGGAAAAAACAATTTGAATAAAGATTACATGAATTTAAGAAAAAAAAAAAAGTCACTTTAACATGGACAATATTTGATGTGTTTTCCGGAATAAACATACATTCCTGTGTAAAACTGTAGAGTTTGTACACATCAATTCCACGGGACATTGCTATTGTAGGAAACAGATGTAAAAATCTGTATTATATAAATATGTTTTCTGTGCAATTTTTAGGAAAACAGCACACCCTAAGTGACTGTATTATTGATCAATGAATGTGTGAATTTGTAGGTATTGGCTTTAAAATATGCAAATACCATATAGATATGCCAAATGGCACTCAAGCAAAACTTACAATCATGCGGGGATAATCCGCAAGCGACAGGTATTCATAGGGGCCTTTCACTTCAACTTTCACTACAAAAAAAAAAAAAAGAACAAATGAGTTGTAAAATTAGATCTTTCCCTAAAGTATTCACAAATGCATGCATCATTATCACCTAAAAAAACAAACAAAAAAAGATTGAAAATTACATACATTTTTTTGCCCCACACTGTTAAAAAATTAAAAAAAAAAAAAAAAAAAAAAAAAAACAGTGTTGCTCCTGTACACACATTTCACACTATTGTGCTGTAAGACATACTGTATAAATTATTGCATTCTGAGTGTAAGCTGTAATTGGTAGTCTTGAAATTATACCTATTCAAATGCATTTCAGGACTATCACATTTTAATGTCATCCAAGCAGCTTGTATAAACTACATTACAAAGCACTATAATGAATCTTAAATTCACACTGATTTACAAAAAAGGCAAATAGACTCCGATTTGCAAAAGTGCAGTTGCACTCATTTTTCCCAGAGATTAGTGAATGTGGTAAAGCTTCATTTTGCAAAGAATACCTAATCAGGTGCTAAAAAAAATAAACAGCATTTTTGCTTGCACACGATTGGATGATGAAAATCAGCAGAACTATTCTACATTTACAAAACTGCAGAAAACTAGTGCAACTCCACTTGCAGTCTATTTGCCTTTAGTAAATCCACTTCATTGAGTCGGCATAGAAAGACTACTTGACTCCAAAAGTAAACTATATTCAGAGTACATATAATTGCACAAATTACATTTGTAACTGCATCAATTTATATACAGCGGGGACGGAAAGTATTCAGACCCCCTTAAATTTTTCACTCTGTTATATTGCAACCATTTGCTAAAATCATTTAAGTTCGTTTTTTTCCTCATTAATGTACACACAGCACCCCATATTGACAGAAAAACACAGAATTGTTGACATTTGTGCAGATTTATAAAAAAGAAAAATTGAAATATCACATGGTCCTAAGTATTCAGACCCTTTGCTGAGTATTTAATAGAAGCACCCTTTTGATCTAATATAGCCATGAGTCTTTTTGGGAAAGATGCAACAAGTTTTTCACACCTGGATTTGGGGATCCTCTGCCATTCCTCCTTGCAGATCCTCTCCAGTTCTGTCAGGTTGGATGGTAAACGTTGGTGGACGGTTCCAGGGATCCAGATCCAATGCTGCAGTGTGCCTAGAGGCGAATTTCCTGGGATAACTGGCTGACCTTCGAAACTTTCCCTATAGAGGCCCGGGGGCGTATACTGGGATCCCCGAGGCTACACATACGACATGGAGGGTGTGGGTGGCTGCTAGAAGACGTTATCTACAACCTGGACAATGGTTCCCGTCACATCCACTTTAGGGAAATCCTGCTTTACCGCACTTCCGCACTATTCCAGACCCACAGGTATGGGCACGCTATGATTTCACAACCTTAAACCAGATTATGCCCCAGGGTGTGTTGATGCCTCTCTCAGACATGATGACTAAATTCCAACTACCTCAGTGGATGCGATTCCGGTACCTGCAACTTAGGAATGCAGCTAAGGCCCAATTTCCTCAAAACCTTTCCTACAGGCTGATCCCATTGAGGAACTCCTAACCCCTGGGGACCTTTCCAAACCCCTCTCCACACTATACATAGCCCTCCTAGGCAAAGATTCCCCCAGGATGGAGAGATTGTGGGAAATGTGGCATAGGGATATACCAGCATTAGACAAAGAGGGATGGGAAGAATGTCTCCAATATGGCCCCAAGTTGGTCATAGCATCTAAGGATAAACTAATCCAGGTCAAGTTCCTCCACAGGATCTATTATACCCCCCAAAAACGTAATCGCATATTCCCAGATAGAGACCCTATATGCCCCTAAATGCAAAACTCAAGTTGGTACCTTTTTTCACATGTTTTGGGAGTGCCCTATCATAGCAACCTATTGGTCAGCGGTTTTTAATTCTATTAATATGAGGCTACAATTATCCATTCAAGCCTTACCGGAGCTTGCCCTACTGTGAGTTCATGATAATGAACAACGCTCTCATCATCTAAAACTTCTCATTTCATATCTCTTATTCTATGCGAAAAAAGAGATCCTCTTAGAATGGATTAGCACTTCCCCTCCATCCCTTTCTGCCTGGGAAGCACAGATCGAGGCAGCTTTACCCATGTATAGAATCACATATATGAATAGAGGCTGTCCATGGAAATATGAGAAGGTGTGGGCTCCGTGGATATCCTCCTAATGCTCCTAGTACTGTATCTATTTGATTGCTGGGGGGCGGGATAGGAAAATGGAAATTGGGAGACTTATCCGCCTTATGGAAATGGCATGAAATACGCTGTGACATGTCGGTTGTCTGCAACATGTAATCTCTGTACGGAATTGTGTTCATGTCGTATGAAGTGTTATGTACTGTGTCAATTGGTATACTGTATGTACCCCCTTTATATGACAATAAAGCACCTTTGATTGTTAAAAAAAAAAAACGTTGGTGGACAGCCATTTTTAGGTCTCTCCAGAGATGCTCAATTGGGTTTAAGTCAGGGCTCTCTGGCTGGGCCATTCAAGAACAGTCACGGACTTGTTGTGAAGCCACTCCTTCGTTATTTTAGCTGTGTGCTTAGGATCGTTGTCTTGTTGGAAGGTAAACCTTCGGCCCAGTATGAGGTCCTGAGCACTCTGGAGAAGGTTTTCGTTCAGGATATCCCTTTACTTGGCTGCATTCACCTTTCCCTCGATTGCAACCAGTCGTCCTGCCCCTGCAGCTGAAAAACACCCCCACAACATGATGCTGCCACCACCATGCTTAACTGTTGGGACCGTATTGGACAGGTGATGAGCAGTGCCTGGTTTTCTCCACACATACCGCTTAGAATTAAGGCCACAAAAGTTCTATCTTGGTCTCATCAGACCAAAGAATCTTATTTCTCACCATCTTGGAGTCCTTCAGGTGTTTTTTTTAGCAAACTCCATGCGGGCTTTCATGTGTCTTGCACTGAGGAGAGGCTTCTGTCGGGCCACTCTGTCATAAAGCCCCGACTGGTGGAGGGCTGCAGTGATGGTTGACTTTCTACAACTTTCTCCCATCTCCCGACTGCATCTCTGGAGCTCAGCCACAGTGATCTTTGGGTTCTTCTTTACCTCTCTCACCAAAGCTCTTCTCCACCGATAGCTCGATTTGGCCGGACGGCCAGCTCTAGGAAGGGTTCTGGTCGTCCCAAACGTCTTCCATTTAAGGATTATGGAGGCCATTTTGGTCTTAGGAACCCTAAGTGCAGCAGAATTTTTTGTAAACTTGGCCAGATCTGTGCCTTGCCACAATTCTGTCTCTGAGCTCTTCAGGCAGTTCCTTTGACCTCATGATTCTCATTTGTTATGACATGCACTGTGAGCTGTAAGGTCTTATATAGACAGGTGTTTGGCTTTCCTAATCAAGTCCAATCAGTATAATCAAACACAGCTGGACTCAACTGAAGGTGTAGAACAATCTCAAGGATGGTCAGAAGAAATGGACAGCACCTGAGTTAAATATATGAGTGTCACAGCAAAGGGTATGAATATTTAGGACCATGTGATATTTCAGTTTTTCTTTTTTTAATAAATCTGCAAAAATGTCAACAATTCTGTGTTTTTCTGTCAATATGGGGTGCTGAGTGTACATTAATGAGGAAAATAACAAAGAGTGAAAAATTTAAGGGGGTCTGAATACTTTCCATCCCCACTGTATGCTAATAGTCTAACACTCTTGCATCTTCAGGGCTATAAATGATAACGTAAGCTATCAACATTATGTGCTCATAAATGTACAGTAAATGCACAAATGAAAAGCCTTACAGATTAAGGAAAATTCGTCAGCGACAGCAGTCACAGCTGGACTTGTGGGCTGTCCAGGCTTTGAATTGGAGGAAAGATCTGGAGTCTGTGGTGCCGAGAAGTTCACACTGACAATAAAGATGTATGGCCCATTCTGCCACGTCTTCACTGCTGCATGCGTCTACCAAACAAAGAGAAGAAAATTGAGCATGGGGCAATTCACATAATATAAAGAACAGTGTTTGTCTTCATTCACAAACTTTTTTTTCACTATTATTGTCAGACCACATAACAGCAAATTCATCAAATTATACATTGTACCTCGTCTCCTTATTAAAAACGGTGTCTGTGGCATAAAAGAAGTGAACTTGTGGCTTTCTCCAAATAAATAACAGTTACAAGCACCTAGAAGTGCCCATGTATACCCTCTCACAGCTTCCAGAATGCCTTGGCAGCCTCAAAATCTTTATATGCAAATAGACGTTTCCTTGTAACATTGAAAACTGTCCTGCCTCATTCTGCCTTACTTTAATAAGTGAGGCCACACATTACAGTGATGGGCCAATAGTAAGGCGCAGAAGGGGAAAGGAGCAGATCAACACGACTTAAAAAAAAGTGAGGGCGAATCGCCTCACGTGGAAAACAGAACTAAAATATGATTTTGTGAACTTTCTATAAAATCTTCTGCTTGCCTTCATTTGAGGGACACATGAAAGTAATAATTATTCAGCATATGCCTTATACTGAAGGTATGGGTAAAAAAAAAAAAAAGAAAAAAAAAAAAAGGAAGGAAAGGGTAAGCCAAGACCCGTATAACCTTACTTGCAACCATCAAGGTTCAGTTTTGTGAACAAAAAAAAAAAAAATACATAGGGTCTAGACCTATTTCCCTCAATGATCTTCAAGAAAAAGATTTTACAGTAAGTATAACAATCTAAATTTCTTTGTGGTCTATTGAGGGACACAAGATAGTAGTAATTTTTGGACATATGGGACATGCAAAAGCAGGCTGAGGGGTAGGCAAAAGTTTTTCGATGAATGAGAAATCACACCACAAGCATAGGAGAAGGAATCAAAGCCTTAACATATCAATGGAATGAAGTCAATGAAATGATGTCAATGGAATGGTCATATCAAGAGAGGGTCAATGTTATAGTTACACAGTTACGTTGGGAAAAACCCCCCAAAAGGACGCAAGTTCATCTAGTTCAACCAATACAAAAAATAATCCCTATAAAGCATGGTCCAATTTGCTCCAGCAAGAGAAAAATACATTCTGTCCTGACCCCCTAAAGGCAATTGGACATTCAATCTCCTGTGTTATTGCCTATAAATGTTAATATCCAGTTATAGTCTGTGCATTTAGGTATGAATCAAGCACTTTTTTCAAATGTTACTAAACCTGCTAAGGATCCTGCATTCACTATATCCGGTCTCCCACAGTACACAGAACATGGAAATGCAATTATTTTGGTAAATATAAACGGCTAAATACCTTTCCTCATTAGCAATAAATAGCAGTCTTGTGACTTCTATCAGTGTCTGGTTAAAGCTAGCAGGAAGTGTCTTCATTCTCCTCTGATTGTCCTATGAGGATGCAGGACCCCTGGCCCTCTATCTGGACAGTACTGATTGGCCCTGTCCTGATCACATGCACCCTCCCAAGTAAAAACAGCTTACTCGTAAAATCCTTTTCTTTGAAGTACATCAGGGGACACAGAGCCATAGTAGTTACTATGTGGGTTATAGGCCACCTTCAGGTTATGGACACTGGCACGCCCTAAGACGGGAAATCCACTCCCTATATAACCCCTCCCACTACTGGGAATACCTCAGTTTTTGTAACAAAGCAATACATGTGTATACCAGAAAGAAGGGAGGGACCTCTGTGTCCCGTGATGTACTTCAAAGGAAAGGATTTTACAGGTAAGCCGTTATAAAAATCATATTTTCTTTATCGTACATCACGGGACACAGAGCCTTAAGTAATTACTTAATGGGACGTCCCATAGCAATGCTACTTGAGGGGAGGGAGACACAACCTGGAGCCTGGAGGGTACCCCCAGACTTGAGGACCTATACTGCTGCCTGCAGCACACTGTGCCCGAAGGCGATATCCTCATACCTCCTTACATCCAGCTGATAAAATTTAGTGAATGTATGCACTGAAGACCAAGTTGCGGCCTTACAGATCTGAGCCATGGAGGCCTGATGACGCACTGCCTAAGAAGCACTAACCGCCCTGGTAGACTGCGCCTTAACTTGAAAAGGGGGAATCTTACCCCTTAAATCATAAGTTTGAATTATAACTTGCCGAATCCACTTAGCGACAGTGGATTTCGACGCTGCCTGTCCTTTCTTAGGACCTCTGGCAGAATAAATAAGACATCAGTCTTATGAATCTGAGCAGTTGCCTTTAAATAGATTTTCACTGCTCTCACCACATCAAGACAATGTAGTGACTTTTCTTCCCTGGAACATAGTTTTGGAAAAAACGATGGCAGGACAATATCTTGGTTCAGGTGAAAACCTGAAACCACCTTTTGCAAAAAGTCTGGATGAAGGCGTAACACCAATCTGTCCTCATGAAAAATCAAATATGGCTCTTTACAAGAAAGAGAAGCCAATTCCGAAACGCTCCTTGCTGAGGATCCTTGTCAAAAGGACTACAGAATATGTTGTATTGGTTCAAATGGCTGTTTTTGTAACACAGACCAAACTAAATTCAAGTCCCAAGGGTTCAAGGGAGGTTTGACTGGCGGATTAAGCCGCATCACCCCTTGCATAAAACCTCGGACTAAAGAATGTGTAGCAAGCAGTCTTTGAATTAAGAACGATAAAGCTGAGACTTGGCCTTTAATAGTACACAAGGCCAATTTCATTTCTACCCCTAATTGTAGAAAGGCAAGAATTCTGCCTACGATATATCTTCAAGGGTGCCAACCGTTGGATTCACACCAGGAAACATAAGCCCTCCAGACTCTATAATATATAGTACTGGAAGCTGGCTTCCTTGCATTAATCAGCGTAGAGATAACTGACCCAGAGAGCCCACGTTTCTCCAGAATGTGGGTTTCAATAGCCAAGCCGTTAAATTTAGAGACCGTAAGGTAGGATGGAATATCGTCCCTGTGAGAGCAGATCTGGCCGTAGTGGGAGGGACCATGGGCCCTCCACTGCCATCTTTACGATTTCTGCATACTACGACCTTCAGGGCCCTGCTGGTGCCACCAGAATTAACGGCTTTCTTTCCAGCTTGATCCTGCAAAGAAGTCTAGGCAGCAACTGAATAGAGGGGAATGCATAGATCAGTGAGAACTGATCCTATGGCGTCACCAACGCATCCGTTCCGCATGTGAGTGGATCCCTTGTTCTGGCCACAAAGTTGACTCACTTCATGTTGAACCTGTACGCTAGAAGATCTATGTCCGGAGTCCCCCATCTTTGGCAAACAGCCTAAAATATGTCGGGGGGGAGAGACCATTCCCCTGGGAATAACTGCTGGCGACTTAAGTAGTCCGCCTGCCAAATCTCTACTCCCGGAATGAAGGCTGCAGATAGGCACGGAACACTCCTTTCTGCCCAAGTTAGAATATGGTTCACCTCTCTCTGCGCTGAGAGACTCTTGGTGTCCCCTTGGTGATTGATATAGGCCACAACTGTGGCATTGTCGGATTGGATCCTGACAGGACAATCCCGTAACCTGAAAGTCCAGGCCTTTAGAGCCAGACGCACTGCCCGAATCTCTAGGATATTGATGGGCAAGGTTCTTTCGGCTCTTGACCACTATCCCTGGACAGTTGTCTTTTCTAGTACTGCTCCCCAGCCTGAAAGGCTGGCATCTGTCGTTACCACTTTCCAGATAACTGGTCTGAAGGATTTTCCTTTCAGCAGATTCTGAGTTAGTAACCACCAATTGAGGCTTTGTGACATCCTTGGGGACAGCCACATTGGCAAGTCTAAAGCTTGAATAGTTTTGTTCCAAGTGGACAGGATACTGTTTTGCAACAGTCTTGAATGGAACTGGGCATAGGGAACTGCTTTGAATGAAGCCACCATGGTTCCTAGTAACCTCATGCAAAGGCGAATGGAGGGATTGCCTTTTGACCTGACCATCCGCACCAGCTCTCTTATGGAGTTGATCTTTGCCTGAGGCAAGAACACCTTTTCCTGGACTGTGTCTATGATCTATGATCCAGTCTTTTTAGCGGTATTAAGGAAGATTTCTTTAGGTTGAGAATCCAACCCAAACTTTCCAGGTAACTGGTTGTAATGCGTATGCTTTGCTCCAAACAAGCCACTGACTGGTCTATTACCAATAGATCATCTAGGTACGCTACGACTGTTATGCCCTGTGCCCTTAACCTGGTTAGAGGTGGGGTCAGCACCTTTGTGAACACCTGGGGTGCTGTGGCTAGCCGGAAGGGCAGGACTACAAACTGGAAATGCTGCTGTTCTAACTCGAACCGCAGAAACTTTTGGTGAGCGGTAAATATAGGGACATGCAGATATGCATCCCTGATGTCGATTGATGCCAGAAGTTCTCCTTCTAGAAGGATAGAAACTACTGACTTGATCATCTCCATGCAAAAGGAGCGGATCTTCGGGAACTGATTTTTTAGATCTAGAATGGGTCTGACATCTCCTTTTGGTTTTTGTACCATAAAAAGATTTGAATAAAACACCAGACCTTGCCCTTTTGTGGGGATCTGTATGATCACCCCTTGAAATATTAATCGGTCTAGTGCCTGAAACAGAGATTTTCTTTTCTCTGGATCTTTGGGAACGCTTGACCTCAGGAAATGAGATGGTGGAAAGTCCCAAAATTCCAGCTGGTACCCCAGCGTTACCGTGGAGAAGACCCATCTGTCCTGAATTTCCTCTTGCCAGACTTCTGAAAACTGCAGAAGTCTTTCCCCCACCTTGGTGAGGGGTGTTGCCTCTTCATGATAAGACTTTAGGATTCTGCTTTGCAGGTTTCCGACCCCACGACTTCTTTTGAGCCTGGGTCTGACCATGAGGTTTTCCCCTAGAGTCTGATGGCGTAGGCCGTCGCTACTGCCTAGAGGCAGAAGCCCCTGGCGCAGGGGAAAGAGCCCGTTTAAATGAAGGGCGTTTATACTTTCTTTTGACCGGTAAAAGAGTACTTTTTCCACTAGAAATTGTTTGGATATATTTGTTCAAATCTTCTCCAAATAGTTGCTCCCCATGAAAAGGGAACCCAGTTAGGAGGGTTTTACATGGTGCTTTGGCAGACCAATTTTTTAACCAGAGGATTCTACGCATACAGTATGTACAAGCATAAGCAGAGATGCTTGGTGAACAGAATCTTTAATGGCGTCTATGGCAAAGCATAATGCTTTTGGTAGTTCAGCTGATTCCCGGGCTTGTTGCGCAGGAACCTCTGTTAAAATGGTCTGTTAGGGATTGACAGATGCCTATTGCAGTGACTGCAGGCTGAGTAACGGCACCAAGTAGATTTTAACAAGGATTCCAACTTCTTATCTATTGGATCATTAAACATTGGTGCATTGTCTACAGGGCAAGTTAGGCTTTTATGCACACTGGAAATCTGCAGCGTCAACTGCTGGTACTTTCCATCTCTTGGTGAATTTCTCCTCCATGGGATAGAGAACTGAAAATCTCTTAGGAGGGAGAAAATGCTCATCCAGGTGATCCCATTCAGCAAAAACAAGTTGTTCTAGTAATGCATGAACAGGAAACGCATGCACAAGGTGAAAAGGTTTTAAGGAAGCCAAGGAAGAAATCTAGCTTTCAGGAGACTCCATTAGGGGCAACATGAAAGTGGAACGAACCATCTCCGTAAGAGTTTGTATCAGCAATTTCTCTGAAATGTAAGGCTGAAAAAGGTTCATCCACCGTTGTTTCCTTCACAGAGAAATCATCGGTTTGTTTTTCCTCCTGATCGACGGAGGGTAACACCTCATCCTGAGCCCACTGTTCCTCTTGCAAAAGTTCTGAAGTGGGGGAGGAGGATCTAGCATGCTTCCTATCCATTTGAATGGAGGATGCGATTAAAGCTGCCAATCTTCCTTTCAGACCCTGCAGGGCGGAGGAAAGGACATCTTCAGTCACATATACAGGGGATGAGATGTGAGAAGCAGTTGCACCATCAATTTGTTCCAATGGCTCACCCTGGCTTGCCATAACTGGTAATTCAGGTGAGGATGACAGCGTGGAAATGCGACTCGAGATCCTAGCGCCTGGGGGTGAAACCTTTAGTACTTTTTTGGTCTTTGTGGTGTCTTTTTTGGAAAGCATAGTTCTAAGCACAAAAAAAGAGGCACTATACAATTGCACTTATTCGCTGAATATAGTCATGACAAATAAAGCCGCTATAAAGTTTAGCCTAGTGCTGCGAAAATAAGTGTCCTTCCTGTATCAGGAATGCCAGCTTACAACCCTCACGTGTCCCACAGCTCCTGTGTCCCTGTGTGCAGGCTGCTTGTTTCCTCCTCGTCAGCCGAGGAGAGACTGTCACAGCTGTAGTTTTATCTGTTTTTGCCTGCCACGTGTCCTCGTCGACGTTCATGGCACCGCGATTAGGCCCAGCCCCCTCCGAAAAAATTCCGCCCCTCTTTTCATTTAAAAATGTTCCAGCGCTCGTGCGCGGCGCTTTCGGGTCTACAGACCCAACAAGGGGGGGCAGAGACCTGTTTAGCAGCAGGCACACAGCAACAGAAACAGCAGTCAATAGTAACAATAGTTAACAATATGAGCAGTACCAGCAGGACCTCCGCACCCCCCTTGGCGGGGGGGAAGCTTAGTGTAAGGGGGGTACACTGCTGATGTCCCCCTAACCCTCCAATCCCTTCAGGGGGGAGAAAGAAAACATTTGGCAGATTTCCTTTACCTGAGAGGAATCTCCCTGCACACGCTGCTGCGGCCACACACAGACTGACTGAGCTTTACAGGGAAGACAACAGAGTAAGGTACGTGCATAGACTCCCTCTAGTGGAGAATTAAGGCATGACAACATTTTTTCCCTAATAGAAGAATACATAGGTGTTTTTAGTACCTAAGTTTCTTCCTTTACCTTACCCCCGCCGAAGGATTTGCTGAATTAACAGACAATCCAACCTTCACCCATCACGGCGGGCTGCATTTAGCAAACCTTCAAAGACCGGTCCCTACTCCCCTGGACCTGTAAAGCACCCCACCAGGAAAGCTTTATGTAATGTAGCAAGACCTAAGCCCTGGGTTCCCTGGGTCCAGCCCTACAAAGAGGCGTTACAGGCAAAAACCTTGTGCTTTGGATACGAGGCCTCAATTACCATCCACTTAGGCCTCAGTGGTGCTTTGGATGGATCTGGTCTATGGAGGCTATTTAAATACAGCATGGATCCCTCCTGGAGCTCCTCAGAGCACATCTTCACTCGTGACCAACACCTTAGACACTGGCGAAAAAACTGATCTGCTCCTGGAAGGAGGAGGGGTTATATATGGAGTCAACTTCCTGGATTGGGTATACCAGTGTCCATCACCTGAAGGTGGCCTGTAACCCATTAATTACTTAAGGCTCTGTGTCCCATGATGTACGATAAAGAAAGCTACATTTTTATCAAATATCCACTTACATGAAGAAACCTATATACAGCTTTGAGGTCGGTGTGGTATGCACAGAAACTACCCTCTCTGATCTGGGTGAAACGGAGGTAGGTGGCAAGGCATAAAGGAGGATGCACTTGTGGTAAGACAATCCAAGCTTGACAAAGGAGCAGGGCCGTGGAAACGTGTGGCCCGCCCATCTGTCACTCTCTTCCATGAGCGGGTCCTCCTATTTGTTCTGTATTCTTCGATAACATTCCCCTCAGTCTAGGTCTTGGAGAGCAGCCCTTGGCCTTGCAAAATGTGCTTGCTTATTTGTTGTTTACAGCTTATTTTAAATGAAATAATGTTATGGTCACTGCTGCCAAGATGTTATTTTATAAGATTGTTAGTAATAAGCTATGCGTGGTTTGAGATAACCAGGTCGAGCAGATCATCACTTCTAGTTTGGACTACAAACTGTGCCATAAAAATTGCATTGTAATTTCCACGTTTTACTGTTCCAGCAGTGCCATAACTGGCAGTTAAAATTTCCCATCAGCATTGTACTAGCCCTTGCAGCACTTCTGTCTATGGAAGAAGCTGAGTCTCTATATCCCCATTAACACAGGAGGGCCAATAGCAACCTCTGATGATTAACGTTGAAATACACACAGCAATATGCAACGCCTCCATTATGCCTCAGCACAATCACACTCTCCATCAATAAGGTCCTTGTTCACATTCACTTTTAGATCACTTCTCACATAGAGACAGACGCCGCCACCTTTTCATTATACCCTGCCTCTCTAAAAGAGTATAGCCAGGAATATTAATAGCCCAATCATGTGAAGAAGTAAGCTGAGATTAGGCAATAACAATCAAATCATAGTTCTCTTTGTGCACCAACTTTCCTATTTTACTTGGCAGACTTCTGGTATCGGTGAACGAACACATAACTGAATTGCTGCATTTTGCATTTGTATTTTCCATAGCTTTTTATAGTACAAATAGTACTGCAAATGCTAATGGTTGTCACACCTGCCATGACCTTCCCCCATATTTTCCCATTCCACTCTTCATTAGCGTCTGACTTGTTTGTCCAACTATATACTAATTTGGTCACATAGCTGCCCCACTATCCTAGTTTAAATACTCCTGACTTTGCATACATTCCTCCCCCCCAGCAAAGCAGTCCACCTTCCAATTATGTGTAATCCATCTTTTAGCATATGGGTTGTGCCACAATGTAAAGTCAATAAAAAGTCAGCCCAGTGATCAAAAATCCAAATGATTCTCTTACAAGTTTTTAGCCATGCATTCAGTTCTGTAAGCTCCTGCTGCAACTCCTGTGTTGCGCATGGCACAGGCAATATTCCAGAGAATACACAGGTCTTTCCCTTCCACCTGCAGCCTAGTTCTTTAAATTGATTCTTAAAGAGATTGTAACCCTCTCTTTACAATTTGTACCTATAGGCAAGCCTTACCTATAGGTACTTTAGGAGATATATACAGTATACTGCGGCAATGAGGTAATTGACGCATGCGCTCTGAATAAACAGGTACCCATGCCATTTCTTCAGTAGCGAGTGCCATGGCCGGCGGCTCCCGCACACATGCGCGGCAGTAACATCATGCGGCTCCGGCCAGTCACAGAGCCGAAGTCAATGGCCCCGGAAGGAAGAGGGGCAAAGATGGATGGGGACGGCTGGGGCTTTGTTTGCATGCAAGTGTCACATAATGCGCTAGTATGCAATGCATACTAGCACATTATGTCTTTACTTTGCAGGGGAGGGAGAAGAATTTTTTTTTTTTTAGCAAGGGTAAGGATCCTGTAACTGATGTGTCAGACCAGGACATAGAACATGAAGATGTAATGGGTTCCAATTAGCAAGTAGACTATAACTAATTAGCCACCTTAGGAAAATAAATATGTGGAACCACCATTACTAAATAAGAGAACCAATTCAAACCAACAATCAAGGTGGTCAACAAAAAGAAAAGTCTAGCATTCCAACTAGGGCTGCAACTAACGATTATTTTCATAATCGATTAGTTGGCAGATTATTGTTTTGATTAATCGGATAATAACGTTAAAAAAAGTATGGTGTATAATTTAGTTATTATGTAAAGTTAAAAAAAAGGGGCAATTTATTCTCAAGTATCTATATGCAGTGGTAAATATAAATAACCAACTATATGGATGGAGAGCAAAATCTCTAATCCACTTTGAGAATAACAGACAGAAGAGATAAATATGGTAAATATCATCAGACTCGGAGATCACATTTTTTATCTAACGAAAAAAAAAATTAAAGACCCTTTTGCCAATTTTCAGACAGAACTGTAACATATTATGTATGACAAACTCCCTTTTCATAGGCAAGTGGCTTGATAAAAGCTACCTGGTCGTTTTGGACCACAGTGATGGGAAAATTCGAGGAGCAGAATAGAAAACTTCCAGGTCAAAGGAATTTTCAGACACTGCATTTGCTTTTCATTCAGAAATTACATTCATTTTAAAACTGAATGTTAAAAGCAAGTGAAATTTTCAAACGACATTCTTTCATTCAGCGAACGTACAAAGATTTTTCGTATGAATATTCTCGTCCAAAAATCAACACATGTATGGTCAGCATAAAGCTCGGTTCACACTAGAGCTGCACGATTCTGGCTAAAAATGAGAATCGCAATTTTTTTGCTTAGAAGATAGATCGCAATCCTCTCATGATTCTCACGGCGTAACATCATCTTTCACAATAAACAAAATAATTGGGTTTGAAAGACCACTGTGCAAATACAGTGTGACATAAAATATTGCAAAAATCACCATTTTATTCCCTAGGGTCTCTGCTAAAAAATATATATATAATGTTTGGGGGTTCCAAGTAATTTTCTAGCAAAAAAATCTGATTTTAACTGTAAGAAACAAGTGTCAGAAAAAGGTTTAGACTTTAAGTGGTTAAACTTCCTGCATATTCACACAGAAGTTTTATCCCTTTGATCTAAGACTGAAGAGTTACAATGTTGTAAAAAACTTGGCAGACTGCCAGAGTGAGCAGAGAACTCACTATACTTGTTACATGAAAGAATCGGGAAGCTCTACAGATAGTCAGGGGTGTTGAATCGAGATCGCAATCTTTTAACGATTAATTGTGCAGCTCTAGTTCACACCTATGCAGTTTGCTTTTGATCCGTTTCTGTAGTGCTTTTTGCTTTGCGTTTTTGCACATGTGATTTTGCTGCGATTTGTGTGGTTGATGTTGATGATGTTTGATGTTGGGTGGATAAAAAAACACAAATTGTGGCAAAAACGCACTACATGCTTTTCTGCAGCTTCTTCGTTGAAGTTTATTGAACCAAACAAGCAAAAAAAAAGAACCATTTTGCGTTGAAAAAAGTCCCTTTCCAAATACGCAGTGGATGAAAAAAAGCATAGATGTGAACGTGTCCCATATTATACAATATATATATATAAAAAATAAATAAAAACACCCAAAAGTAGGATATATGGCCATTTTAACTAGGAGTCAGACATGAAGCTATATGAAGAGTGGAAGGGAGATATAAATCTTTTATAAAAAGCTGAGACTTTTTTTTTTTCATAGTTACATAGTTAACCACTTAAGGACCAGCCTCGTTTTGGAATTTTGGTGTTCACATGTTTAAAACAGGTTTTTTTGCTAGAAAATTACTTAGAACCCTCAAACATTATATATTGTTTTTTTTCTAACACCCTAGAGAATAAAATGGCGGTCATTGCAATACTTTTTTTCACACCGTATTTGCGCAGCGGTCTTACAAGCGCGCTTTTTTTTTAAAAAATTCACTTTTTTGAATAAAAAAATAAGACAACAGTAAAGTTAGCCCAATTTTTTTTAATATTGTGAAAGATAATGTTACGCCGAGTAAATTGATACCCAACATGTCACGCTTAAAAATTGCGCCCGCTCGTGGAATGGCGTCAAACTTTTACCCTCAAAAAGAAAGAATCTGCCAGGGCCGGATGACGACGCTAGAGATTTCTGGTGACCAGATGGTCACCAGTCATCTCTATGACCGTCGGAAGCCTGGGCGCGACGTTATGACGTTACGCCCGGGTTCCCGGAAGTAAACAAAGCCGTGATCGCGGCTGTCAGCATGAGATTGAGAAAAAAGATTCACCAATCTCATGCTTTCCAGCCTGGAGGAGAGATGTGGGGTCTTATTGTCCCCGATCTCTCCATAAAGAGGACCTGTCACAACAGATTCCTATTACAAGGGATGTTTACATTCCTTGTAATAGGAATAAAAGTGATAAAAAAAACATTTTAAAAAAGTGTAAAAAAAAACAAAATTAAAAAAAATTAAAAAATAAACATTTAAAACGCCCCTGTCCCCGGTAGCTCACGTTCAGAAGCAAACACACGCGTAAGCCCCGCCCACATATGTAAACGCCGTTCAAACCACACATGTGAGGTATCGCTGCATGTGTTAGAGCGTGTGCAACAATTCTAGCACTGGATCTCCTCTGTAACTCTAAACTGGTAACCTGTAAAAATGACATACAAAATATAGGTGTCTTGCGAGCCACAGATGGACTAATGCCTCTAAGGAGTAAACTATTTAAGCTGCAAGCACTGAACCACGTTTCATTGCGTGTAAATAGATATAAAATAGTAAATGTGCCCGCGCTAGTATAGTGTCACATATAAAATATATAATATATAAAAAAAAAAAAAAAAAAATACTTTCACATATAAAACACATAATGTGATAAATAAAACCATACAGGTAAAATATAATGCAAATAACTATAAATGATAAACCACCAAGTGCATATAAAGGTGCAATCGTGGTAATAACTAATAAAAGTGCAACGTGCTGAAATATAAATATCAAAACACTTTCCAGTGACAAATGAGTGTATATCCCAATTATTAAATACAAATCACAAAAAACGTGAATAAATAGTGTCCATAAAATGAGTATACATCATGCTTCTTCTGATGGGTGTATAAATCACAACACGTGAAAACTGTGCTCTCCCGTGACACCCCACATGTGCTTGCGCTCACCTTCAGTCGTGTGACACAGTAATTAAACGGTGTCAAAATAAGCATTGGGGCCACTGCTAGGCTCACTCAGGATACAATGATGCTTCCCCCAGAGGAAGGCACGAAACCCCTGTGCCGAATACACGTCGGGGAGGGGTAGGACGGAGCTGTCAGCAGAGGAGGAGGATTGCACATGCCATTCCGCACGCCATACGATCAGCTGCTTATTATTTTACCTGTACAGTCTGGTGCACTCTAGCACCCATCTAATGTGAGTACCCTCTTGGAGGGCTTTATTCTTTTAATAAATGTCCTGGCTATATTGCACTATGGAGTCCCTCTGTTTGTTTCTTCTATGATTTTGGATCTTGGTTTTACCTGAGAGGAGTGTTTTTGCATCATTGTAACCTGAGTGAGCCTAGCAGTTTCACCTGAGAGGAGTGTCTTTGCATCATTGTATCCTGAGTGAGCCTAGCAGTGGCCCCAATGCTTATTTTGACACCGTTTAATTACTGTGTCACACGACTGAAGGTGAGCGCAAGCACATGTGGGGTGTCACGGGAGAGCACAGTTTTCACGTGTTGTGATTTATACACCCATCAGAAGAAGCATGATGTATACTCATTTTATGGACACTATTTATTCACGTTTTTTGTGATTTGTATTTAATAATTGGGATATACACTCATTTGTCACTGGAAAGTGTTTTGATATTTATATTTCAGCACGTTGCACTTTTATTAGTTATTACCATGATTGCACCTTTATATGCACTTGGTGGTTTATCATTTATAGTTATTTGCATTATATTTTACCTGTATGGTTTTATTTATCACATTATATGTGTTTTATATGTGAAAGTATTTTTTTTTTTTTTATATATTATATATTTTATATGTGACACTATACTAGCGCGGGCACATTTACTATTTTATAACTGTAAAAATGACATGTTAGGTATCTATTTACTCGGCGTAACATCATCTTTCATATTATACAAAAAAATTGGGCTAACTTTACTGTTTTGTTATTTTTTAATTCATTAAACCGTTTTTACTCCAAAAAAAAAAGGCGTTTGAAAAATTATTGCGCAAATACCGGGCAAGATAAAAAGTTGCAATGACCGCCATTTTATTCCCTATGGTGTCTGCTAAAAAAAAACATATATAATGTTTGGGGGTTCTGAGTAATTTTCTAGCAAAAAAATTATGATTTTTACATGTAGGAGAGAAGTGCCAGAATAGGCCTGGTATTGAAGCAACAATAATTTGTAATGTGGAAATTTTTAAACACTGTACATAAGACTACTAACAAGCTCAAACTGTATAACAGAACCAGAATAGAATTAGGGATAGATGCTTCCTTACTTAACATTTTCAACTGAAATAAATTCATTAGTAGCCATAAAGGGTATAAATTCACTTTGTCCAAACCTAGGACGCCAGCAAAAAACAAAGGTATGACAGATGGAAGTAGTGGTGCACCGATATGAAAATTCTGGTGCCGAAAACAGAAAACGGACAGTTTTTGAAAATAATGTTTTTAAATGTAATTAATGTGGCTGGTGTTTTTGCATTGAAGTCAATGAGACACGATTTTGCATTGCCGTCAATAGGGTGTTTTTGTATTGAAGTCAATATGACCATATGAAATCCAACACATACCTCCATCTGCAGATGGATGATTTCGGCCTGCTGGATTATTGTATTCTGACAAGTGGCGTCCCCAGCTATCAAAATCCCTGACAAACGGCTGCACCCAATTGGGAGCAGGCACTGTTCAGCCATCAATTTTCTGACAGGCTCTTTCAATAACAGTCGATGGAATAGTGGACTTTTGTCAAACTGAGTCAATTTGGCAGGGCCCTACACTGCTTGAATTTCAGCCGAGCCAACAGGAATCGTCTGAAATACCACCCAAAACTACCCAGACCTGCCACTATACCGCCCTATACTACGCAAACCTGTCACTATACCACCCTATACTACCAAAACCGGCCACTATACCACCCTATACTACCGAAATATGACACTATACCTCCCTATACTCCCCAAACCTGCCACTATACATACCGCCCTATACTCCCCAAACCTGACACTATACCGCCCTATACTCCCCAAACCTGACACAATACCGCCCTATACGCCCCAAACCTGCCACTATGCCGCCATATACTCCCCCAAACCTGCCACTATACCTTCCTATACGCCCCAAACCTGCCACTGTACCACCCTGTAGTACCCAAACCTGCCAATATATTACTCAAACCTGCCTAGAGTAGCCAATCATATTTTATCCCTATTTTATTTATCAGTCAGATCAATGAAATATGCTTCATGTTAATATTGTTAAAGTTGTTGTTGTTAAGTCTGCATCAAACATTTAACAGTGACATTTCATGAGATAATTTACAAGGGCGTGTTTGGGGGCAGGGCAGGGTAGGGCTTGGGTGGGGCAACTGGTGGCTGGGTTCACACTATTGTGAATTGGATGCGGGATTCTCCGCATCCATTTCGCAATAGCATGAGATTTTGACCGGCTCTATATGAAGCTGGCTCACATATTTCCACTGCGAATTTGCACAGGAGCCCTGCACGTCTTTTGGTCCATTTCAGGTCCGAATTCAGCCCAATTAAATTGGACTGAAATCGTACCTGAAACGGTGAACGAGGACACACAGACCCCTGCTGTGAGCCGCATGCGAAGATAGTGTGAACCCAGCATAACTCTTAAGGCCTGGCTAGTAGCTCAGGATTTGAAATTTTAAACCTTTATATACAGGTTCCCCACTTGCTCCCCAGAAGCAGATGGGTCTTCGGTCTCATTTTTTAAACAGAAACTTCCAGAATCAAAACCATGGAGACAATTACAGTAAACAATGAAACAGCAAACAGATAGCTGAGAAGTAGACACAAAACCCTTTTCATACAATATTGATTATACTAAAATGTTAAATAGGCTAGGTACATATACACAAAAAGTGCAACAGCAAATGCACCAGATTAATACTTACATTGTTCTTTACAGACGGACATACGGTAGCATTAACTATTTCTTTTTTCTGAAAAAAATAAAGAGGCAGAAGTTAGAAAGACAAATTAGGTCAACTTTATCTAAAACCCACTTATAAAAAAAAAACAATGATGAAACATACCTCAGAAGAATTCTCCTCTATTATTATTGGGAAGCTCTCCTTGCACTGGACCTTAAAAATAGATTTGGAAATCATTAAAAATAACCCATTAGCATCCAATCAAAACTGAAATAATTTACTGTAGCATGAACAAAATGTATTTTCATGTGCAGTAGAGCCCCATATACTTTTATGGAACCCCTTCCACGGCATCTTTGGCTACAGCACTCAGTCCCAAAGAAAAGTGTAAGAGGATTGAATTTGCAGATGTTGCCAGTCCAGAGATGATTATTATGGAAGAATGCAAACATTAGGTGAGGCCACAATATGGGAATGGTGGAGTATTTTAGGTAGCTTTTAAGGTGGAAATCCAGGAACTGAATCACTTTTACAAATATGCTGGTTTATACAAGGATAAGTCCAAGGAGGTGTATGCCCACCTTGTGGACGTCTCTTTTATTTACATTTATACTGAGCACTATTGCTATACTTCCTTGGAGCTGACACTAGACCTTAGAGTCTCTGATACAACAGCTGCAGAGTCTTTTCCAGCTGCTCCACCTGCCTCACCTCTTTTCTTGTACAATCAAGAAAGTTTTTTTTTACATTTTTAAAAATATGCTGGATTACAGGAGATTAGGTCAATGAAATGTATGCGACCTTGTGAATCGTTCTCGTATTTATATTTTTACTAAGTACCAGGGATACAGTTATTGTTATACTGGCACTCTGACAGCAAAAATGCGCTCTGCTATACAACTGCCCTACCTGTCCCTCCTCTCTGCTGTCCATTCACAGAATACTTTGCATTTTGTGAAAAGCTTCACATAATACAGAATATAAAAAGTGAAAGACAGTCAGCGCAGTCAGTATTTGTGCAAAACATCATAAGCAATCTATAGCATATGAAACCTAATACACATAAATCAATAATAAATGTGCTCACAAGCTGTAAATTCTTAGTTGCTGCCCAGCATTGTTTTCACTTCACTCCTCCAAAATATCATGCAAATAATGATACAACACAACTAAACAGTGTGTCAAACAAGTCCCAAATGTTGAAACAAAAAAAAAGTCCATAAAAATGTATGTGTGGCCAAACACCAGTGAAATCCAAAATGTCAAAATCTTCACTTCAACAAATCACCCACATGTCACATATGCAACACCTAGTGAACCATATGCGCTCACCTCCTGGACTAGACCTTAATCAATAATCAAGGTCAAACACACTTTTGCCCCTCTGGGTCTATACTCCAGCTGGCTCCTTGTTCCCAGTAGCAGTCATAAGGCGCACCGTTCAGCCACCTCCTCTCCATGCAAAATGTACCCATGTAAAAGGAATAAAACCAATAATGCTCTCCATACATCTTAAAAGCAATTTAATAAAATCTAAAACAGGACACTCACAAACAAATGCACTCTCAGAAACATGTTCTGTGCATAGTGTAAAAGTAAGCCGCCTTCTCACCCCAGGACCAAACACCGCCCGGTGGTGGTATCAAAAGTCCAGTGGTCATTCCTATATGCGTTACACCTCCAAAGGTTTCCTCAGTAGCTACAGCACATTTGATGCCACCACCAGGCGGTGTTTGATCCTGTGTTGAGGTGGTTTAATTTTATATTATGCGCAGAATATGGCACAAAGAATGCATATGTTTGTGGAGTTAGCTGGAGTATAGCCCCAGGAGGACAAAAGTGCGTTTGACCCTGATTAGTGATTAAGGTCAATCCAGGAGGTGAACACATATGGTTCACTGGGTGTTACGCATGTGACATGTAGGCGATTCATTGAAGTGAAGATTTTGACATTTGGATTTCACTGGTAATTGGCCACATATACATATTTATTGACTCTCTTTGGTTTATCATTTGGAATATTCTGCAATGGCCGAGTCAATCACCTGATCTCAAACCGTTTGAGCATGCATTTCACTCGCTGAAAGCAAAACTAAAGGCAGAAAACCCCACAAAGAAAAACTGAAGACAGCTGGATTTAGAGCCTGGCAAAGCATCAGAAAGGAGGAAACACAGTCTTTGGTAATGTCCATGGGTTCCAGACGTCAGCCAGTCATTGCCAGTAAAGGATTCTCAACAAAATATTAAAAATGAACATTTTATTTATGATTATATTCGTTTGTCCAATTTGTCCCCTGAAAATAGGGGGACTGTGTATAAAAATGGTTGCAGTTCCTAAAATTTGTACTTGATATTTATGTTCAACCCCTTGAATAAAGCTGAAAGTCTGCACTTCAAATTAATTCGGATTGTTTAGGTTTAATTTTATTCTGGTGGCATACAGAGCCAAAAGTATGAAAATCACGCCTGTGTCCAAATATATGTATATATGTGTGTGTGTGTAATATATATATATATATATATATACACACACACACACACACAAAATGGGGACGGAAAGTATTCAGACCCCCTTAAATTTGTCACTCTTTGTTATATTGCAACCATTTGCTAAAATCATTGAAGTTAATTTTTTTTCCTCATTAATGTACACAGAGCACCCCATATTGACAGAAAAACACAGAATTGTTGACATTTTGGATTGGGCCCAATTTGGACAGTTTCACTTAGGGGTGCACTCACCTTTGTTGCCAGAGGTTTAGACATTAATGGCTGTGTGTTGAGTTATTTTGAGGGGACAGCAAATTTACACTGTTATACAAGCTGTACACTCACTACATTGTAGCAAAATGTCATTTCTTCAGTGTTGTTACATGAAAAGATATAATAAAATATTTACAAAAATGTAAGGGGTGAAGCTCATTGAAAACTACAAGCCGTCTGCCACGGTGGAAGAAATTTTTTGTTTCTTAACTTTGTTTTCCATCATATTGGGGACATTAATGACATTGTAGAAGGGAAAATAGATCTGCCCCAGCTACATATTGCACATGAAGGAATATTAAATATAGAATTTGTACCTGCCGCTTTTTCTCACAGGAGGACACTTGACTTGACTGTTTGGTAAAAGACCCGGTCAGGCCAAGACGAATAACTTTGTCGGGATTATCAAGATAATTCTTGATATGCTCCTCCTGTAAAAGAAAAGAAAAACTAAAAACTGGCATAAATTGGCATAAGCAGGTGCTTGTTTAGTAATGAAAGGGCATTTGTCACTGAAATCCTTGTGTCTCATTTTACCATATATACATTGCCAATTTTTAATTTTTTTTATTAGCATTGGATAGAGTCGGAAAGGATTAGAACATCTGGACTGAATTGTTACCTGTGTCTTGTTGAGGGCAACTTGCTTAGAGGGGGATTTCCCCTCACTTCCTGTTGTGTCTAAGACAGGGAATGAGGGTAAATCTCCATTATGCCACACTCAAACAGGCAATGACATAAATGCGATTATATACATTTACAGGACAGCTGCTGCAATCATTTTTATTGGTTATGGTTGGTTTTATGGTCATGTACATTTTGTATAGACACAAAATAAACACAAAATTTCCCATATCAATCTGTGCTGAGTTTAACAGGACACAGACAATAAATGTCATTCTCTTCTATGCATAATCACAAAATGAAAAGCTGTCTACCTTTGATCACTTGCCACCTGATGGTATGTCCAGGGCCGAGCACTAGCGGGTTAACGCTGCATGAGCGATTACATGCGGGTGGCTGAGATTAGCTGTGTGAGCCAGCAGCTTCCCATTGCTTTCTATAGGGCTGTCTTTCACAGCTAATCGCCGGGAACCCTCATTGGGGTTGTCGCATGTAATCGGTGTTGGGCCCATTCGCAAGTGTGAAGGTGGTCTAAGGGTGTACTTGTGCCTTCCTGCCTCAGACTAATGACATCCCCTCCCCCAAGTAAAACTATCTGTCTGAAGCTCAAGAACTGCTTAAAGGTACATCTTTCACTGAAAATCATATAAGGAATAAGGTTGTGCAACCTTGTGAAGTTACTGAAAAATAGGATTTTTTAAAACAGCTTACCTGTAAAATCCTTTTCTTTCGAAGGACATCACGGGACACAGAGCCACAGTAATTACTGATGGGTTATATAGGTATCACTGGTGATTGGACACTGGCACACCCTATCAGGAAGTTCAACCCCCTATATAATCCCTCCCCCTTGCAGGGATACCTCAGTTTTGTAGCCAAGCAATATAGTGTATTAGAAGAGGGGTGGGACTTCTGTGTCCCGTGATGTCCTTCGAAAGAAAAGGATTTTACAGGTAAGCTGTTTTAAAAAATCCTATTTTCTTTCTCGAACATCACGGGACACAGAGCCACAGTAATTACTGATGGGATGTCCCAGAGCAATGCTACCTGAGGGGGGGGAACCACGACCAAGTAGGGTGCAATCAGACCTGAGGACCCTGTACCACTGCCTGCAGCACACTACGCCCAAAGGCGATATCCTCATGCCTTCTCACATCCACCTGATAGAATCTGGTGAATGTATGAACTGAAGACCAGGTTGCGGCCTTGCAGATTTGAGCCATAGAGGCCCGGTGATGCACTGCCCAAGAAGCACCAATAGCCCTTGTGGAATGTGCCCTGATCTGAAACGGAGGAATCTTCTGTTTCAAACCGTAAGCTTGAATGATCAACTGTCGAATCCATTTAGAAATGGTAGCTTTTGACGCTGCCTGTCCTCTATTGGGACCCTCTGGCAGCACAAACAAAACATCCGTCTTGCGGATCTGAGTAGTTGCCCCTAGATAGGCCTTAACTGCTCTTACTACATCCAACGAATGTAGAGATCTCTCTTCCGGAGAACAGGGATCTGGAAAAAAGGAAGGTAGAACAATGTCTTGGTTTAAATGAAAATCAGAAACCACCTTCGGTAAAAAACTAGGATGAGGGCGTAGTACCACTCTATCCTTGTGTATAATCAAATAAGGCTCCTTACAGGAAAGAGCTGCTAATTCTGATACTCTTCTAGCAGAAGAGATGGCCACCAGAAAAATTAATTTCCTTGTCAACAAGACCAAAGGAATCTGACTTATTGGTTCAAAAGGCCGTTTCTGTAACACAGCCAGGACCAAATTCAAGTCCCAGGGGTTTAGGGGCGCTTTAACCGGAGGATTAAGACGCATCACCCCCTGCATAAAGTTTCGGACCAAAGAACGCAAAGCAAGTGGCCGCTGAAATAATACTGATAAAGCAGAGACCTGGCCCTTGATGGTACTCAAGGCCAGCTTCATCTCTAATCCCATCTGTAGAAAATCAAGGATTCTACCTATGACATATTTCCTGGGATGCCAACCTCTGGATTCACACCAGGTTATATAAGCCTTCCAGACTCTATGATAAATCATCCTGGAAGCTGGCTTCCTTGCATTAATCAAGGTAGATATGACAGGACCTGAGAGCCCACGACTCTTCAGAACGTGGGTCTCAATAGCCAAACCGTCAAATTTAGCGTTTGTAAGGCAGGATGGAACACTGGACCTTGAGATAACAGGTCTGGGCGTTCCGGTAGTGTCCACGGGGAACCTACCGTCATCCTTACTATTTCTTCATACCAAGTCCTTCTGGGCCAAGCGGGGGCCACCAGAAGTACCGACTTCCTTTCCTGCCTGATCCTGCGAAGGAGTCGTGGTAGTAGCAGAATAGGCGGGAATGCGTAAATCAGTGAGAACCGATGCCACGGAATCACCAACGCATCCGTCCCGCATGCAAGAGGATCTTTTGTCCTTGCCACAAATCTGTCTATCTTTTTGTTGAATCGGGATGCAAAGAGATCTACATCTGGAACCCCCCATCTTTGGCATATGGCCCAAAAGACGTCGGGATGCAGAGACCATTCCCCTGGAAGTAACTGCTGGCGACTTAGATAGTCCGCCTGCCAATTTTCTATTCCCGGGATGAAAACTGCCGATATGCATGGCACATGCATCTCTGCCCAGACTAAGATCTGGTTCACCTCTTTTTGAGCAGCTCGGCTCCGGGTGCCTCCCTGATGATTGACATAAGCCACTGCTGTGGCATTGTCGGACTGGATCCTGACCGGACAACCCTGTAGCCTGATAGTCCAGGCTTTTAGAGCTAGATGTATCGCCCGGATCTCCAGAATGTTGATGGTTAAGGTCCTCTCTGTCTTGGACCATACCCCTTGGACCGCAGCCTGTTCCAGAACTGCTCCCCAACCTGACAGACTGGCATCTGTTGTTACCACCATCCAGGTAACCGGTAGAAAGGATTTCCCCTTCTGCAGGTTTTCGGGTATGAGCCACCAATTGAGGCTCTGACGCACCGCATGCGACAGGTGCATCGGAAAGTCTAATGCCTGAACCTTCTTGTTCCAGGTCGACAGAATACTGTGTTGCAGCATTCTTGAGTGAAACTGAGCATAGGGAACTGCTTCGAATGAAGACACCATCTTCCCTAGTAGCCTCATACAAAGGCGGACTGAGGGACCCTTCTTGGTCCTTACTGTCAGAATCAGCTCTCTCAAAGCAGTGATCTTTGCCTGGGGTAGAAATATTTTCTCCTGGCTTGTATCTATAATCAGACCTAAATACTCCAGTCTTCTTACTGGTTTTAGGAAAGACTTTTCTAAGTTGAGGATCCAACCCAGGTGTTCTAGATACCTGACCGTGGTCCTCAAGTTTCCATTCAAAGAGGCTACCGACCGGTCTATCAAGAGCAGGTCGTCTAGGTATGCTATGACAGCTATACCCTGAGCCCTTAATCTGGCCAGAGGAGGAGCCAAGATCTTTGTGAACACTCGAGGTGCAGTGGCTATCCCGAAAGGCAGAGCCACAAACTGGAAATGGCGCCCTCCTACCTCGAAGCGCAGAAACTTCTGATGAGCAGGAAAAATGGGCACATGCAGATATGCATTTCTGATGTCTATTGATGCCAGAAATTCTCCTCCCTGCAGGGTGGGAACTACTGTTCGAATTGATTCCATGCGGAAGGATTGAATCCTTAGGAATCGGTTCAGATCCCTTAAGTCCAAAATGGGCCTGACATCCCCATTTGGCTTTTGGACCGTAAAAAGGTTGGAATAGAAGCCCAATCCCTGGTCCTTTGCGGGAACTATCATAATGACCTCCTGCGACAAAAGTCGCTCTAACGCTAGAAGGAGCGACTGCTTCTTCTCTGGGTCTCTGGGAACATTTGATCTGAGGAACCGAGGAGAAGGGAATTCCTGAAACTCCAGCTTGTACCCTAAGGTTACCGTGGAGACTACCCATCTGTCCTGGAAGTCCTCGTGCCAGAGCTCTGAGAACTGTCGCAGTCTTCCCCCCACTCGAGTGAGCGGGGGCGCCCCCTCATGCAGAGGTCTTAGTGTTTTGCCTAGTAGGCTTCTTTCCCCAGGACTTCTTTTGTCCCTGGGGTTGACTCTTGTCTCTGGACCCCGATGGAGGCGGCCGTCGAGACTGCCTGGAGGCTGAAGCCCCCAGCGCTGGGGAAAGAGTCCGTTTGAAAGAGGGACGCTTACTCTTCTTCTTGACAGGTAAGAGAGTGCTTTTCCCACAAGAGATTCTCTTGATATAGTTATCCAAGTCCTCTCCAAACAACCTTGCACCACGAAATGGAAACCCAGCCAGTAGGTTCTTACATGGTGCTTCGGCTGACCAATTTTTCAACCATAGGATTCTACGTATATGCACCAACCCCAGTGAAAGACGGGAGGTTTGCACGATAGAATCTCTAATGGCGTCAACCACAAAGCATAAGGCCGCTGGAAGGTTAGCAAACCCCTGGGCCTGCTGTTCAGGTAATACTTTGATGACCTGCTTAACATGGTCTCTTAAGTATTGACAGACTCCAATCGCTGCTACTGCAGGTTGGGCCACTGATCCTGCTAAGGAGAAAACATCCTTCAATAGGGATTCCATCCTTTTATCTACAGGATCCCTGAGCATCTGAGCATTGTCTACAGGACAAGTCAGGCTATTATTTACGGAGGAAATGGCGGCATCAATAGCCGGTATTCCCCACATTTTAATAAACTTTTCTTCCATCGGATAAAGTGTTGAAAACTTTCTCGGCGGAAAAAAACGTTTGTCTGGGTGATCCCACTCAGAATAAATAAGCTTTTCAAGTAAAGTATGAACAGGAAAAGCATGTGCTGCTTGGAAAGGTTTCAGTGACCCCAAAGCAGAAGAGGATTCTTTAGCAGTTTCAGGTATGGGCAACTTAAATGTGGAGCGGACCAATCCAGTGAGGATCTGCACTAAGACTTTCTCCTCTTGGGAAGTCGCAGAAGGTCCCTCTCCACCTGAATCCTCCGAAGAGGAATCATCCATCCCATCCCAATCCTCTGAAAGGGATTCATCTCCTTTATCCCAGAACTCCTCTGTCTGAGGGTCTTGGGGAACAGAGGAAAGCCTAGTGCGTTTTCTTCCACTGAGTGAAGACGTAATCACGGCCATTAATCTTTCCTCTAGACCATTAATGGTTGAGGAAAAAACCTCTTGTGTAATATATACAGGGGCTGAAGTGCCAGAAGCAGGTGTAGCCCCTGACCCCGATGGCTCTCCCTGGCTAGCCGTCCCTGGCCCATCTTTAGGGGGGGAGGATGCTGCCGACAGGGGGCCCTCAGAACCTGAACGAGATCCCCTAGTGTCTCTGGTTCCTGGGGTGCTTGAACCTCTTCTACCCATAGTGCAAAGCAACAAGGTGTGAGGTATACAAATGAACACTGCCCGCTGAGCGATGTAGTCTGGCTAAAAGCCTTGCTACCCAATGCTCAGTCTGGTGTTACTTCAGTAAATGCTGCCTAGGAGAATGCCTGTGTCCCACCTTACATGCGACCGTCAGCTCTGTGTCTCTCAGAAGGCTGAGTGCACCTGTACAGAGTGCCTTTAATAGCCTGCAGCTGGCCTGAGTGGGAGTCTAAGCACTCTGTGCTGACATCCCGCCCCCTCCTCTACCGCCCCCCCCCTCGAGTTTTGAAAAAAACGAGCGCTTCCCGCACTGCCGACTCTCCTGTCATGCTTCTGGAGAAAAGGCTGGGGATGGGGGGGGGGGAAGGAGGGAGACTGGTAACAAGATCTGCCTGAACGGCTATCTTCAGAGATGGTGGCCATTAGGCCGCAGAGCCCGGGTGGTATAAACACTTTCTAGACCCCTGTGCCCCCTCTCTAGCCTGGGGGGAACATTCAAACATGAGAAATGCCCCTTTCCACCTTACCTGCTTGCAGCCTGCTTTGAGATGCTGGCACATAATCAGCACTGAACACCTGAGACAGTCAGTCAGCATGTGTAGGTTTGTGCTCTTGGCAGCCCCCGGTGGTCACAATAGGCATAGCATGCATTTACCTTAAAGGAGAAAAGCCACTAGAACTCAAAAATTCTGTGGAATCTCCTCTTACCTTATCCAGCCGCAGGGTGCTGTTTACACAGACCCAATCTTCACCTCTCATGGTGGGCTCCGTTTGAAAAAACCGTCAGAGACTGGGGCCCCATCAGTAGGGGGATCCAACAGTTCTGGGACCGTAAAGCACCTCGCCAGAAATTAGGAAGTTTAAAGCCATTTTCTGATCTGCGGGGTCCAGCTCTCTAAAAAGAAAAGCATTACGGGTAAAACCTCATTTCTTCGGACACGAGGCCCGGGTACCATTCAATTCGGCCATGAAAAGACACTTTGAATGGATCCGGTTCGCCTGGCTTGCCCCAGTATAGGATCTTAGGATATTCCCTTTGGAGCTCAGCACAGGACATCTTTACACGTCCATCACCTAAGACACTGGCGTAAAAACTGAGGTATCCCTGCAAGGGGGAGGGATTATATAGGGGGTTGAACTTCCTGATAGGGTGTGCCAGTGTCCAATCACCAGTGATACCTATATAACCCATCAGTAATTACTGTGGCTCTGTGTCCCGTGATGTTCGAGAAAGAAAGTACACTTTAAAAAAACATAAAATCTGCTGTATGAAGTCCACATATCTACAGTATACTTCTCCAGTCGTACAGGGCAATGACATCAGCTTAAAAATTGATTAAACTGTGGACGTAGTGGTGGTCACTGTTGAGCAGTAGGTATTGAGCTTGCAGCCATATCCGTTGTGACCTGACCCCGAGTCCAAGGAATATCTTGAACAAGCTCCTATACCACCTCACAGTGCGCAAAGCATAACTGGCCAGTAGGATGTTTTCAGAAGGCAGAACTTTCCAGGAATGCCTCTCCCTGTGTCCCGTCAACTTTATTATGCGACACGACAGGGGGCATGTGGAGAGCCAATAACTTCTTTGCCATCCAATACATCCACCTGGAGCTTATTGGGAAGCACATTTATGCTGCTGTGAAAAAGTATTTGCCCACGTTCTGTTTTTTTTGTTTTTTGCATACTGTCACACTTAAATGATTCAGATCATCAAAAAAGTTTAATATTACAAAATGTAGTTTAAATGACAATGTGATTTCAAAGTTGCAATTTATGTATATATTGATATTGCTATATTTGAGGTATTACTATATCAACTAGTTAATGATTTTGAGTTATATTTATTTGATGTTTTATGTATTTCAGCAAATTTGTTCCATGCTCCTGAAGAAGCGCTATGGTATGTAACATGTTGAGCGAGTGCTAGACACCCATTATCCATAACTACATATCTCCTCCTTGACAACAAAGTAACTTATGGTGGAATGACTGGTATTCTATCCTCATATAACTTGTTTACATGATACTGAGCTATGTATGGAGTGTATAACTGTAACTGTATCTCTATGAACTGATTTCTGTATTTGCTTCTTTTTTCTCTTGTTTTTAATACAATACTTTATATATTTAATAAAATTCCATTTTTAATTATAAAAAATTGATTATTGTGCCTATAAGGTCCAAGCCCAGATTTATCTCTATACCTAACAATGATTTCGGGACGTGGCACTTAGTATGTTATTTGTATCCACATTACCACTATGTGTTGATACCTGATTGATTCAGTGTCATTTATTAAGCCTGCAAACTTGCTTGGCCCTATGTAAAAAACAAGTTATTACCCATTAACTAATTTTCCAGGAATGTTCCAGGGCGGCTTACAGACAGACAGAGAGGGGGTGAGAGGGAGGGAGAGAGAGAGAGAGGGGCTCCTCCTACCTAGCACAGGAAACACAAGATCCACATTATAAAAGACAACCCACAGGCAGTATCCCCTCAGTATTAATAAATAACCGAAGGCACAGATAAAACAATAAAAAAATCCCATTAGTGCAGCGAGTTTAGGATTACATCATTAGACTTATAAAAACAAAGGAGGGAACTGACGCTTTCCTGGAAAATTAGTTAATGGGTAATAACTCTTGTTTTCCCAAGTCATCTTCCATGACAGCTTACAGAGAGGACAAAATAGAACTATCTGATCAGGGCAGGACCACAGCTTTAAAGCGGAGTTCCACCCTAAAGTGGAACTTCCGCTCATCGGATTCCTTCCCTCCTCCGGTGCCACAATTGGCACCTTTCAGGGGGGAGGGGGGGGGGTTGCAGATACCTGTCTAATACAGGTATCTGCAGCCACTTCTGGGCTTAGACAGCGGCAGAATATCAGCAAATTCCCGCCCCCCCCTCCCCCCTGTTGTGTTCTGGGAAACACAGTTCCCAGAACACAACGGGGACCAGTGCAGTGACGCAGCGCGACTCGAGCATGCGCAGTAGGGAACCGGGCAGTGAAGCCGCAGCGCTTCACTGCCCGATTCCCTGACCGAGGATGGCGGCGGGGGCAGCTGAGAGCCGAGCGATTGATCGGCTTCGGCTGCCGACATCGCTGGACCCTGGGTCAGGCAAGTGTCCATTTATTAAAAGTCAGCAGCTGCAGTATTTGTAGCTGCTGGCTTTTAATATTTTTTTTTAAGGTGGAGCTCCTCTTTAAGCACCTTCCTCCCAACAGCCTGTTTCTGATTAGAGAACAGGCCTGGTGGGTAATGTTTATGAAGGTTTGGAAACTGGACCCGGATGCGGTTTTACAGATCTGGGGAGGAGAAGCGCTGACATTTCCAGCCCAAGAAATGGCCCCTGCTCTGTCTGAATGAGATTTGATATTTTCCAGGAGGAAACAACAATGATGCCTGGTAGGCTTCCATCATTGCACATTTCAATCACCTTGTGATAGTAATATTTTGACGCCTTCTTGCCTTTATCTGGGCTCCAGAACAGAACAAGCAAACTAGAGGTTGATCTCCAATCTATAGGTCTCTTTAAATCTCAACCAACCTAATGTTAATTCAATGAGATACCCATGGACATTTAGATAATAGGCCCTAGTAATTATCCAGCGAGATTTCTGCCCAAAGAGTCTTTCATATCGCTGTGGAGGAATTTTGGCACACTCTTCTTTGCAGAATTGTTTTAAATCAGCCATGTTGGAGAGTTTAAAAGCAAGAATAGCCTGTTTATGGTCATGCCACAGCATCTCAATTGTATTTAAGTTCGGACTTTGACTACCCCACTCCAAAACCTTAATTTTTTTTTTTTTTTTTGGGCCATTCAGAGGTGGACTTGCTGGTATGTTTTGGATCACTGTCCTGCTACATAACCCAAGTGCACATGAGCTTGAGGTCACAAACTGAAGGCAGGACATTATCTCTGCAAAGCAGCCCCAGACTATCACACTAGCGCCGCCACGTTTGACTGCTGGTATGATGTCCTTTTTTATTTAATGCTGTGTTAGTTTTACGCCAGATGTATCGGGAAGCACACTTTCCAAAAAGTTAAACTTTTGTCTCATCGGTCCACAGAATATTTGCCCAAAAGTCTTAGGGATAATGAAGATATTTTTTGGCAAATGGGAGCCTCTGTGTTCTTTTTGGTTAGCAATGGCTTTCGATTTGGAACTCTCCCATAGATGCCATTTTTGCCCAGTCTCTTTCTTGTTGAATCATGAACACCTACCTAAACTGAGACAAGTGAGGCCTGCAGTTCTTTAGATGTTGTTCTGAGTTCTTTTAGGACCTCCTAGATGAGTCGACGTTGTGCTCTTCGGGTAATTTTGGTAGGCTGGCCACTCCTGGAAGGTTCCCAACTGTTCCAGGTTTTCTCCATTTGTGTATAATGGCTCTCATGGTGGTTCACTGGAGTCCCAAAGCCTTAGAAATGGCTTTGTAACCCTTTGCAGACTCTTACATGTCAATTACTTTGTTTTCCATCTGTTCTTGAATTTCTTTAGATCGTGGTATGATGTGTTGCTTTATGAAATCTTTCATTATGCTTTACTTTGTCAGACAGCTTCTATTTAAGTGATTTCTTGATTCAACAGGTCTGGCAGTAATTAGGCCTGAGTGTGGCAAGTGAAACTTAACTCAGCTTTCCAAAAAATGTGGTTAATCACAGTTCAATCATGATTTAGCAAGGGGGAGCAATTACTTTTTTACAAAGGGCCAGGCAGGTTTGGACAGCTTTTTTCCCTTAATAAACTAAATCATATTTTAAAAACTGTGCTTTGTATTTACTAAGGTTATCTTTGTGTAATATTAAAATTTGTTTGATGATCTGAATCATTTAGGTGTGCAAAATATGCAAAAAGAAAAAAAAAAAACAGGAAAGGGGCAAATACATTTTCACTTTTGTGTATGTTAAAAGGTTTTGATAGGAAGCCGAACCTGATGGCAGCCTAAGCTCTCAGCTCCCTAAGCCCACAGCACTAACGGCGACTTTCGGGGTATTTCTACTGCACCCACATGGGCAAATCTAGGACCACTCGATCCTCCAGACCTAGGGGATCATCCCTGCCCCCTCCGGGGACCTCCACGGACCTCCGCTCCTATTTCTCTCAGCCCGGAATATCCCAGGACGAGGAAGCCAATATGGCGCCGGACACTCCGGACCGCATGCAGAGGAGTCCCGCCCAGCCCTCACAGCCAGCGTACATAGAGAAGCGGCCCTCTGAAAACTCGCTGCGAGGCACAGAGACTCTCCAGGGTACGGCATCCAGCATGGGAAGGGTGAGTCCCCAACAGCTCCCAGATATCCCCACAGAGCGGACACTTGGATCCCGGCCCGCCACGCCGCCCGTCTCCCCCACGCACTACACTCAGTGCTCGGCGGCCTTCCCGAGGCTTCTGAGGACGGCTCCGGAGCCGCCCTCACAGACTATGGAATCAGTGTCCACAGACTCCTCGGACATTTCCCGGGACTTCCCCCCCCTGCCAAGTCATGCGGGCCCGCAAGCTGGAACCCACAGCCTCCCTGATGGCCTACACGAGGGAGCCTGGGCAGGGGTTATCACCTCCCCCCCTCCCAAAACGCAGAGACTGTCCCGCTCCAGGGACCCCAGTCTACAGCAGCAGCATAAAATCACAGCCCCGTCTTATGCACAGAAGGCCAGTACCTCACCCTCCCCCCCAGCAGAGGACCTTAACACCAGACCCCTTCCACATCAGCAGCAAACAAGGGCATGCATGGATTCATGGGACCCCTCAGCAACTGGAATGCAGTTCATTCAGGGAGCAGATGCTTTACCACCGCATTCCCCACCACGTGTGTCCTCCCCTTCTCCCCACTACTACAGTCCTGCACAGGATCCTTACTTGCCCCCGCACATGCCCCAACAATGGCAAACCTATCTGCAAGCCATGCCTACTAAGGAGGACTTCAGACAACTAATTGAAGACGTGAAATCCACGTGTCGCACGGAAATTCAAGTACTTCAAACGGGCCTTAAACATTTGGCAGACAGAGTGGAAATGGCCGAAGAAGAAATACAAGAAACGAAACTAGCGGTCCACAGAACACAACTCCAAGGAGCAGACCACAGAGCAATGCTGAGAGATATGCAGAGACACGTGGAAGACCTGGACAATAGGGGGCGCCGCAATAACATTCGGGTACGAGGCATTCCAGAATCAGAAAGCACAGAAGATCTGCAAGCAATCCTGCAGTCTGTCTTCAACAATCTTACTGGGGACCCCCCCTCTAAACATATTGAAATGGACAGAGCCCACCGAGCGCTTAGGCCCAAAGGCGCCACCTCCAAACCAAGAGACGTTATATGCAAAATCAGCTCCTACCCTCTTAAAGAGGAAATTATGAGGCAGGCACGCCTGGCACGTAAAGTAACTTATGCGGATACCCAGATACAATTGTACCCTGACCTATCGTGGATAACCCTGCAAAAACGTAGACTCCTCCAACCGCTCCTACAACTTCTCCAGAAAGAAGCCATTATCTACAGATGGGGCTTTCCTTTTAGCCTCACGGCAAAACACCAAGGAAAATCCGCAGTACTGCGATACCCAGAAGATCTTCGCACATTTTGTGACACGCTTGAGATAACAGCTCCACAACTACCGGAGTGGGATATAGTTGCCACTCCCCCACCGCCGCCCGTTACCTGGCAAAAGGTGCCTGCATCCAACCGGCCCAGGAACTCTGACACTCAACGTAAATCCGCCAAGCACAAGGCCCGCTGAATAGCGTTTCCGGCAACAACATACAGTTCAGAGACTCGAGTACCTAGACTCAGTAGATAGAAATGTTTAACTAGCATATGGTCTGTTAGACCCCCTAGAATATCTTGCTTGATTATACCCCTACGCCCAACTACAGTTTACTATTATGGGCTAGTCTTAGAAGAGCCCTGAGAGGACAGGCACTGAAGCCACTGTCCATCACTCCCCCTCCCCCTTTTCTATTGTTTCTAACCCTCGTTGGTTGGACACGAGTGCGTAGTATTAGGCTGCGCACAGTCTGAAAAATTATAGTTGACGGGACGCGGGCTCCTGGGCGTGCCCCTATACCCGCCCTATCCGGGATGGGGGTGGGGGTTCACACGGAGGTCCGCTCTAGTCCAGGCCTGTTGGCCGTTTATAGATGGAATATAGGGTTGAATCTGTGTTATTTTTATGCACTAAATGTACCTCTCTCTTCTTCCCATCTCTCCTTCTTTTTCCAACTTTCCAGCCATCCTACCTCGTACATGGATTTGTGCATGAAGATTCCTGGTCTCCTCCCGGAGGGTGCCCACTCTGAACCTGGGGTCCTAAAGGTTAACAACCCATCACCGGGTAAGCGCACATTCCCACACACCTATCCACCAACACCATGACCAAGGTATTATCATTAAATGTACATGGATTGAACTCCAATAGAAAAAGACATCTGGCGCTGAGGGAGTTTAGACAATCGGGAGCTGATATTGTTATGGTCCAGGAGACCCATTATAATAAAGAGGGCTCGTTTGCATTCGCATCCAGATATTATTCCCAAATATACATCGCATCGGGTAATCGCAAAAAAGCTGGGGTAGCCATACTTTTTAAACGGGGGGCCCCCTTCACCTGCGTGACCCAATATAGGGATCCAAACGGCCACTTCATAATCTTGAAAGGTCTCTGGCAAACACAAGAACTGACGCTGTGTGCGATATACGCCCCCAATGTTAATCAGCATAGATTCCTATCTAAGGTACTTTCACGAATTTTTAAGTCCACCCCCAAGGTCCTTATTCTGGGAGGTGATTTTAACCTCATTCAGTCGACTACTGCGGACCGCCAGGCCATAACCCCTCACGCTCCTTCACCTAGATCCCATAGAGACTCGAGACTATTCAGACAAATTACCAGAAGATACGCACTTTTTGATGCATGGAGGGCTCTCTGCCCACAAAGCCGACAGTACACGTTCTACTCGGCACCCCATCGTACACACACCCGCATTGACTATTTCTTTGTTAATAACTATACACTAAAACTGACACGCAAAGCACAAATAGGCCCCATTTCATGGTCGGACCATGCACCCATCTTGATCACACTAGATCTAGAGAGCCCAATCCGTAGACCCTATAATTGGAGACTGAACACATTTCTCCTCCAACACCAACCAACCCTAGCAGAATTAACCTCTACGCTCAAGCATTATTTTCTAGAAAACTCCAATCAGGAAGTCTCACTCCCTATACTTTGGGAGGCCCATAAGGCGGTCCTTAGAGGTAAATGCATAGCAACTTCATCAGCATTAAAAAAAGACGCCTTAGTAGCCAAAGTAAAAACAGAACGGGAACTCAGAACACTCGAAATCCAGCTCCAGACAAACCCCACAATCTCTACCTTAAAGAGAATAACTGACCTCCGCACAACTCTCCGTGACCTAGCTATGGGACAGGTAGAGAAAGCTCTGACGAGACTGAAACAGAGGTTCTATGACAAAGGGAACAAGGCACACTCTCTCTTAGCCAACAAATTACGGGAGAGATCCCATATGCAATCCCCGAACCAAATTAAAAATAAAATGGGACAGCTATTATCACACCCTGAAGACATTGCATGCACATTCGCGGACTTTTACCAGAAACTATACAACAACCCGGACATACCCACTAATCCTCCCTCCACGGACCTGACCCACACGATGAAACAATATTTAGAACAAAGTGGAATTCCCCATCTCCAATCAACCGACCTGATAGCACTTAATGCCCAGATCACAGAGGAGGAAATAGAGCTTACCATTAAAAATTTACCGTCCCATAAGGCCCCGGGCCCGGACGGTTTCCCGTACGAATACTATAAAGCATTTCTTCCTATATTACTCCCCCATCTCAGTAGACTGTTCAACGCCTTCCTTCAAGATACCCAAATACCCCTGGAGATGCAGAAATCCTTTATCACCCTAATCCCCAAACCGGATAAAGACCCATCTATATGTGCAAACTACAGACCCATTGCGTTGCTAAATTCTGACTTAAAATTTTTTACCAAACTTCTATCCAACCGACTGAATATGATTTTACCATCACTAATCCATAAGGACCAGGTGGGATTTGTACCAATGCGGCAAGCAGGAGATAACACTAGAAAAGTGATAGACCTAGTGGAAGTGGCGAACAGGGATGGCGCCCCTTCTATACTACTAGGTCTAGACGCTGAAAAAGCATTTGATCGGCTGGGGTGGCCGTTCCTGTTTGCCACGTTGACCCATATGGGCTTCCGAGGCCCCTTCCTGCGGGCAATAAAACACTTATATTCTAACCCCTCCTCACAGGTCAGGACTCCCTTCGCCCTTTCAACATCATTCACAGTATCAAACGGCACAAGGCAGGGATGTCCGCTTTCACCTCTATTGTTCGCACTATGTGTAGAACCCCTAGCGGCCTCCATCAGGAATAATTTAAACATACGAGGAATAACGGTTAGAGACAAGGAGTTTAAGATCTCCCTCTTTGCTGATGACATAATACTCACCCTGACCCAACCCCACATCTCCCTCCCGAATCTACACGCTGAACTGGACCGTTTCCGCGTCCTTTCAGGATACAAAATTAATGCTTCAAAATCAGAAGCTTTACCCATTAATCTCCCGGAAGCAGAACTGGAACTCCTGAAATCCAACTACAACTATAATTGGCAGACAACAGCCCTGAAATACTTAGGGACCAATATCCCCCCAAAATTTAATACCCTGTACCAAGAGAACTTTCCTCCCCTCTATGCTAACATTAGATCCCTCCTGCTCCAATGGAAAAAACATCGTATCTCCTTATTAGGACGAATCGCGTCAATAAAAATGACCATTCTTCCGAAACTTTTATACCTTTTCCAAACACTCCCTATACCCATACCACTCAAACATCTAAAAAAGCTCCAAACAGACTTACTCCACTTTGTATGGAATTACAAAAGGCATAGGATCTCAAAAACAGTGCTGATGGCGTCGCGCAGTGAGGGGGGTCTTGCCTTCCCGAATATAGTCAAATACTACCAAGCGACACAGCTGAGAGCTGTGGCATCATGGTTTACGCAAAAATCATATAACAAATGGACAGAGATAGAAAAGCTATGGCTAGCTCCAATACACCCGAACAGTCTACTATGGAATGCGGATGCGGACGTAGCCCCGGAACGCCTGCTGGGCCCCATGCTCATGTTAAAGAGAGCGTGGCGCACATTGGCTAAATCCAGTAAACTAATCTCGGAGAAATCAACTCTGACTTCTTTTATGTGTAACCCCAAGGTGCCAGATAGTCTCACACGCCAGATGTCACACCCCTGGTCCTCCAGGAGTTTGTTCCATTTTGGGAGTATAGTAGATCCTAGAACCCGTAGGCTCTTGTCTTTCTCAGATCTGCAGGCCAAACACGATATACCAAAACAAGCATTCTATGGGTATCTACAAATAAGACACTATGCGCTAACCATAGCCCCTGATCTACAATTTTCACCCCCATCCCCGTTCGAAACCATTATTCTAGCAGGCAATACACAGAAGGGAATTATATCAGAGATCTATAAAATCTTGAACACCATCTCCCTAGAGGAACAAAGTAAGCATTACTACATGCTTAAGTGGGAAAAGATCCTAGGGGAAGACATCACATTAGCACAGTGGCAGACAATATGGAACCAAGCAGCGAAGAGCTCAATGTGCACGCTGTATAAAGAAAACACATATAAAATCCTCTACTTTTGGTACATGACCCCAGATGTACTACACACGATCTTCCCAAATAGCTCAGATAAATGCTGGCGTTGCCAGGGAGCCAAAGGAACCCTTTTGCACGTGTATTGGACCTGCCCACTGCTAGCCCAATACTGGGAGACGGTTAGTCACCTCCTTGCCCACCTCTTAGAAACCGAAGTACAAGCGACTCCAAAATTCTTCTTATTAGGACTATCACCACTTAAAATTTGTAGACCATACAAAAAATTAGTGCGACACATACTTACGGCAGCGCGCTGTCTAATAGCCTTGAATTGGAAACGCACTACCCCGCCTTCAGCTGAAGACCTATACGCTAGAATCAGAGATGTAGAGCTGATGGAGAAAATGACAGCTAGAATCCAAGATAGACTGGAGGCACATAACAGGGTTTGGGAGCTGTGGCACCTCCGGGAGGATCCACCATGACCAGGTAATAAAATCAACTAGAAGGCTATTCTTCTCTTCCCCCTTCTTTCTTTCTTTCTTTCTTTCCTATCCTATATCTAATCCCTATATGCCACAGGTTTATGCAACATTGTTTTCAACTACAAATATCTGTTTTATTTTCATGTTTTTTTTTTTTGTTTCTTTTTTCCTTTTTTATTAGCTCCATTCCAGTCAAGAAGACTGGAATACCAGTTAGTAACTAAATGAAGTTCGCATTTGCTTTCTTGTTTAACATAGGAACTAAAGACAGGTACGCCATACAGGATATATGTTTAAAACTACTTATAGATGCATTGAACAATGTATGTGATTATTCATGTTCCTTTATTCTGTATCACTAAAACTTATAATAAAAATTCGCTATTTGGAAAAAAGGTTTTGATACCATACCGCCCCCTGAATATGTTCACAGACCAGCCACAAATTTGCTGCAGTCCCACTCCCATCCCATCATCAAGAAAGCCATCAGTGGCTTGCTAACAAATTTCCCTGATTGCCTTTTTTTCAATACCACCAAGTAACCGCTGCTTTACTTACCCCAATACCAGAGATCTCATTGTAACAGTTGCAATGTCGCAGGTACCAGGTAACGGTAAAATAGCTGCAGGGACTCTGATTACCTTCCACTAAAAGAAAACAGAGAAGTATGAGAGAAAACAAAGCAAGGTATATTTCTCAAGATTAGTTTGAAGGATCATAGGTCAAACTGTAAAGCCCTGGTGCCCAAACCTGTACCCTTTTGGTGCCTGTCATTCAGCAATTGGTCCCCATAAGTCAGCAGTGGAAGTGATGGTTTTGTAAAGGGTGTATTGGCAGGGACATGCAACATGTCCTCAATTTCTGAAAGACTCTAGTCTTCCAACCACAACTGTAGCTTGTCCGTAAATTCTGACCATTTCTTCCAGAAATACTGCAGTCTCTAACCATCTTCAGTAATATTAGGTATACTAAATATGTGTAGCCCCTTGGTTGACAAACGAGGTATGCAGTTCTCCTCTAGATCTCTTACGTTGACAACCACTGTTCTAAGGGCCGTTCACACAATAAGCAGGGACCTGGTTTTTTTTGCACAAAACAAAGCAGGCCACCACTAATGCACATAGAAAACAATTGTTTCCTATGTGCCCCATTCACACTACAATGCTGTGGTTATATGCAGTGTGAAAAAATACAGAGATGCTGCCTTTTTCTGCGGCACATCAGGTGGCTCCAAACTGCTGTGCAGAGACATGAATAGAGTGTATATGTTTATACTCTCAAAGCTGGCCAAAATTTTTTTTTTTTTTTTTTTTTATTAACTGTTCCAGTGCATCACACAGTGAAACTGAAATCAGCCCACATGCTAAATGAAGGTGTTGTAGTGTGAACAGGCCCTAAAGGGTGCACAGACATTATTGGTTTTGTGCATCTTTAAAATCTCTACAGTCACATATTATTTATAACAAGACATACTACCAACCTTTGCATCCCCTCCACATCAAGAATGTAGTAATGGAAGTGTCAAAAACTTTATTTCCTTAACTTTACGCTACATAAATAGTTATAGTAAATTTTATATTTATATTATACACACTGTAACCTTGAAAGCTGCATCTTTACCTCTCCAACATGTGAAGATAATAAAAAGCAATGCTTTCACATGTTCACACACATTCTTATACACATACACACTTCAAAATGTCTCCCAAGAAACCCTCAATAGATCAATATAGTGCCCTGAGGTTTAAAAAAAGTAGAGCATGCCCCCCCGGATGCTCAAAATTTCACCCTCATAGAAATTAAAACACTGAGTTTTGTGAATGGGTCCCTCTGAATTAGGTATGCTGTTTATCTAAACTTGTCACCAATCACAATACCTCATGAATAGGAATAGTGTGTTCATAATTCTTCCTATCCACCTCAATGATGAGCAACAGGGTGTGGATTCGCACCTCATAATCTAGCAGGATCCACACTCCCCCCTCACTGGCTACCTGCTGCATCTGAATGGGGGTGGACCACACGGAGAGCAGACCATGGTTTTAAAGGATAAGCTCGCCTTTACAAAAAAAAAAAAAATAATAATAAAGGAGTATTTTTTGCTGTTAAAAAAAAGTACATTTATTTATTTATTTTTAAGGAGCCTGTAAAGCATTGCACCCACGATCAACAAATCCTAGGTATAATGCCATGTTCCTTTAGAGTGTCTGTGTAGCTGTCTACTCATACCTCTGATACAGTCAGGCAGTTATTGAATGACAGGAAGCTCAATGAACTAACTAGAGCGCTCATCAGTGCCCTGATAGTTCATTGAGAACTACAAGCCATCAGCCGCAAAGGCAGACAGTACTTGTAGTTCATTGTGTCACAGGGATCTATAAATGAATGACATGGGCATGTAGGCAGATGCTGAACATGTTACACCCTAAATAGGAGTGTAACATGTCCAGAAAAGTGAATGTATCCTTTAAATGTTTGGCTGACTGAATCCAAAATTTGGTATTTCTTGTAAGTGCTAAAGATTGGTAAATCTTGGCATATTTTACAGACTAGAAAAAAAATGAAAAATTTGTATATTCTAGATGCTCACTCTACCTTCTGAGGTAGCATGCTTTGAAATGCGTTGGTTTATTCACAAGAACAATGCCATATTTTTGCAAGATGTTTGCATTCTGATGTTTGGTGGAATAGAGAATGTGAAATTTTATCCTCTTGCCTGAGGAAAGGAACAGCCATCAGCCTTGATTTTAAATGTAGCATTTTTCTTGTTTTTGCAATTTTTGTTCAATAAAAAAAATAAATAAATAAAAAAATCTATATTGAATGTTTAAATTTATCTATATACAGTAGAGGTCGACCAATATTTCGGCCAATATTTGGCTTTTTTTTTACTTAATCAGCATCGGCCGATTGTGCTGATAAAAAAAGCCGATTATAACTTCAGTGTCTTGCAAATGACTTCTGTAATAGAAGTCAATGCAAATTGTCTGAAGTTTTCTTCTCTCCTCCCTGGGCAGCCTGCCAAGTCTAATAAGAAGAAACATTGTATCTTCAGGTTCTTTTATCAATAGACTGAACTCAGTGTGTAGAAGTTCTCAGTTTAACCATTTAAAAACTAAATCTTTTCTGACACTTGTTGCTTACAAGTAAAAATCCTGTATTTTCTGCTAGAAAATCACTTAGAACCCCCAAACATTATATATATATATATATTTTTTAGCAGAGACCCTAGGGAATAACATAGCGGTTGTTGCAATATTTTATGTCATGCGGTATTTGCGCAGCGGTCTTTCAAACGCAATTTTTAAAAAAAAAAAATACACTAATGAAATTAAAAAAAAAAAATAAGCAGTAAAGTTAGCCCATTTTTTTCGTCCAAAAGTTTTGATTACCTGTTTTTGTGTATTTAATATTTAAGATATAGTTATTTTTTTTTTTAACCACTTCCCGACCGCCGCATGACTATGTACGTCCTAAGTTTGAACGGGGATATCGGGGTTATGGCAGCAGCTAGCTGCCATAACCCCGGTATCCCCGTTTTCGTGCGGCGGCCGGCTTTCAGATAAAAGTGGTCCCTGCGGCGGATTCGCCGCGAGATCACTTTTATCGGTGGCGGGAGAGGGCCCCCCCCTCCCGCCGCGATCCGGTGCCCTCCGCCGCTTACCGGAGCCGTCGGTAGCGGCGGAGGCGATCGCGTCCTGTGCCGTGGTGTGTCTGGAGACGAGTGAGGCCAAGATGGCGCTCACTCGTCTCCATGACATGCTGGGCGGAAGCGACGTCAAAACGTCACTTCCGTCCACGCCTCTTAAAGGCATATTTTTTCAAATGTCATTTTTCTAAATGACTTTTTTTTTTTTTTTTTTTTTTTTTATTGCATTTTAGTGTAAATATGAGATCTGAGGTCTTTTTGACCCCAGATCTCATATTTAAGAGGTCCTGCCATGCTTTTTTCTATTACAAGGGATGTTTACATTCCTTGTAATAGGAATAAAAGTGACACAATTTTTTTTTTTTTTTAAACAGTGTAAAAATAAATAAAATATTGTAAAATAAATAATAAAAATAAAAAAAAAATTTTTAAAACCCCCTGTCCCGACGAGCTCGCGCGCAGAAGCGAACGCATACGCGAGTAGCGCCCGCATATGAAAACGGTGGTCAAACCACACATGTGAGGTATCGCCGCGACCGGTAGAGCGAGAGCAATAATTCTAGCCCTAGACCTCCTCTGTAGCGCAAAATATGCAACCTGTAGAATTTTTTAAACGTCGCCTATGGAGATTTTTGAGGGTAAAAGTTTGACGCCATTCCATGAGTGGGCGCAATTTTCAAGCATGACATGTTGGGTATCAATTTACTTGGCGCAACATTATATTTCACAATATAAAAAAAAATTGGGATAACTTTACTGTTGTTTTATTTTTTTAATTAAAAAAGTGAATTTTTTCCAAAAAAAAGTGCGCTTATAAGACCGCTGCGCAAATACGGTGCAAAAAAAAGTATTGCAATGACCGCCATTGTATTCTCTAGGGTGTTAGAAGAAAAACCATATATAATGTTTGGGGGTTCTAAGTAATTTTTTAGCAGAAAAACCTGTTTTAAACATGTAAACACCTAAAATCCAAAACGAGGCTGGTCCTTAAGTGGTTAATCTAAATTATACATACAAGTGAACTAATTGGAGGTTTGTTTTGTTTAATAAATGTTTAAATGTAAAAAATTTTCTGTATCACTTATTACTTAAGGCTGCTTTCACACTGGAGCAGGCAAGCGTTGACGGTAAAACGCTGTTAGTTTTAGCGGCGCTTTACCGTCATTTTAGCGGCGCTATTTGGCTGCTAGCGGGGCGCTAATAACCCAGCTAGCGGCCGAGAAGGGGTTAAATGCACCCCTGAAGCGCTGCTGCCGAAACGCTTTGCAGGTGCTTCGGCAGCGGTACGCATTCATTTCAATGGGCAGGAGTGGTGGAGCAGCGGTATACAACGCTCCAAAGATGCTGCTTGCAGGACTTTTTTTTTTAACATCCTGCCAGCGCATCACCTCAGTGTGAAAGCACTCAGGATATCACACTGATGCCCCGTATACACGGTCGGACTTTGTTCGGACATTCCGACAACAAAATCCTAGGATTTTTTCCGATGGATGTTGGCTCAAACTTGTCTTGCATACACACGGTCACACAAAGTAGTCGGAAAATCCGATCGTTCTAAACGCGGTGACTTAAAACACGTACGTCGGGACTATAAACGGGGCAGTGGCCAATAGATTTGATCTCTTTATTTATTCTGAGCATGCGTGGCACTTTGTCCGTCGGATTTGTGTACACACGATCGGAATTTCCGACAACGGATTTTGTTGTCGGAAAATTTTATATCCTGCTCTCAAACTTTGTGTGTCGGAAAATCCGATGGAAAATGTGTGATGGAGCCCACACACGGTCGGAATTTCCGACAACAAGGTCCTATCACACATTTTCCGTCGGAAAATCCAACCGTGTGTACGGGGCATGAGACTGCAGGGGAGCCGTTTTACAGGCACTTTACAGGCGCTATTTTTAGCCCAAAAGCGCCTGAAAAACGCCCCAGTGTGAAAGGGGTCTAACTGTTAGATTTTATGAGATGAAGGAAAAAAAAAAAGAAAGAAAAAAAATCGCCATCATATATCGGCCATCGGCCACCGCAATTTCTAAATATTGGCATCGGCCAGAGAAAAACCCATATCGGTCGACCTCTAATATACAGTCTATCATAAGTTTTGGCATACAATGGTGCCTAAAAAGTCACACCACAAAAACATAATTTCATAATACTGACATTAATTGGGACGTTGGCAAAAGTCCCTCCATGTTTTTGAAATTTTGCAAGGGTGCCACAACTCTGTCCGCAGTACCCTGCAAAAACGGGTAAAGGTATAAGTAATTGACCATGTAGCTGCGTACACACCTGTGAAACCGATGTCTGGTGGTGAAAAGCCCACAAAGCAGTCACTGCCCTAGTAGAAAGGTCAGTAACTAGAAACTGAGGATCCAGATGTAGGTGCATAAGCCTGAACTATAGTTTGGAGAATCCAACAAGAAATGGTGGTTATAGAGGCCACCTAGCCATTCTGTGACCTGACAGTATCCACAAAGAGGGTATCCATTTGGAAAATGTAGGTCATAACATTTGTATAAACATCACCAACCATGACTACTTCCTGGCAAAGTTGAGCTCCTTCCTTTGAGAAACTGGTTTAGGACAGCATAAGACTACAATATCCCTGCTTGAGTGAAAAGAGGATGCCACCTTGGGCAAAGTATGGTTTGTCCAAGACCAGATATCGAGGCAAGCAAGACAAGGCTATTAAGTCCAAAATTCTCCAAGCCAAAACCACCAAAAAGTTGGAAAGAATCAACAAATAGGTATGGGAGCAAGAGGTAGACTCCTGTGCATCAGACCTGGCTTACAGACAGTCAAGCTGTTAAAACCAGAGCCTGTAAAGCAGGGTGGAAGATTGCTCCTTGAGACAGAGGAGCTGTGCAAAGAGGAATGTGCCAGGGAGCATCTAAGACCAAACAAACTACCACCACATACCAGGACCAAGCAGGCCATTTGCAATATGGCCAGAATTACCCAAATCTCCACAGTAGAAGCTTTATCAGATTAAAAACTTCCAGCCCAGGGATCCTTAGTCTTGGCTACAAACCTGTCCACTTTGCAGTTAAGGCAAGATACCAAGATCTGCCAGCATCTGGCAACCCCCACAACAGGCACAACTAATGGCAAGTTTTCTAATGGAGAGACCACTCTTCTTGATTCAGGTCTAGAAACTTAGAAAGACAGCCTGATAATAATTCACGCCTGAAATTTATACCACAAGGGGATCCAGAGCAATTATTTTCCTGCCAACTGCAAGAAGTGGGACACCGCCAGAGCTTCGGCCTCCCCCTTTGTAACTCCTCAGTGGTTAAACAAGAGTGTCATGTAGTTGTCAGACTGTACCCTTAATAGGTACCCTTCCTGGAGGTAGTCTGGCGCAGGACTGATTGCCTGAAGTTCCAGAACATAGATGGCTTGACCAGGCTTCTTCTAGGGCGTGGGTGCCCAACCTGTGGCCCTCCAGCTGTTGCGGAACTACAAGTCCCATGAGGCATTGCAAGGCTGGCAGTTACAAGCAGGACTCCCAAAGGACAGAGGCATGATGGGACTTGTACTTTCGCAACAGCTGGAGGGCCACAGGTTGGGCACCCATGTTCTAGGGTGAAAGACTCTGAGCAGAGAGGTGATCCAGTACACCTGCCCTGCTCATTGAGCAGGCATTCATTTTCATGATCTCCTGGTGAAAAAGGAAGAAAAGACTGCCTAGCAATCAGCAGTAGTAAGTAAACACACCAAAATAGAGAAGCATTGCATAGATGACTTGGCCTGATCTCCCTGTCCAGGAAGTATGGAGACTTGTTCTTGAACTCGAGTATGGTGTTGTGCATAAGGGGCTAACCTGAATGAGACCCAGAACGTACATGCAACAACAGATCTGATGCCTAGCTGCGTGAGCACAAGAAACAAATGTGGGATTGAAGCTTCTGGTGGGTAGGACCAAACCCAGGAACTCCAGGCAGAAATACAGTACAAGAACATTTAAGGTTGAAAGTCCATTCAAATTCTTCCCAGGTCCAGAAGAACATAAAGAGATTGAATCCCAGGGCAGAAAAACATTCGGCTCGAAGCAGCAGGACATTCCAACCCTTGGTGAATACCCATGGGGAGATGCCAAGCCAAAAAGAAGGGTCACAAACTAGTAATGGTTCAGGGGAATAGCAGATGACCAGTGCGTATGGTAAAGTTTAAGGCTGGATTCACACCTATGCAGTTTTAGTGCTTTTTGCATTTTGCAGATTTGAACTACAGTCCATTTAACATGGTTTCCTATTGAACACGTTCTGTAGTGCAAATCTGCAAAATGCAAAAAGCACTAAAATGCATAGGTGTGAATCCAGCCTAAGTATCCTGCAATAGAATGAGAAACAGGTCCCCCAATGAAGAAAGCCCACCACCAATTGAAGAGACTCCGTCCTAGGTTTGCACACTCTGAGGACATTGAGTCCCTTGAGGTCTAGGATTGGCCAGATCTCATTCATCTTTGGGACAGTAATCCGATTTTAATTAATTCCTTTGAAAATTTTCCACGGAATGAAATGGAACATCTACCTTGCATTTGCTTAAGACACAGTTCACACTGGATGAGGTGCGGGGCCCACATGCGATCTGAACAAGAATTGCACCGCGTGCCTGTTTAAATCACATGCGATTCTGCAGCAGTGCGATTTGAGCTGTTCATTCTGTATGGCTCAAATTGCACCGCATTCACACCAAATTCGTGTATGACCCTTTTTTGCTGCACAAGAATCGGATGGCATGGGTGTTCACACCCATACGATCCAATTCTGCAAATTGCACTGCGTTTTGTGAACCGATTTCGGGGTTTTGTTAACATACACACTCACAGAGGTTCGCTTGAACGGGGTGCGATTTTGATGCAGTGCAGAAACCGCACAGAACTGCTGCGAATTCCGCACCGCATCAGTGTGCACAGGGCCTGAAGGAGTGAGATTCTTCTACAGGAATGATTGTGGACTTGGTTAGCCCAAAAACAGTCAAATCCACCACAGGGGAAGACATTCATTCTTAAAGAACCCCACCTCATAGCAAACTAAAAAAGTTTCTGCAAGGAGAATGTCTGCTTCCAGTATTTGCAAACAAAATAATTGAAAATGTAGTAATAGGAAAAATAAGGAAAAAACACTTGCAGAACCCTTAAGCTGGTCATAGATGGGTAGCACACAAAACAAAAATTTGAGCTAGATGAATGAACTGATGAATGATGAATGTGCTCAAATCGACTATTGGTATCCAATTCTTTACAGGAAAAAAAAAAAAAAAACCAAACGGTCATGTTGGGAAAAAAAAAAAAAACAACCTTTAAAATATAATGCATCTGTCAAAAGCTTAACCCAGATCGAACAAAAAATATACTTTAAAGTGTTTGTAAACCTAAATTTTTTATTTTTTTTTTTATCAAACCAGGTTTTATTGATCAACTGGTGCATACATAATATGCTTGTGGTAACACATGAACATGGTAACATTACATTAATTGTTGTTAGTTCAGTATTTATGATATTGAGTACACAAAACTTGTCGTGTGAGGATATTCATATAATGTATTCATATACATTTGACACGTGCAACTACACATCTAAACTCACAAACGAGATATCACCTTATAACCATTTAGTTACGTTAGACACAGGTAGCAGATTCCTGTAGCCAACGATCCCATATCTTATTGTACTTGGCAGGGCAACCCCTATTAATATATATGCATTTCTTATTCGGTAATGTATTATTCACCTCCACCTTCCATTCCACTATTTTAGGAGGCGCTTGTCTCATCCATTTTTTGGCTATAACCTTTCTTGCTGCAAAGAGTGTTTCATGTAGAAATGTTTTGGTGTATTTGTCAATTGTATCTGGAATTATACCTAGGAGGCATTGTTTTGGGTCTAGGGCTAAGGGTGAGCCCATTGTGTCATGTAGAAATGTCACAATTTGTTCCCACAGGCCTTGAATCTTAGGGCATGTCCAGATCAAGTGGAAAAAAGTGCCCGTCTCCCTTCCACACATCTGACATGTGGTGGGTTGTGTGCGTTTATATCTTGCAAGATAAGCCCTGTGAAGTATGTAGAGCTGCGACAAACGGTCTGATAATTTGGGGGACACAGCTTTGCAGGACTCCAATGCCTTTCCCCACTCCTCATCCTCTATTGGTCCCACCTCTCTTTCCCATCTTGGTTTGAGATCATATGCTATTTTAGTAGATACAGGGATTGAGAGCATGTTATAAAAGGCTGAGATCAATTTATGAGGGTCTGTACTCTTAATTACTGCCATAAGAATATTAGGTGTGGGGCTGGGGAGGGAGTCAGGGAATTGTGACTGAGACGCATGCCAGATTTGTAAAAATCTGAAGAACATCTCGTTCTGAATTGTAAAATCTTCCTTAAGTGTATCAAAGGTTTTGAGATGTCCATCCTTGAATAAGTGGTGCAGGTAAAATACTCCCTGCATGGACCATATAAATGTGTCATAAATTTTATTAAAGCAGGGGTCCACCTATCTATCGTTTTTTTTTTTTTTGGAGTTCATTCACAAACTTTTCTTCTCATGATTATCTACTCACATGTTCTGTGTAATAAGTCCGCCTGTGTCCGATTTCGTTGTAAAGAATAACTTATAATATTCACTGAAGGCGGTTTCCATCTTCATTGTGGGCATTTGAAGCCCACAAGCATGTATTTCCTGGATGCGGTGAATGCTGTGCTCCCAGCATTCACCGAGATGTTGTGATGATGCTGTTGCACAATGCATGCTGGGAAGCCTGCGACTAGCTCCCAGGGGACTGTGGGAGGTCTGGGAGAGGCTAGAAACACGCCTACTCCCATGGGAGGAAAACCAGGAAGTGCTAAGAAGATTAGAAAAAAAAAGGTAATTACGGCGATTTAAATTTTTTTTACACAGCATGTCAGCATCTAGGCAAGGAAGAGAATGCATAGAGATAATGTTCAAAATTTGGGTGGAACCCCGCTTTAAACTCGGGAGAGGTTCTTGTTATGCCATATCGGAGTGTAATCATTGATCTGTGGAATTTCAAGCTTAGAGGCAGCTAAATCCCATATTTTCCTGTAGTGATATAACATGGTATGTCTTTTTTCTCCTATCTCCATCCCTCCCGAGCCCGATGCTATTGCGTATATCAAGTCCTTGGTGTATTGTGCCCACTTTGGACATAAGAGCGCGAGAAATCTCTCGCTGTCCGTTTTATCTAAGTGGAACATCTGTGACAGTTGTGCTGCAATGTAATATAGGTTAAAATTGGGGAGAGCTGTGCCACCAAGGTCCGTTGGATTCTTGAGTGTTTGCCATGCTAGTTTATGTCTGTTGGGCCCCCACACAAATGGCTTAAGGAGGGACTCTTATGCCGCGTACACACGAGCGGACTTTCTATCCTACTTGGTCCGGCACACTTTCCGACGGACTTTGTCCGCCAGGTGCGCCGGACTTTAAAACGAACGGACTTGCCCACACACGCCGGGATTTTCCGGCGGGCTAAGTCCGCCCGTCTTTCCGACGGACTTTCGCCGGAGTTCCGGCGGACTTTCAGAATGAACGGACTTGCCCACACACGGACAAGTCCGTTCATTTTGAACGTGACTCAGGTGCGACGGGACTAGAAAAGGATGTCAATCTTGCCGCTTTTATCGGCTAGATTGACACCTTGCGAGCCCCGTCGCGGGGCATACCAGGCCCTTAGGTCTGGTATGGATTATAAAGGGGAACCCCGCTACGCCGAAAAAACGGCGTGGGGCCCCCCCTAAAATCCATACCAGACCCCGATCCGAGCACGCAGCCTGGCCGGTCAGGAAAGGGGGTGGGGACGAGCGAGCGCCCCCCCCCCTCCTGAACCGTACCAGGCCGCATGCCCTCAACATGGGGGGTGGGTGCTTTGGGGGAGGGGGGCGCCCTGCGCCCCCCCCCCCAAAGCACCTTGTCCCCATGTTGATGAGGACAAGGGCCTCTTCCCGACAACCCTGGCCGTTGGTTGTCGGGGTCTGCGGGCGGGGGCTTATCGGAATCTGGGAGCCCCCTTTAATAAGGGGGCCCCCAGATCCCGGCCCCCCACCCTATGTAAATGAGTATGGGGTACATGGTACCCCTACCCATTTACCTAGGAAAAAAGTGTAAGTAATAAAACACACTACACAGGTTTTTAAAATATTTTATTAAACAGCTCCGGGGGGGGGGGATCTTCCTCCGGCTTCGGGGGTCTTCTTCCGGCTTCGGGGGTCCCTCCGCTTCATCTTCTCCCGGCGTCCGGTTGGTTCTTCTCCGCTCTCCGGCCTCTTCTCCCGGTGTCGCAGGTCTTCGGCCGGCCCCTCCGCTCTCTTCATGTAGCTCTATTGCGAGCGGAGGTCCGGACTTCTGGGCTTCTTGGCTTCTTGGCTTCTTGGCTTCTCTTCTCTTCTCTTCTCTTCCCCCAGATGTTGACACGACGCTCTCTCCGGCTGGACTGGTCTCTGAGGGCTGCGTTGTGACTTATATAGGCGGAGACCCCGCCCCCATATGATGTCACAGTCCCTGGGCATGCTGGGACTGTGACGTTTTAGGGGGCGTGGTCGACCACGCCCCCTAAAACGTCACAGTCCCAGCATGCCCAGGGACTGTGACATCATATGGGGGCGGGGTCTCCGCCTATATAAGTCACAACGCAGCCCTCAGAGACCAGTCCAGCCGGAGAGAGCGTCGTGTCAACATCTGGGGGAAGAGAAGAGAAGAGAAGAGAAGCCAAGAAGCCAAGAAGCCAAGAAGCCAAGAAGCCCAGAAGTCCGGACCTCCGCTCGCAATAGAGCTACATGAAGAGAGCGGAGGGGCCGGCCGAAGACCTGCGACACCGGGAGAAGAGGCCGGAGAGCGGAGAAGAACCAACCGGACGCCGGGAGAAGATGAAGCGGAGGGACCCCCGAAGCCGGAAGAAGACCCCCGAAGCCGGAGGAAGATCCCCCCCCCGGAGCTGTTTAATAAAATATTTTAAAAACCTGTGTAGTGTGTTTTATTACTTACACTTTTTTCCTAGGTAAATGGGTAGGGGTACCATGTACCCCATACTCATTTACATAGGGTGGGGGGCCGGGATCTGGGGGCCCCCTTATTAAAGGGGGCTCCCAGATTCCGATAAGCCCCCGCCCGCAGACCCCGACAACCAACGGCCAGGGTTGTCGGGAAGAGGCCCTTGTCCTCATCAACATGGGGACAAGGTGCTTTGGGGGGGGGGGCGCAGGGCGCCCCCCTCCCCCAAAGCACCCACCCCCCATGTTGAGGGCATGCGGCCTGGTACGGTTCAGGAGGGGGGGGGGGGCGCTCGCTCGTCCCCACCCCCTTTCCTGACCGGCCAGGCTGCGTGCTCGGATCGGGGTCTGGTATGGATTTTAGGGGGACCCCACGCCGTTTTTTCGGCGTAGCGGGGTTCCCCTTTATAATCCATACCAGACCTAAGGGCCTGGTATGCCCCGCGCTCGCCGCAATAGGAAGATTTGTTTTTCCTATTGCAGCGAGCGCGAGATGCAATACCATCCCCTCGTGTCGTATTTGGTCTGTCGGACCAGCCTACACACGAGCGGGCTTTCCGTCGGACCAGCACACACACGAGCGGACTTTCCGCCCGAAACTGAGTCCGACGGAAAGATTTCAAACATGTTTAAAATCTAGGTCCGGCGGGCTTTTGGGAAGAAGTCCGCCGGAAAAGTCCGCCGCCGCCCACACACGGGCGGATTGTCCGGCACACTCTGGTCCGCCGGACCAAGTATGCCGGAAAGTCCGACCGTGTGTACGCGGCATAAAGATTTAAAATGTTTCAAGGGTAAGTAAACCAGAGTATGCCAGAGAACATACAGTATTTTAGAGAGTAGTATCATTTTGATTTAATTTATGCGTCCCCAGACTCCCAGTGGTAGTTTGGACCAAACTCGTATTTTGTTTTTAACCATAGCAATGAGAGGATCTATATTGAGGGATACATAGTCTGCAGGGGATCTAGATATATAGATCCCTAAATATTTAATAACATCAACTCTCTGAAGCAGTAGTCTGGCTTGGGATTCTGGGGGTGGGAAGCTATCAATTGGTAAAATTTGGGACTTGTCCCAATTGATTTTCAGCCCTGAAAATAGTCCGAATTGTTCAATCGTGTGGAGTGCGGTACATAATGTTGGGCCCGAATCTGCTAAATATAAAAGCGTGTCGTCTGCATACATGCTAATTTTTTCAATTAAAGAGCCCACTCTAAGTCCTTTAATCTCTGGATTCGCTCGGATGGATATCGCCAGGGGTTCTGCCGCAAGGGCATATAACAATGGGAATAAGGGGCAGCCCTGTCTCGTGCCTCTGCTGAGAGAGACGACCACCCATTAGCCACCACTCTGGCCCTAGGTGCCTGGTATTATAATTGCACCCATTTAATAAATTTCGGGCCGAAGCCATAACCCTCCAAGCATTTCCAGAGATACCTCCACTCCACCGAGTCAAAGGCTTTTGCTGTGTCTAAAGTCACCACAACCCGTGAGCCAACCTCCTCGTGTGTAGCCTGTATATTAATATATAGTTTCCAGAGGTTAAACGAGGTGTTGCGACCAGGCATGAACCCTGCCTGATCTGCATGTATTAATGATAAAATTACTTGATTAAGCCTAACGGATAGTACTTTGGCTAATATTTTAATATCAACCTGTAAAAGGGATATTGGACGATAGGATTCTGGGTATCCCGGGTCCTTTCCCAGTTTGGGGATGAGGACTATTGTTGCCTCTGCCATAGATGGGGGTAAAGTCCCAGTTTCAAAGAGATGATTGTATAAGCTTAGTAATTTAGGGGTTAGTATTTCGCTAAATTGGGAATAAAACTCGATTGGGAGTCCGTCTGAAGCTGGAGATTTAGACCTAGAAAAACTGGCCATAGCAGTTGTAATTTTGTCTGTGCTGAGGGGTGCCTCTAATAGTTCTATCTGTTCCTCTGTCACTGTGGGAAAGTCACCTTCTCAAGAAAGAGAGACATGGATTGTGTCTCAGTGGGAGCTGTCGTTTTGTATAAGTCAGCAAAGAAATCTCTGAACATAGAAGTTACTCTAGGTGGATCTGTTATTTGTTGTCCTCCAAGGCCATGTAATGTGATGACCACTGGGGGCCTATCTTCGCTGTGTACCAAGTATGCCAGTAACATGCCTGCTTTTTCCCCATGTTCAAACATTTTGTTTGGAAAAAAAAAAATTTTGTCTAGCTTTCTGGTATTGTAGCTGGTTTACTACTCTAGTTTGTAGTTTAAGCAGGTCTGCGTTTGTGGGGGACGGGGTGTTGGCAAAGTCTCTTTCGGCAGAGGATAGATCCCCCAGCGCCTTACCGAGGGCACTGGAAGAGTTTGTCTTAATTTTAGTGATAGCCGTAATTAATGTGGAGCGTGCGAATAGCTTAAAGGAATCCCATACTGCGGATGGCGATGCAGTCTTTTCATTCTCCACAAAGTACATTTTCCATTTATCCATAAGGTCATCATCTTCAGGTAGAAGAGAGAGCCAAAATGGGTTCAAACGCCATGTCCGTGGTGGTTTTGCTATAGGGATTCTTAATGTAATCCAATAAGGACTATGATCCGAGAGTATTCTGGGGCAAAATACAGCCTCTGATTGTCTTGGTGTCAATCTGCGGGAGATGAGTATGAAATCTATATGGGACATGGACCCATGAGAAGACGAAAAGCACGAGTATGATTTGGCCTGTGGGATCTTGTGGCGCCATGTGTCTATTAAGTGGAAGGTGGAGATGAGCTTAGAGAACCTAGTCTCATTAGGAGTATTGCTGGTAGGCGAAGTAAGTTGGAGCCTGTCTAACATCGGGTTTAGTGTGGTATTAAAGTCGCCTAGCCAAACTGCAGATATAGCCAAGTGACGGGCCATGAACGATAATCCCTCTTTAATCATGGAGATGTTGAATGGGGGTGGTATATAAAAAGCCAATATAACTAGGGGTTCTCCATATAATTTAGCATGGAAAAAGACATATCGGCCTAGTGGGTCAGTGGACAACTCACATAACTCAAAATGTACCGACTTGGCTATCAAAACTGAGACTCACCTGGAATGAGATGTATGGGTAGAATGATACGCCCATCCAACCCATGGCCGGCGAAGTGCCATCTGGACACCTCCCTCAACGTGCGTCTCCACCAACGCTACTATATCAGCATGTTTCTTGAGGAATGTGAGGACTGCTGCGCGCTTAAATTTCTCACGCATGCCCGTCAGCATTCCATGTGAGAAACTTCAAAGATGCCATAGACAAAACCCTTTAATATCTAATATAACAGTTACGGTAAGCAATTTGCTCTCTATGTGTAAGGCACACGTGTTCTTAATATGTAAACATAGTTGCATCAATCTTGTAACGCACGACATATATGAACATTCACATGGACATATCATTCGAGATGTTACCTGTTTTCTGTGATTGGTATGCACAATCAAGTTTAACCAAACTATAAACAAATGAACTCCCACCCCCCTCCCTGCCCTGCCCTGTCCCAAACTGGTGCGGGAATATTCCCTTAACTTTTGCCTAACTGGGAAACAGTCCATCTTCCTGGTTATATGTAGAATGCGAAACATCTGGTTAAGTTCTCTGGGACTGAGTAAAACATCCATGTCATTTGTATAAGATATGGTATGTTCTCCCGATTCCCTTGCTTCCAGTTAACTGCAGCGAATAAGATCCAGAAAAAGTTCCAGTAATCATGGTGCTGCTTCCCAGTATTGTGTGGGGTAACGTCTCGCTGCACTATGCATGTTGTCAGTAGCACTTCTGCCTCTCCGGAGCCCCGGAGAGTAAGTGGACTCTTATACTGTAGGTGTCTAGGATTTAAACTTCGTACTTGCGCTGGTTCGGGAACGTTTCTACGTCACAGTCACAGAGTTGCCGTGTGTAGTGATAGACAGTTCACATCAAAAAGTGCATGGTTCCTCAGGCAACAGTGTAACTATGCGACTATGTCTGGGACTTGATCAATTAGCTCTATCCGGAACAGCCCGACGTTCCAGCCAGGTGATCACTTCCTCTGGATCTTCAAAGAAGATTGCACGACCGTCATGTTCCACTCTATGGCGGGCAGGAAAGAGCATAGAGTATTTATATTGTAAGTTCCTTAGCCTACGCTTGGCCTCCGTAAAGCTCTGCCGACGGCGCTGTACCTCTGCTGAGAAGTCTGGGAAAATAGCCACTTTAACATTCCCTACTGGGATATTGCCCTTCTCCCTCGCCATCCTCAGAGCTGTATCTCGATCCTTGTAATTAAGGAGTTTGGCTATGAACGTGCGAGGGGGAGTTCCCTGCGGGGGGGGGGGGGGGGGGGGGGGTCTTGCTGGCATACGATGCGCCCTCTCCACCGTAAACATAGGGGAGAAGGCTTCTCTCCCATAGGTGTTGATCAAAAGTTGTTCCAAGAATGTGGTAGTGTCCTTGCCCTCAGACCCCTCTGGCAGGCCGATCAGGCGTATGTTACATCTTCTCTGCCTATTCTCCATATCATCCTGTTTCGTAAGGAGTTGGTGTATTTGCCGTTGTACGCGATCTGAGGATGTTTGTAAGGGTGGTATGGCATCCTCCACCGTGCTCAGTCTGGTCTCGGCTTCCTTCACTCTGTCTCTGAGCTTTTGAAAGTCTTGCCTAATAAGGGAAATATCCATCTTGACTTCCTCAATTTGTGCCGTGAGTGAAGTTCTGCAAAAGGTGATTGCTTCAAGGAGTTTGTCAGTATCACTCGCCGTTCGTTCTCCCCCTCCAGTTTTCTCAGAGGCTCCATCTTCCTCCATGTCCTCTTTGTCTTGTCGGCGATATTGATCAAGTTTTGCCGCCGCTGCCTTCTGTGCTTTGGTTGGCGACATGCTGTGAAGGCCTGGGGTATCACACAGCGAGTCCCCAATCTCATGTTGGCAAAATTAACTGCTTGTGGGATAGGAGAGAGTGCTGGCTAGGGTCACAAGGCCACTAATATGTCCAGGGGTAGAGGGTGCTCTTATGTGGCGAGTACTTAGTATGTTGTTGCTCCCTTTGGGGTGTTGGCAATCTGAGGTTACAGTAGGGAGTGTAAAAGGACCCCAAAAGAAGTTGCTCACAGGTGATCAAAAAGGCAACAAGCCTAAGATGCAGCACAGGCTGGATGAGTAGGGGTACCAAGATAGCCGCCGGCTCCTACACACAGGCCTAGGCCGCGACCTAGCCTAAGCACAGCCGCCACTCCTTCTGGGATACTGGGGGGCCAATGAAGTCTATCTGTATGAGGATGAATGCATTCCAGATCCCCTAGGTGGTTATTCAGTACCTGAGCATCAGTAGGGCACAGTTATCTCAGAGTAGGCCTGAGGCAGGGGAGGACCAAGATGGCCGTGGACCTCCAGGAGTAGGCCGAAGCCGCGGACTTGCCTGAATTCGGCCGCCGTGTAAAGGATCGCCGCTCCGCTCGGGCCGCCGTTCATCCAATCGCTCCAGAAGTTAGAGTAGGGTGTTGTAGGTGTTCCAATGAGGGTTATCCAGCAATTTAGAGCAGTACAAGCAGTCCAGGAGTGATTATATCAGGAGTAATGGACGGAGCTCAAGGAGTGTATGTCCTACTCCATGCTGTGTCAGGCCACGCCCCCCAACCTAAATATTTTTTACTCTGCCAGCCCCTCTCTAGTATCCACCTATAACACACTGTGTAACGAAGCTTCTATATACCTTTTTTTTTCAGATCTCATCAGGCCAGTCACGTGACTCCCGGCTGCTCTTCTATTCCGATCCAGAGCTTCAGGAGGAGAAGCCGCAGTCTCCCGCTGATGTCAGCCGGGAGGTCACGTGACCGCTCTGAAGAGATCTGCAAAAATGTTATTTAGAAGCTTTTTTTTAACACATAAACGTACACCGAGTGTTATACCCGGGTACAAGAGAGGGGCTGGCAGTAAGTTTTTTAAAGATTTAATGCTTATTAATAGCGTCAGGAGGAGAAGGGAGGGGCGTTTTTTACACACATACAGAGCTGACAGGTAGGAAAGGAGGGGGGGAGAAAGGACACAGGAGACAGAGAGCAGGGCTGTGGAGGAACGTAAACTGATCACGGTGTCAGGGCTCAGCAGCCATGATACACGGTGGTCAGTTTACAGGGAGGAGGGCATAGCCAGGCAGGATCAGCCAGGTATTTCAGGTGTTACGTGGGGTCAAACTACACAGCACAAGCACTGTGCTGTATAAAATGCTTTAAAGGAGCAGGATCCATTTTTCTTTAGGTTAACAAATGCTTTAATTCTGAAAACGAATAAAAATTTGTAGATGATAGGTAGAAATATTTTGATACAATAATGGGTGAATCGAACGCGCAATCGAATGTTGCATTGCAGCTAAAAAGGGCATAGTGCCGAAAACTAAAATGGCAACGTAAAAGTGTGTTACAAATATGGTCGCCATACAGGCTGGGGTGCAGAGAGCCCCCAAAGGCTTCCCAAGGGATAAAATAATTTGGAAAGGTGCAGAGAGGAAGGAGAAATATCAGTTCCCAAGCCTACAGTGTCAGCACATAACTCAGGCTGCGGCCAACAACTTCTCCCCAGGGTAACAGTACCCTGGAGGACATTAAAAGGAAGTATAGTCCCCACACAGCAAAGGTTGACCCCTGCAGTGTGCCTCCGGAGAGGATAGAAGTACCATACAACCATAGAAGAGGGGAAAACATTGCCGCACAACTTCCCAGGTCAAGACACTGAGGTTCTGCTGGGATAAAGAGCAGGACGCCACCTACCAGGGTGCAGCTTACCTGAGGTGGACACTGACAGGACAGCCCAAGGCCTACAGGTCATACATCTCCAGAGGAACCAAAACTCCACAGGCTGCCATTGTCAGAGCCTGGACTACGTGGTGAGTTAAAAACCAGAGTTAGTGGAACTGAACTAAGTGGTGAGTTAAAAAACAGAGTTGAAAACAGGAGGTTATAACAGAGGTCAAAGTACCTGTGTAGTGTGAGTGTGTACCTGTGTATTGTAAGTACATGAGTTTTGCGAGTGCACGTGGGCTGTATTGATTATTAGTGTCAGGTAGTACCTGTGTATTGCGAGTACCTGAGTGTTGTCTGAGTAGTGTGTGTGGATCGTTAGTACTTGTGTATTGTGTGTGCACGTGGGTCTGTGAATACCTGTGTATTGTCTTGTTGAGTATTAGTGTTAGGAAGCTAGTTGTTATTTAATTTGGACAGGGTATAATCCCCAATCCTCATTAAATTAGTAGGTACGATGCCCGGCGGGTGTGGAGATGTGACTCGGTGTACATCTTGCGGAATGTATGTGTTCCTTGATCATCCGATCGAGAGCGAATACTGCAAAATGTAAGTACATTGTTTCCCTGGAAGCCCAGGTTTTGAATCTAGGGAAGCAACTGTCAGCACTGAGAAGACCCTCCATACTAAAGGAGGGCCGGGAACGTACCCGGCAGGGGACAGCACAGAGGAAGGTGGAGACAAAGAGGTGCAGGCACTAGAAGAGAGTAGAAGGGTGACAGTCAGGAAGGGTAGAGGGGAAGTGCCAGGGAGACTGATCCAGGGCTGGAGCAATCCAATAAGTACGCTCCATTGAGTGACATTGGTGAAACCAGTCAGGGACAAGCACTGCTGGAGCTGAGGGACTCTTCTAGCTGCCGGGGGAAGAACTCAAGGGGACTCAATTCTTAGAAGGACAGAGAGGGCAATCTGTAACAAAGACCTGAAGCGAACTGTATGTTGTCTACCAGGCGCTTGAGTTGGGCACATCACAGATCTGGTGGACAGATTACTGGGAGGGGCTGGGGAAGACCCGGCTGTCATGGTGCACGTTGGCACCAATGAAAAAAACAGAGACAGAGTGTCCTAAAGAACGATTTTAGGGACTTGGGAGCTAAATTGAGGAAAAGAACCTCCAAGGTAGTATTCTCAGGAATACTACCAGTAACCCGAGCCACACCAGAAAGGCAGAGGGAGATTAGGGAAGTAAACAAGTGGCTGAGGAGCTGGTGTATTTAGGAGGGGTTTGGGTTCCTGGAGGACTGGGCCGACTACTTAGTTGGTCACCAGTACTATAGAAGGGACTGACTGCACCTAAATGAGGAGGGTGCAGATCAGCTAGGAGTAAAGATGGCCAAAAAGTTAGAGGGGTTTTTAAACTAGGCGACGGGGGGGGGGGAGGGCCCAGAGGTAGAGATAGTCAGCGCGGAACATATTCCAGAGGGTAGTATTGGGGGCATTAGTGGTAGGCTTACTAAAACACATAAACCCAAGGTAAGTATAGTAACAAGTCTGTTAGGATTATTTTTCTCCTGTGATCAGTCAAACTCCAGATGTAGTGAAAAGAAGACAATTTATTTTCAGATGTGCCGACACAAAAGGATGATGATTACAAGTCAAAAGATGCAGTAAGAATCATCCTTTTGTGTCGGCACATCTGAAAATAAATTGTCTGCTTTTCAATACATCTGGAGTTTGACTGATCACAGGAGAAAAATAATCCTAACATTTTTGGTCCTTGTTGTCAATGTTAGTGGTGAAATAGGGGTGGGGGTCTAGGACCCAGATCCACCGTCTGGTTTCGAACCTACGTGACCTAGTCCTTCTGGTGTTTGAGAGGTAAGATAAATTTAAATTATTCTTAATTCTTTCTTATGCCCTGTACACACGATCGGACATTCCGACAACAAAATCCATGGATTTTTTCAGAAAAAATGAAGTTCAATAGCCATTGCGGCTCTTCTACTTGATTCCGAGCATGCGTGGAACTTTGCGTCGGAATTGTGTACACGAGATCGGAATTTACGACAGCGGATTTTGTTGTCGGAAAATTTGAGATCCAGATCTCAAATTTTGTGTGACGGAAATTCCAATGGAAAAAGTCCGGTGGAGCCTACACACAGTCGGAATTTCCGACAACAAGCTCCCATCGAACATTTTCCGTCGGAAAATCCGCATGAGAGTCTCTTCTTCTCTTTCTGTTTGATTCTGGTTTAATGAATTGTAATTGCCGACATTGGGACTGATTGTAAAAAATCTCAATAGTTCTGGTGTTCGTAGACAGAGGCCTTTGCCCAAGGTAAAAAAAAACTCACATCACCCGCTGTCCCGGACAGACAAAAATAAGGAAAATTCTTATCCATACTTACCGTAATTTTCCTTTCCTGGATCCTCCCCATGTCAGCCTACTATAGGGTCAGCTCCGCCCCCTCTGACCCCTCCAGGACCACCTGTTTTCTAGCCCATAAAAGGGTGGCTGTCTGCCTACACCAGTGTTAAAAAAAACCCTGCCTCGCGACGTATAAACTCAGTAGGAATCCTCCGGCTGACATGGGGAGGAGCCAGGAAAGGAAAATTATGGTAAGTATTGATAAGTATATTTTCATTATTCCTGGACCTCCCCATGTCAGCCTACTATGGGATGTACCAAGCAAAATTAAGAAGGGAGGGAAGACAAAAAATAAAAAATAAGCCAAACCCTCAATGCAATGCTACTCAAAATTTTAAATGGGCAACAGCCGCCGTAATAACCGTAGAGCCAAATGTTTCCTCAGGCGGACAAGCCATATTAAGCCTGTAATGCCCTAATAAAAGGTGTTGGGCGCACTCCAGCTTGCTGCTCTGCAAACTACCTCAGGGGCGACCTTAGCATATGCCCAGGATACCGCCATACCCCTCGTTGAATGTGCTTTGATCTCTGGAGGAGGAAGGCCCAGCGTTTTGTATGCAATATGCATGCTCTTGACAAACCAGGAAGACACCACTCTGGATGTTGCTGGCATACCCTTTTTATGCCCCATTGGGAAAACCTACAGCTGATCTTGTTTTCCAAAGCTTTTAGTCCATTTCAAGGTAGGTTGAAACCGCAGAGACCAGGTCTAACCTACTCCACTCATCATCAGCTGTATCCGCCAGAAAGGCTGGAAGAATGACCTCCCAGTTCATACGAAATTATGTGGCCACCTTAGGTAGAAAGCTCGGTATCGGCCTAAGGACTATCTTGTCTGGGAGCACCAAACAATATGGTTCTTTAGATGAGAAGGCGCACAACTCTGAGTCTCTTCTGGCCGAGGCCACGGCTAGTAAAAAAACAAAAACAAAAAACTGTTAAAAGAAACAATGAACAAGAGAAAGCTTGATCAAACAGAGGAACCAGCAGTGTTCTCAAGACTAGTGTTAAGTCCTCTTTTGGAAAAAACAATTTCAATGGAGGTCTGATTTCTATGGCTGCCCCAAAAAAAAAATCAGATCACCAACGGATGTAGAGCATATCTTGTACACAACATAGCCGACAAGGCAGGAATTTAACCCTTCAGGGAATTATAAGCTAACCCTTGGAGACTACTCTGCAGAAACTCCAAAATGTTAGATACTGAAGGAGATCCAAGGTCCCAACCCCTTTCTGTAGTATTCCAGATCCGGTGATAGGTTACATTCGTTCTGAGGAGCCTGTAATAATTTCATTAACTGTCATTAACTGCGGTTCGGGTGTCAGGCCCCATTCTGCAGAAGGAGATTTTGACAAGGAGGCAGAGGCATGGGTGAGCCCAACTTTATCCTCCAAGCCAGAGGGAACCACAGTTCCCTGAGCCAGTAAGATAGGACTACTATTGCTGTGACCCTTTCTCTCTGAATCTTCAGCAGGATTTTCAGCCAATGGAAGCGGCGGGAACACATACACCAAGGAGAAGTTCCAAGACCTGGACAGAGCACCCTGACCCAATGCCTGTGGATGCTAGGTCCGGGAGAAGAAGCACGGCAGTTGACAATTCTCCTCCAATGCCATAAGATCTATCGAAGGCATCCCCCCAGACCCTGAAGATCTAGCGTAGGTACTTGGGGTTGAGGCCCCATTTGTTGTGATCCCCAAAGCCTTGACTCAAGCGATCTGCTAAAACATTGCCAGGCCCTGGGAGTTAAGATGCTGTAAGAGAGCCGAGATTCTTCTCTGTGCATAGGAAGATTGACATGCCACCTGAAGGAGAGGGTGACTTCTTGTGCCCCCTTGATGAGACACATAAGCCACCGTAGTTTTGTTGTCCAAAAGAATCTTGACAGCTCGACCTCGCAACATAGGTTGGAACGCTAAGAGCGCGTCTGACAATTTGAACTCTTCGCCCCACAAAGGTTCCATTGGCATTGAACCTGCTGTTCCAGGCAGTGTGCCCCGCAGCCTGCCAGACTGGGATTGGTCGACACCACTATTGGATACGAGGCCTTCAACGGAACTGCGCAGGAAAGATTGCGAGCTACTGACCACCAAACCAAAAAAAAGCAAGTCTAGGCGCAATCACCTAGAGCTCCCACATATTCAAATCCGTACAATAAAAGCAATCAAAGGACAGTCAAAAACAAAAAATGTAAACAATGACAATCCATTCAATAAGCACAAGCCAATAGTCCATATATTGTTGTGATCAGGATGAGGGGAAAAAACGCCCAGAGAAAGCAAGCAGGGCTGCCATCATAGTAGGAACGAAACCATGGTCCTGAGGCTGAAATACAACAAGTAAAGAGGTGCCTCTGGGTGCACACGTTTTTATAGATATAAAATGCTTTAATAAGATATATAGAGATAAACTCACATTGTGGTGATAAAAACAAGCATGATAGTAAGAGTCATGGATGGCGCTCCCAGTCCTGTGCCTGTGAAAAGTCTCTGTGGTGGATGTAGTAACAGCTCTTCCAGACGTCTGTTGAGAAAGGCGCGCGGCTTGCCTACCACCCAAGCGTGCTTGCCCAGGAAACGCGTCCACTATTGATGACGCCATCCCCCTGCAGCCAGCTGTCTCATGTGTGTCAAGCCTCGTTCTGAGGCTGCTCCTCCATTGTCTGAAGCCGGCTCACTACAACCAGGAAGAGCTGTTACTACATCCACCACAGAGACTTTTTACAGGCACAGGACTGGGAGCGCCATCCATGACTCTTACTATCATGCTTGTTTTTATCACCACAATGTGAGTTTATCTCTATATATCTTATTAAAGCATTTTATATGTATAAAAACGTCTGCACCCAGAGGCGCCTCTTTACTTGTTGTATGACCACCAAACCAGGGACCAGATTATCCAAATTGGCAGACGATCCCACTGAAGAAGAAAGTTGCATTGAAACCTCCTTCTGTGCCACCTGACCCATGGGGCTACTGGAACTGTGGCTGATAAAACCCCCAGATACTGCATGCATTCCTTCAGCAATTATAGAAGGCCTGGCCATCACTGCTTTGTCTGAGACTGGATCTCCTGGACCTTCCTCTGAGGAAGAGAAACACGACCCCGATCACTGTTGAACTGTACTCCTAAATACTCCAACATTTGGGCCAGATGCATCTGGCTCTTCCGAAAGTTGATCAAAGTTGATCAACCGAAATGAGCTAGTGTTTTGCAGGTGAAATTCACATGAACTAGAAGGAGCTCATTTGACGGATCCAGAAGTAGCATGACGTCTAGATAATGGAATATTTGCATTCCCTTGACCCTGAGAGTCGCAACGACAGCAGACAGTAGCTTTAAAAAACGTTCTTGGGGACATAGCAGTGGAAACACAGCCCCAGGAGCTTTGATGGCCCTGGAAGGTTTCTGGAAGGTTGAACCAGCTCCCCTCCACTGTCTGAAAGCCCTGGCCTCTCTGAATCCTTCTTTGGATCCCTTGTTAAACCGAAAGGGCTGCTGTGTCTTTCTCTTCTGCGGGATTAGGCCAGATCTGCTGCCGGAAACCTGCTGAATTGCTGATTCTAAGACCCGAAGAGTAGCCTTCCGTCTAATGGAACCGAACACAGACTGTGCTGAGAAGCCTTATCGGCCGACCAATGCTTCAACCATAAGGCTCTGCGGGCTGTGACGGAATGAGCCATTATCTTTGCTGTCATCTTGACCTGGTCGACAGCCACTTCAGCCATAACTCTACAGCAGTCTTAAAAACTGCAAAGGAGAAGAACTGCCACTTCCCAGACTTTCATCCAAACATCCATCCACCAGCTCCGCTACCCACACTCTAAGGCTGGATTCACACCCATGTACTCCCAGCGCATTCCGCAGAACCGCACCACAGAACGTGTTCCATAGGAGACCATGATAAATGGACGGTAGTGCAAATCCGCAAAACGCAAAAAGCACCAAAAAACGCACAAGTGCAAACCCAGCTCAAGTGCTGCTGCCACAGGAGTGAGTGTTAACGCCGGTCTGCAGGCTGCTGCGGCCAACTATACAACCTTTTTAGGTCTGCATTTATTTTGCGATCCATAGGATCCCTATAAGACACCGAATCCTCCAGCGGAAGGCGGGCGAATACACGTAATTAAGCATCCACTTTAGGCGTAGTGTCCCAAGGGGTACAGCTTCGATTGAAGCACATTGAGCTTCTTCTCAGGCCCCCCCCCCCCACTCATTCTCAATTACTTTTTTAATTTCAGAAGTGAAATGGGAAGGAAGGTAAAGATTTCTTTAAATACGGGTAGTATCTTTGCTGTTTCTTTGGAGGCGACGATTCTTCCTGCCACTTCATCGCATCTTTAACAGCCTCCACCAAGGGGGGAACCAGTGCAAAAATCAAACGTATGCGATTCTGAGACCATCTCAGCCTCAGATGGATCCGAAACGCTTTCGACTTCAGAGTTAAAACGCACTGAAAACACGATCTGAATCTGCAGATGGATGAGCAGGATTCCTTGAAACACTCTTTAACCCTTCCTTGACTGTGTGCTTAATGTAGGATTTAACCTGGCGTGCTTTCGCAGCATTGTCCTGACCTCTCTTGGCTTGGGTCGGAGCAACTAAAGTGAGGTAAGAGCGAGGGAGATCTGGAATGCTGTGACAACAGGCGTCTATCCAGCTGCATGCGACTCTGCGATTTATCATGTCTAGTCCCTTCTTTACTCTTGAGGCTGGAATGCTGATTTGGAACCTCTTTGCGGGAGTTTATCTCGCAGTGGGCCCTTCTCTCTGTAAAACAAAGAGGATGTGCTCTCTTTTAAAAAATAAAATAAATAAATTTTTTTTTTTTTTTTTTTTAAACAAAAATAAATAAATACAATTAAAATAAACTTCTCCATCCAAATCTTCAGTGCTAAGGCAGCTAGGCAGGTAGGCAAAATTTCACAGTCCTAAAAGGTACAGGATAATAAAAATACTCTGACTGACAAGTAACACAGCAGAAAGTAATGAGAGACCTGAAAGGAGGCTTACCAGAGCAGAGTAGAGTAGCAGATTGACCAGCTGGAGACTGAGATCAGCCTAGAGGACAGAGGCTGCTGCAAATCAGCAGTGAGCATTCTGGTGTTTTCTAGGCAACCCAAAGAGGAAGCTACCTCTGACCTCACCTGCTCAACTCTGAGATTCCTTAAAGGAGTACATGTGGAGATGGTGAACTACAAGTCCCAGCGAGCCAAACCACTGCCTGAACACACAAAAACATGACAGGAGAGAGTGCCTAACGAAGGTATATACAGTCATTTATACTGCCAGTGACCTTTGCCAGAAACACAGTCATTTATACTGTACCATATAATCCCAGCACCACAGGAACCCACCTCCTCAGGAGATTTACAGCCTATATGGGGGGTCTTGTGAACCGGGAGAGGCTGAACCCGACAGGATGGATGGATGGAGAAGAAAAAATAAATAAAAATAAACTTTAAAAGGCATCCAGAGCGAGGACGTAAAAAGAACACTGGTGTGGGCAGACAGCCGCCCTTTTATGGGTTAGAAAAGAGGTGGTCCTGGAGGGGTCAGAGGGGGCGGAGCTGACCCTATAGTCAGCTGACATGGGGAGGTCCAGGAAAAAAAAGATTTGTTGGAAGGTATACCAAACGTCAGAGGTTGATTGCCCGACGGGTTAAGCACTAATTAGCTAAGTGAACTAGAAAGATCGCAAGGCTAACCTTCTTCTGTGTGTTTAGTTTCTCCTTTCTCATGTTTAACCTTTCTGTTGACGCTGTAACCTTATTGAACAACAACAGTACTGCAGAGACCAGTTTTAATTATTTTTTGATTCTCCGTATAGTGTGGGGAGTGCTGATGTTTTTATTCTTCTTGTATTCCTATTGTTACCGTGAGCCGAGTGTCACTATCCCAGTGTTTTATAGGTTAATGAGAGACCCGACTAACGCTGACAATGGGGAATAGTCTCTGTAAAATAATGTCTTGTGCTTGCTTACGTTGCTGCTGTGTCCCTAATGTGCCTTAGAAGGAGATAAGAAATGTATGCATAGCAAAGACCCTAAGTCCATTCAGTATTGTGCTAAGTGGGAGAGAAAGTTTGGATTCAATGGTAAACTAACTGTGAAAGAGTGTCAGGAGTTGGTGGATAAGCTTAAATTGTTAGGACCCAAAGATCAAAAAAGGTATGGGTTGAAAATGGCGGAGTACTGGCTTCAGCAAGCTAGAATTAGAGTAGAAGGAAGGAGAACAAAAGAAAAATGCCAAGCCCAAATGCCCCTAATGGACAAAGAGGAAGATCTCATTTGTTATACCAAGAGACCACCTCCTTATAATGGTCCTCCCCCTCAGGTGCAAGCCACTGCCCAGAGTACCACCCTCCCTCTGACATCCACCCCTGTCAAAGGGACCGCCTCTGAACAAAACCCCAACTCCACTTCCCCGATCTCTCCAGACAGTAGTACAGTCCCGGAGATGAACAGATCGATCCTTGAAACCATAACTGACGCCATAACCCATGCACTAGGTGCCCCGGCAGGCAAGCCAAGAGACCAAGTAAACCTCCTATTAGGTATGGTGTAGATGATGGTGAGGAATACCCCTTGACAGGAGTCCTAAACCCAAGAGGAAAACAGAATAATGCACTTGGCCAGCCATATCCCTTGACTATGACTGTTTTTCGACCATGGACCGACAGTGACATACAAAAGGCTACAGAACACATAAAACATCCAAAATTAGGTCCAGCTGAATTCATTGAAAACATAGAGGAATTACGGAACAGTTATAAGTTGAATGGGGTGGAGGTAGAGAGAGCCCTGAGGAGAGTACTAGGATCAGATTGGGCCTCGGTAAAGGGGGACTGGGACCCCTGCACTCCAGCAAACGGACATGGGCGAGGGGATCCATTGCCTCCAGATAGCCCAGACTTAGGAAACAGGTTGACTGCCTTACTTAACAGATGCCAGCTTAGATAGGTACAAGGGACTGATTGGCAAAAAATAAATATGACAGTACAGGAAGACAAGGAGAGTGTCAGTGACTACCTAAATAAACTACGAGAGGTTTTTAAAGTGTTCTCCAGGCTCCCCGAAGCTGAGGATGTGAATAGTGCACATCAGCAACAGCTAAATATAGCTTTTGTTAATGGATTGAAACAGGATCATAAGGATTAAATTGTTAAAAACATGGTTACTTACCAAACTGCATCGGTTTTAGATGTTTTACAATATGCTAAGCATTCTGAGAAGTATTTGAAAACAAGGACAAAAAAGAAAGTGAAAGTAAAGGTTTTTGTGCAAGGTGATGAAGGAGATGAGGATGCAGAAGAGTACACTGGCGAGGCAGAACCAGAGAGGTCTCATAGAGGGAGAGGCAAAGGCGGTTTTAGAGGAAGGAACAAGCCAAGAGGAAGAGGAAGGGGTAGAGGACAATGTAGGAATAAAGAATGGGTAGAAAGAAGGGAATATAGGGATTGTGGAAAACAGGGGCATTTGGCCAGGGACTGCCCTGACAGGTCAGGCCCTCACAAATCGGATTGACTAGGAATGGTATGTGTGAGCCATCTGGAAAAGATAGGGTACATTGAAAACTTACCACAGGTGGCGTTAATGGTTGAAAGAAAATGTGTAGTTTTTGGTGGACTCCGGGGCCTCTAGGACCTTAATTCACCCTGCAGATGTGCCTCATATTGATCAATCTACAAAATCTATTTTGGTACAAGAAGTGAAAAACTGGTGAGGGAATCACTGTCTGAGTATGTCTTCATTGAGGAGCCAGAGACAGGGGTCAAGACCACAACCAGAGTGATCTTGTCTACTGTCTGCCCTGTGAATCTCTTGGGTAGAGACCTAATGTCAGCCATACGCATGTCAGTCAGTGCACAAAATAATGGGTTTGCAGTCCAGGTAGGACAGGGACCCATGAACCCAATAGAAGAAACACATTATTATTACTCCTTAGATGTGTATATGAAAGACAAGGAGACAGTTGATACGGTTGACAAAATGATTAATTATGCTGAAACCGTGACGGAAGGTAGGACAGTGGACTTACAGACACCAAATAGGGCTCACTGCACAATGTATTTTAAGAGAACAACGAGGCCTGATTATTACGCCTCCAGATTTTTCTCAAAGAAGGAAGTTACCCTGCAATTAACCAATGTTTACTGGAGGGATTTTGTGCATCGGCATGTTGCATACCCCCCCCGAGGAACAAGTTCTGTTTAGGGAAATCACCCCACATCTATTCTTGGCTAAACCCAAAAGCCGAGACTGGAAGGATGTGGGAGGGTTTGTGAAGGGATGCCAAGACCTAAGAGATTTGGCTCCTGTGGGCCTACCTGATCTATACAAAAGTAAGTTGACAGGTTATTTGTCACAAACCCTTGGGACACAAAATCATTACAACACCCTTGGCACACGTGTGGGCTGCAGGAAATGAATGATACTTGACACAAGAGGGTCACCTGTTAGATGGGCTCCCAGACTGTAGACTAGAGGTCCAGCAGATGTGGGACTCATGAAAAGAGTCCAACCAGTAACCATCACTCCAAAATCAAACCACAGACCCCACCTAAGACAATACCCCCTTAAGAAGGAAGCAGAGGAGGGCATAGCCCCTGTAGTAGACGAACTTTTAAAAACAGGGGTGATTATTCCGTGTCCTGACAGCCCTTGCAATATTTCCCTTTTTCCTGTTAAGAAGGCTCCGCCTTCCACAGGCTGGAGAATGGTACAAGATCTACAAGCTGTTTAAAGACAGAAAGAATCTAAAAAAAAATGGGGTTTTAAGGGTAATTATTGAATAGATAAAAAAACTATATAAAATATAAAATTTTTAATAATACAAAAATTAAAAAAAAAACAGACTTTTAACAAAGAATCACATAGATAACAAAAATATTGTATACAGTAATTAACAGTGCTGGCAAAGAAATCCCACTACATAAATGAACATCATCCATGAGTGAGAGTCCGACATGTTTCGAAATATGTAAATATAATCTTCATCAGGGAAAATTTGCCATTTCTGAAATGTAAAATACAGTATAAATGCATAGAATACAAAAATGTACCATATAACATATAACTGACAGGATGTATGTAAAACCCCTGTCAGAATATACAAAAAACTCACATGTCAAAAAGCAGTGATTTGAGCAAAGAATTCCTATATACCATCAATCGTCCACAAAGCTTGTATTGGCCTTTCAACATACAGAAGAACCCCAGGATATTGTAATCCAATAGAGGCATCCAAATAGAAGAGAAGTGGTGATAACACCTTAGAAAACAACGGCCAAGAACAGGAAAAAGGGGGACAAAAATTCCAATATGTAATGAGGCCCCTAATATGGATAAACAAAGTAAATAATAATAATAATAAATGCAGTTAAGGGAGTAGGCCTACATTCCAAACTTAGGCAAAACAGAGGGCAGACCTCCATGCACCCCTCAGAAAGCCGAGGGGCCAGGGAGGCTAAATACCCCAGATGCCGCAAGTATAGGGGTGGCCAATGCAATCCAGGATAAATGATCCATAGGGTAAAAATAGTATTGACATAAATAACACTTACAGGTTGTTAAGTCCAAGCCACGACCTCAAAATGAGGTTGCTCCAATAGAGATAGTCCAACCCACCAGAGAAGAGGGAGACAGAAAGTCCCAGTCCTAAGTGGTGATAAGAGGGGTAAGCTGTCTAAAAAATAGGACATAGGTGACTGTAAATAAACAATTTAAAGAACCCAAAGTTTGACAGTAATAAATGAATTGCATTAAATAAACTACACAAAGGTGAGAACGTACAGTGGGCATGGCACCCCTCCAAGTGGAGGCTACAAAGTACAAAGTAAAATATAAGCCATCTAAGAATATCCAAAGGGGCTATACTTACCAAAAATATTGAATAGTCAAAGATCCCCACCTGGAACAGCCGAAGGACCGTGGTGGCACCTAAATGAGAGAGAGGTTATCCCTCTCCTCCCCAAAACGGTATATTCGACATCCAAATAGGACGTCATAGAATAGGAATGGCAGCTCTAGGGTTCCCGATGTCCTCCTTATATAGCCCAAGCTCTGAACCAAATGAGCCTCGTGGAGCGTCAGGGGACGGCGTCACATGACGCACAAGCGATGACGCCATCACCTAAGTGCCGCTTCAACAGAGGATTCATCGGCGGGAAGGAAAAACATCCAAAAAAACAGAAAAACAGCTGACAGCGACTAACCCAAGGAGGGCGCGGCGTGCTGACGTAGCCACACCCTCCCATGGGCCGATCCGACAGATGTAATCCAAGACGTGAGAGCGGAAGCAGCATTGTTAACAGTGAATGCCGCCGCATATGACGCGGGGCTGGACAAAGCAAACCCGGGAGTAGCAAACAACTAGAACGTAACAAAACAAAACAGCTTCGCAATCCAAAAGGCGGAGCTACCAGGGGTAACCATGCATTGGCCTGATAAAACGAAAACGTAGTCCAGATGGAGATAGCCGGTTGAATCAAAAAGATAACAGGCAAAGAACACTGGTCAGATGTGAGGGCACCCCAAAAAGTTGTGAGAGAACAAAAGACCCAGTGCTAAAAATAATCCACCCCCATTGTCAGAATGACCGGGCTGGATGGAGAGATGGAACAATCCAAGCCGAAGCTAGGGCCTTTTGATGTAAAACATGGCTAACAGCAGCCACCCCTAAATCATGAAGTATGCTGTAATAAAGTGATTCGACGTCTATGGTAACCAGGATAGCCAAATCCGGAATCACCAAATCATCTAGTAGTAGATTCCGGATTCAGATTGGAACAAAACTCTAATGCAACGCAAAATGTGCTGGATTAGATATTTAGATGCTACCACCCCACCTGGCCTCAGTGAGGCTGAAAGTTTTAGCCCTTCTTGGAAAGCTTCAGTTCAGGAAAAACAGACTAAAATCCACCAGGTTTTCCTCCCTTTTGCTTCTTTCACTCTGTTTTTCTGTCAGCAGACTTGTCAGAATGACACTATCTATTTGGGTTTTTTTGTATTAATTTAAATCTGATTATTAAATAATTTTGTAGCCCTTGGTGCCCTATTTATTTATGGTTAGTGTGACAGACTCACCCGGGATAGAGGCTGTTTGAGGGGACTGAATGCAAGCCTCTTGCCGACCGATTATGGGCCCTGGCATTAGGGGGAACGATGCTCTTTGTGAGCTGTATGCCTGGGGACCCTTGAGGTGGTATTACTGTGGATTCGGGTCCTGGTCCCCCAGGACACAGACTCTGGGGACTCTAGATTTGCCATATTAGAAATAGTGGCTGATTCATAATGCTGGGACAAATACTGTTAGGAGATACTGATGTCAATTCCAGCCACCTGTCTTTTGCTTGCTAGAATGTGTTTATTGTAAATAAGTCTAGTATGGGATCTAAGAGTCATTAGATCCCCATTGTTGTTTGTGTTAATTAACTCTGCTATTGTGTGAAGAAGAGTTCTGTGTTGATTTGTGATAATGTTGATTGTGTTTTCTGAGCTACAATACGGCCAGTCTGGCCTAAAGGTCATGACTGAGTCATCTAGGCTGTCTAAAGGGATTAGTTAATTAGGCCATGTTAATTAGGTTTCTGGTCACAGGTGTATGTTCAGAGTAATATGAGCAGGAGGTATACACCTCCTCTTTTACTGTATAAAAAAGCCTGTATTCCTTTCAGTAAAAGAGATTCCTGTTTGAACTTACATACAGCCTGCCTGGTGTTCTGATTCTATAGCCGCAGAGGAGTGTCGGGAGAGTGGAATCGAGCGAGCAAGGGGCTCAAATCACTGCTTTTTGACATGTGAGTTTTTTGTATATTCTGACAGGGGTTTTTCATACATCCTGTCAGTTATATGTTATATGGTACATTTTTGTATTCTATGCATTTATACTGTATTTTACATTTCAGAAATGGCAAATTTTACCTGATGAAGATTATATTTACATATTTCGAAACGCGTCGGACTCTCACTCATGGATGATGTTCATTTATGTAGTGGGATTTCTTTGCCACCACTGTTAATTACAGTATACAATATTTTTGTTATCTATGTGATTTTCTTTGTTAAAAGTCTGGTTTTTAAATTTTTGTATTAATAAAAATTTAAATATTTTATATAGTTTTTTATCTATTCAATAATTGCCCTTAAAATCCAATTTTTTGAGGTTCTTTTGGTCTTTAAATGTTGAGGGATGATGGCAATTTACACGTCAGTCTCTGGGAGCCTGTTTATTCTTTAAGATCTACAAGCTGTTAACCAGGCAGTTATACCAAGAGCTCCTGTGGTACCAGATCCACACACACACACTACTGAACGATTTAGATCCAGGGAATCATTCTCTGTGATTGATATCAGTAACACCTTCTTTAGCACCCCGGTTCACCCTGACCATCAATTTTGGTTTGCCTTCACCTACCGGCGAAGAGAAAGGTATCCCTTCAGCAGGTTGCCCCAGGGCTATTGCGAGTCCCCTACCATTTTTTCACAAGTAATGTCCTCAAACTTGGCTCAATTTGTACCCCCAGGGGGAAGCCAGCTCCTCCTCTATGTAGACAACATCTTAGTGGCGTCTCCCTCAGAGGAGGTTTGTAGGGCTGACACAATGGCTCTGTTGTATTTCCTCCATGACCAAGGGCATAAGGTAAATAGAACTAAACTCCAGTTGTGGCAACAGCAGGTCAAATACTTGGGGTATAATATCTCAAAAGAAGGTCGGCACCTGGATGAGGGGAGAATTCAAGCCCTTCTCCAGGTGCCGAAACCAAAGACAAACAAATGTTGTCCTTCCTGGGTATGACAATTTTTTGTAGAGCCTGGATTCCGGGGTATTCCAGGCTGACGGTCCCGTTGGTTCAGGCAATACATGGGAGCCCTATGGTCCCCCAGGATGCTATAAAATGGAGTGAGGAAACAGAGACAGCCTTTACTGACCTAAAACAAGTCCTTTCTAGTTCATCAGTGCTAGCCTAACCAAACTATGACAAACCTTTCGAACAAACAGTAGACTCAAAGAAAGGTCACATGACATCAGTACTTACACAGTCACATGGCGGGCACCAGAGGCCGATTGCTTACTATTCTACAAAATTAGACAGTGTAACTAGAACACTTCCACCCTGTGTACAGGCAGTGGTAGCTGTAGCTGAAGCAGTTAAGGCCTCAGCATCTATAGTGCTATATCACCCACTGACACTCAAAGCACCACATGCAGTATCTGTTATCCTTTTACAACAAAAGATATCACATTTGAGCCCAGCACGACACCTTTTCTGTATGACAATACTCTTGACACAACCTCCCTTAACAATACAGAGGTGTACTACATTAAACCTATCCACACTAATACCACTTCCTACTGATGGTCATAAACATGACTGTACTGCTGCCATCGCTGAAAAGGTACTGCCATGAAGTGATTTGAAAGATGTACCGTTATCTAACCCTGACATGACACTTTTTGTTGATGGTTCCAGTAAGAAAAATCCAGATGGCACAAATGCAACGGGATATGCAGTAGTGACACAGGATGAAATTTTGGAAGCTAGGCCATTACCAAAACATTATTCAGCACAAGTAGAACTTGAAGCACTGACCAGAGCATGCATACTATCAAAAGGAAAATGCGTAACCATATACACTGACAGTCAATATGCCCTTTCAACAGTACATGTTTTTGCACAACAATGGAAATACAGGGGGATGGTCACCTCCAGTGGTAAGCCAATTTCACACATGGACTTCAGTCTAGAACTCCTAGATGCAATACAGTTACCAAAAGAGCTTTCAATCTGCAAATGTCAAACACACACAAAATATACAGACCCCATCTCAAAGGGAAATAAAAGGGCAAATAAAGCAGACAAAATAGCGGCACAAGAAACACATCAAATAATGACAAAACAGGAAATCATATGGATAGATTATACAGTCCTTACTGATATGCAGCAGAATGCACCCCCGTGGAGAAATAATATTGGAAAACAAAGGGTTGCACAATTATAGATAACATTTACACATCACCTGAAGGAAAACTGGTGTTAGGTACCTATTTAGGTATGCAGCAGTATTGACACATTGAGTAACTTATGTGTCAAACGGGGGGGGGGGATGATTGAAGTGTTAAATAAGGTATGTACAGCCTATGACTTCACAAACTACTCAAAAACTTTTTGCTCTCAATGTATTATATGTGCAAACACAATGCTCAGGGAGGCATAAGACCCTGAGCATAAGACCCTGAGCATATATATGTATATATATATATATTGAACCCCAATGGGGAGTACTCACCATCCCAAGCAGCAGGGCCTGTCTTGCCAGGCCCAATCTTCCCCCATCACGGGGCGGGTAGCGCCTCTAAGGACCTTCAGGGACCGGGTCCCCCATATATTGGGGTCCACACCCCTGGACCTGTAAAGCACCCTTTGTGGTTTTCTTGGGCAAGGTTGACCAGGAATACCAACTTTTAACAAGGGTCCAGCGCCTAAAAAGGACACATTACAAGCAATACCTCGTTCTTGAGCCAAGGTTCGGGTACCATCCACTTTAGCTTAGTAAGCCATCTGAATGGATCCGATTATAAAGTCCTCAGTGGGACATTCTTTGAAGAAATTGAAGAGCTTCAACAGCCATGACCATCACCTTCAAGACACTGGCGAAAAAACTGAGGCACTTCCTGTATAGGAGGGGTTATATGGGAGGAACCGTCTTACTATTGGTTGCCAGTGTCCAATCACCTGAAGGTAAGCATATAACCCACATAGTCATTATTATGGTGCTCTGTGTCCCGTGATGTACGATAAAGAAATATTGTTTGGTAATCATAGACGCCCTGACCAAATGGGTGGAGGTATTCCTGACAGGAAGTGCAAACGCACAGACTGTGGTCAAAGCATTACTAAGAGATATGATTCCTAGATCTGGAATCCCTAAAAAGATCTACAATGATAATGGACCCCATTTTGTAAATAAAACTATACAACATTTGACAGAAGTGATGGGTATCCAAGTAAAAAACCATTGCACCTACCACCCCAATCAGCTGGATTAGTGGAGAGACACAATGGAATCCTAAGGCTTCATGCACACGAGACGCTGGTGCAAACTCTGCTGAACACGTTTTTAAAAGCTGAAACCGGTGTTCAGAAACGCCCGTTTTGCCGCATTTGCATGCCGTGTTTAACCGCGCTTGCGTCTAGAAGCGTCTGCAGAGCAGAGAATGACATTTTGCGACCCAACTTTGAGGCCCCGTATCTCAGGGCCACTTGGAGCTAGGAACACCAAATTTGGTATGCAAACACAGTGGAACTAGCACTACAGCATATCCCAATTTCCTAGCACCAAGTGGCCCCGAGATACGGAACCTCAAAGTTGGGTCGCAAAATGTCATTCTCTGATTTTGGGGCCCCGTATCTCGGGGTCACTTGGTGCTAGGAACCCCAAATTTGGTGTGCTAACACAGTGGAACTAACACTACAACATATCCAAAGTGGCCCCAATATACGGGGCCCCAAATTTGGGTCGCAAAATGTCATTCTCTGCTGCAGAAAAGTGCTTGACATTTTGCGACCCAAATTTGGGGCGCCATATCTTGGAGACACTTGATGCTAGGAACCCCAAATTTGGATAGGTTGTAGTGTGAGTTCCACTGTGTTTGCACACCAAATTTGGGGTATCTAGCACTAAGAAACCCCGAGATATGGGGCCCCAAAATGTCATTCTCTGCTGCAGTTTACCATTATATTTCTGTGTTTTCTGGTCCAAAAAATAGGGTTCCTTTAAAAACACTTATAAATGCAAACACGGCTAAACGCAGTACCAGCGTTTAGCCGCATTTGGCATCTGAAACGTGGAAAACGTTTGCGTCTGAACCCATTTTTTTTGCTTTTGGAAAAACGAGGTTAAAACACATCTGCCTAAAAATGCCAAAAAACGAGACCGTGTACATGGACACATAGGATAACATTGAATGAGTTCAGGGGCAGTTGAAAAAAAGTGTCCAACTGCCTCTGAACGCGCGTTTAACAGTGTCTCGTGTGCATGAGGCCTAAAAAATAAGTTGAGAAAAGCTATGGAAGAAACAGTTAAAAAATTGGATGTACTGCTTATCATTAGCTGTAACTAGTATGCATATTACACCCACAAAAGAAGGTTTGAGCCCATTTGAAATGATACATGGAAGGCCATATAGAATACCCTTACTACCAAATGAAACACCAGCTGAAGAATCTGAACGTACTTTAGCAGAATATATGTCTAACCTGTTGAAACAGAAGCAAATTAATAAAGTCTGTTCTATTCCAGAAGGTCCAATCCAAGGAGAAGAGAAAATCCATATTGGAGACTGGGTCCTGGTAAAAGTAATAAAAAGAAAACATTGGAACTCAGCCAAGTGGGAGGGACTGTATCAGTTTCTTCTCACCACCCCCACGGCTATAAGGATAGCAGAGAGGTCTACCTGGATTCACCAGTCCCATTGCAAAAAGGTTTTACAGGCAGAGAAGGCCCAGTTGGCTGCAAGAGGGCCAGAAAATACAGCTACAAAGGGAGGTCTCATACATGGTGGGACTTGTCTCAAACCGGTGATGTCTCCCTCCCCTTCCAACTCACCTACCCTATCCGCTGGAACTCTGTGGCTGGTTGGGATGAAAGGGACAGCAATTATCCTTGGGTTACTGGTGACTCTAGGAGAGGCATCCATAAAAGGTGGTATACGTTATGGAAGAGCAGAGGAACCTTTGGATTGGGAAAGAACAGGAACAGCATTGAATATAACCTTTATAGAGGGAATAACTATAGAGGGAATAACTAAGTGGCAAAAAGGAAAGACTCATAATTACAAATGCGGCCAACTCCCACTGCACACAGTGAGAACTGTAACCAATTATTGATAACATTAAAGGAGCAGAGGAACGAAGATCAGCAGTTGTACTCTATGGGAGCATGGGTGTCAGGAACTGACCCCTCAGGCAAATTTTTCCTCGAGGTATTACCACCCAATAAGACCAGACAACAGGAAAAGGTAGACACAGAAGGGAAAGAAGAAGGCCATACTAAAATAGAAGTTTTGAATAAAACTATGATTTACTAACCTAACAGTAGAAGATGCCATGGCTTTGGAGACGGGTTACCAAGAAAATAATGAGTGGTTAGAATGGTTGCGGAACACGGTTAAAACTCTAAAAAATGAAAACTGTTTAGTTTGTGCCGGAACCAGACCACATTTAGTAACGGTCCCTTTTCCTCTAGATCACAATACAGATCCAGAAGGTTTAAAATGTATGTTGCGGTTGTATAATAAGAGCTATAAACCTTAAACAAATTCTACGTGTCTACATTGAGGTTGTTGTTTCCCCCAGTACAGAGACCTCAGATAACTCCGGCGGTTACTGCTTATCCGGGCAACTTTACTTGTTTTGCACTCCCAGGGAACCGTAGCAGGGTGGATCTTGGGTCACTACCCGATGACTACTGCAGGGAGAGGATTATTATGGGCAATGGTGACTGGGTTGAACATGACATTCAGAGAGCTGATATCTGGTGGATGTGTGGGGATAAGAAACTGCGAGCTAGGATACCGGCCAATGCCCAAGGGGACTGCAGTATGGTCTAGCTGGCTATGCCCCTGAGGATCCTGTTAAAACACCCGTGGACTAACAGTCACCAACGGTATCGGAGGGACACCTCTCCCAAGGGGTCATTTGACGTTCAGATCTACATAGATGAGATTGGGGTTCCTCGTGGGGTGCCGGATTAGTTTAAGGCCAGGAATCAGATAACAGCTGGGTTTGAGTCTCTTCTCTGGTGGGTGACTATAAATAAAAATGTTGACTGGATTAACTATACATACTATAACCAACAACGATTTGTAAACAATACTAGGGATGCTGTGAAGGGCCTAGCAGAACAGTTGGCCCCCACATCTCTAATGGCATGGCAGAGCCGAATGGCCTTAGATATGGTCCTAGCTGAAAGAGGAGGAGTATACAAAATGTTTGGTAGAATATGCACCTTTATCCCCAACAATACAGCTCCTGGAGGGACCGTGACCAGAGCCCTGGAAGGATTTACTGCTCTAATGAGTTAGCGGAAAACTCAGTTATTAATGATCCATTCACAAACTGGCTTGAAGGATGGTTTGGTAAATGGACTGAACTTATCACATCTTGTTTGGTCTCAATTGCTGTGGCTTTGGCCGTTTTGGTCACTTGCGGTTCTGCTGCATTCTCTGTATTCAAGGACTTTCAAAAAAACTGATTGAAACCGCAGTCTCAAGAACAATGTATCAAGCCCTTCCTACCTCTGAGGAGACCTATGTGGACATTGAAGGTCAACTTAATGACATACAGTACGAACGTGTACAACACAGGGACCATCATCGAAATGTGTTGAGATAAAATAGTCACACAAGAGGTGGGAATGTTAGAAAAGTTTTAAATGTTTATTTTGTGACTATTAAAAAAACAAAAACCCTGAGACTGATTTTTAAGATGACTTCTGAGCACATGTTTTAACTTGCTGTATCGTTTGTTTTAACTAACTCCATAGTAAGTTATAGGATGATTAGGCTTAACCACATATGGTAGAACAGGTTGTACAGGAAACGCTAATTAGGCAATAAAGTACATACCATTCTGTACCAGGAATGCTATCAGTGTTTCCTCAGCCAATAGAAGCTTTATAGCTATATTATTGTAAGTATTAGGAGGGGGGCTGTACATCCCTCTGTATGATTCTTACTGCATCTTTTGACTTGTAAGCATCATCCTTTTGTGTCGGCACATCTGAAAATAAATTGTCTGCTTTTCAATACATCTGGAGTTTGACTGATCACAGGAGAAGAATAATCCTAACAAAGTCCTATTTGCAATAAGCAATAAGAGGATAGTATGTGACCAGTCTAAAATACGTGGCATGTTCACCAAAGTCCGGAGCCTGGCGGACAAGATGGATGAACTAGAGATACTGCTGTACGAGCAGGATTTGGATTTTGTGGGAATTTCAGAGACCTGGTTCAACAGCTCTCATGATTGGCTAGCAACCATTCAAGAGTATATCCTTTATCGCAGGGATAGAGTAAAAAAGGGGGAGGGGTATGCCTATATATCAAGAATAATGTACAAGTGAATGCGAGAGATGACATCACTAAGGGAGCTAGGGAGGAGGTGGAATCCTTATGGGTTTAGCTCCAAAGGGATGAGGCTAGGGGGAAAATAATACTGGAAGTATGCTATAGGCCCCCTAACCTGAGGGAGGAGGGGGAGACGGATCTCCTATCACAATTTGGATTAGCAGCAAGGATGTGTTATCATAATGGGGGATTTTAATTATCTAGACAGACTGAGCGGAGGGAACCACGCATTCATCTAAGGCTCGCTAGTTCCTAAATGTCTTGCAGGACAATTTCATGGTTCAGATGGTAGACGCACCAACTAGAAATAAAGCGTTACTGGATCTACTGATTACCAACAATACAGACCTGATCACAGATGTGGAAATACGGGGAAATTTAGGAAACAGCGATCGCAGGTCAATTGGCTTCAGTATAAATCACACAAATAGAAAACATAAGGGGAATACAAAGACACAATTTCAAAAGAGCCAACTTCCCTAAACTACGAACCTTGCTAGAAGGCATAAATTTGGATAAAATCTTAGTAACAAAGAACATGGAGGAAAGATGGGTTTGCTTAAAGAGCATATTAAATAAGGGCATGAGCTAACGCATCCCATTGGGTAATACATTTAAGAGCTAACAAAATTCGGATGGCTTAACTCCAATGTAAAAATGCATAAAAAAGCAAAGGAGAAGGCCTTCAAAAAATACAAGGTTGAGGGATCATCATCAGCATTCAGACTTTATAAAAGAATCCAACAAGAAATGTAAGGGTGCAATCATAGGTGTGCGCAGCCCATTGTATTAGGGTGTGCACCTCAAAGCTCCAACACATATGCCTTTGTGACATATTAACCAGCCTCTTCCCCACTCGTCATCCTAAAACAATGGGGTGGGGGGGGGGGGGAGCAGGTGAGCACACAGGGGGACCTGGGCAGCAGAAAGAAAAGGAACTGGGACAAGAGGGGTGGCATACATTGGTACCAATCCCCTGTATTTTCCTCCCGTGGCAGCTGAATATCGGCAAGAGGAAGAGGAGGAGAAGCCTACTTTCAGCTGCTGCAGAAGAAAATACAGATCGGTCCCTTAATTTCCACTCCAGCCGCCTATCCTGTCCAGGTTCTGGGGGTCGGCAAGTAAGGATCGCGGCTTACCTGTCACCTGCCCACAATTGATGGGTTGCCAACTCCAGGATTAGGGTGTGCCCAGGCACACCTGGCACACCCCTTGCGCACGCCTATGGGTGCAATTAGGGGGCTAAGATAGAACACGAAAGACACATAGCGGAGGAAAGCAAAAAAAAAATCCCAAGAAATTCTAAGTATGTAAACAGTAAAAAAGGGAGGACAGATCATATTGGCCCCATAAAAAATGAGGAAGGACATCTGGTTACAAAGGATGGGGCGATGGTAAAGGTATTGAATTTATTCTTCTGCTCGGTCTTCACGAGGGAATCGGGGGCTTCAGGAACCAAAACTGCAGTGTTTATCCTCATGACACATCACAGGAAGCACCTCCATGGTTAACAGAGGACAGAATTAAAATTAGACTTGGGAAACTTATAATTAATAAATCACCGGGAGCATATGGCTTGCCCCCGAGGGTACTTAGGGAACTCAGTCAAGCAATTGCCAGACCATTGTTCCTAATTTTTACTGACAGTCTACTGACTGGAATGGTACCAGGTGATTGGAGAAGCCAATGTAGCACCAATATTTAACCACTTCAAAACCAGGCTATAGTCATATGACGTCCGCAGATGGGATCTCCCATCTTTGGCGGGCGTCATATGACGTCCTGGGTTTCTCGCTACTCCTGCGGGTCCCCGGGTACCTGTCACAGTCCATCTGAGTACCCGAATACCTGTCACCAGGCCATCAAAGTACCCGAGTACCTGTCACCAGACCATCAGAGTACCCGAGTACTTGTCCCCAGCCCATCAGAGTACCCGAGTACCTATCTGCAGCCCATGCCTCATAGAATATACGTCGGGGTGTTTGCTTTCCAAAATGGGGTCATTTTGTGGTAATTCCATTGTCCTGGTGTTCCAGGGCCTTCACAACTGTAATAGGTCATTAGGAAATTAGAGGTGTAATTTATGCTCCAAAAACGCCTGACGGTGCTCCCTGCATGTTGGGCCTCTGTATGTGGCCAGGCTGTGTAAAGTCAAGAGGAGTAGCAGAATGTGTTTTGAGGGTCATTTTTACTATATACACATGCTTTGAGTTAGAAATATCTTATAAACTGACCACTTTGTGTAAAAAAAAAAAAATAAGTTTTAATTTTCTTTCCACGTGTTCAGAAGACTTGTGGAAAAAAATGAACCGTTCGAAAGACTCATTATGCCTCACAGAATAGACGTTGTGGTGTTTGCTTTCCAAAATGGGGTAATTTTGTGGGTAATTCCACTGTCCTGGTGCTCCAGGGCCTTCAGAAATGTAATAGGTCGTAATAGGACGGTGCTCCCTGCATGTTGGGTCTCTCTGTGTGGCCAGGCTGTGTAAAAGTCACACACATGTAATAACTCCATACTCAGGAGGAGTAGCAGAATATTTTTTGGGGTGTAATTGGAAGTATGCATATGCTGTGTCTGAGAAAAAACTTGTTATTATGACAATTTTGTGGAAAAAAAAAGCACCTCCATAGCAAGGTGTAAAGCCACTCAAAAGAATCTTAAATTTTCCCAAGAATTGTGGGAAAAAATTACAACTTCAAAAAAACTCACCATGCCTCTTACTAAATACCTTTGACTGTCTACTTTTCAAAAAGGGGTAATTTGGGGGGTGTTTGTAACTTTCCTGACATTTCAGGGCCTCAAGAAATGAGATAGGCCGTCAGTGTATCAGGTGTGATCAATTTTTAATGATTTGCACCATAGCTTGTAGACTCTATAACTTTCACAGAGACTAAATAATATCCACTAATTTGGGTTATTTTTACCAAAGAGATGTAGCTGTATAAATTTTGGCCCAAATTTATGAACAAAAATGACTTATTTGCAAAATTTTATCATAGAAACTAAAAAAAAAAAAAAAAAAAAGTGTTTTTTTTTCAAATTTTTGCTCTTTTTTCACTTCATGTCGCAAAAAATAAAAAAGCCCAGTGGTGATTAAATACCAGCAAAAGAAAGCTCTATTTGCACAAAAAAAATGATAAAAATTTTGTTTGGGTACAGCGTTGCATGACTGAGTAATTGGCATTTAAAGTGTGAGAGCACTGAAAGTTAAAAATTGGTCTGGGCAGGAAGGGTGTATAAAATGTCCTGTATTGAAGTGGTTAAAAAGGGCCCAAAATACATCCCTGGGTATTACAGACCAGTTAGCCCAACATCAATAGTATGCAAGCTCTTGGAGGGGATGATAAGGGACTTTATACAAGATTTATTAATGAGAACGGTATTATTAGCAGTAATCAGCATGGATTAACCACTTGCTTACAGGGCACTTAAACCCCCCTCCTATCCAGACCAATTTTCAGCTTTCAGCACTGACGCACTTGACAACTGCACGGTCATGCAACACTGTACCCAAATGAAATTTTTATCATTTTTTCCCCACAAATAGAGCTTTCTTTTGGTGGTATTTGATCACCTCTGCGGTTTTTATTTTTTGTTAAAAAAATTTAAAAAGAGCGAATTTAAAAAAAAATATATATTTTTTTTTATATTTTGTTATAAAATTTTTTAAAAGGGTAATTTTTCTCCTTCATTGATGTACGCTGATGAGGCGGCACCAATGGGCACTGATAGGTAGCAGTGATGGGCACTGATCTTGTACACTGCTAGGTGGCACTGATTGGCACCACTGGTGGGCATTGTTAGGTGGCAATGGTGGGCACTGATAGGTGGCACTTGCAGGCATTGATAGGTGGCACTTATGGGCATTGATACGTGGCACTGGTGGGCACTGTGATGTGGCAATAACAGGTGGCCCTGGCAGGGGGTACTTGTGGCACAACTGAGGCACGTATGAGGCATTATTGCCTCCTCCTCTTCGTGACCCATGTCCCTTGCTGCTGAGCCGGTGATCGGCTTTTTTTTCTCCTCGCACTGTCAGCGCGAGGAGAAAAAAAAACGATCACAGAGCTTTTGTTTTGATCATGTGATCAGCTGTCATTGGCTGACAGCTGATCACATGGTAAGGGGCCGGGACCGGCCCCTTACTTGGATCGGTGATCACCCGAGTCTTAGTGACTCGGTGATCACAGCGCGCTCCATGCACGCCCTGCAGGGCGCGCGCAGGGCACGTGCACGGGAATTCAGGGCCGCGCTGTAGCCGTCATTCGGCTATAGCGCGGATGTCAAGCAGTTAATGAAAAATCGCTCTTGCCAAACCAATCTATTAACCTTCTATGAGAAGGTAAGTTGCCATCTAGCTAAAGGAAGGCCCGTAGACTGGCTCCGTATCTGGGTTTTGCAAAAGCATTTGACGCAGTTCCCCATAAACATTTACTGTACAAAATAAGGTCCGTTGGCATGGACCATAGGGTGAGTACATGGATTGAAAACTGGCTACAAGGGCGAGTTTAGAGGGTGGTGATAAATGGGGAGTACTCGGAATGGTGGGTAGTGGGGTCCCCCAGGGTTCTGTGCTGGGACAAATCCGATTTAATTTATTCATAAAGGACCTGGAGGATGGGATAAACAGTTCAATCTCTGTATTTGCGGACGATACTAAGCTAAGCAGGGTGATAACTTCTCCGCAGAATGTGGAAACCTTGCAAAAAGACCTGAACAAATTAATGGGATGTGCAACTACATGGCAAATGACCTAGGGGTGCTAGTAGATGATAGGATCAGCAATGGCATGCAATGCCAAGCTGCTGCTAACAAAGCAGAACAACAGAATATTGGCATGCATTAAAATGGGGAACAACTCCAGAGCTAAAACGATAATTCTCCCGCTCTACAAGACTCTGGTCCGGCCGCACCTAGAGTATGCTGTCCAGTTCTGGGCACCAGTTCTCAGGAAGGATGTACTGGAAATGGAGCGAGTACAAAGAAGGACAACAAAGCTAATAAAGAGTCTGGAGGATATTAGTTATGAGGAAAGGTTGTGAGCACTGAACTTATTCTCTCTGGAGAAGAGACGCTTGAGAGGGGATATGAATTCAATTTACAAATACCGTACTGGTGACCCCACAGTGGGGATAAAACGTATTCGCGGAAGGGAGTTTAACAAGACACGTGGCCACGCATTAAAATTGGAAGATAAAGAGGTTTAATCCTAAACTACGTAGAGGGTTCTTTACTGTAAGAGCGGTAAGGATGTGGAATTCCCTTCCACAGGCGGTGGTCTCAGCGGGGAGCATCGATAGTTTAAAAAACTATTAGACAAGCACAACGACCACAACATACAGGGATATACAATGTAATACTGACATATAATCACACACATAGGTTGGACTTGATGGACTTTGGTCTTTTTTCAACCTCACCTACTATGTAACTATGTAACTATGATGGCTGAAACTGGGTAGACTGCCGCATTCTATAGTATTCAGCCTGTCACCAGCTTGATAGATGATCATCTTCAATGATAGATATAAATAAAATGATTTATTCTGAGGAAAAGAATAGAAAAAGCGGGAAACTAAAATTCAACATAACTAGGATGAGCTTTTCTTTTGTTTTCCTACCTAGCGTCCTACTCCTGCAGTTGACAGTATAACCAAATCATGAAGAATAGAGAAAGCTATGTCTGTCAATGAATAAACTAAAATAATGTATCTTCTAAATATAAACAATCAACTGTAAGGCCTTTCACTGGTATATCTGAATGCTGAGAGAGAGAAAGTTCACAGCCTTAAATCATATTAATTATATTGTAACTATATTTTAACTTACCATTGAGAAAGATGATAGAGTCATTAAACAGAATCTTCCCAAAGGTGAAATTTGTACCATTCTAAAAAAATAAATAAAAATAAATAAATAAATAAAAGTGACTAAATTCACATTCATAGCATAGCAAGGTGTAAAGCCAATCAGATTCCAGTTACTAGAGAACTATCAGAACTGTGGACACAATCTGACTTGCCCTGAGTCATCTTTCCATGCCAGCTCTTCCCTAGGCACCAACAGTGACATTTAGTCATTTATGGAGAGCAGTGTCAGTGTACAGTACTTGTCTCAATCCAGAGCACTAAGAGTTCAATTTGCTAAGAGTAAATATCAATAAATAAATAAACCCAGTGACAGGTGATGGTGATCAACACTAATACATAAATAAACAACTATTAATAAAGTTTGTGCAAAAATAGTCCATAAATGAGACTGGATTGTCTCAAAACAAGGAAAGCTGAATATATCCCGATGTGGGATCTTCAAAACTTCCACCACACCACGTGAACTCAGTGTTTCCACTCCTTTGGTTAAAAACTCACCAAATCACGATGCCTTGCAGAGTACTCTCATGTAGGGCTGAAACAACTAATCGATTAATCGACAACTAATCGATTATGAAATTAATCGATTACTATTTTTATAATCGATTAATCGGCCAGTAACATAATGGGGTTAAAAAAAAACTAAAATGAGCTCTTTATAGTACAAATAGAGCAAATAATCTCTACTGTAAATAAATTATATAAATAAGTTTAGTTGGTCTACCTGACCGTGGTTTGGTTTCAACAGAAACCCTCATTTTCCACTTCTTGATTAGAGTTTGAACACTGCTGATTGGCATTCTCAATTCCTTGGATATCTTTTTATATCCCTTTCCTGTTTTTTTTTTTACAGTTCAACTACCTTTTCCCGCAGATCCTTTGACAATTCGATTTTGACCACACAATTAGAAAATCGAACAAACGTTCTTAAAATTACATTTTTTGTCATTTGTCGGGGAAGACATTGTTTGTTTTTTTAAATAAAAAATAGATCTCTGAGTCTGATGATATTTACCAGATTCACCCTTTAATAGTATATACAGTATATCTCCTCTAATAGTATGTACAGAATATCTCTTCTGTCTGTTATTCTCAGAGTGGATTAGATATTTTGCTCCCTAACCATATAGTTGGTTACTTATATTCACCACTGCATAGAGATGTTTAAGAATAAATTGCCTTTTTTTAAAACTTTACATATTAACTAAATTATACACCATACTTTTTTTTAAGGTTATTAACCGATTAATCGAAACAATAATCGGCCAACTAATCGATTATGACAATAATCGTTAGTTGCAGCCCTACTCTCATGCTCTGCAAAACAGCATCAACCCTTACAGGGTTAGATATCCACCGATACCCAGACATGACACCTGATATCATGGACTCAGTAAGTCATTATGACGAAACGTCGGGACGTGGCTGTATGGCAACCAGTTTTTCACACTTTACGCTATACCGGAAGTGACGCTCAGAGGATCACGATCTTTCGCTGATGAGATTCAGTTCACCTATGCTTTGTCCGCTGAGACCACATTACACCAGTACTTGCTGCTGCAAGTGGATGTCTCTAGGCTTCATAGATTTGAGCTTATGTGAGTGCAATGTTTGAAGCTGTTTTAATAGAATAAACTTTTTACAACGATACTGCACTATTAGAGCACTTTGTTTCATTATATATGGAGAGTCCATGATATCGGGTGTCACGTCTGGATATCGGTGGATATCTAACCCTGTGGAGGTTGATGCTGTTTTGCAGAGCATGAGAGTGCTAGGCATCGTCATTTGGTGAGTTTTTAACCAAAGGGGAGTGGAAACACTGAGTGCACGTGGTGTGCTGAAAGTTTTGAAGATCCCACATTAGGATATATTCCGCTTTCCTTTTTTGAGACAATCCAGTCTCATTTATGGACTATTTTTGCACAAACTTTATTATTAGTTGTTAATTTATGTATTCGTGTTGATCACTATCACCTGTCACTGGGTTGATTTATTTATACTATAGCGCTACTATTTACTTTAGTTTACACTGTAAATGCTTATTTATATTTATTTCAATTAAATTAGCAGCTGTTGCACACTTAGGTTACTTTTAGCGCAGTGGTGGCACTTGAAGAGTGGGTGTACGGATGTTTTTGGACCAGTTTTGTTGTCTAAAAGTAAATATTGCATGGTTATTTAAGGTAAAATAACTCAAGCTGTATTTAACTCAAACTGCAATTCACAAAAATGCTTGTTCGCAGCTCCATGTGCCCGAGCCCACTGTGCAGCCGTGGATTGGGAAATGTCTCAGTGCTTGTGATTAGCGCTGTGCAGTGTCAGCTTCCTGGTAGGCTCAGGCACGTGGAGCTGCGAACATGCCCGAGCCTATCCTTATGGTTAGCAGGAATTCCCTTGCTGACAGCAGAATGTAAGCAAAAAAAGCTGGCAGTAAATGTTTTTCTTTTCCCAAATGCTATGCAAGGATGGGATCATCTGGTAACATCATTGACTCTGGCCCGGTCAACGTCATCACTATGTGGCCATGCTCTTTATACTCCACCCCCCTGGTTTACTTAAAGTAGAGCTATAGGAAAACATTTTTTTTTTCATTTTGGATAGAATAAGGGAAGGTTATAATAACCCCTGTTAGCTTATATTTTGCCCTCTGTGTCCCATTGGGAAGATTTCCCTTCACTTCCTGCCCCACAGCCAAAACCGGAAGTGAGAGGAAATCTGTGCAAATTAAGGGATTTCCTTGGGGACCCCCAGGTCATTAGAACTAATGTCCCCATTGGAAGATTTCCCCTCTGTTACTTTTCTGCAGGAATCCAAAATTTTGAATTTTCTTTCACTTTCACCGATAATGGTAAGCAGGAGAAATAGAGGAGGGTGAATCTCTCTAATAAGGGCACAGACAACAAAATAAGCAGGTGTTCTAATCCATCTCCACTCTATCCAGACCTAAAAAAGTTTTATCTTTAGTTGTACTTTAAGCGGTATGTCATTTGGCAGGAGCAAAGCATCAGAAGTGGCAGTTTTTTTTCTTTTGTGCAGGCGGCATTCATTGGGATCGAAGATGGATCTATCAGAGGGACAATTTTTTATTTTTTTAATAAAGGACTTGTCAAAAAACTGTCTGTTTTATTTACACAATTTTTTTTTGGGGGGGGGGGGGAATGGAGCAGAGGTACTATGTACACCATATCCATTCACACACGGGATCTGGGGCCCCCCTGTTAAAGGGAGTTTTCAGATTCTGATAAGTTATCCACCGCACAACCACCAGGCAAGGGTTGTAGGGAAGAGATCCCTGTCCACACCTCATCAACATGGGGACAGGTGCTTTGTTGTGGCCTTATTTGTTCAGGAGTGACGTACGCACACAAGTCTCCCCCCCACCACTTTTCTGGCCTGTGTGCTCGGATAAGGGTCAGGCATTTTATGGGGGAACTCATGTCATCTTATTTTTAGTGTGGGGATTCCCCTAAAATCCAGACCAGACCAGTTTTTATTTTTATTTTACTGTCATGTTTTTTTTTTTTTACATTTTACTGTCAGTGGCAGATGAGTCACTGGCTGCTAAGGATGTTGGAGGGTGACGACTCCTTAACAACCAGCCATTCTGTAAATACCGTGTGGCAAAGCCATGCCTGACTTAATAAATGTTTTTGCTTACTTTTTTTTTTTTTTGTTGAGGACAGGTTTAAGCGTTTTTTTTTTTTTTTTTTCACTAAGGCCCCTTTCACACTGGGGCAGGAGGTGCATCGGCGTAAAGCGCCGCTATTATTAGCGGCGCTTTACCGTTTTAGTGGCAGTATTCGCCCCCTAGCGGGGGTAAAACCGCCCCGCTAGCTGAGAAAGGGTTAAAAACTGCAGAGACGCTTTGCCAGCGTTATAGCTGCGCTGCCCCATTGATTTCAATGGGCAGGAGCGGTGAAGGAGCAGTGTATACACCGCTCCTTCACCGCTCCGAAGATGCTGCTAGCAGGACTTTTAGGACTTTTTTTTCCCATCCTGCTAGCGCACTGCTCCAGTGTGAAAGACCTCGGGTGGGTGATGTATGTACACAGCGTAGTATATGGAGGGGTAAGGTGTGTATACAGCGTAGTATATGGAGGGGTGATGTGTGTACACAGCATAGTATATGGAGGGGTGATGTGTACACAGTGTAGTATATGGAGGGGTAAGGTGTGTATACAGCGTAGTATATGGAGGGGTGATGTGTGTACACAGCATAGTATATGGAGGGGTGATGTGTACACAGTGTAGTATATGGAGGGGTAAGGTGTGTATACAGCGTAGTATATGGAGGGGTAAGGTGTGTATACAGCGTAGTATATGGAGGGGTAAGGTGTGTGTACACAGCGTAGTATATGGAGGGGTGATGTGTGTACACAGCGTAGTATATGGAGGGGTGATGTGTACACAGTGTAGTATATGGGGTGATGTGTGTACACAGTGTAGTATATGGGGTGATGTGTGTACACAGTGTAGTATATGGGGTGATGTGTGTACACAGTGTAGTATATGGGGTGATGTGTGTACACAGTGTAGTATATGGGGTGATGTGTGTACACAGCGTATTATATATGGTGGGTGATGTGTGTACACAGTGTAGTAAACATGATGTGTGTACACAGTGTAGTATATGGAGAGGTTATGTGTGTACAGTGTAACATATGGGGGGGGGAGGTTGATGTATGTACACAGTGTAGTATATGGGGGGTGATGTATGTACACAGTGTAGTATATATGGGGGTGATGTGTGTACACAGTGTAGTATATATGGAGGGGTGATGTGTGTACACAGCGTAGTATATATGGAGGGGTGATGTGTGTACACAGCGTAGTATATATGGAGGGGTGATGTGTGTACACAGCGTAGTATATATGGAGGGGTGATGTGTGTACACAGCGTAGTATATATGGAGGGGTGATGTATGTACACAGCGTAGTATAGGGAGGGGTGGTGTGTGCACAGTGTAGTATATGGGGTGATGTGTGTACACAGCGTATTATATATGGTGGGTGATGTGTGTACACAGTGTAGCATATGGGGGGGGAGGTTGATGTATGTACATAGTGTAGTACATGGGGGGGGTGATGTATGTACAGTGTAGTATATATGGAGAGGTGATGTGTGTACACAGTGTAATATATATGGAGAGGTGATGTGTGTACACAGTGTAGTATATATGGGGGGGGTGATGTGTGTACACAGTTTAGTATATATGGGGGGGGGTGATGTGTGTACACAGTGTAGTATATATGGGGGGGGTGATGTGTGTACACAGTGTAGTATATATGGGGGGGGGGTGATGTGTGTACACAGTGTAGTATATATGGGGGGGGGGTGATGTGTGTACACAGTGTAGTATATATGGGGGGGTGATGTGTACACAGGTGTAGTATATATGGGGGGGGGGGTGATGTGTGTACACAGTGTAGTATATATGGGGGTGATGTGTGTACAGTGTAGCATATGGGGGGTGATGTGTACACAGTGTAGTATAAGGGGGTGATGTGTACACAGTGTAGCATATGGGGGGGGTGATGTGTACACAGTGTAGTATATGGGGGGGGGAGTGATGTGTGTACACAGTGTAGTATATATGGGGGGTGATGTGTGTACACAGTGTAGTATATATGGGGGTGATGTGTGTACACAGTGTAGTATATATGGGGGGTGATGTGTGTACACAGTGTACTATAAGGGGGGTGATGTGTACACAGTGTAGTATATGGGGGGGGGGGTGATGTGTACACACAGTGTAGTATTATGGGGGGGGGTGATGTGTGTACACAGTGTATTATATATGGGGGGTGATGTGTACACAGTATAGTATATGGGGTGGTGATGTGTGTACACAGTGTAGTATATATGGAGGGGGGTGATGTGTACACAGTGTAGTATATATGGAGGGGGGTGATATGTGTACACAGTGTAGTATATATGGAGGGGGTGATGTATGTACACACAGTGTAGTATATGGGGGGGGGGGGTGATGTGTGTACACGGTGTAGTATATATGGAGGGGGTGATGTGTACACAGTGTAGTATATGGGGGGGTGATGTGTACACAGTGTAGTATATGGGGGGGTGATGTGTACAGTGTAGTATATGGGGGGGGGGGTGATGTGTACAGTGTAGTATATGGGGGGGGGGTGATGTGTACACAGTGTAGTATATGGGGGGGTGATGTGTACACAGTGTAGTATATATGGAGGAGGTGCTGTGTACACATTCTCTTATATAGAGGGGCTCCTCTGTATACAGGACATATATCCTCTTGTCAGGCCACACTCACCGGGGACAGGGGGACCCTCCATAGGGATGGTTCGGCGTTCTCCGCCCGGCTGAGAAGGAACGATCCGGTCACTAGGACGGCTACACACAGCCAGCTACACCGCCTCTTCCCTGCCAGCGCCATCCTGACACCGGAATCTGGTCCAGCGTGTCACTTCCTGCAACATCACTGTCACGTGACCCGGAGATTACAGCCCTTCGTTGTTTGTTACAATAAAGTTCAACAAAAAAAAGTGAAGTGGAGGACACATATTTCCTGTGTAACGTGGAGCTCGAGAGGGGGCTCCACTCTGCGGATAGACTCCCTTGTGGAGCGCCACTGTTTGTTCCTGACTTCCTCTCTATGGTAGTATCTGAAGGATACCATTGAGCAGAGTGGTGGGGGGTGTAACCAAGAATGGATTCGGGACCGGAGGAGCTGATGCCGCGGCTCCTGCCTGTAGGGGACTGCGACCTCTCCGAGGACTTTGACCCCGCAGTCCCACCGCGGACGCCGCAGGAATATTTGAGGAGGGTGCAGTAAGTAGATATAGCCTGAGACTGCCACTGCCTGGCGATATGGATGTCATCGTTGTGCAGGGTGCCGCACATGTGTGACTGCAGTCAGGTGTACTCTGCGTGCTCCGCTTCTAAATACATGCCCGACATTCACCCTCAATGTGCAGTGCTTCCCCCCTTAGAGAGCGGGGGAGGGGACGTGAAGTTATCTTCCTCCTAGAAAGCAGGGGGAGGGGGGCTTTCAGTGCCCCCCCCCCCCCCCCCGAGAACGGTGAGGGGGGAGTGCAGTGCTCCCCCCCCCTAGAAGCGGTGAGGGGGGGCGCGCAGTGCTTTCCCCCCCTAGAGAGCGGTGAGGGGGGGCGCGCAGTGCTTTCCCCCCCTTGAGAGCGGTGAGGGGGGGCGCGCAGTGCTTTTCCCCCCTAGAGAGCGGTGAGGGGGGGCGCGCAGTGCTTTTCCCCCCTTGAGAGCGGTGGGGGGGGCACGCAGTGCTTTCCCCCCCTTGAGAGCGGTGAGGGGGGGGCCGCGCAGTGCTTTTCCCCCCTAGAGAGCGGTGAGGGGGGGCGCGCAGTGCTTTTCCCCCCTTGAGAGCGGTGGGGGGGGCACGCAGTGCTTTCCCCCCCTTGAGAGCGGTGAGGGGGGGCCGCGCAGTGCTTTCCCCCCCTAGAGCGGTGAGGGGGGCCGCGCAGTGCTTTCCCCCCCTAGAGCGGTGAGGGGGGCCGCGCAGTGCTTTCCCCCCCTGAGCGGTGAGGGGGGCTGCGCAGTGCTTTCCCCCCCTAGAGCGGTGAGGGGGGGGCGCGCAGTGCTTTCCCCCCCTAGAGAGCGGTGAGGGGGGCGCGCAGTGCTTTACCCCCCCCCCTAGAGAGCGGCGAGGGGGGGCGCGCAGTGCTTTCCCCCCTAGAGAGCGGTGAGGGGGGCGCGCAGTGCTTCCCCCCCTAGAGAGCGGTGAGGGGGGCGCGCAGTGCTTCCCCCCCTAGAGAGCGGTGAGGGGGGCGCGCAGTGCTTCCCCCCCCTAGAGAGCGGTGAGGGGGGCGCGCAGTGCTTCCCCCCCCTAGAGAGCGGTGAGGGGGGCGCGCAGTGCTTCCCCCCCTAGAGAGCGGTGAGGGGGGCGCGCAGTGCTTCCCCCCCCTAGAGAGCGGTGAGGGGGGCGCGCAGTGCTTCCCCCCCCCTAGAGAGCGGTGAGGGGGGGCGCGCAGTGCTTCCCCCCCCCTAGAGAGCGCTGAGGGGGGCGCGCAGTGCTTCCCCCCCCCTAGAGAGCGCTGAGGGGGGCGCGCAGTGCTTCCCCCCCTTGACAGCGGTGAGGGGGGCGTGCAGTGCTTTCCCCCCCTTGAGAGCGGTGAGGGGGGGGCGCGCAGTGCTTCCCCCCCCCAGAGAGCGGTGAGGGGGGGCGCGCAGTGCTTCCCCCCCCCAGAGAGCGGTGAGGGGGGGCGCGCAGTGCTTCCCCCCCCAGAGAGCGGTGAGGGGGGGGCGCGCAGTGCTTCCCCCCCCCCCCAGAGAGCGGTGAGGGGGGGCGCGCAGTGCTTCCCCCCCCCCAGAGAGCGGTGAGGGGGGGCGCGCAGTGCTTCCCCCCCCCTAGAGAGCGGTGAGGGGGGGCGCGCAGTGCTTCCCCCCCCTAGAGAGCGGTGAGGGGGGGCGCGCAGTGCTTCCCCCCCTAGAGAGCGGTGAGGGGGGGCGCGCAGTGCCCCCCCCCCTAGAGAGCGGTGAGGGGGGCGCGCAGTGCTTTCCCCCCCCCCTTGAGAGCGGTGAGGGGGGCGCGCAGTGCTTTCCCCCCCCCCCTTGAGAGCGGTGAGGGGGGCGCGCAGTGCTTTCCCCCCCCTTGAGAGCGGTGAGGGGGGCGCGCAGTGCTTTCCCCCCCCCTTGAGAGCGGTGAGGGGGGCGCGCAGTGCTTTCCCCCCCCCTTGAGAGCGGTGAGGGGGGCGCGCAGTGCTTTCCCCCCCCTTGAGAGCGGTGAGGGGGGCGCGCAGTGCTTTCCCCCCCCTTGAGAGCGGTGAGGGGGGCGCGCAGTGCTTTCCCCCCCCCTTGAGAGCGGTGAGGGGGGCGCGCAGTGCTTTCCCCCCCTTGAGAGCGGTGAGGGGGGCGCGCAGTGCTTTCCCCCCCTTGAGAGCGGTGAGGGGGGCGCGCAGTGCTTTCCCCCCCTTGAGAGCGGTGAGGGGGGGCGTGCAGTGCTTTCCCCCCCCCCCCCAGAGAGCGGTGAGGGGGGCGCGTAGTGCTTTCCCCCCCCCCCTAGAGAGCGGTGAGGGGGGCGCGCAGTGCTTTCCCCCCCCCCCTAGAGAGCGGTGAGGGGGGCGCGCAGTGCTTTCCCCCCCCCCTAGAGAGCGGTGAGGGGGGCGCGCAGTGCTTTCCCCCCCCCTAGAGAGCGGTGAGGGGGGCGCGCAGTGCTCCCCCCCCCTAGAGAGCGGTGAGGGGGGCGCGCAGTGCTCCCCCCTCCTAGAGAGCGGTGAGAGGGGGGCGCGCAGTGCTTCCCCCCCCCCCCCCAGAGAGCGGTGAGGGGGGCGCGCAGTGCTTCCCCCCCCCCCCTAGAGAGCGGTGAGGGGGCGCGCAGTGCTTCCCCCCCCCCTAGAGAGCGGTGAGGGGGGCGCGCAGTGCTCCCCCCCCCCTAGAGAGCGGTGAGAGGGGGGCGCGCAGTGCTCCCCCCCCCCTTGAGAGCGGTGAGGGGGGCGCGCAGTGCTTCCCCCCCCTTGAGAGCGGTGAGGGGGGCGCGCAGTGCTTTCCCCCCCTTGAGAGCGGTGAGGGGGGCACGCAGTGCTTTCCCCCCTTGAGAGCGGTGAGGGGGGCCGCGCAGTGCTTTCCCCCCCTTGAGAGCGGTGAGGGGGGCCGCGCAGTGCTTTCCCCCCCCTAGAGCGGTGAGGGGGGCCGCGCAGTGCTTTCCCCCCCCCCTAGAGCGGTGAGGGGGCCGCGCAGTGCTTTCCCCCCCCCTAGAGCGGTGAGGGGGGCCGCGCAGTGCTTTCCCCCCCTAGAGCGGTGAGGGGGGCCGCGCAGTGCTTTCCCCCCTAGAGCGGTGAGGGGGGCCGCGCAGTGCTTTCCCCCCCTAGAGCGGTGAGGGGGCCGCGCAGTGCTTTCCCCCCCTAGAGCGGTGAGGGGGGCCGCGCAGTGCTTTCCCCCCCTAGAGCGGTGAGGGGGGCCGCGCAGTGCTTTCCCCCCCTAGAGCGGTGAGGGGGGCGTGCAGTGCTTTCCCCCCCCCTAGAGAGCGGTGAGGGGGGCGCGCAGTGCTTTCCCCCCCCCTAGAGAGCGGTGAGGGGGGCGCGCAGTGCTTTCCCCCCCCCTAGAGAGCGGCGAGGGGGGGCGCGCAGTGCTTCCCCCCCTAGAGAGCGGTGAGGGGGGCGCGCAGTGCTTCCCCCCCTAGAGAGCGGTGAGGGGCGCGCAGTGCTTCCCCCCCCTAGAGAGCGGTGAGGGGGGCGCGCCAGTGCTTCCCCCCCCTAGAGAGCGGTGAGGGGGGGCGCGCAGTGCTTCCCCCCCCCTAGAGAGCGGTGAGGGGGGGCGCGCAGTGCTTCCCCCCCCTTGAGAGCGGTGAGAGGGGGCGCGCAGTGCTTCCCCCCCCTAGAGAGCGGTGAGGGGGGCGCGCAGTGCTTTCCCCCCCCCCCCCCCCAGAGAGCGGTGAGGGGGGCGCGCAGTGCTTTCCCCCCCCCCTAGAGAGTGGTGAGGGGGGCGCGCAGTGCTTTCCCCCCCCCCCCTAGAGAGCGGTGAGGGGGGCGCGCAGTGCTTCCCCCCCCCTAGAGAGCGGTGAGGGGGGCGCGCAGTGCTTCCCCCCCCCCCCCCCCCAGAGAGCGGTGAGGGGGGCGCGCAGTGCTTTCCCCCCCCCCCCCCAGAGAGCGGTGAGGGGGGGCGCGCAGTGCTTTCCCCCCTAGAGAGCGGTGAGGGGGGGCGCGCAGTGCTTTCCCCCCCTTGAGAGCGGTGAGGGGGGGCGCGCAGTGCTTTCCCCCCCTTGAGAGCGGTGAGGGGGGGCGCGCAGTGCTTTCCCCCCCCTTGAGAGCGGTGAGGGGGGGCGCGCAGTGCTTTCCCCCCCTTGAGAGCGGTGAGGGGGGCGCGCAGTGCTTTCCCCCCCTTGAGAGCGGTGAGGGGGGCGCGCAGTGCTTTCCCCCCCTTGAGAGCGGTGAGGGGGGCGCGCAGTGCTTTCCCCCCCTTGAGAGCGGTGAGGGGGGCGTGCAGTGCTTTCCCCCCCCCCCCCAGAGAGCGGTGAGGGGGGCGCGCAGTGCTTTCCCCCCCCCTAGAGAGCGGTGAGGGGGGCGCGCAGTGCTTTCCCCCCCCCCTAGAGAGCGGTGAGGGGGGCGCGCAGTGCTTTCCCCCCCTAGAGAGCGGTGAGGGGGGCGCGCAGTGCTCCCCCCCCCTAGAGAGCGGTGAGAGGGGGGCGCGCAGTGCTTCCCCCCCCCCCCCCAGAGAGCGGTGAGGGGGGCGCGCAGTGCTTCCCCCCCCCTAGAGAGCGGTGAGGGGGGCGCGCAGTGCTTCCCCCCCCCCTAGAGAGCGGTGAGGGGGGCGCGCAGTGCTCCCCCCCCCCCCCCTAGAGAGCGGTGAGAGGGGGGCGCGCAGTGCTTCCCCCCCCCTGAGAGCGGTGAGGGGGGCGCGCAGTGCTTTCCCCCCCTTGAGAGCGGTGAGGGGGGCGCGCAGTGCTTTCCCCCCCTTGAGAGCGGTGAGGGGGGCACGCAGTGCTTTCCCCCCCTTGAGAGCGGTGAGGGGGGCCGCGCAGTGCTTTCCCCCCCTAGAGCGGTGAGGGGGGCCGCGCAGTGCTTTCCCCCCCCTAGAGCGGTGAGGGGGGCCGCGCAGTGCTTTCCCCCCCCCCTAGAGCGGTGAGGGGGGCCGCGCAGTGCTTTCCCCCCCCCTAGAGCGGTGAGGGGGGCCGCGCAGTGCTTTCCCCCCCTAGAGCGGTGAGGGGGGGCCGCGCAGTGCTTTCCCCCCCTAGAGCGGTGAGGGGGGCCGCGCAGTGCTTTCCCCCCCTAGAGCGGTGAGGGGGGCCGCGCAGTGCTTTCCCCCCCCCTAGAGAGCGGTGAGGGGGGCGCGCAGTGCTTTACCCCCCCCTAGAGAGCGGCGAGGGGGGGCGCGCAGTGCTTCCCCCCCCTAGAGAGCGGTGAGGGGGGCGCGCAGTGCTTCCCCCCCTAGAGAGCGGTGAGGGGGGCGCGCAGTGCTTCCCCCCCTAGAGAGCGGTGAGGGGGGCGCGCAGTGCTTCCCCCCCCTAGAGAGCGGTGAGGGGGGCGCGCAGTGCTTCCCCCCCCCCCCAGAGAGCGGTGAGGGGGGCGCGCAGTGCTTCCCCCCCCTTGAGAGCGGTGAGGGGGGCGTGCAGTGCTTTCCCCCCCTTGAGAGCGGTGAGGGGGGGCGCGCAGTGCTCCCCCCCCCCCCGAGAGCGGTGAGGGGGGGGCGCGCAGTGCTCCCCCCCCCCCCCCAGAGAGCGGTGAGGGGGGGGGCGCGCAGTGCTTCCCCCCCCCCCAGAGAGCGGTGAGGGGGGGCGCGCAATGCTTCCCCCCCCTAGAGAGCGGTGAGGGGGGGGCGCGCAGTGCTTCCCCCCCCTAGAGAGCGGTGAGGGGGGGCGCGCAGTGCCCCCCCCCCCCTAGAGAGCGGTGAGGGGGGCGCGCAGTGCTTTCCCCCCCTCCTTGAGAGCGGTGAGGGGGGCGCGCAGTGCTTTCCCCCCCCTTGAGAGCGGTGAGGGGGGCGCGCAGTGCTTTCCCCCCCCCTTGAGAGCGGTGAGGGGGGGCGCGCAGTGCTTTCCCCCCCTTGAGAGCGGTGAGGGGGGCGCGCAGTGCTTTCCCCCCCTTGAGAGCGGTGAGGGGGGCGCGCAGTGCTTTCCCCCCCTTGAGAGCGGTGAGGGGGGCGCGCAGTGCTTTCCCCCCCCCAGAGAGCGGTGAGGGGGGCGCGCAGTGCTTTCCCCCCCCCCCTAGAGAGCGGTGAGGGGGGCGCGCAGTGCTTTCCCCCCCCCCCTAGAGAGCGGTGAGGGGGGCGCGCAGTGCTCCCCCCCCCCCCTAGAGAGCGGTGAGGGGGGCGCGCAGTGCTCCCCCCCCCCCCTAGAGAGCGGTGAGAGGGGGGCGCGCAGTGCTTCCCCCCCCCCCAGAGAGTGGTGAGGGGGGCGCGCAGTGCTTCCCCCCCCCCCCTAGAGAGCGGTGAGGGGGGGGGCGCAGTGCTTCCCCCCCCCCCCTAGAGAGCGGTGAGGGGGGCGCGCAGTGCTTCCCCCCCCCCCCTAGAGAGCGGTGAGGGGGGCGCGCAGTGCTCCCCCCCCCCTAGAGAGCGGTGAGAGGGGGCGCGCAGTGCTCCCCCCCCCCCCCTAGAGAGCGGTGAGAGGGGGGCGCGCAGTGCTCCCCCCCCCCCCCCCCTAGAGAGCGGTGAGAGGGGGGCGCGCAGTGCTTCCCCCCCCCCCCCCCTTGAGAGCGGTGAGGGGGGCGCGCAGTGCTTTCCCCCCCTTGAGAGCGGTGAGGGGGGGCGCGCAGTGCTTTCCCCCCCTAGAGCGGTGAGGGGGGCCGCGCAGTGCTTTCCCCCCCTAGAGCGGTGAGGGGGGCCGCGCAGTGCTTTCCCCCCCTAGAGCGGTGAGGGGGGGCCGCGCAGTGCTTTCCCCCCCTAGAGCGGTGAGGGGGGCCGCGCAGTGCTTTCCCCCCCCTAGAGCGGTGAGGGGGGCCGCGCAGTGCTTTCCCCCCCTAGAGCGGTGAGGGGGGCCGCGCAGTGCTTTCCCCCCGAGCGGTGAGGGGGGCCGCGCAGTGCTTTCCCCCCTAGAGCGGTGAGGGGGGCCGCGCAGTGCTTTCCCCCCCTAGAGCGGTGAGGGGGGCGTGCAGTGCTTTCCCCCCCCCCTAGAGAGCGGTGAGGGGGGCGCGCAGTGCTTTCCCCCCCCTAGAGAGCGGTGAGGGGGGCGCGCAGTGCTTTCCCCCCCCTAGAGAGCGGTGAGGGGGGCGCGCAGTGCTTCCCCCCCCCCCCTAGAGAGCGGTGAGGGGGGCGGCGCAGTGCTCCCCCCCCCCTAGAGAGCGGTGAGAGGGGGGCGCGCAGTGCTTCCCCCCCAGAGAGCGGTGAGGGGGGCGCGCAGTGCTTCCCCCCCCCCCCCCCTAGAGGAGCGGTGAGGGGGGCGCGCAGTGCTTTCCCCCCCCCCCCCCCAGAGAGCGGTGAGGGGGGCGCGCAGTGCTTTCCCCCCCCCCCCAGAGAGCGGTGAGAGGGGGCGCGCAGTGCTTTCCCCCCCCCCCAGAGAGCGGTGAGGGGGGCGCGCAGTGCTTTCCCCCCCCTAGAGAGCGGTGAGGGGGGCGCGCAGTGCTTTCCCCCCCCCTAGAGAGCGGTGAGGGGGGCGCGCAGTGCTTTCCCCCCCCCCTAGAGAGCGGTGAGGGGGGGCGCGCAGTGCTTTCCCCCCCCCTAGAGAGCGGTGAGGGGGGCGCGCAGTGCTTCCCCCCCCCCCCCCAGAGAGCGGTGAGGGGGGCGCGCAGTTCTTCCCCCCCCCCCCCAGAGAGTGGTGAGGGGGGCGCGCAGTGCTTCCCCCCCCCCCCCAGAGAGTGGTGAGGGGGGCGCGCAGTGCTCCCCCCCCCCCCCCCCCCAGAGAGTGGTGAGGGGGGCGCGCAGTGCTCCCCCCCCCCCCCCCCCCAGAGAGTGGTGAGGGGGGGCGCGCAGTGCTCCCCCCCCCCCCCCCCCCCCCCAGAGAGTGGTGAGGGGGGCGCGCAGTGCTTCCCCCCCCCCCCCCCAGAGAGTGGTGAGGGGGGCGCGCAGTGCTTCCCCCCCCCCCCCAGAGAGTGGTGAGGGGGGCGCGCAGTGCTCCCCCCCCCCCCCCCCCAGAGAGTGGTGAGGGGGGCGCGCAGTGCTTTCCCCCCCTCTCCAGAGAGCGGTGAGGGGGGCGCGCAGTGCTTTCCCCCCCTAGAGAGCAGTGAACAGGGGCAGACTGACAACGCATGGGGCCCCCGGGCAATAGGAGATCCAGGGGCACCCCTGTCCCTGCCCATGTGTTCCCACCCACTCTCAAGCCACACCCACACAAATCCCTACCTACATATTGCTCTGCCCACACTACATGCGTTCGTCACAGAATCTCTGCAGAAGAAAAATAAACTTACATTAAAGTGCAACAACAGTACATTTCCAAAATTAAAGTCTTGGGGTTTTTTTGTGTTTTTTTTTTTTTTAAGTAACAAACATATCATACTTACCGCCACTGTGCAGCTCGTTTTGCACAGAGTGTCCCCGATCGTCCTCTTCTGGGGAGCCCCCCCAGGTGGCTTTCGCGGCTCCTCCCCGCATCAGATAACCCCCTGGGGGGGGTTACCTTGCGGGCGAGCTCCTGAGTCCAGCATTTGTGTTTATAGACACATGTTTACATACATGTGCTCGTCCTACATAATGCTTTTCATATAGAGCATGTGTGGGGGTCATGGGTGTGCTTGACATTTTTTTTTTTTTTTTTTAATAATTTTTATTTACTTTATATAATTTTTCACTGATCACCAATGTAAGGAGCATTCTTCTCACTGATCACCAATGTAAGGAGCATTCTTCTCACTGATCACCAATGTAAGGAGCATTCTTCTCACTGATCACCAATGTAAGGAGCATTCTTTCTGCTGACCACCAATGTAAGGAACAATATAATCACTGATGGTTCTTTCCACCGAAGTGTACAGATATCAGTGTTGTATATAAAGAATAGCTCTCAGTATACAGATATCAGTGTTAGGGAAAAGCACTCAGTGTATAGATGTCAGTGTAACACATAGGGAATATCGCTAAGTGCTATTCCCTATATATAACTGACATCTATACACTGCTTTTCCCTAACACTGATATCTCTATACTGAGATCTATTCTTTATATACAACACTGATATCTGTACACTGCGTGGCACTCAGTGTACAGATATCAGTGTACCAGGGACTAGCACCTGGTAGATGGGCACTGGTGAAGAAGGAACACTCAGTCAGCCTGGCTGGTGATCATAGAGATGCAGTGATTACACAATGAATGATTTGTATAGCGCTGCAAATGCGAACTGAATCGCCTCAAGGCGCTAGATCCGTCCTGTGTTGTCCAGCTTCTTAGAAGAGGTAGGTCTTGAGTTTTCTTCTGAAGGCCTGATGGTTTTCTTCCATGCGGATGAAAGTCGGTAGAGCGGTTCTATAGCCATGGTCCTTGGACTGCAAATCTTCATTCTCCCTTTGTTTTGTAGCAGGGTTTGGGAGTGAGGAGGAGGCTTTGGTTAGAAGATCGAAGACTGCGATTGGGTGTATAGCGTCTTATTTTCTCGCATAGGTATTGAGGAGCGTTTCCTTGTATGCATTTGTGGGTGAGGCAGAGGGTCTTGAAAGTGATTTGATTCTTTATGGTTAGCCAATGTAGGCTCCTCAGGGAAGGGGAGATGGATTCCCAGGGTTTTTTTCCTGTTAGCAGTCTTGCCGCTGTGTTTTGGATGAGTTGTAAGCGCGCAAGCTGATATTGGGGTATTCCTATGTAGACGGAATTTGTGTAGTCGAGTCTGGGATTAATGATTGTTCTAACTACTGCTGCTTTATCCTCTTCTGGAACGAAGGGGATGAGCCTACCTAGCAGGTGGAGGAGATGGCGAGATCCGCTGACTACTGATCCTATTTGCGCATCCATTGACATTTCTGAGTCAAAAATGACTCGGAGACTCTTGGCTTTGGTGCTTGGAGAGATGGTCTGTCCAAAGATGGTGGGAGGTGTCCCATGGGGTCTTAGTTTTGGAACTTTGGTTTGCATGTAGGAGAAGAAGCTTTGTTTTGATCCGTTGAGTTTGAGGGAGCTAGTGGTCATCCAGTCGTCTATCAAAGTGAGGCATTTTTCTAGTCGCTGATGATGGTCTTTTTGTCCAGTGATGCGAAAGTAGAGTTGAGTGTCATCAGCGTATTAGTGGAAGCAGAGGTCCGATTTTCTGATTTTGAGTAATGGGCGGATGTAGATGTTGAAGAGCAACTGGTGACAAGGGTGAACCTTGAGGGACTCCACAAGAGATTGCTTGGGTTTCAGAGGTGAATGCTCCTAGTTTCACTGTCTGAGAACGATTTCCTAAGAAGGATGCAAACTATTGTAGATCTGAATCTGTGACTCCTGCTACTTCTGTGAGGCGGATGAGTAGAGTATTGTGGTCCACTGTATCGAATGCTGCACTGAGGTCCAACAGTACCAAGAGACATGATTCTCCGTCATCAGCTGCTTCGAGGGCGTCGTCCCATATTTTGAGAAGTGCCGTTTCTGTGCCATGACCTGGACAGAAGCCTGATTGCAGAGGGTCCGAGAGTTTGTGTGTGTCCAGGTGGTGTTGTAGCTGTTGTACTACTGCTTTCTCCAAAATCTGGAAATGGTGTTAAGGCTTGTTATCGGTCTGTGGTAGTTGGGGTCCTTAGGGTCGAGGTTGGGTTTCCTTAGCAGGGGGTTGATGGGCTGGGGAAAAAATCGATTTAAGTCTTGAATCGAGTTAAGAGGTCAAATTGATTCAAAATTTAACCACTTGCTTACTGGGCACTTAAACCCCCCTCCTATCCAGACCAATTTTCAGCTTTCAGCACTGACGCATTTTGAATGACAATTGCGCGGTGATACAACACTGTACCCATATGAAATTTTTATCATTTTTTCACCACAAATAGAGCTTTCTTTTGGTGGTATTTGATCACCTCTGCAGTTTTTACTTTTGTTAAAATGTAAAAAACTGAATTAAAAAAAAAAATTTTTTTTTTATATTTTGTTATAAAAAATTTAAAACAGGTAATTTTTCTCCTTCATTGATGTACGCTGATGAGGCCGCAGTGCTGGCACTGATTGGTTACACTGATAGGCAAGCACTGCTAGGTGGCACTGATTGGCGCTACTTGTGGGCATTGTTAGGTGGCACTTGTGGGCATTGTTAGGTGGCACTTGTGGGCACTGTTAGGTGGCACTGATGAGGCAGATGTGCCTCATCCACTTTGGGCCGATGTCCCTCGCATCTGAGCCGGTGATCGGCTTTTTTTTTCTACTCGCGCTGTCAGCGTGAATAGAAAAAAACACGATTACCGATCTTTTGCTTACATCATGTGATCAGCTGTCATTGGCTGACAGCTGATCACATGGTAAGGGGCCGGGAACGGCCCCTTACTTGGATCGGTGATCACAGCGCGCTCAGGGCGTGCACAGGGGAGGCTGTCATATGACGGCCTCCCGGGAATTCAGGTCGGCGCTGTGGCCGTCATTCGGCCATAGCGGCGGATGCTAAGTGGTTAAGCAAATCGAATTTTTTTTTTTTTCACCGCGCCAGTCCTCGCCTAAAAACTCCTGCCGCAGCTCTTCAGGACCGGCGTGTCCAATAAAAAATAAAAAAAACTCGATGTGAATCGAGGTGTGGTTTTTTTTTTTTTTTTTTTTTTTTTTTGTGGAAAATCTCCCAGCCCTAGGTTTGACGATGCCATGCTTGAGGGCGATCGGAACAGTCCCTTCTTTGAACGACTGGTTTATGAGGTGTGTTATAGTAGGAGCCAAGATGTCGGAACATTCTTTCAGGAGTTTTGTGGGAATGATGTCGTTTGGTGATGTGCTGTCTCTGAGGCTTCTGATGATGTTTTTAGTGGTGTCAGTGGTGATTGGGATCAGCGAACAATTTGGTGATTGTGTGACGTTCGTATCGATTTTTGCTTTAGTTGAATGAGGTTGGTTGTTTTTTTTCTGTTAAATTGTTTTCCGGATGTTGTCGATCAAAAATCCGATAACTCATTGCAGAATTCTTGGGTTTCGTTTCTTGGGGGCTCTAGGCAGGTAGGGTTCATAGTCTTGGCGACTATTTTGAAGAGTTCCTAAGGGTGGTTTAAGGCTATTGAGATGGTGTTTGAGAATGTTGCTTTTTTGCTTTGAGATTGCTTTGATATTTCTCTGTGAGTGCTTTGTAGTTTGTGTGGTTTTCCTTTGTGGAATTTCTTCTCCAGGCTCTTTCAGCTTTTCTGCGTTCCTGCTTTAGTAAAGTAAGAGTGCCATTAAACCATCCATAGTTTATTTTGTGGATGTGTGTTCTACGTTTTGGAGCCACTGAGTCCGCTGTTTGTAGTAATGCCTTGTTTAAGGAATTGAGTGTTTGTTCCGTTGCGTGGTTTAAGTTTAGCATTGCTATTTTGTTTGATAATGTGGTTTTGAAGAGTTTGGATTGTAGTTTCTTCTGAGATCTTGTCCAGCGTGTTGTTATTGCATGTTTCTGTTTTTGGAGGGTGGTGTTGGTAGCGATTTTTTTTTTTTTAAATTTGATAGCGTGGTGATCCGTCCATGGTAGCGGTAGGTTGTTGAATATGTTGACGTCCATATTTTGTTTGAAGATGAGGTCCAGAATGTGTCCTGAACCATGTGTAGGAGCATTTATCAGTTGCTGAAGACCTAATTCTTCCAGTTGGTTAATGCAGGCGTTGGCGATAGGGTCCTTGTGTGGAGTTTTCCCAGAGGTTGAAATCTCCAAGTGCCAAAAAGTTTTTGGTTTTCAGGGTGTGAGTTGACATGAATTCCGTGAAGGGTGTAAAGAGATTGGTCTGCGGTCCTGGTGGTCTGTAACATAGTAGTATGTGAAAGGTGTCTTGGGGTGTTGTTTGAAGTTGTAGAGTGAGTGTCTCCATGAAAGGCACTGAGTTCTGTACAGTTTTTTTGATGAGCACGAGGTGAGATTTGAAGATCACTGCTAGGCCTCCTCCTTTTTTTTCTTATTCTGTGCTCAGTTAGGATCCTGTAGTTCTCAGGCACTAATTCGGTTAGGATGGCGTTGCAGGCGGGGGTTAACCAGCTTTCCGTGATGAAGAGGCAATATATGTTGTTTTGGGTGATGAAGTCGTGTACTTCCAGTCTGTGCTTGACTGCAGATCTGGTGTTGATCAGAGCGCATGCTTATTGTTGTGGTTGAATTGTTGTCTTCCTATATTTGATGGTTGATTGTAGGTTGGTCCTTAGTAATTGTTCTTTCTGTAGTATTTTTTGAATGGAAGTTGGTAATGTTGAGGTGGTATTTCTTAGCCTGTGGAGAGCGTTCGCTGAGTATTTGAAGTTGCACATGGCGAGAAAATTGCTGAAGGTAGGATGATGCGGTGATGATACTGATGTGGCGATGGTGAGGTTGCTGAGAAGATGGTGGTCCTGAAGGGTGCCACTGCTTCTGTTGCTGAGAAGATGATGGTCTGAAGGATGCCGCTGTTTCAGGGGTGGTGTTGATGATGGTACGAATGGAACTGGTGGTGGAGGGGGGCCACGCAGGCCTAACCACCCTCCCGTTGATCCAGAGAAAGGTGAAAAACCCCTAGCTGAGCTAGCCAATTGCTGCAGCAGAGGAAAAAATTCCTTCCTGACCCCTGGGGGCGATCTGACCCAAGGTCCCTGGATCAACTGCTACAAGGTGGGCCCCGTGTACTTGCCTAACCCGGGTTGGTTGGTGATGAATAGAGAGGGGGGGGTTGTCGGACCGAGAAGAGGGCACTAGGGTTGACCTAGGCCAGTGATGGCGAACCTTGGCACTCCAGATGTTTTGAAACTACATTTCCCATGATGCTCAACTACACTGCAGAGTGCATGAGCATCATGGGAAACGTAGTTCAAAAACATCTGGGGTGCCAAGGTTCGCCATTACTTACTGGTACTGAGCCGCGCCTGGAAGGATTGAGAAGAACACCGGTGCAAGGCCTGAGCCGAGGATTGTCCTGCTCTCGGTGTCACCCTGTGCTCTTGCGGTGAGGTCCAGTAACGAAGGAGGTGGTATTCAGGGGTAGGAAGGGCACACTGCCCGCTAGAGACAGAGAGGGGTGAGCTGAGGAGGTGGGCTGGAGCTAGGCCGCAGCCGCGATCTGTCCCCCGAGTCTAGCAGCTAGGGATGAGGTGACCAGACAGCGGCTGTGGAAGGTGCACTGGTGAGCAGGGGGCTGGGTGGGGGGCGGGTGGGTCCTTGTGGAATATTTCTGCGGAATCCAGGGATGAAGCCCCGGTTGGCCGGGGGAGTGCTGCAGCCGCGTCTGGGTGTCCCAAGATGGCCGCTGGGCTAGGCCCGAGCCGCGGCCTGTCCAGATGCTAAGGATCCCTGGTGCGGCAACGGTCGCGTCTCTAGCTGATGGGTAGGATGCAGGGGGAGGAGGAGGTCGAGGTGCTCCCCTTCCTAGAAATGTTGCTAGGGGGCTGCTGGGGGACCCGGTTCAGTTTTGCTGGGTGTCCGCTGGGGAGCCCAGGATGAATCCTGGATGGCCGATGCTTCTAGCACACACGTCTGCTCTGCTCTGACAACACTGACCGGAGTGAGAGATGAAAATTTTGATGCACACAAGGCAGGTCAGGTGACTGTCTCCGACATGATGAATCCACTCTGTCTTCACTCTGCAGCCTCCAGCTCTCTCACTGGCTTTCCCCTGCAGCATGGATGTATACTGTGGCCCCACCCCTCTGCTGAATTCCCAGGAGGAGAGGTTGCCTGAGCGCCTGTCACTGCTATAATGGCCATGGTCCATGATCGCTCTGTATTTCCGGCCAGCACCCGAGTTCTCTTTTATAGCCTCACCAACTCCAGGCAGGGGTGACATCGCTCACTACCTCCACGGTGCATAAACTTCCCTAATCCTGCATGATAAACTGTGGGTACATCCAGGGGCAGACTGACAGAGGCGTATCTAGTGAAAATGGTGCCTATGGCAAGCACTGAAACTGCGACCCTGTCAAAAAAAAATTAAAAAAACAGCTAACAAAACTACAAGTCAAGCTCTTTAATCTTTAAATTAACAAATTATGGATTGGCACTACATAAAGTGCCCGATGGGTCAGCCTGCCCCTGCTCATTAAACAGTCTACATTCAGTGAAAGTTCATGTACTGCAAACTTTGCACTGCATGAACTTTCACTGAATGTAGAATGTTTAATGAGCTTGTTGCACAAATCACTTTATTATATCTATTTATTGAATCCATATTGAGCACTGTATTTGATTGGCTGCTTCTGCTTGACACACACGCACAATTGCACATGATGATGAAATCATCATCATGTGCTTGTGTGCCAGGCCTAAGCAGAAGAAAACAGCCAATCAAATATAGTGCTCAATATGGATTCAATAAATACCGTATTTATCGGCGTATAACACGCACATTCTTTTTAAGAGGGAAGTTTCAGGAAAAAAACTTAAATTTTAAATAAGGGACTTTGAAGCAAAATAAGGGTCAGTGCCCATCTGCAGCTTCACCATTGCCATCAATGCAGCCTGATCAATGCCCATCTGCAGCCTCACAAGTGCCATAAATGCAGCCTCATCAGTCCACATCAATGCAGCCTCACCATTGCCGTCAATGCAGCAGCCTCACCATTGCCGTCAATGCAGCAGCCTCACCATTGCCGTCAATGCAGCAGCCTCACCATTGCCGTCAATGCAGCAGCCTCACCATTGCCGTCAATGCAGCAGCCTCACCATTGCCGTCAATGCAGCAGCCTCACCATTGCCGTCAATGCAGCAGCCTCACCATTGCCGTCAATGCAGCAGCCTCACCATTGCCGTCAATGCAGCAGCCTCACCATTGCCGTCAATGCAGCAGCCTCACCATTGCCGTCAATGCAGCAGCCTCACCATTGCCGTCAATGCAGCAGCCTCACCATTGCCGTCAATGCAGCAGCCTCACCATTGCCATCAATGCAGCAGCCTCACCATTGCCATCAATGCAGCAGCCTCACCATTGCCATCAATGCAGCAGCCTCACCATTGCCATCAATGCAGCCTGATCGATGCCCATCTGTAGCCTAGAGGGGACAGGGAGGGGGGCGGGATGAGCGCCGACCGATTACATACAGTGAGAATCTCCTATGATAGACAGAACAGTGGTCCAATGGCAGCCCAGGAGACGGGCCTTCTTATTACAGAGGCAGCCAAGTAAACAGGAGATTCTCACTGGATGTAATCTGACGGCGCTCGTCCCGCCTCTTCCCTGTCCCCTCCGAGGCAGCTAAAATTGAAGTATTGGCGTATAACACGCATACCCTATTTGCACCCGATTTTCATGGTAAAAAAGTGAGTGTTATACGCCAATAAATACAGTATTCATAGCCATAGATATCATACATTTTTTTTAAAAAGGGATTTGTGCAACAGCAGATGCTACTTTTGAGTAGATTACAGGAAATAACCAGAGACTGCGGATGTGACTATAGGCGATGGCCAGAGACTGTATCATGATTATGCAGTAATCTTTCTCTGTCAGCTTACCTCATCTCATATGTTCAGACTAAGAGGCCAGTCACTCTCACCTGGCCGTTTTTATAACCTCTCCTCTAAGCATGGCTCCACCCCAGGCCCTATCAGGGAACCCTATATTAACCTGTGCACTGCAAGCTAGCGGAGCTGATCAACTATTGTATATTTGGCTTCCTGTTTCCTGCTTACTGTGTGTGCTCTTCGTTTGTCTCTGTTACCGACCTTGGCGTGTTCCCAACTATATTCCTGTCTGCTAGTCGCCTTGATCTCTGCCTTGTCCCTTTACTATCCTTGTTCCAGCCTGCTGCTTCCTTCTCCTGTAGTCTACCGTGAGCTGTGAGACCCTAGGGGCCGCGACCTGGAGCCAGACTGCAGCCCAGTCCATCCTCACCACTAGGGGCTTTGGTGAACACCTGCTGGCTCTTAGACTCTGCGCCCTGGGGAATCTATGCTCTAGCTCCCACTGGGATCTGTGTTAGTGATCCAGTAAACCTGCTTCCTGAACCTCCCTGGGTACTATCCGCAGCAGTCAGTCCTAGGGTCCACTATCTTAGCGGTGTGCTTCCGACTCCTACGGAGTACATCTGTCACCTGGTCTCAGGTGACCTGAAAGTTTGATCAGCCATGGACCTGGCTGATATGCTGCTATCCGCAGATGATCCGTTGCAGGGCCTAGTTTGCAGACTTGAGACCCAGGAATCGCATCAGACGTCAGGATTTGGCATCCCGTTGTGAACAGGTTCAGGCCTCATTAGGCCCCCTGGTTCAACAACCTCAACCGCTATCTGTTGCTGCACCAGTCGCAGCCACACATTCATTACAACTGCCAGCTCCGGCCCGTTTCTCTGGGGACTCCAAGGTTTGCAGGGGGTTCCTTAGCCAGTGCACAATTTTGAACTTCAGCCCCAAAACTTCCTGTCTGATTGGGCGAAAGTAGCCAAATATTATATCCCTCCTGTCCGGCGAGGCGCTAGCTTGGGCTGCCCCTCTGTGGGAACTGAATGATCCAGTGGTTTCTAGCCTGTCTGATTTCTTGAAAATTTTTTGCAATATCTTCACGGAACCTGGTTGTGTCTCCTTAGCGGCTAGCGCTCTTTTACGTGTCCGTCAAGAGTCCGCTTCTGTGGAACAGTATGCTCTTCAGTTCCGTATCCTCACAGCTGAATTGAGCTGGAATAATGAGGCCCTAGTTGCAATCTTTTTACATGGGCTCTCTGATAGAGTGAAGGATGAATCCACAGGAAGATCCCTTCCTGCTGATCTGGACGGTGTCAGCACCTTGTGTAACCAGATCGATATTTGCTTTCAGGAGAGGGCCCTGGAAAAAAGATGCCAGCACTCCCCGTTCTTTAGACAGCCTGAGTTCCCAGTCCCTTCTCCTAGATCTGCGGAGCACCCCCTGCCTGCTGAGGAACCTATGCAGCTGGTTTGGACCAAGTTATCTCCCGAAGAACGCGCTAGGCGCAGAACTCTGGGCTTGTGCCTCTATTGTGGGGCCAAAGGTCATTTTTGTGACACTTATTCTCTTCGTCCGGAAAAACGCTCGGGGCTAATACATCTGGAAGGTGGAGTATTAGACCCTGAAATTTCACCTTCTGGTCTTCTCCTTTCTGTGTTCCTTCATGTCGGCGCTTCCCCTCGTTCGGTCTCGGCACATCTGGATTCCGGAGCCGCTGGCAATTTCATGGATTGGGAAACTGCATCTTCCATGAGACTTACCCTTTTGCCCCTTTCAACGCCATTGGTGGTCTTGGTGATTGATGGCACTGTTCTCCCAGGGGGCCCTATCCGTTTCCAGACCCTCCCTGTTAAGATGTCCTCTCCCTACCTCGGTTTCAGTCTCTGAGGATAATCTAAAGTTCGAGGTTAGTCAAGTTCTGGATTCCCGGTGCCGTAGAGGCATTCTTCAGTATCTCAAAAAAAGAAGGGGGGAGGAAAAAGCAGTTCATCAGGGAGGAACACGCAGTTATCAAAAAAGTAAAAAATATTTATTGATAATTCACTTTAACACCAATCAAAAATTAATTAAAAACAGGTACCACCACCAATTCTTAAAATTGACAACGTTGTCGTGAACAGACACAGATGGCCACCACACACAAAGAGCATGCATACCTCCTATCATATGAAGGCAGGATGAAAACTCCTAATGGGTCAACAAGCTTAGAGCTGATAGTCCTAATATTGTTCAGCGTGCAGGCTGATATCAAATAGAGAAGGTGGATGGTAATGCAGCCGTTTGGAAATCACATCCTCAATATGAATGTGAAGAGGGGAACTGACAGTGACCAATTTGCTGCTGGGGCAGTAGGAACTGCTGTCCTTGTGTACAAAGTTCACCATACACATTCAGTGCCGTGGGATACAAATAGCACATGGGAGAGTTCCTGTAAATAGGGAGCTATTAACCCTAGAGGTTTGGAGCAGGCTAGAAAGTAAATCTGTATCGGTTAATTCATCAGTGCTTAAGGGGAGAAAACAACTAGAGGATGGAGCAACAGTCCCATACTGGGGATATAATGGTAAGATCTCACCCAAATGCTGCCACTGGAATGTAGCACCGATCAAGTAGAAAAGCCGAGTCTTGCTCGTACCATCTCCGAGTAGCTGGTCAGGTTATCTTCCCTCCACATGCTTCCATGATGTTCAGGGAACAGGGTATTTAGTCTGGAGAGTGTAATGGATAGTGCAGACTGTCCTTCGGTCATCCAGTTACCGGGCTTGTTTGGAAGACCTCGCGGGAGTACGGACAGAAATCCCGAGGCTGGTGGGTGGGTCTGTGATGGCGTCGTGTTGACGCGTTTCATCCGTCACTCGGATTCCTTCAGAGCATGATTCATTATATACAGGCACAGATATTACTGAACCACTGCCTGTTATCACCTCACTGCCTAGGAAAGTCTTTATTTCCCTTTTTACCCTCCTTTTTGTTTCAATATATTCTTCAGTACCTCATACATTGAAAAGGGTTTGGCCCTGAGGAGAGGGGTCTTGGATCACTGCATCTGAGATCTTTGCGCCTCGTCTGTTGAGAAGGTTTCATCTGGAGTTTCCCTTTAAGCCTGGGCCCAAGCGGGGGAGGGGGAGGACTCGTAAGAGGGGAGGGGGGTACTGTCATGGTTATGCAGTAATCTTTTCTGTCAGCTTGCCTCATCTCATATGTTCAGACTAAGAGGCCAGTCACTCTCACCTGGCCGTTTTTATAACCTCTCCACCCCAGCATGGCTCCACCCCAGGCCCTATCAGGGAACCCTATATTAACCTGTGCACTGCACGCTAGCGGGGCTGATCAACCACTGTGTATTCATTGTGTTTGGTTTCCTGCTTGCCGTGTGCTTCTTTTCGTTTGTCTCTGTTACCGACCTTGGGGTGTTCCCGACTATTCCTGTCTGTTCGTGACCCTGACCTTTTTGGCATGTCCCTGACTATCCCTGTTTGTCTGTGACCCTGAACCTTTGGCGTGTACTCTGTTGTTCCTGTCCGCTTGTCGCCCTGACCTCTGCCTTGTCCCTTTACTATCCTTGTTCCAGCCTGCTGCTTCCTTCTCCTGTAGTCTGCCGTGAGCTGTGAGACCCTAGGGGCCGCGACCCGGAGCCAGACTGCAGCCCAGGCCATCCTCACCACTAGGGGCTCTGGTGAACACCTGCTGGCTCTTCGACTCCGCGCCCTGGGGAATCTATGCTCTAGCTCCCACTGGGATCTGTGTTAGTAATTCAGTAGACCAGCTTCCTGAACCTCCCTGGGTACTATCCGCAGCAGTCAGTCCTAAGGTCCACTATCTTAGCGGTGCACTTTCGACTCCTACAGAGTGCAGCTGTCGCCTGGTCTCAGGTGACCTGTCAGACTGCGGATGCGACTAGAGGAGATAACCAGAGACTGCGGATGCGACTAGAGGAGATGACCAGAGACTGCGGATGCGACTAGAGGAGATGACCAGAGACTGCGGATGCGACTAGAGGAGATGACCAGAGACTGCGGATGCGACTAGAGGAGATGACCAGAGACTACGGATGCGACTAGAGGAGATGACCAGAGACTACGGATGCGACTAGAGGAGATGACCAGAGACTACGGATGCGACTAGAGGAGATGACCAGAGACTACGGATGCGACTAGAGGAGATGACCAGAGACTACGGATGCGACTAGAGGAGATGACCAGAGACTACGGATGCGACTAGAGGAGATGACCAGAGACTACGGATGCGACTAGAGGAGATGACCAGAGACTACGGATGCGACTAGAGGAGATGACCAGAGACTACGGATGCGACTACAGGTTATTATTATTATTATACAGGATTTATATAGCGCCAACAGTTTACGTAGCTGACCAGAGACTGTGAATGCGACTATAGGAGATGACCAGACTGCAGATGTGACTATAGGAGATAACCAGAGACTGTGAATGGGACTATAGGAGATGATCAGGTAGCCAGTTTTAATATTTAAACTTTCAGCAATGCACAGCTATACGGGGGGGGGGGGTAAACAGCATTGTCAGGGATGGTTTAGCAAAACAGGGAGTCTACATGCAGTGTATATAGGCAGAAAGACCTACCTGGCCAGCCAGGCTCACCTCCCGCTCTGAGGTCCGGGGGCGGAGCTTTTGGTGGTAGGGGCAAGGATTTTCGTTGTCCAGGACTCGGGGGCGGCTTTTTTTCTGCTGCAGACTGAGCCGCTCATGGGACCCCAACTGACGTCCCCCCCCCCAGAGTACGGTGAAGGGGGCGTGCAGTGCTCCCCCCCCCCCCCCAAAAGAGCGGTGAGGGGGCAGGTAGTGCTCCCCCCAGCGAGCGGTGAGGGGGTCTTGCAATACTTGGGGGCCCCCCCCCCAAGAGAGCGGTGAGGGGGGCGTGCAGTGCTTCCCTCCCCCCCCCCCAAGGAAGCGGTGGGGTGTGCAGTGCTTTTCCCCCCTAGAGAGCAGTGAGGGTGGCGTGCAGTCCCCCCCGCCCCCAGAGAGCAGTGAGGGGGCGTGCAGTGCTCTCACCCCCCCCCCCCAGAGAGGAGTGGGGGAGGCGTGCAGTTCTCCCCCCGAGAGCGGTGAGGGGGGCATGCAGTGCTTCCCCCTAGAGAGTGGGGGGGCATGCAGTGCTTTCCCCCCTAGAGAGGGTGGGGCAGGCAGTGCTTTCCCCCGTAGAGAGAGGGTGGGGCATGCAGTGCTTTCCCCCCTAGAGTGGGGTGGGGCATGCAGTGCTTTCCCCCCTAGAGTGGGGGTGGGGCATGCAGTGCTTTCCCCCCTAGAGTGGGGGGGGCATGCAGTGCTTTCCCCCCTAGAGTGGGGGGGGCATGCAGTGTTTTCCCCCCTAGAGTGAGTGGGGGGGGGCATGCAGTGCTTTCCCCCCTAGAGAGAGTGGGGGGGGGGGCATGCAGTGCTTTCCCCCCTAGAGAGAGTGGGGGGGGGGCATGCAGTGCTTTCCCCCCTAGAGAGAGTGGGGGGGGGGGGCATGCAGTGCTTTCCCCCCTAGAGAGAGTGGGGGGGGGCATGCAGTGCTTTCCCCCCTAGAGAGAGGGGGGGGGGCATGCAGTGCTTTCCCCCCCTAGAGAGTGGGGTGGGGCAGGGCGTGCACTGCTTCCCCCCCTAGAGAGTGGGGGGGCAGGACATGCAGTCCCCCCCCCCCAGAGAGTGGGGGGGCAGGGCGTGCAGTGCTTTCCCCCATGTTAGTTTTTTTTTTTTTTTCTGCAGGAGTATATAATGAGTTTGGCAATTCTAAAGAAATGCTTAAGTAATGCATTAAAATTTAACTTAACCCATTCGATCTTAGTTGACTAAAATACAAATAGCATTTTAGTCAAAAGACTATAACTAAAACTAAATCAAAATTTGATGTAAAAATTAGCACTGGACATTACATTTCTCATCTGTGATATTAGCCTACCCGCTCCCACTCCTTTAAAAGGCCTTCAAGTGATTGTAAACGATCATCTTGCAAAACAACCCATTCAGTTAAAAATAGAAATAAAAGGCAAACCGTTTTTGTATAGGTATACAAAAATAAATGTATAAATGCTTTTTTTTTTTTTTTTCTGTTTTCAGTTGCATAAGAGATGGGGGAGGAGAAGCAGTAACATACTGAGCTTCTAAGTAAAAGGATTGTGGGGGCGTATCAGGACAAATCTGGTCATTGGAGGAGAGCAGGTTAAGTTCCCAGCATAGCTTGAGAATTACCACAGTGCGCTCTCCTGCTTAGTGTGGTCAGTTTTTAATAAGCAGGCAGAGGGACTGGCAGGAACACCAGGGAATTCACACAAAGGAAGCAATACAAAACAAACAGAATATTTTAAGTACATGGTGCAGCAGGCACATATCAGCAATATGAAATGTTGGACTAACAAACACTTTCTGTTCCCCTTTAACTGAGCTTGCAGCCTGGCTTGCCAAAGAAGGTTAGGCAGCAAACGTGCAGCCCTATCGCCCCCTCTTCAAAAATACCAGGCAGCTTGCCATCAGCATAGGTGGGTAGCTCACCGGGGAGCCACCTGTTAACGCATCTCATCCACACATTTTTGACTCAGTGGATGTGGGGGGGTCTCTAGAGCAGAGGTAGGCAGCCTGGGGCCCTCCAGCTGTTGTGGAACTACATTTTCCATGAGGCATTGCAAAGCTGGCAGTTACAGGTTGCCTACCCCTGCTCTAGAGGGTGGACTTGATTAGCATGTGAATGCCCCATTTGTCTATATTCAGCTGTCAGCCAGCAGATGACGGGGCCTGGGCATGTCACTGGTTGCTAGGATGCCAGCGACGGTTATCTTTCCAGCAACCAGGAGCCCTGAGTGGGAAACTCACTTTCAGCAGCAGTAGTAATACCACTACCAAGTGTTTGTCCTGCTGCAGGCAGAGGATCTGACCAATCCGTCCAAGCTCTAACCTCATCCTTATTGAAGTACTACTGCACACATTTCATTGGCTCATCTCAGTACGTTTGTCTCCCTGCATGTGGAGATTTTTGTTTCAGAATCTCAACCTGCTGATGCAGCTTTTCACATGGCACAGTAAAGGGTTTTTTTTTTTTTTGTTTTTTTTTTAAAACTGCCACCAATAGCGGAGTGAATTAGGTCAGAACCAGGCATGAGAACGTGTCTAGAAATCTGTGTATTGAGCTTGATGGTTCCCTTTTTTGAATTAATCTTTGGACGCATGTGAAATCTCATGTTGAAACTATGTTCCATTTGAAAACTGAGTTGTATTCCCCCCCTTTTATTTCCCCAGGATTGAAGCTTCACGATGCCCAGACGTAGTGATTGCACAGATAGATCCAAAAAAACTAAGAAAGAAGCAAACTGTTAGCATAGCGGTGAGTGTTCAGCTTACTTTTATTGCATGACTTCTGTTAGGCCACTTTCAAACGGGCTCCTTTGTGAAGGGGAATCCACTTGCTCAGCAGGGGATCTGTCAGCTGAGCAGGCAGATGACTGGTCCTTGTCCGCTCCACTATGCAAAATGGACAGGGCCCACTCTCGTCTGTGGGGCAATTGGATGAAAACGGACTGCCTGTCTATCTCCATTCAATGCCACCCAATCCGCCAAACAAATGGGGAATAGGTCCCCTGTTTTTGACACAGGATCAGATCAAATGGTGGCATATCTGATATATAAAAAATTTCTGGATGGCTAATATGTATTGTACAGTGCTGTAACAGTGTACATGATGTGCAGATCCAGCATTTAGAGATAACAAGTCACCATTTGGTATTTATAAGAGGCCAATCTCCACATGTTGCCCTTGTTACACCTGTATTTAGGCTGTAACATGGTGTAAACCCCACCCCTCTCTATGCTGTGACAGGACACATGGGTTCTTCTCCACCATAGCCGCTGTCACTTCTGAAATTTGTAGAGCTCCGCCTGCACAGTCTTGTAGATCATTCACAGATCTCCTTGAATGAATGACAAGTCTTATCTGCCACCATGCCTGACAGACTTGTAGTTATCAACAGAACACAGGTGCTGTGAGTGCCACACTCCTTGACACTTCCCCCAGCTCTCCAGCTGATAGGAGGCAGGCTTATGGTTTCAGTGCTTTGCAGGCTAATTTGCAAAAAGTAATAAAAGCATTTTATAATTTTTCCCTGTAGATAATTGTGCATTTGTTTTGTAAAAGGTGAAAGTGGTCTTTAGCGCTGAGCTTTGTGCTACTAAAGCATTAGTAACTGTCAAAGCCTGTCTGGATTAAATAAAAGCTTTAACATGCAGGATTTCTCTGAAGAAGCAAGTGACTGTCTGTCTGTTTTTTTTTTTTTGTTTTGTTTTGTTTTTCTTTAATACTCAGACATTTTTTATGTTTTTTTATTTGAGTGGTTAATGTGATCTTTGCTTTTAGCTTTCAGGTTGCCAACCTGCCCCTGAAGGTTATTCACCAAGTCTTCGCTGGCAGCAGCAACAAGTAGCTCAGTTCTCTGCAGTCCGACAGGTAACTGATACATCTGTAGTCTTGTATAGGTGCCTCCACAGATCCAACTGTCCAGCAAAAGTAGCAGTTAGAAGGTTAAGGCAAAGCATTCAGCACTGACTGGTGTGCTTGCATAGATCAGCTTTTATTTATGTAAAAACTTTATCCCAAAGATAAAAAATTAAACATTCCTCTAACTGCTTTAAAAGTGTTAGCTGGAGTGCAGCTTCAATTTAAGTCCATCTAAATCTGCTAGTCTAGTACTACCCTCTCCCCAGACTGACAATGTTGCTGTCCAAACTTAATTACTTCACCCACAATGCAAACACCCTAAGACAGGAAGTGTTACTGGCTGAATCACCACATGAAATAAAGGAAACTGCAGTATTTTGTGTTGAACCCTTTTGCTGCCAGCGACAGAATTATGGTGGCACAGAACTGCTTTCAGCTGGTCAGCTCAGTAAGTTTTATGTTATACTGGCATTCCCCTTTTACCTAGTAGGTAAGGTTGAATAAAGACAATAGTCCATCCAGTTCAACCTGTGTAGGTGCACATGTGTCAGTGTCTAATTATTTCCCATATCCCTGTGTATTGTGTTCTTTAGGATGCACATCCAAGACCTTCTTTAAAATATCCATACACCCCGCAGCCACCACCAATTGTGGAAGAGAGTTCCACGTCCTTATTGCCCTGACAGTGAAAAAACCCCTGGGCAGTTTAAGGTTAAACCACTTCTCCTCTAATCTCATTGAGTGTTCTCTTACACTCCTTGAGACTGAATGGTTTTTTTTTTTTTTTTTTTTTTTTTTTTTTCCTATGCTGGGTTCGCCATTGAGGTATTTTGTAAATCGCTATCATATCTCCTCTCAAGTGTTGTTTCTCCAGCGAGAATAAATTTAGTGCTTGTTGTCGTTCTTCGTAATCGAGGTCCTCCAGTCCCCTTATTAGTTTAGTTGCCCCTCTTTGGGCTCTCTCCAGTTCCAGCACATCCCTTCTAAGGACTGGTGACTAGAACTGGACAGAATACTCCAGATGTGGTCTAACCAGAGTTTTATAAAGTGGTAGAATTATCGTTTTATCTCTGGAGTTATATCCCTCTCCTTCTTTTTTTTTTTTTTTTTTTTTTTTTTTTTTTTTTTTAAATGCATGCAATTGCTCAATCTGTCATCCACTACGAACCCCAGATCTTTCCCCATCCTTGATTCCCCCAGCAGTTCTCCCCCTAGTGAGTAGTTTGCATTTGTTTTTTGCTCCTGAGTGCATTACTTTACATTTCTCCACATTAAACCTCATTTGCCATGCATTGGCTCACTCCATTGTTTTGTTTGGATCTTTCTGTAATTTTTCTATATCCTTATGTGAAGTTATTGCCCTGCTTAATTTTGTGTCGTTCGCAAAAACTAAGATTCAGCTATTTATCCCATTCTCTATATAATTTATGAATAATTTGAATAGAATTGGTCCCAAGACAGAACCTTGAGGTACCCCACTAACCACTCCAGACCAGTCTGAGTACACGTTATTTATCACCACCCTTTGGATGCACCCCCTGTAACCATTTTTTTTTTTTTACCCAAGAACAAACCTTTATGGTCCATGCGCGCAGACCTCAGCTTGTAAATTAAGCATTTATGGGGGGCTGTATCGAATGCTTTTGCAAAATCCAGGTACACTAAATCCATGGGCCTTCCCCTGTTTAGATGGCAGCTCACTTCCTCGTAGAATGTTAACAGATTGGTGTTGCGAGAATGACCTTTCATAAACCCATGCTGATAACTGCGAATTATATTTTTTTTTCTTCAGTAAATTTTGGATATAGTCCCTTATCATCCCCTCCAATAATTTACCTACTTTTGATGATAGGCTGACTGGCCTGTAGTTTCCAGGGATTTGTCTCTGTCCTTTTTTGAATATTAGTACAACATTGGAGAAAAGCCAATCGGCTGGTACATTTCCTGTCAGTATGTTCGCAAAGATTATCAACAATGGTCTGGTTATAACCTGATTGAGTTCTCTGAGGACTCTTGGGTGTAAGCCATCTGGTCTTGGTGATTTATTTGTTTTAAGTTTAAGTCTTTCCTTCACTCTGGACTCTGTTAGCCACATGGGTATGCCCTGTGATGTGTCACGGTCGGTATGCCCTTCCCTTTTCCTGTGTAAAAACTGAGGAGAAGGTGGTAGTTGGTACAGTTGCCTTCTCAATGTCATCCGTAACCATCCTCGTCTTTTATGTGGAAAATGTGTTTTGATTTTGCCTTTGCCTGATTTTGTTAAAATATCTAAAAAAAAAATTCTTAGGATTTTTTAAATTTTTTTTAGGTGTCTCGTAATTACTTACCTGATTGCGTTCTTACACTTATTGCATTGCTTGCAGTGTTGGAATTCTGGCAGGGATCTATCCCCATTTATATTGTTTAAAGGCCATTTTTTTTTATCTTTTAATGAGGCTTTTTATATTACGGATTAGCCACCCAGGTTTAACCTTTTGCTCTTCTATATTTATTGCCCATTGGAATGCACTGTGTGATATCTTTTGTTTTAATATGCTCCTAAATCATGCCCATTTTTCTTCTGTGTTCAATGTTTCTAGGATTTGGTCCCAATTGCTGTCATGTAGTCATGACCACAAATCAGAAAAATTGGCTCGTTTGAAATTTAGTGTTCTTGTGCTACTCTCATGCCTCCTTTTTCTATGATTTGCGTTAAATGCCATTATCCTATGATCGCTAGATCCCAAGTTGTCCTGTATTGCCACATCTGAGATCAGACTTGGATCATTCGTAATTAATAGATCTAGCAGGACATCCTTTCTAGTTAGGGAAAGACACCAATTGGCATATAAAGTTGTCCTGTAAGGCAGTGGTCGTCAACCCTGTCCTCAGGGCCCACTCACAGGCCAGGTTTGCAAGATAACTGAAATACATCACAGGTGATATTTGCTGCTCAGTGATTGCAGCATTATATTCTGCATCTCCCCAAGGTAATACATAAAACCTGGCCTGTTAGTGGGCCCTGACGACAGGGTTGATGACCACTGCTGTAAGGCATTCATGAAATGGTGGGCCTTTAACCACTTCCGGACCAGCTTAAGACGATATACGTTGGCACTTTAAAGAGGGATATCGTTGTTATAGCAGCAGCTAGCTACCATAACCCCCGGTATCCTTCTTCAGTGAGCGGTCCAGTTTCTGCTAAAAGTGGTCTCTGCAGCGGATTCGCCGTGAGATCACTTTTGGCGGTGGGAGATGGGGGGGCCCCGCCGTTCTCTGGTGCCCTCCACCGCTTACTGGAGCCGGCGGCGGCGGTGAAGGCAATCTGATCCTGTTGGCTATGGAGACGAGTGAGGGGAAGATGGCCCCCACCCGTCTCCATACCTTTTCCAGGGCGAAAGCGACGTCAAATTGTCACTTCGGGCCATTCTTTTCTTTTTATTATTGCATTTCAGTGTAAATGAGATAGATCTGAGGTCTTTTTGACCCCAGATCTCATATTTAAGAGGTCCTGTCATGCTTTTTTCTATTACAAGGGATGTTCCTTGTAATAGAAATAAAGGTGACACAATTTTTTTTTTTTTTTTAAAAGAACAGTGTAAAAATAAAAAGTAAAAGAAATAAAATTTAACGCGCCCTGTCCCACGAGCTCACGTGCAGAAGGGAACGCATACATGAGTAGCGCCTGCATATGAAAACCGTGTTCTAACCACACATGAGGTATCGCCGCAGTCATTAGAGCGAGAGCAATAATTCTAGCCCCAGACCTCCTCTGAAACTCCAAAACATGCAACCTGTTAGAGCTGCACGATTCTGGCTAAAATAAGTATCCCCATTTTTTTTTCTTAGGATAAAAAGATCACGATTCTCGCGGCGTAAAATCTTTCACATTATACAAAAAAAAATTGGGCTAACTTTTACTGTTTTTTTTTTTTTTTTTTTTTTTCATTAAAGTGTAATTTTCTCAAGTCATCTTCCAGGACGGCACACCTGAGAGATGAGAGGCTCCTCCCCACAGGAAACACAATCAATCAACAGCTGTTTTAAGTCCACACCCTTCCCCCTGATCCTCAGTTTTTGATTGTGTTTCTCCCTACACGGCGAAACTGTTTGTTTTTTTCCAAATGACCGAAGCCTGGGGCTGGTGGTCTCCCCTGGGAGCCGGACCAAATGCCTGGGAAGCCTCTGGGTCTGGCGGGATATATTTATCCTTCCCGGGGGGTTCCCCTATCCTTTCCTCAGGGGGGGGCAGCAGAAACTGGGAAAGCCCCCCTGAGAGCTGAAGGCCCCTGGGTACAGTGGTGTCCCCAGAACTTCAGGGGCCTTTATCCTGTCTCCCCCCCTTACCTGTCCGGACGTCCGTTCAGACGGGGGTGCTGGCCGTCGGTTCTTTCCAGGGGGATCGTATCCCCTGACTCCTGGGCTGCTGGGGAGGGCACCGCCTGAACGACCCGCGTTCTTACCCAGAAGGGAAGGCTGAGAGTCAGCAGGAGTAGGCGCCCACATCCTCCTTTCGAGGAAGCACCAGTTTACTATGGTGAATGTCTGCCTAAACCACCTCAGATGGGAATGAGGAACGTACCCCCCCCCCCATGTGTATATACTGACTGGACAGTGCAGGACACAGCCTAACCTTGCAGCTCCCTAAAGGGACAGCAGTTGTGGGGGGGGGGGGGGGGGGCACTTTGGCGGCTATCCTCCTTGCGTGTGGACCATAAGGATGGAAAAGCAAGCCCGGTGGCTGTGGCAAAAGGGGAAGACGACAACGGTGAGTCAAAAATCCCCAATCCCAGCCAGATGGTTTCTGGGCATTTGAGATAATCTCCCCTGGGGTCTGGATTCAAATAGCCCAGAAGCTTTTGCTAAAGACACCAGCCACAGCTCCCTCCTACATCAGAGATGCTGTATGGTGGACAAGTGGTGCAGAGGAGCGAGTGTGCCTAAACCACCTCAGATGGGAAAGAGGTAGGTAAGGCATTTTTTCCCCTTCCACCTGTATTTACTGAGTGGTGCAGTGCAGGACCTGGGGTCTCCATAACAAAATAGCCCAGAAGCTACTGCTAAAAACCACCAGCCACAGCTTCTTCTTATAGCAGAGACACTGTGGTTATCACAACAGTAGGTTGCCAGCCTCTCCCTACATACCCGGTTGTGGTACATTAGTAGGGCTGAATACAGCAAAGAGGGTGACCTGGTAGAACAAAGAGTTCCTTACTGGCCAGGTATACCACTGAACAAGTTATTAATGGTGCAATGGTTGAAGGATTCAGGAGTAAGCTCCCTTGCTCAGCAGGTGCACTAGGTTATCTGGCCCTATTAGCCCAGCTGCTAGGAATCTGCTTAAAGTTGCTCCAAGATGCTTAAAAGCTGACCTAACTTTCAACAATGTGGCAGGGACCAAGCTTCTGTGTGGCACAGTAGGGGTTCCCTTGTGACAGATCCTCCTTTTTGGGGGTTGCTTGCTATGGGTAACTTTTCATAAGCTCCAACCTCCCACTCCACTCTTACATTGTGGTTATATTTTAATGCAGGGGGTAAGAAAAACCTTTTTGTTGGTTTGGGCTACAGTCCACTCAGTGACAGATCTAAAAGCGATTTACCATAAATCGTTTTTCCTATATCCTTTGATTAAGGATTTTCTGTGCAAACATATGCAAGAGCTAGATGGCTATATGATTGCTTCTTTAAGGGCTGCAGGTGGCTATTTAACTCCAGGCTAAATTGGTAACCACCCTTTTTAGAGGTCTTATATTGGTCTCTAGGGCTGGGCTCATTGAGACTTTAGTTACTGATCAGCCCCACCCGTGTATGAGCTGGGTAGCGTTTGCTCAATCTACGGAGGTAAGGTAGGACAACAGCTACTATAGTAAGGTGTCCAACCATTTTAGGATTGGTTCCTTCACTGGTGGTGAAGCATTAGTATCTACAGCCCAGGCTATGCCTATGAAATAATTTGCCCCTGTTTGGTTATTTCATAAAGGGATACACCATGACTCCTTCTTGGCTGCTCACCAGTAGACCTCAGTAGTGAAGGTTTGTCCTTGCTGGGGTGTTTGGTGGCACAACTAAAGTACACATTGAGATTTGTGACATCTCTGCTGAAGCTTGTTGGGTGTCCTTTATATCCTAAAGGTACTGCTTTGTTTGGCTACAGATCAGAAAATACAACAGGGAAGGTGGTCTGTACTTTCTGGTTTTGTGCCGCACGCCAGAAACGCACATCATTGAGTCTGGTGATGATATTTCTGCTCATAATTGTTATATTGCTGCACATCAGACCTACACAAGATTGGGGTCTGTCTGTGGGGTTTTTGTGTCCTGTATTACTGCCTTATTGGTTGCTTATCAGAAAGGCATCAGGAAATTGATGGCAGGGATGGTACATATACTGCCTTTGGTAATCGGTACAGCACCACAAGGTGGCGTCGTGCTGATTCAGACAGTGCTATTAACGGCAATAGCTGCCGATTTTAGGCATGCGATTTGACATGTGAGTCGCATGCCAAATCGCTTCAATATGGATGTGCTATCTCTATTCAGAATTGTTAGATTGTTGCACATTAGAGATATACACGATTGAAGTTTGTCTGTGGGTCCTGTATTACTGCCTTATTGGTTGCTTATCAGAAAGGTAGCAGTGAAGATGGATGGTCCTGATTTTGTTGAAAAATACAAATTGAACCTGTGCTATGGGTAGTACACATACTGCCATTGATAATAGGTGCAGCACCACAAAGTGACGTCGTGCTGATTCAGACAGTGCTATTAACGGCAATGGCTGCCAATTTTAGGCATGCGATTTGACATGTTGAGTCACAAGCCAAATCACTTGATTATGGATGTGCTATCTCTATTCAAGATTGTTGTTGCACATCAGACACATACAAAATTGAAGGTTTACTGCCTTATTGGCTGCATATCAGAAAGGGCACAACAGTGAAGGTTGTTTGTCTTTTTCTGATTTGTTTTTGCTGCCCAGCAGGGAGACACATTGAGGGTAATGACATCTCTGCTCAGTATTGGTATATGCTACACATCAGACATACACAAAGATTGAACATTGTTTGTGTCCTGTATGTCCTATATTTACTGCCTTATCGTCCGTATATCAGAAAGGCACAGCAGTAAGTGGTGTTTCTCATTGATCTTCCTTGCTGTTTCTTAGGTATACACAGTAGGGGGTTGTTGGCTGCACTCCTCCAGGGAGCCACAGCATGGGGACCCCTTGTTTGTTCGACCCGAAAACTGCTTTTCCTGCGACCTGTGTAATCTTGAGGTCTGTGGTTCCGTAAGCAGGGACTGCTGGATACGCTGCGACCTGGAGTCGCACAGTCATGAATGATACCCTTTGGAAGCCATAGTATGACTTCTCATGCGTCTTGAAGTCCCAAGTGGCAGGTTGGGTCGCACGGGTGTGGGAACCCTAAGCTTATCTGTCCCTTCTGGTTCAGATTTTGCAACGCTGCAGGAATACTCATTGTGGAGTTATTGCCTTATTTTGCAGTAGACCAGAAAGATCGCAGCTGTAAAGGCTGTCTGTTGTTTCTTTGTTTTTATGTTGCTGCACAGCAGAAATACTCAACATTGAAGCTTGTTGGTGCTTTCTGTTTCATATTGCCTTACCTTATGGCACTTCAGAAAAACACAATGCTGTAGGTTGCTTGTGTTCTTTCTCTGTTGGTTCTATGTAACTGCACTACAGAACTGCATAACAGGAAGGATTGTCTTATAACTGTACTTGGTGGTTCGTCATAAATACGCAACATAGAAGTTTGGGTCTTTCTGTCTTCTCTTTATAGCCTTGTTTTGCTGTACATCAGTAAAACACCACTGTAAAAGGGGGTTCCCGTCCTTACTGTATTTACCAGTTATGACCTAGCTAGCTGCACTTCAGAAATGCGCAGCATTTAAGGTGTGTTTGTGTCTTAATGCTTACATATTGGCCGCACATCAGAAAACCAGACTGTGAGGTTCAGATTTGGGTCTCTTCCCATATTTGATATTTTGGTTTAGCTAGTCACACTCAGATACACAACATTGTTGTCTATGCTTGTGTCCTTTCTGTCTAAATCTATTGTGCTATGTCCACAATCTATGATTTTTTTATTTGTGATATTAATAATACATGTATCACCTTTTTGTATTTCAGCCTTCTCTTCCGTGAAAGGGCCAGGAGTTCTGGTGCAGATGTCACATGTCAGAAAGCCTCGACCCCTTACATTCAGGGATGCCAGAGCCATTTCCTAGGGTTGAAGCCCAGTAGAGTTATGGGTCACTGGAGGAAGGCGATAATGGATCGCCCTGTTTAATAAGAACTTAGGAAGTTCGGTTCAAAGGAGTTTTATGGCCTGAAGATGAAGTATAAACATGTATACCCGACCAAATAGGTTACAGCTTGGTGCATGGCCTTCATTTTGCCCTTCTAGCAAAACTAGATGTAGCAATATGAGTGTTCTTTTCCTGCTATAGATGTTAATCTCCTGAGTAGGCTCTCAGGCGAAAGTAAAACTATAGATTGGGCATGCCTTAAACCCAGGGATTAAGGTTTTTGTTAATCTATTTCCCTTAAGTAGGTTTCCCTTCAGTCTTTGCTGACGTAAAGATAAAAATGAACAAAAAGGGGTTGTCTGTCAGGGGCCCCCCTTTTTTGGCAGTTTTATTTCCCTGGACAGGGTTGTGTTAAGACAGACCCCCTTATGGATCAATGTAGTGTCCTTGTCTTACAACACAGGTCTCCGATTAATCTTTTTAGTGGTTCTAAGCAGCACCTATAGGCAGAATAGGCCATTGTTGGTAGATGTGTGACAGGCAACATTGATAACCTACAAGTTTAACATGTTTTCTGATTCCATCTTTAAGAGCCCACTCCACCTAAATCCTGCATCCAAAACAGAGAAGGCAGGGACACCGGTGGAGTAGACCGGCAGATCACCCGCATGATCCAGCTAAGATACCTTCATCAAGCATATGGAGTAAAGGTAAAGCTTACTGCAGAACCGAGGTTCGCCAAGAGTCTTGCAGTGGTCCCACCCTAAGGTAGGCCTGAGGTACTTGATTATCCTCTCAGGTGTGCCGTCCTGGAAGATGACTTGAGAAAAGTACTAGTTACTTACCGGTAACTGTCTTTCTGGGAAATTTTCCAGGACGGCAGGCCTACTTCCCACCCGTTGGAGGGAAAATTTTAGAACACTAGAAGATGAGTGCCTATGAGGAATGATTTCCCTTGTGAACCAGGTTCAGGAGTTACTTCTCTACAAACTGAGGATCAGGGGGAAGGGTGTGGACTTAAAACAGCTGTTGATTGATTGTGTTTCCTGTGGGGAGGAGCCTCTCATCTCTCAGGTGTGCCGTCCTGGAAGATTTCCCAGAAAGACCGTTACCGGTAAGTAACTAGTACTTTTTTTTTCCCCAAAAAATTTGCATTTGAACGACTGCTGCGCAAATACAGTGTGACATAAAATATTGCAAAAACCACCATTTTATTCTCTAGGGTCTCTACTAAAAAAATATATATATATAATGTTTGGGGGTTCTAAGTAATTTTCTAGCCAAAAAAAAAACTGTTAACTTGTAACTGTTAACACCAAATCTCAGAGGCTCTGTCCTTAAGTGATAAATTAAATGTGTTATTTATGGAAGACACTGTTACACCTGGAAGATTGAAGCTTCTTCATATATATGTTTTTGTGGTGGACTTTTATTGTGGATCTTTCTTTCACTTATTTAGGTGTTTTTTTTTTTTCTCATGTCATTTTTGTTGGGATTGCGTTTTAGGAGACGATTATAAATCAACATTTTTTTAAATTGGTTGTTATGGAAATTATCAACTAGTTACCAAGCACTATCACTATATAGCGCCTCCTACACCTAATTTATCACATACCATAGGAGCACACCACTCTTTTTGAGGGAAGCAGCAATCTATTTATATATTTTTTTCACACATTTTTTCTAGTAAATTGGCGCAGAGTTTCACTTAAATCTCATCCTTAAGTAGTTAACCCTTTCACGGCCAAGTCCGTATGGACGTCACTTCAATGACCAAAAACTTATAGCAGTTATTAACTCCTAATGTGACCCCCCCCCCCCCCCCCCCCCCCAGAAAAGTCCACTCCCTACAGCTAACCTCATTACCCGGCATCCCTCCTCTTCCACTCCCGCTGGCTTCAGGTGCTGCCTGGGGGGATCCAGGTGTGTTTTTAATGTGGGAGGGGGTGGAGTTGAGGGGGGGGGGGGGCTTGGTAAACATGTGTTTACCAAGCCCCCCCCCCCCCCCCGTAGTAGCGTGGGCACGGGCAGTGATCACTACAGATCGCTCCTAGATGTGTTACTGACAGCTGAAATATAGTAACCACAAGTGTTACTGTGTATCAGACTGTCATTTTATGAATGATTGAGGAAAATCTATACAGATTCCTTATTTCATTCAAGTAAAGTGCTGCAGAGAAAGGGACTTTCTCTGTCTCAGAAATATGGGGGTCTGTTTAGACCCCTGATATCACCCAAAAAAAAAATTTAATATAACGTTAAAAAAAAAAAAATTAAGAGGGAGTGAGTTTGGAGAAACATAGACTCAGTGGGGGGGGGGGGGGGGGGGGCGCTATTGTTACAAGTGGGTGGGTTCAGGGTGCAATGCTCTGTGCCCCGAGCCCAACCTTTTTCAAGCTGATAAGAGCCATGGGCTCTAATCATGTGGCTTGTAAAAAAAAAAAAAAAAAAAAAACTCATACAAACGTATGAGTCCGGCACCCTGCAGGGGGGCAGCGCTCCTGATAAGACCCCTTTCACATGGAGTGGACTCTGTCAAGCAGATCCGCCTGCTCAGCGGAGGATCTGTCTGCTGATCCCCGCATAGCAGGCGGACAACTGGTCCGTGTCCGCTCCGCTCATGTAGAGCGGACACGGAAACAATTGATAAAAAGAAAAAACTGTAAGCGCAAATATTTATGTACGTGAAGTAATATAGCAGGCAATATGAGAGCAATAACGGCTCAATAGTCCATACAGCAACAGTTTTTAGGGTGAGGTGGTAGGAGGCAGCTGTCCTCAGAGAAAATCCAGCTCTGTAAGCAGATTGAGGAAGGGGGAGAGACACAGGAAGCGCCAACCTGAGTGTAGTATATTAGATACGATTTATTAGCAAAGTAAGTAATGCACTTACAGGAAATAACATAAAAACAGGCTCATCTGTAAATGTTGGTGTCTGCAGGTGTAGATCGGCATCCAAAACGAGCGTCCATGGATTTGGCAGATGACTGGGGGAGCCTCAATCCGTCCTGTGGCCACCAGGAAGTCGGTCTGGGCCACCGTGGAGCGCAGTGAGATGACGTTACAAGGAAGCGGAGAGACACCAGGGGAGAAACAACTGAATAAAAGCGGCTATGCGCTCGGAGCGTTAGCTCCTGATACAGGCCTGTAGAAGGTGTCTCTCTGCTTCCTGGTGACGTCATCTCCCTGCGCTCCACGGTGGCCCAGGCCGACTTCCTTGTGGCCACAGGATGGATGGACAAAATGAACAAATATTTTGTTATTTATTCAATAAAGGTTAAGCTTTTATATTTAGTAGTTATTTTGTAAAATTTGCTGTGTATAAATGTGCTAATCGTGATTTTAGTGGATTTTTAGCAAGAATATTGTTTTGATAAACATCTGTGCAAATATCGTGGGACCTTATAAAGTAGCACCTTCTTTTTATTCTATTGGTCATGTGCTTTCAGAAAATATATGGTTTGGGGGGTCTTTTACAAACTTTGAAAGCTGTAAGTGAAAAATAAAAAATCAAAGGAAAAATTGCAAAAATGGTCTGGCCACCTGAGTGTACAAAATGGAGCACAGGGCCTGGCAGCGAAAGGGTAAATGAGTGAGCTGTCCCCTCTGCCCAGTCTATATTGGGATAATTGAGGTCCCCTATTATACTAACTGATAGTAGGCCCCGCTCCTCCTTCATACCCCAACTATTAATTTCCCACTTCTGTTTTTTCTTTTCTTTTTTTTGCTATAGGCTCGTGGTCCCTTCAGTGAACATGAGCTTATAGTAGAATTCTTAAGCAGACTCTTCTGAACAAAAGAATAACTGCAATCAGCGGCTGACAGTATATCATTTACCAGCTCCTTCCTTTCATTCCCTTAACCGCTTTCCGACCAGCCGCCGTCGTTTTACCGTGGCAGGTCGGCATATTCCTGCGAACCGTCGTAGCTAGACTGCACTGCGTGGGTGCCGATGCCCGTGGCCGAAGGTCGCGATGACAGCCGGCCATGAGCAATCGCAAGCACGAGGGACAGAACATGGAAGTGTGTGTGTGTAAACACACAAATCCGTGTTCCGCTCTGAGAGGAATGACAGATCGTGTGTTTCTATTAGCTAGGAACCACGATCCGTCACTTCCTCTAGTCAGTCCCCTCCCCCTTCAGTTAGAATCGCCTCCCCGGGAACACAAATAACCCCTTGATCGCCCCCTGGTGTTAACCCCTTCACTACCAGTCACATTTTTACAGTAATCAATGCATTTTTTATAGCACTGATCGCTGTATAAATACCAATGGTCCCAAAATGTGTCAAAATTGTCCAATGTGTCTGCCATAATGTCCAAGTCACGATAAAAATTGCAGATCGCCACCATTACTAGTAAAGCATAAGAATAAGCACCTGAATGACCACAATATACAGGGATATACAATGTAATACTGACATATAATCACACACATAGGTTAGACTTGTGTCTTTTTTCAACCTCACCTACTTTGTAACTATGTAACACGGTGAATAATCGGTACCAATGTGTTCATAAATTAAATATAATGAACATAGTTCGCTAGAGCTGCACATCTTCACTGGTCTCACGATTCGATTATCATGTCAACAATTCGATTCCGCAATGTATCCTGATTACAGCCCATCAAATGCAGCCTCGCCAGTGCCTGGATCACACACAGCCGGCCTCTCCCACTGTGTCACAGAGCTTGGATATCCCAGCGGCCGCTGTAACAAAGTCCCACCTCCTAGACAGGCTCCTGTGATAGACTGATCACTGATTCAGTTGCAATGCATTGGATCAGTGTGCCGTCTATCACAGGAGTAAGTCTAGGAGTCGGGACTTTGTTACAGCGGCCAACAGATATTGTGAAATCCACGCTCTGTGACACAGTGGCAGAGGCCCGCTGTGTGTGATCCAGGCACTGCTGAGCAGCTGCTCCAGGTACTTCAGATCCACTGTGTTTGACATTGGGAGAAGGAGGGGAGTGCAGTATGCTTTTTACAATGTTTACTTACAGATTATTCACATTAATCTTGTGCCCTTTACAGAGTCTTCATAAGCACAGAAGTCATTGGAGGTCCCAGCCTTTAGATGGCAATGTTACAATGGTGAGTGTTTTTATACAGGGCCACCCTCATGGAATAATAATTACTCCTGTATTGAGGGGGATCCAAAAGTAAAATTTAAAATTCTCACATGAAAATAATTTAGTTTTGTTAAACACTGTAAGTAAATCAGTTTTTGTCTTTATTAATGCTGAATTGAGTAAGCATTGCCAGGCAAGGAAGTGGTGTGTCTGGCTTGTCTGTGGGGGTAGAGATATCTCTATCTCTATCGCTATCGTAGAAACACCAGCGGTTTTTATTTAATTGAAAGGGGAAAATACAAATTAACAACTTTGAAAATTTAAATTTGGTTTAACCACTTTGCCTGTCATGCCTGTTCACCCACTATGGACCAGAGCAATTTTCACATTTCTGCAATGGACTTGTTCATTCAGCAACAACTCTGTCATTACTAAAAGATAACAAGGTAATCCATACAGGCATACCCCACTTTGTATATTTTTTTCGGGGGGGGCGGCAAACAAAGATTTCTTTTAATTATATTGTTTTGCAACAATGATTTTTTTTTTTTTTTTTTTCCCCCCTTAATTGTCTTTCAGGACAGCCACCTGAGACCTTGGCTCCTCTCTGTAGGACACACCGTGCCAGCCCACTTTAAAGTTCCTCCTCCCCTGCTGGTTCCTCAGTTATTTGTGTTTGTTTCCTCCAGAGGGGAGACACTGCATGGAGCCAAGCCAGGGAGGCACAGGCTAGAAGTCCTGGAAGGGGGCAGAGGCTCCTTTGGACATTAGCCAGAAAGTCTTAGCTTGAAGAAGATCGCCGTGACCACTCGCATCTGAGGGCGGGAGAGAGTAGGGGACCTACCTGTTATACCTCTGTATAAAAAAAAAAAATTACCTATAAGAAAGCAAATATATTGTATGTAATGAGTAAATAGCTCTATTGGTTAAAGCCCAAAAACCACTTAAATAATGGACACCCTTCACCGGACTCTAATCTAATGGGGGTCTGTAAGCGGTGTGTGCTGAATGCTGATATAAGGTGACTCTGATATAATGGGGGGTGCTGACTGCTGAGCTAATGGTTGGTCAGCAACCATTTAAATCGGCAGCCGGCATCCCCCATTAGTTCATCTTATTAGAGTCATCTTATATCAGCACCGGTGGCAACTATAGTGTGAATGAGCCCCCCTGTAGCAACTCTACTGATCAGCACTCCTCCTTAGAGTGTCCCCCATTAGATTATTAGATTAGTGTCCCTTTTTATATTAGCAGCATAGACCCCCCCCCCCCCCTTTAGAGACCCTGTTAGCTCTGAGCCTCTTAAATATCACAGTCCCTGACCCCCCCCAGAGACCTCCATAAAGCGAGACAAAACCCCCTTACCTTCCAGGCGCAGTCTGTAACACCATGCTCTCTCCTGCAAAAGCAACACCAGTCCAGTGGCCTTCCTTTCACTGTCTCTGGCATCGTTGCTGGCGGCTGGGTGGGAGAGAGGGTGTGACCCGACTACTACAGGACATTGGCTGCACAACCTGCTGGAGCAGGGAAAGGGGGGGGGGGGGGATACTGCTGGCGGTAGAGAGAGTTCTACACCTGCACCATTGCAGGGGGGGGGGGTCTTCTGGCGGGAGAGCATTGAGAGAAAGCATCTATTCTAACAGTCAGAGGCAGGGTGGTGATGGGGAGGGAGGAGGCACGCATCACTGAAGCCACAGGAGCTGGTGGGTTTGGTATGCTGCTGGCGGGACTCAGAGAGGGCATTGGGGGGGGTTGGGAAGTAAGGCATGATACTGGTGACGCCGGGGCTGCAGGTACTTCCCTCACTGGGGCTGGGACTGGTCTGGAGCCTATACTGCTGTGTCCGGGTGTCAGGAAGACACAAACCCGGGCACAGCTGTCAAAACCCGCATTGTCCGGGTCATTCCTGTACAGGTGGCAACCTTACCGCACATCCCCACAAAATCTCCTACTTCTCATACCTGCTTTAAAAGTTTCCCAGCCTGGGAATTGCAAGATTAACAAAACTAATTTCACCTCTCCTCCCCTCCTTTTTTTTAATCCCTTCCCAGTTTCCTCTTCCCCCAACTGAAAATTGGGATATCAACTTCCAGAGGCACATAAAAAAACCACACGGTTTATTTAGTTGTATCATCATGTCAATTAACAGACTTTTTTTTTTTGGTTGTTTTTTTTTATCGATTTTCAAAATTGGTTGTAAATTGTTGTAACTAAGCAAATGTTGAAACTTTCTGTTTAAAATGTATGGCCCGTACACAATCAGAAAAATTATACAAAAAATACCGGTTTCAAACCGATCGTAAGATTATTTGATCGTTGGTACACAGTATTCGAGAGTCGATCACGACTATTCATGCAAAATTATCTGATGGAACAAGCACGAGAATGTTTGTACGATTTTCATTTAATCAGTATAGTTGTCCGAAAATACACTACAACACATTACATCCCTTCCAAATTTTTATTCTGTCGTAAGAGAATTTTCGCAACTTCAGTAAACTCTTCCATTTCGATAAGGAGACTAGCATTAAAAAAAAAAAAAAAAAATGGACCATCATTCGTCCAATCTCATTGTGTGTGCCAGGCATTAATCTATTGCAAATGAACCCAATTGTTATCCTCTTATATATGCTTAGGGAGGTTCATGAGATTTCCAAAGTCCTTTTTTAATTTTTAAATCTGCAGCTTTCATTAAAATATTCCTGGCGATTTTACCATGATGGTCTTTATTTGGGCGTTTCCTGTCATGGGGGGGTAATGCGCACTCTCTCCCTGTCTTCCAGGTTGGTCTTCTGTGTTGTCACTGTGTCAAAAGGGTGACATAGATTTGATTTTTCTTTTCAGCCAAGCACAGAGGATGAGGAAAGCTGGAAGAAGTTTTGTCTGGGTGAGAGGTTGTATTCTGATCTGGCTGCTGCTCTGAACAATGAGAACCAGAACCCAGGTATCGATTATATCAAGGTAAACCTCATTATATGGAGGATATGTACAATCTTACATAGTTAAACATTACATTGTCTGATTGGGCTGGACTTCGGGGGCACTGTAGCAAAGGCTAAAAGGTAAGAGGGAGACCAATGGTAGCATTTAACCCCTACATGTACTAATTAGGCTTTGGTTTCCAAAATGACTTAAATGTTGTCTTCTAAAGCTTAGCCCTCACAGAGCTTTATGCCGCGTACATACGACCGGACTTTACGGCATACTTGGTTCGGCGGACCGGAGTCCGTCAGACAATTCGATTGTGTGTGGGCTCCAGCGGACTTTTTTTCCCCAAAAGTTCGACGGACCTAGAAATGAAACGTGTTTCAAATCTTTTCGACGGACTCGAGTCCTGTCGAAAAGTCCGCTCGTCTGTATGCTAGTCCGATGGACAAAAACCGACGCTAGGGCAGGTATTGGCTACTGGCTATGAACTTCCTTGTTTTAGTCCGGACGTACGTCATCACGTATGAATCCGTCGGACTTTGGTTGATCGTGTGTAGGCAAGTCCGTTCATTCGGAAAGTCTGCCGTAAAGTCCACTCGTGTGTACGTGGCATTAGGGTCAACAGCCATTGGTTTTGCATCTATATGGGGGGAAGCAGTTTGCTTTTGGCTGCATTTGAGATCAGTTTGAGACACTTCTGAGATCCTTCAGGACTGAATGACCGGTGCATTCATTTGGCTTGACCCCCTTACTTGCTTCAAGCTTCTTTTTGCCTTCTTTTTGAAAGTCCTTTCAATCAATTCAGCTGCTAGCATTCACAATCTAATATATAGAAATTCTGAATGGCATTTGCACAACAAATTCTGAGTGTGATGTGCTTATTTTGCTTTCAGCAGTGTGCCTTATGTGCGAGAAGCTGTAGTTTTGTTTCTTTTAGCGATGTCCAAAATTCCAAAGGGTTTTTATTGATGTAAACCATTGGCTCTACTTTATCTGAAATCTAATACTTCATTGTTTTAGATCAGTGATGGTTAACTTGCTTGCTGTAGTGGGCCTTAGGGTGCAGCTTTGAACATCACCAAAGGGGCTTCATTAATAATCAGCAAATGTAATGTCACAGAAAACTGTAAAACTGCAGATATTTAAAAGGAGGTGGTCAGAGGCTACAGATCTGCTACAAAAATTGGTCAGATTTTGGGTCTGCTACGGGAAATAGGCAGAGACTATGAACGTGATATAGTAGTTGTTGGAGACTGTAGACCTTTACATGAGACTACTAGAGATCACTGCTATTGTACCCTTTTTACAAATAAATGGTTCCACATTTGTGCCATCTACAGCCTCCTTGAAAAAATTACTTGTGTCACGCTTGACTCTAAGCATTATAAATGCTTAGAGCGGAAAACCTGAAAAAGGAGGTAGCACAAAAAAGTTAGGATATTGAAAGAAATACATGAAACCGTTTATTGGCTTGAGTATGCACGAACGCTCACTAATAACTTCAGGGGCCTCAGATTAGGTATGAAGGCTTTAGACTCCATTTTCCATCTTTCTTTCCTTCCTAATGAAACCTTACAACCTTTCTTGTAATTTCTGTCCCATATGTGGTTTGGCCTCTAAATAAACTGTTAGTTTGCTTTTACTCTTTTTGTAGAATTGTAAGGTGTTGGGCAGTTCTTTTTCTTTCTTCTTTTTTTTTCAGTAGATTTTGTGCTTTGGCCTATGGAAAGTTAAGGTCATGATTTATACTCTGTTTACCTTTTAATCTTGGGTCTTGTATAATAATTTTTTTTTCTTTTGTTAAAGCAGTGTTTACAAACCACTTCTGCCATTGCTATTGTAGGTTGGATTTCCACCTCTGCTGAGTATTGTCAGTCGTATGAGCCAGGTGAGATGAGTCAATTACTTATGTGTGCAGTTGTTCAATAAGCTAAATACACATGACAAAAATGATAATAAACTGCTCATTAGGTGTGACTCGCAATGACAATGAGGTCCATTTATAAACACACATTTTGCCTTGTGCAAAAGCATGTGCAACAAACTCGGTAAAACATATGCAAACCGCAATATGCCAAAATGCCCCATGAGGTACTCTACCACAGTTTGTTTCGTGTAGGGCAGCCCATTGAAATCAATGGATTGTCAAATGCGTGTCACAGAAAAAACACGCCAAAAAATTGCGCTCCCACTACACTAGATGTGAATGAGGCCTTAAAGTGAAATTGGTATATTTACACAAGAACACTGGCAGCTTTATACAAGTACATAAGAGTGTCTCTCTCTTATGTACTTGTATAAAGCTGGCCATATACTATGTAATCTTATTGTACGATTTTCCTTCAGATTTACCAAAAATATGGAATTATAGGGTCCACCTAAACAATCCATTCAATTTCTATCAAATCAGGCAGGCTCTTGCACTGCAAAGCTGATAGATATAAAGGCGATTGTACAGTGTATGGTCACCTTAACCACTTCAGCCCTGGAATATTTTCCCCCTTAGTGACCAGGCCTTTTTTTGCAATATGGCACTGCGTCGCTTTAATTGACAACTGCGCGGCCATGCAATGCTGTACCCAAACAAAATTGACATCCCCCCTTTTTTTTTTTTTTTTTTTTTCATCACAAATGGAACTTTCTTTTGGTGGTATTTTATCACCTCTGCGGTTTTTATTTTTTGCGCTATAAACAAAAAAACAATTTTTATCTCCAAAAATGTTTTTAAACATTTCTTCATCAGTTTAGGGGCATTTTTTTTTTTTTTTTTTTGTTTACTAGTAATGGCGGTGATCTGCTATTTTTAGTGGTACTGCGGACACTTTTGACACCTTTTTGGGACAGTTGACGTGTATACAGCAATCGGTGCTATAAAAATGCACTGATTACTGTGTAAACATCACTGGCAGGGAAGGGGTTAACACTAGGGGCCAATCAAGGGGTTAAATGTGTTCCCTAGTTAGTGTTTCTTCCTGTGGGGGGACGGGACTGACTGGGGGAGGAGACATTTCGCTGTTATTACTACAAACGGCAGATCTGTCTCTTCTCTCCTGTTGGAACAATGATTTGTCCCTGTTCCCTCTCTCATGCCCACGATCGTGGGTGGCCGGCAGCGATCACACGCATCGGGTACTCTGCTGTGCAGCAGGCACACATGCCTGCTATGGCTCTTAAAGGAGCTGACGTAGCCATACGCCGATTCGCGGGAGCGTGCCATTTTGCCGACGTGTATATATCAGCGTGAGCTGGTCGGCAAGTTGTTATAAGAAGTGGGATATTTGGTGGAATTAAAGTGGTATAGTAAAGGGGAAGGTGTGGTAAATGCCCTATTCTGTGATGCAGTAAGGCATAATTGTTTTGTTTTGAACTGAGAGATGCAGATTCATAGCTGCCATGGACTAGGTTTGTGAGAGATGAGCACAGTGGGATGGCTTGGGCAGAAAAGCCATTCAAAAAGATTTCCGTTTGTGAAAAGTGAAATTCTGCCTGAAAAGGTGAACTTGGCCTTTAAAACCTTAAACACACAGCTGATCCAGTGAAAGGTGAAAAAAAACGCCTTCTAAAGCGTGGTCCATTTTGTTCCAGTAAAAATTTTCTCTGCACTTCAGTTGTTGCTGTGATTTCTGATAAAACCTTAATAGCCAGTTCTAATTTGTGTACTTAGAAACACATTAAACTCACTTGTAGTGTTGTTAAACACTCAGCACAGACCCCCCCTGTCAGGAGAGCAGCCGATCGTCTCTCCTCTACTCGCGTCTGTCAGACGCGAGTGAGGAAAAGCCGATCACCGGCCCTTCCTATTTACATCGTGATCAGCCATGATTGGACACGGCTGATCACGTGGTAAAGAGTCTCCGTCGGAGATTCTTTACCTAGATCGGTGTTGAGTACACCCCTAAGTGAAAATGTCTACATTGGGCCCAAAGTATCAATATTTTGTGTGGCCACCATTATTTTCAGCACTGCCTTAACCCTCTTAGGCATGGAGTTCACAGGTTGCCACTGGAGTCCTCTTCCACTCCTCCGTGACGACATCACAGAGCTGGTAGATGTTAGATACCTTGCGCTCCTCCACCTTCCGTTTTTGAGGATGCTCCACAGATGCTCAATAGGGTTTAAGTCTGGAGACTTGCTTGGCCTGTCCATCACCTTTACCCTCAGCTTCTTTAGCAAGGCAGTGGCCGTCTTGGAGGTGTGTTTCGGGTCATTATCGTGTTGGAATACTGCCCTTCGGCCCAGCCTCCGAAGGGCGGGGATCATGCTCTGCTTCAGTATGTCACAGTACGTGTTGGCATTCATGGTTCCCTCAAATCTAGTTCCCCAGTGGTGGCAGCACTCACACAGCCCCAGACAATGACACTCCCTCCACCATGCTTGACTGTAGGCAAGACACACTTGTCTTTGTACTCCTCACTTAGTTGCCGCCAGACATGCTTGACACCATCTGAACCAAATAAGTTTATCTTGGTTCCAGTAATCCATGTCCTTAGTCTGCTTGTCTTCAGCAAACTGTATGCGGGCTTTCTTGTGCATCATCTTTAGAAGAGGCTTCCTTCTGGGACGACAGCCATGTAGCCAATTTGACGCAGTGTGCGGCGCATGGTCTGTGCACTGACAGGCTGACCCTCCCCCCACCTTCAACCTCTGCAGCAATGCTGGCAACATTCATACGTCTTATTTCCCAAAGACAATCTCTGGATATGCCGCCTAGCACGTGCACTCAACTTCTTTGGTCGACCATGACGAGGCCTGTTCTGAGTGGAACCTGTCCTGTTAAACTGCTGTATGGTCTTGGTCACCGTGCTGCAGCTCAGTTTTAGGGTCTTGGCAATCATCTTATAGCCTAGGCCATCTTTATGTAGAGCAACAATTCTTTTTTTTAGATCCTCAAAGAGTTCTTTGCCATGAGGTGCCATGTTGAACTTCCAGTGACCAGTATGAGAGAGTGAGAGCAATAACACTGTTGTGCTTAGTAAGTCATTTTTAACCATGATATTTTTAAGATACAGATTCAATCTCTTATGACCACAGTCTAAAAATATGAAATGTATTCACCAGACATGTGATCATACAAAATAGAGATATATAATAGTTGACATAAACGTTACATAAAATATTAAATACCGATTGCGTTACATAAAATCTTGAATATCAATTGAAACACCTGCTAAATTGGAGTGTAGTACCTTGGTGATACAACAGTGACAAACTTCCCCGTAGAATCAATAACCTTGTAAAATGACAATTAGTCTATATTTCTCAAATTCAACCGTTACTATACTGCAGGTAAGTAAGTGGTTAACAGTGTGAAATAAAATTAGATGTTTGTTATGTCATAAAATGTAAACTATGAAAAATATATTTTGAAAATTGAATCTTTAGAGAAAAATCTACAAGGCGGTTATTGATTCAGGAGAAAAATTATCATTTATAAAATATTCAATAAATCAATATTTAAGAGAACACAAATGAATATAAGATAAAATCAACACGACATAATTACCTGTTCCAAAACAGCTACTGGTCTGAATTGCTGGTTACCAGAGTTTTTAGAATGGCTGCCGTGGCTTTCAAGATGGATACTCTTAAAGAGGAATTACTTCTTGCGACCTCAGAGTTCCAAAGCATAAGGTGTTCAGGAATCTTCATGAATGTAAAAGTGTGAGTAGATGACTGGTGTATGTGTCTGCGTGTATGATTGATGGTAATCAGGTGTTTCTGAATGTTCTTGAGTGTCTTCATGGCATCTTTCTTGCTTATAAATACCATCTAAGATCATAAAATTATAATAGGCTCAGCCCAAAAAGTATGGCTTCTTTTCTAGGAAAAATATAATGATTTACTTTGGTGAATTTCAGGTAATATCACCTTCAACCACTAGGCATGTCTGAGGGCAGAAAAATGAACTATCTTTTAAATAAAATGTTCAATTTTCATAATGTGTATTTGTTTGTATCTTGGTGAGAAGAATATATAACTTTAAGTATTCTGGTAACCGGTCTAATATAAAATACAAAATACGCTCTGGTATAATTTTGATCACTATTACATAAAATGGAATAAATATATATATATATATATATATATATATATATATATATATATATATATATATATATATATATATATATATATATATATATAATTTCTTATAAAGACTGGTCTATCTATTAATCATATTAAGCAATATCGCATAAAATGATTATCTATATGGATAAATGTATAATTCTGGTATATCCAATGAATATTTCTTGATCTAAAGACACATGCTATGTGTAAATGTTTATACAGTTATAATCACGATTCATATGTCTTTCATAATACTGATTGGCATCTTAAACAATTCTACTTATTATTTGTCCTAAATTACAACCTTCTATTTTTACCTTATAACAGATATATTTTAAAACATAATACTGACTGCACATTTGAAGTCAACTTTGGACAGACTCAATGGTTATTTATGGATGAATTAGTTATCTACACAACTCCTAAAATCTCACACAATAGGTTTTGTTCGACACGAGTGATTTCTATGTGATAACAGTCTAGTCACGTATTTGTGTAACTTTTTTTTCTATGGCTGTGTTTTGTCGCTTTTATTTACAAACCACAGACAGGTACACATCTTTGTTTTGTGAAATGGGACCTTATTGTTCCCGCAAGTCTGTTTCAACACACTTTGTAGAATCTACAAATCCATTGAAAACTTGGAAAACATATGAACTCACAAAGACTTTTTTAGTTCATCTGTCTTGTCTTGAGGCCTACTTGAATTTACACATCTCTGCCCGTAGATTATAAAATGTGTTATTTCTTCATCATATTTATAACACCACCAAATTTAACACGCCTGCTCCCCATTCACACCTGAGACCTTGTAACACTAACAAGTCACATGACACCAGGGAGGGAAAATGGCTAATTGGGCTTATTTTGGACATTTTACCTTGGTGTACTCACTTTTGTTGCCAGTGGTTTAGACATTAATGGCTGTGTGTTCGGTTATTTTGAGAAGAAAGCAAATTTACACTGTTATACAAGCATTGTCGCAAAGTGTCATTTCTTCAGTGTTGTCACATGATAATATATAATAAAATATTTACAAAAATGTGAGGGGTGTACTCACTTTTGTGAAATACTGTACATAGTAGAGACTATGCAGCATTTTCACCTGTAAACACAAAAAATGGTACTTTAATCCCAAACGCACTACTTTTTTTTTTTTTTTTTTTTTTTGAAGGCAACTGTTACAAGTGTGTTGGAGTACCTTGTGAACTGGTTTGAAGAAAGAGACTTTACTCCAGAGCTGGTGAGTATATTTTCTTATAGGTTTGTATAGTTAATTATAATTTGCTTGATGTTGCCTTTTACCTGTTTCTTCTCAGGGTCGTTGGTTGTATGCCTTGCTTGCCTGCTTGGAGAAACCACTTATGCCAGAGGCACACTCCCTCATCCGGCAGCTGGCACGCAGGTGCTCTCAAGTCAGAGCAGCAGTGGTATGTATAGTATGATCCTTGCAGCGTGCTAGAACGTCAGTTTGGGTCCAGATTTCCTTCTCTAGAGCTACCAAGATAACTTTATTGGATTAATCCGTTAATTATCATGCACTCAAAGTGGGTGATTTTATCCCTGTCAAAACTGATAGAAACCATTGCTTGGATGTTTTAACCCCTTCCCGCCAACCGTACGCATATGTGCGTACTCGGCTTTCGGGGGTTATACCGGGATGATGCCCGCAGCTGCAGGCATCATCCCGGTACCGTTGTTTCGAGTGGGCGATCGGCTACCCGTATATAACAACCGATGCGGCTAAAAGCCGCTCGGCTGTTATACCGGAGGAGCGGGAGGGGACGCTCCCCCTTCCCGCCGCTCTTACCGGGCCTCGCGTGCGATCGGGAGGCCCGGTGTCCAATCGGCTGCCTCTGGCGGCTGTGGGCGGGCTGGAACGAAGCTGTGGGCGGCTTCGTTCCAGCTTTCTCAATGTAAACGCGGAAGCGACGTCATGACGTCACTTCCCATTTACTCGGCTGCCGATGGCGCCGAATTTAAAAAAATACACAGTATTCGGAATCGCCGTTTTCGGCGATCTGAATACTTTGGAGTGCAGAGGAGGGATCGGGGGTCTTTTAGACCCCCGATCCCTCCATAAAGAGTACCTGTCACCACCTATTACTGTCACAAGGGATGTTTATATTCCTTGTGACAGCAATAAAAGTAAAAAAAAAAAACATTTTTTTTTAAAACACAATTTATAAGTCTAAAAATAAATTTAAAAAAAAAAAAAAATTTTTAAAGCGCCCCCGTCCCCGCGAGCTCGCGCAGTGAAGAAAATGCATACGGAAGTCGCGCCCGCATATGTAAACGGTGTTTAAATCACACATGTGAGGTATCGCCGCGATCGTCAGAGCGAGAGCAATAATTCTAGTCCTAGACCTCCTCTGTAACTCTAACCTGGTAACCGTAAAAAAAATTGAAAGCGTCGCTTATGGAAATTCATAGCTACCATAGTTTGTCGCCATTCCACGAGTGCGTGCAATTATAAAGCGTGACATGTTTGGTATCTGTTTACTCAGCGTAACATCATCTTTCACATTATACAAAAATTGGGGTAACTTTACTGTTTGGATTTTTTTAAATTAATGGAAGTGTCCCTTTTCCAAAAATTTGCATTTAAAACACCGCTGCACAAATACCGTGTGATATAAAATATTGCAACAATCTCCATTTTATTCTCTAGATTCTCTGCTAAAAAAATATATATAATGTTTGGGGGTTCTAAGTAACTTTCTAGCAAAAAATATGGATTTTAATTTGTAAACACCAAATTTCAAAAATAGGCTTAGTCATGAAAGGGTTAAAGTCTTTGGGTGTGGTGTTTTACATATTTTTTTTTTTTTTTTTTTTTTTTTTGTTATACAGGAATGATCAATCACCATAATATACAGCATGGGCATTAAACATATACTGAAATTAAATCTTCATAGGCCAATGCAGAGGAACAGTACAAGAATCAGCACTACTTTGTTTTGTGATCTATATTGTGGATCTGTTAAGACTTTGTGTTTTCTTTTTTGTAGGAACACAAGGAAGATGAGAGGGTATCTGCTTTAAACTTGTTCATCTGTCTAGTTGGCAGGTAAATCAGCTTTTTTTTTTTTTTGTAAGTTTGCTTTAGGTTAAAGTGGATGTAAATCCCACAAATGTTAATTTAAGACTCATATCTGTTACAGCAGAGTATGCCATTTCTTCTGTGCCCAGTCTTGCCAAGAAGAGTTATTCCAGCTCTGAGCAATCCTCTTATCTTCCTTCAGTAAGATAAAAACAGACACACAGAGAAATAGGTGTCTGTTCTTCCCCCTTGCTGTGAGTGTGAGAGAGGCATTCTGGGTACTTCACTTCCCCTCTCCTTTCTTCTCCAGCTCTCCCAGGATTGGCTGCTCCACACCTCAACATGATTTGGCCTACTGAAGTCATGTGGTGACTTTCATGGGTTTTGACTGGATGTTGGTAATCATGGGGCATAATCCACGAGACCAGCAAAAGTTCAGTGTTAGAAAAATTGATGCCTGGCCAAGGGGAGTGTAGAGGTGGACGGGGAGTCTACTGACATCAGGACTCCACCCACCGAGCTGCAGACAACAGACCCACCCACAGAATCCAGAGTATTGCAGGGCACCAAACAGGTAAAGGGGAGATATTTGATAGGCAAGGATACATGCATTAGGCATGTATATCCTTATAGATCAGCACTATGGAAGTAGTTTAGAAATGATGAGTGGGTTTACATCCACTTTAAACACAGGCATGTTTTGTGTTGGTTCTGTTACTCGTATTTGTATCAATGCAGGTCATATAATAAAAATTTTGAAATTTCTGTATTTGGATGTCTGTGCAAGAATTTATGTATTTATGCTCGATGACTAAATCATGATTGGCCATGCAAACAATCTTGATGGTTTGCTTGCCAATTCTTTCAAGCCCAAGGTTTTTTTAAATTACATTAGATCATTCAACTGTATACATATATTTTTTATTTTAATAAATTGTCATCGCTCATCTCTAGTATAACTATTTAGAACTGTTCTGACAGGTTTGGGTTTTCAGCTCCTTATTTCTAATATATTCACTTGCTCTAATCTTCAACTTTTTACAGGTCCTTCTTGTAATTTTGGAGCTGGCATGGGCACTCTAATAAACTATTTCTAGTATTACATTTTAAAATGCCACTTGATTTTAGACTCTGGTAATTTGACAGAGATATGGGCTCATTCACACATGTCGGCACCATGTGTTTATGCGGAATTTCTAAAGCCTCATAACCGCCCACCATGAATATTATAATGGTAGCACACAGTGCTGTTAACACAGGAACAGTAGTGTCGTGTTAAAAATGAAGCAGCATGTTGCTTTCATGAGTCATTGATGCCTGTCAACCGCTTCCATTGATTTCAGTGGTCATGCCCAATATCTGCACCTTAACAGCACCTAGAGCATTTAGGGTGTGTTGGTGATGCATTTTTTTGAAGTGTTAGCATAGACTGGGGAAAAATGGAGAACTAGGACAGAGCAGCTCCAATCACTTCTGTTGTACAGAACAGACGTGTGATAACGCCGTTTACTTCTGTGTACAGGCAAAATTCCCAACCAGCCAGCAATATGGACAGTGCCAGGTAGGAAATGTCAATATTATAATGCGTCACTGCGCAGCCAAAAAGTGTTAAATTACATATACTGAGCAGCTGAACACAAAAGAATTAATCTGCAAAAATTCCATTGAGCATTATTGGTAGTGGCAATGCTTTCTGTGTCAGTAAAAGACCTCATCAGCAAGTGTTGGTATATGGAAGGAACAGTGTCAGCAAGTGTTATGAAAGGCTGATATTTATGTATCAGTACTCATAGAAAAGGCGGAACAGTACCCAGAATATATGACCCAAGTATCCTGAGCTATTGTGATGCATACAAAAAAAAAAATCTTATCCTTCGATTGGGAAAAACTGTGTTCCAGGAAGCAGGAGAGCAGTAGTGAGTATGATTATGGCTGCTGGTTTTATTTTATATATTTTATTGTAATATATCCTAAGTCAACATATCAAACTGGATCATTTCTTCTACATCACTTTTGCCTTTTAAGCACTTCCCTCAAGAAAAGCAGCCCTTCCATGAGTGTTTTTATTGCGCCTTTATTGAAGTGTTTTCAACGCTTTATAAACACAACAAAAACACATAATAAACACATGCCATAGGAGCGTTAATGAGTATTGCTTTGTTCATAAACACGTGTGAACAATCCCTATGGGTGAGTAGCCCTAAACGTGAACTGTCTGCATACGGGGCCACTCGCCTGCAAGCCCACACCTGTCCAATTGGGCCAAGCAACAGTATGTCTAGTCACTTCATTCACATACATTTACATTGGCTACCTGCAATCAGCACCTACTAGCTCAAGAACTACAGGCCTCAGCACTTGGCATTGAGTGAGGCATTTGTCCCTTTTATCATTTTGTTTCTTCACCTTCATGTTTGTTTTTTTGTTTGTTTTTTATGGTTGGCAACAATCAAAATTCCAGTCAATGGCTCCTAGAATTAAAGAAGTGTGCAAATAACTAAAATGGATTGTGTGTGTTCTGCTTTGATTTAGTTGTGGGTTATGTTATGGTTTTTTTTTTTTTTTTTTTTTTTTTTTTTTTTTGGTTTCTACTAAATATGTCCAGTAATCCAGCATGAAACAATTCCTGTGCAAGATCATGCTATAATAGAGACCAGTCCCTGCTGCTCCCCCTTCTTGTGTAGGGCGACTGGTCTTCAATAATACCCCTCCTGTAGTTTTCCGCAGGCAGCCTAGTGTGTGTGTGTGAACCTGCTAGGTCCCTCCCACAGCACTGCTTTCTGCACTGGTTATGGTGTCACTTCTACTTTCTATAAGGCAGTAGCTGGGTTTGAAAAAACACATTTTGGTGCACCTAAAATGGGTTCATGTTTTGGCTATTGGGGATTTTTTTTTTTTAAAATACAGGTATTTATGCTTAGAATATGTCTTTAAGGGAAGGTTACAGTGACAAAGTGTTGAAATACCCCTTATCTTTATCTAGGTATTTTGAACAACGAGATCTGGCAGATTCTGGTGACCCTTCCTGAAGAGATGAGACTGCCTGCCTCTATTTCCCCTGCACACAGCAATACCTGTCCATTCAAAGCAAGCCTCCCTTCATTACGTGGTGCATCTACCATCTTTTCTGTTCAGAACTTGACTTTCAGAAAGAAAGTGGCAGTAATAAAATCCCTTTGACGCAGTGATATGAAGGGCTACACATCAGACTATTGCATGTGAATATACAATGACCAGGAGTGGAAAATGATCCTGCTGCTTAGATTTAAAAATGCTGAATTTTTATTTTTTATTTTTTTCAAATGGCCAAAGTTGTAGAGATTTCAAGTGCCTAAAGGGTTTTGGAAACCATAAATTCATCCTTTTTGTAAAGGATATCAGCAGTTTTACAGAAAACCACCAAAGACCAGAACTGGATCCAATACATCTGCAAATAACCTGGTGGCACCCTTTCGTTAAAAGTCCTTAATTCATGTTGCTTTGCTTGTATGGGACCAGTGAAACATGTACATTGGCTTGTTATCTTTGTAGAAGTCTAAACCCTTTGTGCTGTGCTTCTATACAGGGATGGAGACAGAGGATCGGGTTGTGAGTCATGATGGTTTGTGGAGAGTTGTGGCCTCCTTAATAATACTTCTCCCTTTTGTATGGGTCTCCCCCATGCAGAGGATACTAGCGTCAAAGCTAGTATTGTACCTGTTTGCTAAGAAGAGGGGGTGGGGTCCTTAGTTTGAGTGGTTTATAGGATGAGTCCTGTAGTTTTCTGTAAAACTGCACCTGTCCTTTTGATCTCAATTCAAAAAGCCCATCCTTGCCAGTAGGACCTGCATGGGTTTTCCTGCTGGCACTGTTGTGGTTGAAGCAACCTGTAGCATGGAAAACTGTGAAACTTCTGTATTTTTTTTTTTTTTTTTTATGTTTAATTCTTTTGTATCGATCATTTTTTATAAATTGTATTTGTAGGTCTGTCTCTGCAAGCAAACTATGTATGAGGTTTTGGGTTATTTTTTACATATGCAAGTCAACTGAAAATTGAAAGTTTGGATTAAACAGGATTATTATAAATTATTTCTATTTTTTTTTTTTTTTTTTTTTTTCAAATGGTCTTCCTCCCATTTTAAGGACTAAGTTTTTATGTGCTTCCTACCCAAACTTAATTTTACATCTCTGGATTTCACCTTTTAAGGTATAATTTTGCTAACACCTTAGACTTGGATCCTTTACTATGTTAATTGTGGTGATCATGTCCTATAGTACCAATGATGGGTAAAAAAAAATAGCAAATAGGCTGACATTCTCACCTTCTGCATGCTGTGTAATGGTTATAGACAAATGTCAGTCTGCTTCATTCACTGGATATCAAACTCTCCTAGGAGCAAAGAGGTGCATAAGTTAGGATCTGGCAGGTAACCACTGCTCCAAAAATCTAGCAAGAATATGCTCCTTTATCTATTCTTTGTGTGTTGTAAGCAGGTGCGGGTGTGAAAGATGGTGGCATTTCAAAGCAAGAAAGGATACAGCAACCTAGCTGGTATATGTAGTTTTATGTTTCCTTTGCTTTTAAATATTACCTATTATAGGTAGGCTGTTTGGTGGGACAATCATCTTTGGTATAAATGCTGTTTAAGTGTTGACACATGTTCTATTGTGTTGGTTGCAGAGGCAATTTCAGGATCTGTGTTCTGTTTTATGAAACCTGTCTTATTCTCCCTGTCTGTACATAAAGATCTCTTTCTTTTTTTTTATTAAGACCTCGTTTTTGTCTTCTTGCTCATTTCATGACCTTGATATTACTTATTAATTATATACATTTTTAAATTCTGCTCTTAAAGTGATACTAAAATTAAAAAGAGAAGATGTTATACTTGTCTGCTCGGTGCAATACTTTTTCACAGAACTGACCCTTAACTCCTCTTTGGTAGTCCCCTGACAGTGCTGTCTGCTCCTCCTTTGCAAATCAGGTGCTATGGACGCATGCATGCTCCTGGGCTGTTTGTGTCATGCATGCTCCCTGCTCCCACCTCACAAGAGTTTGACAGCAGCAGGAGCCTAAGGTTCCGCTGCTCTGGGTGTCTCCTGTGAGACCCAGAGGTGAGAGGTTTGGTGCTGTAGTAGTGAGAGGAGTTGGGTCGTTGTTTAGGAATGGGGGGTTGGTAGGATAGGTAGTTTTTACCTTTTTAATAAGGAGCATGTATTGGGATAAAAATTTAGGGTTGCACCGATACTAGTATCGGTGCCGATACTGAGTATTTGCCCAAGTATCGGTACTTAAGCAAATGCACTGATACCTGAAATTGATACTTTCAGGCTCGGTTCTTTGAGCTGTCAGTGGGTCTCTTCTGTTGACAGCTCAAGTGTTAAAGAAGTCTGGTAATTGAAGCTGTCAAAAAAAAAAAAAAAAGATCTACAGCGACTGCAATTCCAAATGCACTTGTAGTGCAAAGTGGATTTGCCTTTAGTAAATCAACCCCGTTTGTTTCTTTTTGAATCTTTCTGTTTCTTCATCTGCAGATCAAAGGAATGAACAAATGCTCCTCTGTTTAACCCCTTATAAACCCTTAATTTACTCGACTCATCCTTAATTAACTCCCTATTCTCCTCCATTTTAATTTTCCTGCTTTTTTTTTTTTGTTCACATCTATGTTATTGACGATAAACAATTAAAACTTATTAACATATATTTACACATTTCACATTGAAAACGCAAAATTTAAAAAAAAAAAAATGTCAATGCTTTGTACCATTGCTAACAGCTGAAGTGAAAACAAAACAGTTGCGGTAGGTCTCGGTAATTGGTATTGGCGAATACTAAAAAGTATTGGTACTCGGAAAAAAAAAAAAAATGGTAGTGGTATACAAATACCACAGTGGTGATCACCGCATAGGTAGGTAGAAAACTGTTCAGTCTCGGAGTGTAAGAAGACATGGGGCTACTCAATGAAATTGGCGGTGAATTGGTTTAACCTTAACCACTTCAGCCCCAGAAGATTTGGCTGCTCAATGTCCAGGCCATTTTTTGCGATACGGCACTGCGTCTCTTTAACTGACAATTGCGTGGTCGTGCGACGCTGTACCCAAACAAAATTGATGTCTTTTTTTTTTTTTCCCCACAAATAGAGCTTTCTTTTGGTGGTATTTGATCACCTCTGCGTTTTTTTTTTTTTTTTTGTTTTTTGTTTTTTTGTTTTGTTTTTTTTTGCGCTATATATACAGATGAGCGACAATTTAAAAAAAAAAAAAAACTATCTTTAACTTTTTGCTATAATAAATATCCCACATTTAAAAAAAAAACACTTTTTTTCCTCAGTTTAGACCATTTATGTATTCGTCTACATATTTTTGATTACAAAAATCGCAATAAGCGTTTGGTTTGCGCAAATGTTATAGTGCCTACAAAATAGGGGATTGATTTATGGCATTTTTTTTACTAGTAATGCGGCGATCTGCGTTTTTTGTTTTTTTTGTTTTTTTTTTTTTTCTCGGGACTGCGATATTGAGGCGGAAAATTGGACACTTTTGACACATTTTTGGGACCAGTGACAATTATACAGTGATCAGTGCTATAAAAATGCACTGATTACTGTATAAATGTCACTGGCAGGGAAGGGGTTAAGTGTGTGCGTTTTCTAACTGTGTGGGGATAGGACTGTCTAGGAGGCGGGAGATCTGTCTCTACTCCCCTGAAAGAACTGGGATTTGTGTGTTTACACACACCGATCCTGGTTCTCACTCTGTCACGAGCGATCGCCGTCATCCCGCCCGCCGGGCACATGCTTTGGCTAGTGGCCAAAAGGCAAAGCAATGTAAGGTAATGTTGATTTGCCCAGCCGAGCCAACCTGCTGCAGTTAAACTGCGGCGGCTGGTCCGGAAGTGGTTAAGCTGCGTAAGGTGTTTTTTTTTGTTTTTGTTTTTTGTTTTGTTTTTTGTTTTTGTTTTTTCACTCACAGGTATGTGCAACTCCATTCCACAATCTGTGGTGTCAGCGGAAAGTATTGATATTTTTAAAAGACTCTTGGACGTGCATCTTGGTGAACATAATATACAGGGATATGAGAAATAAATGACAGGAGCACATACACCTACACCCTCAAACAGGAGGGAGAGGCCCCTGGGACGAACAAAGCTATTCTCGCCGGTACCCTGTACATCTGAGCAAAACCTTGTAATTTGCTTCAATCAATAAGGTATTTATATATGATTTTGATGTAGATTGTGACATTGTTTACCATTCATCTGGAGCGATTGTCTCCCCTATGTCTTGTTCCCACTTCTTTATATAGAACAATTTTTCTGGAGTAGAGGTCAATATAGTATAGATTTTGGAGAGATAGCCAGTGTGCTTATCAAAGGATCTGCATAAATACTCCATTGAGGTGGATGTGGTTATATCAGCTGCACGTTGTAAGGTTTGCAGAAAATGCACATAATGAAAAATTTCTGAGTTTGGAAGAAGGTATTTCTCTTGGAAGAGTTCCTTGTGATAAAATCCCCCTATGATCAGAGGTTAGCAATACATATCAAACCCTTGTTTGTCCACCAAGCAAGGGTCTGGGGATTGAGACCTGGGTTGCCAGCTAGGGCGGTCATGGGAGCATGTGGGGATTTGAAATTATGGGGTTTCATTAATCCATCCCATAGGTTTAATGAAAATGATAGTGTGGGACACATCATGACAGGTCTGTCTTTTGGTCTTGACCACATCAGGTGCCTAATTGGTTTTGTGGGATATAGGGAAGATTCAGTTTTCATCCAGATGGATGGAGGTGTTGAGTGGTAGTGAATTAGCTGTGCCAATTGCGCTGTATGAAAACATTTGGCTAAGTCTGGGACACCCAAGACACCCTCATCTTAGGCGTGTATAGAGTGTACTTGTTCACCCAAGGTCTCTTATTCCCCCATATAAATTTCAAAACCTTATTTCGGAGTTTGTGTAAGTCTGACATCAAACCACGACAGGATTATTAACCCATCATTTTTAGATCAGCCACCATCTTGCTATATAGAGGGGGATAGTTTGCCTGATAGTTAATTTGTGAAATCGGGTGATAGTTGGCACAGTCCCCGTGGTTCTTCCCAGGTTTAGGGATGGCATGGATAAAGGCCGCATTTTCATGCATAGCCAAAGCCATGCCTTTCTTCAGGTCATTAAAAAAGGAGCATAGGTGGGGTACCAACAACTCCGAATACTTCTTGTAATAGTGACCCAAAAATCCATAAAGTGCCAGCCACTTTGATTTTTCCCTTTGTAAAATCTCCCTCCATCAGTTCAATATGATCGTTCGCCACCTTAGGTATGTCCCTATATAATTTATCAGCTAGAGCTGCGGAGAAAGCGACACAATTATTTTTGATTCAATAGTTATTTATATTTACAAACCAGGGGTGTAGCAATGGGCGCTAAATTTGTACCCAGTCTTGCAAATTTATTTATGGCAAGGTGGGAGCACAATGTAATTTTTTTCAAATGGTGGCCTGCCCTATCCTTTTCCAAAAGGTACATTGATGATGTATGTTTATCTGGAATGGGGCTGCCACCTCTCAATTTTTATGGGATTTCTTAATGACCATCATCTAAATATTAGGTTGACTCATAATTTTAGCCAGCAGGAGATCAATTTTCTAGACCTAACAGAAAACAGAATTTCTACTAAATCTTATTTTAAAAATTCAGATTATAGTTCTAGTTTAGGCTTATAAAAGACACAAGTCCATCTAGTTCAACCAAAAAAAAAAAAATCATATAATCCCATCTACACAATCCTTCACCCACAGTAGATCCAGAGGAAGGCGAAAAACCCCAGCAAAGCATGCTACAATTTGCTACAGCAGGGGGAAAATTTCCTTCCTGATCCCCCGAGAAGCAATCGGATTTTCCCTGGATCAACATTACCTATAAATGTTAGTACCCAGTTATATTATGTACATTAAGGAAAGAATCCAGGCCTTTTTTAAAAGCAATCTACTGAGCTGTCCAGGACCACCTCTGGAGGGAGTCTATTGATAATTAGATAGTGGATAATGTTGGATTATTTCCAGATACAGATAAGGGTCCCCAATCCCTAATGATTAAATCGCAAATAGAAACTAGGGGAGGGAGCCTAGGCTGCCTCATAAGAGATGGGATTTTTATAGTGCACCATTTTATCTGTATAATAAGGCAAGCACGAACTCAAAAAATGATAAAAATTACATTTTATTGATTACAAAACACGTAATATCTAATATAATAAAATCATGAGCTACAAAAAGTACATTAGAGATACTTGATACTAAAGATCGCTGTTACGCGAATTGCTGGAAAGATGCTAGAATATGCGGTAAGCCAACATGTTTCGCAGTTTCCTGCTTTTCTTCAAGGGCGTCGCTTGCATCTGTCGATATCTCTAGATTACATAAATTCATATTAGGAACCATTCTATAGTACACAGTCCAAGTACATTTTATTCAGCTAATAAAAGTGCTTACCCAATAGTAGTTACCAATGCCTAAAGTAGGGCGTGCATAGCCAGACTCACACCAAAGGCCCAATCTGTTATCAGCCGATCGCGATCAATACCCCAGGGCAGTCAGCCTAAGAGGTTGGATAGTGGGATGTCGGATCACGTAGTGACCAACCTATTAAATAGGTATGTCCTGTGTAAAAAGATATTTTTAACTACTTTTGCGATAGAGGAAAGGGGTATTGATTATCGTTGTTCATAATCCTGATATATTAGGTTACTCCTGACTTTTACTATCTATGCATATTAAATAATATAGGTTGTACTCATAACCATATTGCACCACCCTACATGCCAATTAGAAGTATCCACCTAGGTGGATAAAGTTACCTTATATTAATAATGTAGTTAGTCTCAAAAATGGATCAGCATATATATCTGTATTGCTGTAGATGCCAAAGTGTCAGCTAATATAAATAGCCGTCACACATTTAGCATCCACCACAGAGTACAGCCATGTGATCAATAATAGCATGTAAAGCATTTTGTAAACACTCTGATATGGGTTTGTATTAGTGAATGGGGTAATGCAATATTGGGTTGCAGTCTACATAGCTTAATAATATGCCGTGGGTGATCTATAGAAACAGAATAGATCATGTCAGAGTTTATCAATAGTCAGTAGGCAAGGAAACTATCCATCTATAATTTACCTCTAGTTGTTATGAATGTGGGATGGTTTTAAGGCCGAAGGCCTCCGGGTAAGGTCCACTGTGTCTGCTGCCGTTATATCTATATCTATATATCGATATATATATAGTCTGCGTGATCCCCCCGGAAGCAGAGGGTCAGCTGACCCCTGACTTTGCGTCCGCAGCGGGAGCCCCTGCATTGCGCATGCGCAAGACGGCCGGGACTGGCCGTCATTGCGTCAGCGCACACCACGCAACTAATTCGTGCGCGGGGAGGGAGGAAGGGAGATGATATGACCCTAACCTCCCACCAGGGGCGCCCGAACATCCACACTCATTTCCTAATCGCCGCCAGCTGAACAGGAGAGCCCCCGATGTGAGGTGCCAGGCAAGCCCCTCAGCATCGATACTGTTACAAATCTAAATCACACCGATTCATATGCACAGGAACAATAACACATATTTGTGCCCTAGAATAGAGATGTACAAAATATATACAGACAATCATAAGTTATCAATTGAATGAGTCATTGTAGGTACATTATATACATAAATCTCTTTATGGTGCTGCACCGTCAGGTAATAGTAAAATATACATAGGAAAAAAGGGGGGAAAGAGGAAAACAGAATGAGGGAGAAGGGAAAGAGAGGAATATAAGAAACATTGGATAAAGAGGGAAATCACAGACAGACAGATGTTGAGGGGAGGGGGGAGAGGGGGAAGTTTTTACAACTCCTACTGAGGGTCTTATCCCCACTGATACCATCCAGTAAGCCAGATATGTCACAGAGACATTTCAGTCGATCAAGCAATATTTTACCAATCAAGATATATATATATATATATATATATATATATATATATATATATATATATATATATATATATATATATATATATATTTATGGTCTGCATTATATTTATGGAGAAGAGAGTGGAGACCCCTTACTTGATTAATGTGCCAACAGATACGAGGTACAGAAAAGATCCAATCGAATATTATCAGATTGGTGTTGTTAGTTTATAAAAATGGTTTAAATGACAGCAGTATTCAAACCGGTGGATAGGTAGCTCTTTGGCAAAAAATCCATCTAGCCTCATGTTGGAGGATCCTCTTATCAAAGTCACCTCCTCTATCGGATTCTGGAATCACCTCCAATGCAAAAAATTATATAAACATAGGATCATAACTATGGTTTAATCCGACATGCTTACAGATTGGGGTATATAGTAAACCCGCGTCAAGGTAATAGAGGTGATCCTAAATCCGTTTTGCAAAAATGCGCCACATAGGCACATTGCAAGATAGACTATCCCGATGGTATTGCAATCTGCATACGTTTTGGACTTATAGTACCCACCTCTCGGTAAGGGACAATCAGCGCCCTCTCTGATCCACGGGCACTGATAGATCCATGGGTCTATTGATAGTTATATTTCCCTGACCAGCTATCACAATCCAGGGTGGCTGAATAATATCCCCAAGAGACAGTTTGTCAGAATGAGAAGAAATTATAGCGCATTAGATGATTTCTATATACAAAGTCAGGTAATTAAATGTTTTTTTACAGAAAGGTTATGCGGGAGCTGATCTTGACGGGATCATTAAGGAAGTTGGTGAACGAGACAGGACATCCATCCTTACTGGTGAATAACTGTCCATTCATAACCAACTTCTCCACTCAACATTGGCAAATCAGACGCATCATAAAAACGTCACTGGGGCATTCTAAAATGAGCTCCCACTCTGAATACCCTTTTACCTAGCACTCCAGCTGTGGTCTTCAGAAAAGCCCCAAATCTAAGAGACAGATTGGCCCCTAATGTGGTTAACCTACCTTCCAGACCTGTAATCTTTTCAAATATAAAAGGTTTTCACCCTTGCAATAAGTGTGTGATTTGTGATGTAAAGGGCAAAAGATGTAAAGATTTACCAATTTTTTTTCGACCTGTACAGGAAAAATATATGATCTTGATAGTTTTATATCTTGCAACTCTTCTTATGATGTTTATCTCCTCCAATGCACGACGTTGGGAGGACTACCAGACATATATAATGATACACATTATTAAACGCGGCTTCAAACACCACAGCCTTTCTGTCCTTTTTAGAGAGATCCATAATAGAAATCCCAAACATTTCATTTTGTGGGTACTCAAACCACACTGGAGGAGATGTAATAAAACCAGAGAAATCTCTAAATTAGAAATGAAATTATTTTTTGAGCTCAAGAAATATGTTCCCTATGGGTTAAATGTTGATTGGGACGTTAACTGTTTTATTGACACAAAATAATCCAATGTTCAGATTCTTGGTTTTTGCCATTTTATTCTTTTTTATTTTTTTGTATACTGTTTCCTTTTAACACAAAGGAAGTAAAGAGATTTTGAATATTTTGTTTTTTAAATGCATTTTTGTCCATATCTTTTGATACTGTACCTACTTTATACTGTCCCTATACATGGCTTAAAAAAAAAAAAAAAACAGTGACTAGTCTGGTATAACTCCCAACATGACACAGTTTTTTTGCTAGTGTTCCATAGTTGTTAACATTTTCAAAAACATTTTAAGGACACTTTTTTTTTTTCTGTAGGCGGAGTAGTATTTTAATTAGGCGTGGGGCATGCATTTGTAGGTGTGGTCTAGGATGAGTGAAACGCTGTGCAAAATGGCCGTAGTTTAAATTGCACTAAACTTTGGAGCGTGGCTTAAAGGGGTGTGGTTATATAGAGTCTGAGATGACCTGCATAGTGGAGAATGTGGTAATGTTAAATAGGGAATGTAGGTAGGGCATTGTATGGAGGTCAGTAGGATGTAGGGCACCCCAGTACAGCCAAAATAAGGCCCCCATCAGGTATTCGTTTCCATACCACCCAATGCTGCTTCCTTCCTCACACAAAAAATGAAAAGACTATAGAGCTCCAACCACAAAGCTCCTCCCCAGATCACATGAGCAGGCATTTAAATTACCTGACTTGGGCTTGACGCTGGCTGCGACTCTGGCTGGGGTGGTTGGTTCTGCTGGCCTCTGCTCTGTCTGTCTGGGTGGCTGGATCACCTCTGGCCTCTACAGTCCTCACGACACCCCTGCTTGCGGCTTTAATGAATACTCAGGCCTCTGGCTGACCCTCACTCCGGGTCCCTCTTCTCCTCCGGCTGGGCTCTCGCTGTCCATATCTGCTCCTCTTGCTCCCAGTGAGGTCCCTGCAGCAGCCACTCAAGGTTTGTTTTGTGGTTGGAAACAAACCCTTAGTGATTTGAACAGAAGCATTGGATCATTCTGACCTTGGTATGATCTGAAGCTCTTAAGGGCTGAGGACAGATCTGAGGTTTAATAGACCCCAGATCTCTTGGGAAACAGTACCTGTCACTGCCTATTGCTATCACATCGGATATTTATATAAAAAAAATATTTAAAGTGGATGTAAACCCGAAATTTTTTTTTTTTTAATCATACTGTAGAGTATAAGATTTGCTATCATTTTAGCCCTGTCTTGCCACACAGAGTTAATCCATCTCTGAGCAATCCCTTTTTATTGTTCAGTGAGACGATTCTTGACAAACTGAGAAAAACTTTGTCAAATACTCCCCCTTGCTGTGAGTGACAGGTGATTTACATCTCGTGCATTAGCCTAAGAGACATGCAGTATTTTTTAATTTCCTCCCCCACTCCTTTCTTCAGCAGCTCTGCAAGTCCACACCTCAGCATGATTTGGCATGCTGAAGTCATGTGGTTACTTTCCTGTCTTTTCACTGGATGTTAAAGATCATAGCAGAAGTTCAGTGTTGGAAATACACAGGAGAAAATGCATATTGACAAGAGGAGTGTAGAGGTGGGCAGGGAGTCTACTGACATCACGACTCCACCCACCGAGCTCCAGACAACCGACCCACCCACAGAATATGCAGTTTTTCGGGTCTAATAACAGACCGAGGGGAGACATTTGACAGGTAAAGATACATGCAGGATGCATGTATATCCTTTATAGATAACCCCCATGGCAGTAGTTTAGAAAGGATGACATTGGGTTTACATCCACTTTAATACAATATATTTATTAATATAATTATAAAAATAAAGGAACAGTTTATATTAAATTAAAAGCACTCACATGCAAAGGCCCTGCACATGTGCAAACAGCAATCAAACCACACATGTGAGGTATCACCTCGAATATTAGATTGAGGGCAGTAATTCTGGCACCAGACCTCCTGTGTAAATCTAAAGTGGTAGCCTGTAAAGGTTTTTTAAAGCGACACCTATAAACAATAAAATTCACGTAGTTTTGGAGTTTTTTGCAGTTACATGGGCGTATTCAAAGCAATTTCAAAGGGTGACATGTTTGATATCGGTGTAAACTATTGGCGCTTTAAAAAATCCAGTATAAAATAATAAGCTTTTGGTTACTCTGCGTAACATCATCTTTTATATTTTAAAAAATATAGATACAGGGAGTGGCGCTGTGCATGAGGGAATAGATGGCATATAATAATTTTCTAATGATTATGATTTATGTGTCTATAGGACATATTAAGGAGAACGATAAAAAATTGGAAAAAGCTATATATATATCCCACATGTGGATCATGTAGTGCTAATAAGAAAGTTTGGATACAAGTAGGTGTTCAATACAGCCTTAATCTCATAACCCAATAAACGCTGGTGATTTCTAATGGTGTTATATAATGTGCATTAAAAAGTGCCAGAATATCAAGTGCAGTCCAATTAAGTGTTCCAGCCCCTGCTGGGATGAGTTACAAGTGATATATATAAAGGAGGGAGTATCTACAACCCTCTAAAGTGCAGTGCCAAGAAATTAAATTAAATTGCTATAAAAGTAGAAATGTATAAAGAAATTATAAATATGTATATAGAGTATATAAGTGATATATAATAAATGTGGGATGCAGAATAAAGATAGTAATAATAAATTAATTGATAGTAGCACAAATAGATAACAGCATAAGATCATATGTGAAAACGCAAGCAAAAGTAAATATCCAGTAAATTGTTAAAAAAGTTCATGTATTATCTTCCACCCGACGACCTCCAGAATTACTAATGACACAATCCCCCTGATGTGATTCCACTCACCGGAACGCTACACCCCTGCAGGGGTATAAGCATAAGATGTTTCAACTCCAACCGATCCGATCCGGATGCCGATCGAGTCCTTGTGTGGTGATATCCTCTCGCCTATAATTCCCCAGTCCAGGTCAGCCTTTCCAACAGAGCAGGGAAAAGGGGGAAGTTGATAATCCCCTAGTGCGATCCTATCTCCAGCCGGACACCCGCTCCAGGGATATTATATGGAATAAAGAAAGAAGTTGTATCCACATAGCGTAACTCCTTTTTAAAAAGTTTATTTGGTAATATAAATTCATACAGTCCAATAAAGCGGAGTTAATTTCAAAAAATGAATTAAAAAGAGTAGGGAGCGTGCAAGCTCACTGGCTCCCCTTGCTATCCCGGGACGCAGCGTTGTTCGCAGTTACCGCTTGCGTTCCACCGGTCAGCTAGCAGAAACCACAGCGGCAGGAAGTGACGTTGTGCGTACCAAGATAGTCCCGCCTTACGCGTTTCGTCACACGGACGTCATCGGAGGCGCACTAGGGGATTATCAACTTCCCCCTTTTCCCTGCTCTGTTGGAAAGGCTGACCTGGACTGGGGAATTATAGGCGAGAGGATATCACCACACAAGGACTCGATCGGCATCCGGATCGGATCGGTTGGAGTTGAAACATCTTATGCTTATACCCCTGCAGGGGTGTAGCGTTCCGGTGAGTGGAATCACATCAGGGGGATTGTGTCATTAGTAATTCTGGAGGTCGTCGGGTGGAAGATAATACATGAACTTTTTTAACAATTTACTGGATATTTACTTTTGCTTGCATTTTCACATATGATCTTATGCTGTTATCTATTTGTGCTACTATCAATTAATTTATTATTACTATCTTTATTCTGCATCCCACATTTATTATATATCACTTATATACTCCATATATATATTTATAATTTCTTTATACATTTCTACTTTTATAGCAATTTAATTTAATTTCTTGGCACTGCACTTTAGAGGGTTGTAGATACTCCCTCCTTTATATATATCACTTGTAACTCATCCCAGCAGGGGCTGGAACACTTAATTGGACTGCACTTGATATTCTGGCACTTTTTAATGCACATTATATAACACCATTAGAAATCACCAGCGTTTATTGGGTTATGAGATTAAGGCTGTATTGAACACCTACTTGTATCCAAACTTTCTTATTAGCACTACATGATCCACATGTGGGATATATATATAGCTTTTTCCAATTTTTTATCGTTCTCCTTAATATGTCCTATAGACACATAAATCATAATCATTAGAAAATTATTATATGCCATCTATTCCCTCATGCACAGCGCCACTCCCTGTATCTATATTTTTTAGACCCATTTTTTGAGGGTACACGTTGGTGCCCTCTGCCTACATAGGGGGGCTGCAGTTGCAAGTATAGCCTGTAGCGCGGATCCACTGACCATAGAAACATCATCTTTTATATTTTATCAAGCAATTTTGTATAGTTTGTTTTTGTGCAATACGCTTCAAAGAAGTGTGCATTTCTTCCCCCCAAAAAATAGAAAAACCACTGTGACATAAATTGCAACACCCACCATTTTATTCTCTAGAACCTCTGATTTAAAAAAATATGTATAATGTTTGGGTTTATATAGAGAGGGCAAAAACAATCAGCCATTGGCACCACATCCCATAAGGAATACATAAAGAAAAGGGGAATGGGGAAAAAACACCCCAGGGACTTTAAAGGTGCTTGAATACACTGGTAATTAGAGTAAAAAAGATATAAGTATACAGGATCTATCCATACAAAAATGTATTTATTCAGTTTAATACATTTTGACAAAAAAGTTAAAAACAAGTCTCTCAATATCCATATTTGACTTTTACAGAGACAATGGAGGAAAAAAACACTTAGTGAGTACCACTCGACATGTTTCGCTCTTTATGAGCTTCATCAGGAGTTCTGGTAAACATGTGGTATACTGAGAATGAGAAACGCAGAATAAATATCGCATATTATAAACAATGAATAAAACCACACGGATGGAGTAATTACTGTATACATAGCAAAATCCAATCAAAAAGTTCAATAAAAATACTGATGTCACAGCAATTAATCAATTAGAAATAAGGTAGAGCTAACACAGCAGAAAAAAGCATCTCATCTAAAGGTAATCATAATAAAGACAATCTTACGAGACCAAATAGTAAATGAAAGTAAGAAATGTAGTTTGAAAAACGCGGTGGATAGCGTTCAAAGATATAGATGGGTCTCTCCCGCCTGGGCTCCCCACATTGTTGGTCACAGAGGGGCTAAGTATAAATAAATCCTTGCTGGAAAATTAAATGAAGATAAAGAATATTTACAAAATGGTCTGCAGGGCGCTCAATATTGAACATCCAAAAATCAGACACAAAATTACCTTGTGTTGAATCAAGAGTTAATTGCTAAAGGCTATCAAAGCCTTATTGCAAAATAGAAGCAGCCGCTTAAAAGCTCCCTGGTAAGGAGACTTAACGCTGACTAGTTATTAACAATTTACAGGCAGTAGGTGGTGTTAGAAGATACTGCAAAAGAGTAAAGAGAGAGTGAGAGTTTGTATCAGTAAGTGTGCTATCCACACCAGTGAGTCGCTTTGTACTGTGACCAATTGTTATCAGCTTACAGTACAGATATGTATTATCTATGTATGTCTATACTTCCCCATTTTGGAATTGACTTTCTTCCCAGGCATCTCTGGGAATGAGGTTCCCTACATGCACTGTTCTAAAATGCTTGGATACATTGGCTCTATTCTTTTTGTATTTGTATTCAGTGTTTCATTTAAAAAGTTCAGATACGCTAACTGGCAAGTTACGTATGGTGCAATCAATATATTTTCCTGTAGAGAAAGAGGTCACACTCTTTTTCTCTTTTTAGGCCTTACACCAGTGGTTTTCAACCCTGCCCTCAAGTACCCACAACAGACCATGTTTTGGGAATTTCTCTTAGATAAAATAACTGTCCAAAATACCAAACCATTGACTCTGAATTAAAGCACCTGTGCAAGATAAAGGAAAACCTGCAAACATGACCTGTTAGGGGTACTTGAGGACAGTGTTGAGAACCACTGTCTTACACTACTTGCATGTTTTGAAGTCACATGGATAAGAACCCACTGCCCCCAACCATGAACTGGAAGTATGGGAATTTTGAGAACGATAAAGGGAGGAGACAACAGAGCAGGAGCTATCCTGCTTGAAAATTTGCACCCCCTGCAAAATCTCATATAACCTCTTATCTGCATATAAAACAGGAAGGCAAAGTTTAATGATTTTTTACAATCAAATTTATATTGCTTGGAATAGGTGGTCACAAAGTGAACCTTCCACTCCTACCACAAAACTGTCTTATTTCTAGGGCTAAGGGACTTATTAATCAAAGTATCTTGATCCCTCTCCTCAGCTATATTCCTACCTCTATTAATAAGAGGTCTACTGTATCCTTGTTCCCTTCTACCTCTCTGAACTTTCCTCCAGTTAGTTTTGAAGTCTTTGAGGTCATGTCCCAGTGTTCTTGATTTTGGCTTTATATTGAAAAAACTGCCCTTCTGAACCTTAATCACCCCTTGATGTATTTTAAGGTTTCAATCATGTCTCCCCTTTCCCTTCTTTCCTCCAGACTGTACATATTAAGTTCCTGAAGTAGCCATCGATATTCTTTATCCTCCGAAACTTTCACCATTTTTGTTACCTGTCTCTGGACTTGTTCTATCTTAGCAATATCTTTTTGTAAGTGAGGTCTTTCGAACTGGACACAGTATTCTAAATGAGAAAAAGTTTGTAACCAAAAAGTCTACCAAACCTCAATAAATATAACCCCACACCTCATCCCAGTAATCAAGAAAAATTGGAAGAGAGAGTGCCCCAACGGCTTGTCCCGGTAAGGGTTATTAAATGTAAGATTAGTACAAGAGTATTAGAAAAATAGTAAATTTTAAATTTTTATTCGAAATACAAAAAGATCATGATTAAAAACAATTAGAACAATTCATATAATTGATAGTCAATCTTTTGAAGCATGATAGAAAGGACTCTATAGTGGAAGAGCACAATCGAACATGACAATCAGCATACCTAACATGTTTCTGAATTTTGTTTATACAGTTCCTTCTTCAGGGTTTTTTTGGGGATGTACTGTATTAATCTATCATAGGAATACATAGATAGAAGTTGATCAAAAATTATAATTAAAAACGGATGCAAAACATGGGGACAACAACGGGGAACATGGCGAAAAAATAGGGCAAGACAACGATAATGTAAAGCAAGCAGTAAAGCATATATTTTTAAACAACTTACTATTGGATAATTTTCATATGCACTACAGGTGTGTCACACACGAATAAAGGCCCTTTAGTTTGACAGGCATCGCTCCACGCTTCAAGTCTCCAAGCAAATCGTGACAGAATTTCTTTTTAAGGATCCGCCAACCCAATTTATATGTAGATGGTGGCTGCAAACTAGAGGATCCACAGGGACCTCACACTGGTGGCTAACAAGCCATTGCATAAAGAGGAAGCATGATGGGTGGAATAGGCCAGAAGGATCCACATGGAGCAGCAAAAATAGGGGATCCAGACCCTAAACAAAAGTAATATATATTGTGTAAATATGAAAAGTAACTATTAAGTGTGTGTAATATATATGTATATATGTGGGGGTATATATATATTATTATAATATATTGGGAATCGCTGAACTAAGGCTGTGCAAGAACAGAATATATATTATACTACTGGCATATAACATGTCAGCAAAATATAAGTAAGTTGAAAATCATATCAATAAAAGTGCCTGATAGATATATCATATTCGGTACATGATGGGCTTTTTATATATAGAAAAAGTGGAATAATAAAATGTCAGCAAGGGTATAACAATGTGAACAAACGTAAGCTAAGAATGCACCATGCATTTGCCAAAATAGAAGTGGATCAGATACAAGTATATGGTGCTTATATAAGAAAGCAATGAAATACCTTTCTTAACAGCGTGCTTGGCTTGGTGTGGGCTCAGCAAGTGCTCTTCCACATACATGTATATATGTGTGTATGTATATGTGTATATGTATGTGTGTGTGTGTATGTGTATATATATATATATATATATATATATATATATATATATATATATATATACACACACGCATATACATTTAATTATTTTTCATATTTACACCATATATACTAATGTTTAGGGTCCGGATCGCCTCTTTTTGCTGCTCCATGTGGATCCTTCTGACCTATTCCGCAATTTTCCAGTATTCTAAATGAGGTCTCACTAAAGCTCTATATAGGATAATTGCAACCTCCTTCCTCCTGCTGGTGATCCCTCTAGTGATGCATCCTGGCATTCTATGTGCTTTTCCCACTGCCTGGTCCCACTGTTTGCTCATTATGCAATTATCTAAAAATTAGGGTTTCCCAAATCTTTTTCTTCTGTAATGTTGGCTAACACTGCACTTTGTATTTTCTGGAATCAATCTGCCCTTAACTCAGGCATGCATGCAGGGGGGTGTGCTTTGCTGAGAAAGCACCTCCTTTTTTTTCTCCTCTTGAAGATTCCTGGGATGTATGACATCATTTGCCTAAGCAAGAAACCATTAAGAAAATCCAAAAAATGTGAAAAAACAAAACAAGCAAATATAATATACCTTCCTATCTATTTACTAATGCTAGCAGCATAAGGATTAAAAATAATCAATGTTGATAGGGAGAGGAGTGTTCCACTTTATCTATGTAACCCTTTTGTTGCCAGAGCTGTTTGGGTGCATTTTCTGAAGGCAGTCACCCTGAAGAATAAAATAATGGTAGTTCCAAATTTTGATCTCACATGCTATTAATGCAACAGATTGTCAAGTGCAAATTTTCTGTAAAAAAATAGTTTTGTAGTGCACAAAAATGCACCATATTCCTCGATTTAGGTAACATAAAGATGAGGTGGTACAGAGTAACTAGATACCCAACATGTAAAGACTTTGAATTGCACAGTGCCCTGTCACACAACGACAAACTTTGGTACCAAAAGCTTTACGTAGGTGATGTTTTAAAAGCTCTTGGAGGTCATCAGTGTAAAAGTTAACCATGAATATTGCTCCAACAATTCCAAAGAAGTTGGGATGCTGTGTAAAATCTACATAAAAACAGAATGCATTAATTTGCAAATCTCATAGACCTCATATTTTATTCACAATAGCAAATAGAAAACACATGAAATATTTAAACTGAGAAAATGTACCATTTTAATAAACAAATTAAGGTCATTTTGGGATTGATGGCAGCAACATGTCTCAAAAAAAAGGCTGGCAAAGTACAACCTCAATTCCAAAAAAGTTGGGGCAGGGCCATGATAAACCACGGTGTAGCATCCCCTCTACTTTTAACAACACTCAATAAATGTCTGGGAACTGGGACCAGTTGCTAGAGCTTTTGGAGTGGAATGATTTCCCATTCTTTGCTAAATATATGCCGCTCTTAAACTTAGATTTATCTTTCAGCATTGATGGTGCTAATCCATACCATCAGAGATGCAGGCTTTTGAAATGAGCCCTGGTAAAAAGCTGAATGGTTCCTCTCCTCTTTAGTGGCGGAAGCAGTGCCCATGGTTGCCAAAAAGAATGTACATTTTCGATTTGTCTGACCACAGAACAGTTTTCCACTTTGCAGCAGACCATTTTAAATGAGCTTTGGCCCAGAAAAGAAAGCAGGTTTCTGAATCATGTTCAGATATGTCTTCTTCTTTGCATGATAGAGCTTTAACTTGCTATTTTGGATGGCATGGCGAATGGTGTTCACAGACAGTGATTTTCGGAAGTATTCCTGAGCCCATGCAGTGATGCCCATCACAGAATCATGCCTGTTTTTAATGCAGTGCTGTTGAGGGGCTCGAAAATCATGGGCATCCAATATTGTGTTTTGGCCTTGTCCCCTGAGCACAGAGATTTCTCCAGATTCTGTACTGTATGTGATGATATATTTAAAGTCTTTGCAATTTTATATTGAAGAACATTATTCTGAAATAGATTATTTTTAGATGCAGCTTTTCACAGATTGGTGAACCTCTGCCCATCTTTATGAGCCCTTTCACACTGAAGACCGCCCCTGCGCTAGCGTTAAAGCGCAGCTCGTTTTAGTGGCACTTTACCGGCGCTGTGCTGGGCGTAGGGCACTTTTAACCCCAAAGAAGGGGTTAACAAGGGGTTAAAAGGGCCCGAACAGCGCCGCTGCCGAAGCGCTTTGCAGCGCTGTCCATTGATTTCAATGGCAGGGGCGGTTTAGGAGCAGTGTTTACGACGCTCCCGCACCACCCCAAAGACACTGCTTGCAGAATTTTTTTTTTTCCGTCCTGCAAACGCACTGCCCCAGTGTGAAAGCATTTGGGCTTTCACACCGGGGAGGCAGTTTACAGGCACTATTTTTAGCGCTAATACGCCTGTAACGCACCTTCAATGTAAAAGGGGTCTATTTCTGAGATACTCTGATCTAAAATGTTTTTTTGTTTTTTTTGTTTTTTTTTTTTTTTTTTTTTTTTTTTTTTAAGCCCATTCATGTTTCTAACCTGTTGGCAAATTAACCTAGTTAGTTAAAAAATCTTCTTCTAGCTCTTCCATGTTAGTACCACTTACTGTACCAGCTTTGTTGCCTTGTCTCTGCTTTTTTGAGACATGTTGCTGCCATTAATTTCAAAATTACCTTTATTTTTTTTTCTTAAAATGGTACATTGTCCCAGTTTAAACATTTGATTTGTTTTTTATTCTCTATTGTAAGCAAAATATTATGTTATGAGATTTGCAAATCATTGCATTCTGTTTTTATTTAGATTTTACACAGCATCCCAACTTTTTTGGAATTGGGGTTGTAGAACGATTGCTCTTACCTTGGCATGCATGGCAATATGTAACGTGTAGCTCAATCAAGATTTGCATACATAGTATAGTTGTCCCAAAGCGCGCTTTTACGTATGGTATGTGCGTATACATAGGAACCAGAGGGCTCAAAATATTGGGGGGGGTTCAGAGCTTGGTTGTGCCTCTTTTAATGTTTTTTCCCCTTTTTTTTTTTTTTTTTTTTTTTTACTTAACATTATTGCATTCCTATAAGCAATAATTAGCTCCCATCTGATGGCATATGTAGAATGACAGGTTCTCCTTAATGAGACAACAGGTGTATATGAGGTGTCTTCCCTGCACTTCACTAAAGCTAATGGAGCACAGATTGATTAGCTTCTTCTCTTGTCACAGCAACCATGGCAAGTGATCGCAAATATCTGGAGTGACAAAATTCTCATCACTTCTGGGTTCCTACTGGCTAGAAGAGATCAGCAAATTGACATTTGCTGGTCTTCCTCCCCCTCTTCCCTGTGACCCCTGCCATGAGAGTCCTAGGCCCACAGGTGTGATGGCAGAGCCTCGGAAACATGGCGAGGGGTGCAGGTTTTGGGGATCCGTGGAAGCAATCCATCTGAAAGCTAAGAGTCGGCTTGTGATCGTTACACACGTTCTCAGCTGCTGGACAGTGTGTAAATACCCTTGCTGCTGTCAACATATCACATATGTCAGTGGCAGCAAAAAGGGATAAAAAATACATAGATTAATAAAAAAAAAATCAGCTGAGCTCGGCGAAATAGTGACTGCATCCTATGATCCTATCAGGTGATTAGGCTCTAGGTTGCTGGTCTGTTCTCTGCCAACAATACTTATTGGACATTTAAAAGAGGACTACAACCACTGCCAGTTGTTAGAAATCTTTTTTATTAAAGTGACATTAAACCCCACATTATTTTGAGCATTTTCAGCAGCTTCTTCATCTTTTAATCATTACAAATGTTCCTGTTTTAAGCTGGTGCCATGATCACTGCCTCAGGTTTTTAGTTTCAGGGTGGCTCCTTTCACTTGCAGCATCCAATGGAGCCACCCTTGCATGCAGGGACTAGAGGTGTGTCTCTGTACACTGTGTTAGAAACCCACAGCCCTGTAACCTAGCCTGGCAAGGCACTCCCTCTCTCACTGCTTTGTCCACTGTTAACTCTTTCCTATGAAGGCTGGAAGTTCAGTGTAGCAGCACTGACAGAACATGAGCTAGCAGCATTGAAAGTTGTAAACTGCAAGTGTTGGGATAACAATTTGAAAAATAGTCAACTGAGGAATGTTTATTTCTTTATCGTACATCACAGGACACAGAGCACCATAATAATGACTAATTGGGTTATACACTACCTTTAGGTGATTGGACACTGGCAACTAATAGTAAGACGGTTCCTCCTATATAGGAAATACCTCTGTTTTTTCGCCAGTGTCTTGAAGGTGATGGTCATACTGAATTTGATGGCATGGCTATTGAGACCAGAGTATTGAAAGACCGTGGTATTATGGGTTCAGTCTTGTCTTCTCTGATAAATGCTAGAAAGTCAGTTTCTAGAGCTATTTATTATAGAGTCTGGAAGTCATACATTTATTGGTGTGAAGAAAGGAAATGGAACCCTTGTAGGCATACGATTGGAAGAGTTCTTGCTTTTCTTCAAGCACGATTAAACTTGAAGCTGGCTTTAGGGACAATTAAAGGACAGATTTCGGCCTTATCGTTTTTTTTCCAAAGACCAATTGCATCCCATTCTTTGGTACGAACCTTTGTCGAGGGAGTAACGCACTTGAGGCCGCCGGTTAAACCGCCTTTATGTCCTTGGGACCTAAATTTGGTACTGTCAGCCTTACAGGGTCAACCGTTTGAACCTATTGGGCATATTCCATTTGTCCTATTAGCCAGGAAATTGTTTTTTTTTGGTGGCTATAATGTCGACTAGAAGGGTGTCAGAATTGGCCGCCCTTTCTTGCAAAGAACCTTTTTTGATTCTTCATCAGGAAAGGGTGGTCATGCGCCCTCGTCCGGATTCTTTACCAAAGGTGGTTTCCAAATTTCATTTGACTTAGGATATCGTTCTACCTTCCTTTTTTCCAAATCCTAAAACTAGGGAGGAAAGGTCGCTTCACTCGATGTGGTGAGGGCGATCGAAGTTTACTTAAAGTTATCAGCTTCTTTTCGGAAGACTGACTGCCTTTTTGTCCTGACGGAAGGTCCTAGAAAGGGACAGCTGGCAACAGGTTCAACTATATCTAGGTGGATTCGCCAGATTATTATCCAGGCGTATGGATTAAAGCGCAAGGTTCCACCTTGGGATTTAAAAGCACACTCCACTAGAGGGGTTAGTGCATCATGGGCAGTACGTCAACAGGTGTCTATGGCTCAGGTTTGTAAAGCGGCCGCTTGGTCTTCAGTTCATACGTTCACCAGGTTTTACCAGGTGGATGTTAGATCTCAAAAAGAAACTGTTTTTGGCCACAGCGTGTTGCAGCTTTATAGTCTCTGGCCCATTTGGGCTTAGGGATATTGCCGCCCCCCCCCCCCCCCCCCCCCCCCAGGTGCATTGCTTTAGGACATCCCAATTAGTTATTATTATGGTGCTCTGTGTCCCGTGATGTACGATAAAGAAAAATGGATTTTTAATACAGCTTACCTGTAAAATCCTTTTCTTGGAGTACATCACAGGACACAGAGGTCCCTCCCCTCTTTTCTGGGATCGTCATTGCTTGCTACAAAACTGAGGTATTTCCTGTATAGGAGGGGTTATATGGGAGGAACCGTCTTACTATTGGTTGCCGGTGTCCAATCACCTAAAGGTAGCGTATAACCCAATTAGTCATTATTATGGTGCTCTCTGTCCCGTGATGTACTCCAAGAAAAGGATTTTACAGGTAAGCTGTATTAAAAATCCATTTTTGATCATGCTCAATAAACTAAAAAACAGAGGGTGTAATACTATAGCTGGGGATTGTGGCAACCCAATAAAAGCTCTTCCATGTTTTGTTGACTTAAAATTATTCCTGAACAATGATGTTGATGGCTAAAGAGAAAGAAAATTGAAGATATCGCCTGCACGTGTACCATGATCTCTTCAGGTGATGTGTTATAGGTACACATTACTTATCATGTATGTTGTGAACATTGAAAAATTTATATTGGATGCTAGGTCTGCTTTAACGTAATTTCTCTCAACTTTCCATAAATGTAGTATTACCATCTCCTTAGCTTAAAAAGTTTAAAAGAAGGAAGATTCTTGTGTGCACAAAAACTTTAAAGCGTAGCATTGCTGGTGAAAATCTCTTGTAAATGCTGTTTTTCCTGTGATTAAAGGACTTTCACGCAGTTCTCTTTAACCATATATAATAAGTCTGTTTTCAAAAACCAAAATATAATCCAACTATTCTTTCCACGTCACATTTTGTGTTTTCTGCGGTCCAGTGCAGTTTTGAGTGCCTTCATGATTTGTTCTTTGTTATTTATTACATTGTACCTATTCACCTCTACCAACCGATCAAAGTCATTAGGCTCATAGGTAAAGTTTTTTGTCCGGTATGGAGAATCTTTTCCTGATAGTACGAAGTTCCCGTAGGCCATCTCGCTATCTGTTCCTCGGAGTATACCTGTAATAGAGGAAACACAACAGAAGTTATATTTGAATTAACAAAATTTTAAACAAAAGGTCCCTAAAATCTTTAGAACTGGGATTTGCAAACTGTATGGCACTGAACAAATTTTAATTAAATGTAGGTAGAAACCTAATGTGGTAAAGCAGAATATTTTTTAAAACAATATTTTGTATCCAATATTCTGAAGTGATAAAAGTAAATGGATGCAGAGCTCTCCTCAGGGAGATGGAATTGTCAATCAGCGTGAACAACACTGTATGAGTACCTTTACAAGCGGTTGGCTATGGTCTAGCCTTTTGGGATGGTGCTGCGGTGATCAAGCTGAGCTCATCTGCAATCAGCAGGACCCGATGTAAGGGGATGGGTGTCAAGCCCGCTGGATGGAGTCGCCCACCGGCCGCTCACAAGCAGTGTCTCCCAGCCCAATGGTTGAGGAAGAGCCCTCCGGCAGCTGTGTGGACAGGCAGGAGGAAGGGCCTGAGCATGCCATCATCAGCTCGGGGGGACGCTAGTCCAAGACAAGGCTTGATGAAGAGGTAAAGATGGAACATAAGTCGGGGGAGAGAGTTGGTTGCGGTTGTCCTGACAACGCATTTTGGGGCCTGGCCCTTTGTCAAGTCATGTGACTAAGACAGCCAATAGATTTTAAATAGGGGCTGGCCGCAGGAGGGATCATGATCTTAAAGGAGCAACAACTTATTTTTAACCACTGCAGCACAGTCTCCATTAAACACAGCTAACCTACTGTAACAATTTATACAAATAAACCTTTTTAAATGATATGGAGGAGGGAAGAGAAGAAAAGGAGGGGAAGAGAGTAACCAATGATAAAAGTAATTGAACTAAGATATAAATCGTAGTGATTCTATATGGCCATAGCATGACATGAATGAAATTGACAATGACATGAAAATAGGATCAATTGGTCCAGTTACGTTTGTAATTACTGGAAAGCAGAAATGGACGAACAAGGTGAACCTACTTGATATGGTGTGGACTCAAAGTGAAGAATAAAAATAAATGATCATAAGTACAGTGGGGATTGGAAGTGTGGGCACCCCAGGTAAAAATGTGTATTAATGTGCATAACGAAGCCAAGGAAAGATGGAAAAATCTCCTAATGGCATCAAATTACAGATTAGACATTCTTATAATATGTCAAAAAAAGTTAGATTTTATTTCCATCATTTACACTTTCAAAATTACAGAAAACAAAAAAATGGCGTCTGCAAAAGTTTGAGCACCCTGCAGAATTTATAGCATGCACTGCCCCCTTTGCAAAGCTGAGACCTGCCAGTGTCATGGATTGTTCTCAATCATCGTCTGGGAAGACCAGGTGATGTCAATCTCAAAGGTTTTAAATGGCCAGACTCATCTGACCTTGCCCCAACAATCAGCACCATGGGTTCTTCTAAGCAGTTGTCTAGAAAACTGAAACTGAAAATAGTTGACGCTCACAAAGCTGGAGAAGGCTATAAGAAGATAGCAAAGCGTTTTCAGATGTCAATATCCTCTGTTTGGAATGTAATTAAGAAATGGCAGTCATCAGGAACAGTGGAAGTTAAAGCAAGATCTAGAAGACCAAGAAAAATATCAAACAGAACAGCTAGCAGGATTGTGAGAAAAGCAATTCAAAACCCACGTTTGACTGCACGATCCCTCCAGAAAGATCTGGCAGACAGACACTGGAGTTGTGGTACACTATGCCACTATAAAGAGATACTTGTACAAATATGGTCTTCATGGAAGAGTCATCAGAAGAAAACCTCTTCTACATCCTCACCACAAAAATCAGCGTTTGAACTTTTCAAATGAACATATAGACAAGCCTGAGGCATTTTAGAAACAAGTTCTGTGGACCAATGAGGTTAAAATAGAACTTTTTGGCCGGAATGAGCAAAGGTATGTTTGGAGAAGAAAGGGCACAGAATTTAATGAAAAGAACCTCTGTCCAACTGTTAAGCATGGGGGTGGATCAATCATGCTTTGGGGTTGTATTGCAGCCAGTGGCACAGGGAACATTTCACGAGTAGAAGGAAAAATGGATTCAATAAAATTTCAGCAAATTTTGGATGGTAACTTGATGCCATCTGTGAAAAAGCTGAAGTTAAAGAGAGGATGGCTTCTACAAATGGATAATGATCCTAAACACACCTCAAAATCCACGGGGGATTACATCAAGAGGCGTAAACTGAAGGTTTTTTCATGGCCTTCACAATCTCCTGACCTCAACATTATTGAAAATCTATGGATAGACCTTAAAAGAGCAGGGCGTGACAGACAGCCCAGAAATCTCAAAGAACTGGAAGACTTTTGTAAGGAAGAATGGGCAAAGATACCTCAAACAAGAATTGAAAGACTCTTGGCTGGCTACAAAAAGCGTTTACAAGCTGTGATACTTGCCAAAGGGGGCAGTACAAGATATTAACTCTGCAGGGTGGCCAAGCTTTTGCAGACGCCATTTTTTTGTTTTCTGTAATTTTGAAAGTGTAAATGATGGAAATAAAATCTAACTTTTTTTTTACATATTATAAGAATGTCTAATCTGTAATTTGATGCCATTTGGAGATTTTTCCATCTTTCCTTGGCTTCGTTATGCACATTAATACACATTTTTACCTGGGGTGCCCAAACTTTCGATCCCCACTGTATAATGATGAAAACATAATTAGAAAATACAAAACCATATACCCCTCAAAATGAAAGCGTCACAGTGAGTAGTACCTGTCGCATTCCTTGAGATGTGACAAAGGGAACGTACATGACGCTATAACCTCTGGTGGATTAAATTGTATGAGGACTATATACATCTGTGTGTGTGTGTGTATATATATGTGCAGTCCAGCCTCTCTCAACCTTTTTTTTACTTTTGTGACACCCTTTAAAAGTATGCAAAACCTCAAGGTATCCTAGTCTAAAATGTAAAAAAACATATGTTATTTATTAATGGAAACCTGAGCCACGGGCAATGCACATAACCACTTTCATTAAATTAATTTCACATCAGAAGCCCCCATTCAAATCAGAAGTCCCCCATCAGAACTCCCCCTTCACGTAAGATGCCCCTATCATGTCAGAGTTCCCCTTTATGCTACAGCCCCCCCTTTCATGGCAGAGGGTCCACATCACATTAAACTCCCTCCTATACAATGAAAGTCCCCTATTACATCAAAAAACGCTCCTTTACATCAGAGTTGCCCTATGCATGAGTTTCCTTATCATATCAGCGTTCCCCTTATCACAAAGCCAACCAGGCGCCCCTATCACAGAGCCCCAAATCACACATTTCCCCCATCACAGAGCCCCCCTCCAATCACACAGTCCCCTCTTTACATCAGAGCTCTACTTTTCAGTTCCAGTAGTGCAGCAGAGGGTCGGAGGTGGACGAGGCAGACTATAGTTTTCTTCTGAATGCTGGGGATGGCCTTGCATGCCGTTTGCCTGAAATTCAAGTCAGGTGTTGCTGTGATGCGTATGAGCTGGACACCATCACCATAGCAATGAATAATGCTGTCCAGGGCAAACGGTGTCCCATGCTTGCAATAACATGGGGGAACCCTTATGAAACTGATGGGTAAATTGTCATTATTATTGGTTCATATCTAAGGATGAATCCTAAGCCTGGTTACCTTAGCTGACGTCATACTATAGGAATGTCATTACCAAGCCCTTCAGGAATGTGATATCTTCCTTAAAGGGCAATACTACTTTTGCTGAGTTATAATTGGTTATTACTTACTCACTAGTCCTGTATTTACAACAGCCAAAACTGGAATAAGGTAGTGCTGTCCCAGAGCTGCAATATGCACGTGTCTGGGTTAATCATCATGCCAAGCTGGAAGGCTTGATTCACATCTATGCATGTTGCTTTTGAGCATTTCTGCAGTGCTTTTTGCTGTGCTTTCCACCTTTTTTTGCTGCGATTTTGCAACGATTTGCGCTTTTTATGTTTTTTGTTTTAATGTTTTGTTGGGCATATTTAACCACTTTCTGCCCGCCATATAGCAAAATGATGGCAGGAAAGTGGTATTATCCTGACTGGACATCATAGGATGTCCAGCAGGGTAAGCCCATAGCGCGAGGACGCATAGTCATCAGTGGTGTGATGTCTGACCCACCGGATCTCCGATCTAGGTAAACAGCCTATGACATAGGCCAGTGATGGCGAACCTTGGCACCCCAGTTGTTTTGGAACTACATTTCCCATGATGCTCATGAACTGTGCAGTGTAGTTGAGCATCATGGGAAATGTAGTTCCAAAACATCTGGGCTGCCAAGCTGCGCAATCACTGACATAGGCGCTTTACCATGCGATCAGCTGTGTTCAATCACAGTGTAAACAGGAAGAGCCGTTTTATCAGCCTTTCCTCCACTTGCACTGACAGACGTGAGTAGAGAGGGGTCTGCGCTGATAATGAGTGCATTGATTATCAGTGCAGAACCATCAAGGATGCCCACTGGAGACCACCAGGTAAGCCCACCAGGGATGCCAATCAGTGTCCATTAGGATGGCACTCTGTGCCCATCAGTGATTGCCTCATCCGTGCCCGACAGTGCAGCCTCATCAGTGAAGATAAAACTTACTTATTTACAAAATTTTGTAACCAAAAATTTAGAAAAAAAAAAAAAAGGTTTTTTGTTTCTTTTTTTTATTTGGAGCACAAAAAATAAAAATGCAGTGGTGATCAAATACCACCAAAAAAAAGCTCTATTTTTGGGAAAAAATGTGTTTCATAGGAACCTATGTTAAAAAGGTGTCCTGCGTTTCTGCAAAAAGCATGAAAAAATGCATCTGTGTGAATGGAGTCGAAGAGGAAATCCTTGCCAAAAATGGCACCTATAGCTAAGTATTCATGTTACATTTTCCAATATTATTACATTTGTTATCTTTATCTGTTGGACTTGATCTCTAAGGCTATGAGAGCTTTCTGTTCACCGGCTGAAAGAGAGGAGAGGTCCCTATAAACAACCTGGTAGAACGTCCCCACATAGGGACCTTTGAATTGAACTAGAAAGAAAATAGATTGTGGCCTAAAATGGGTGTGTGTTATGCTTTGGTTTAAAAGATCTTCAACTGGTGGAATGGTTAAGTGACCCTCCTCCCACCACTCCATGAGAACTTTAAGAATGTCCTCATCACCCACTAAATCAGGAGGTAAGGAGTCAGAGGTACTGGGGGTCAACATCTTCCTCAGCAGTGGCCTTGTTGCTATCTTTTTCATGGTTAGCGATATAATGACGTTTGACCATCAAATTCCGGATGAATTTGTTTAATTCTTTAAAACAGAAAATTTATTGGCCACCGAATAAGGTGGAAAATTGAGGCCCTTCCTCAAAACAGAGCATCTCTTTTTTTTGTCTCTCTTGTTTTCCTCTGAATTTTCCTTTTTCTATCACTGTGTTGGTGTGAGGCACTTCTGATAAAGAATTGGTGGTAATTGGGTCACTGTCTTCCTGGATGGGGATTGCTACAAGAACCAATATCGCCCTCAGTCCGTTTTGACCTGGGGTGGGCTCCTTCCTTTGTTTACATGTTCAAGTCCCTCAACAAAGGACTATATTTGTTGGAGGTAGGGATAGGAAATGTGACAGGAAAGTCTGAACCCATAATGGTAGTGGGAATTGAGGGAGTAAGTGAAGTACAGTTAACACCATTATCTGAGCTGCCTGGAGGATTTTTATGAAGCATAAGATTAGCCCATGCTGGCATAAGGGTGACCCAGGGCTTGGGGAGCAGTGTACCCTATGCTTTTGCAAAGGGGTAATTATACTTTTTTATTTTCTTATATATTTATGTGCTATGTACTTTGTACTGAGTAATATTTTCTTCATATTTACTGAAAAATATGGTATATATTTACATAAATTTAGCATTTTTACACAGCAGCTGATGGACAAGTGATCCCAGTTCTGAGCAATTACCTGGTTCTTTATATGTGTGGAATGTGTCATTCACCAAGGGAAAGTGAACTACTATGGGAGAGCGCGGATTATCTTTGTCCATGAACACATAGCATTCCTTTGGCTGTTGCTCGTCCTGCTCACTCACAGTAATAGAGGGAAATGCAATGCCCCTCTCCTTGCAGTATTTTCTGGTTAGATGCAGCACCTGGAATGCAAATAATACAACTGTACCAAAAAGCATAGTTAAAACCTATAAGTGCACTCCTAGTTATATTTCACATTTAAAGCAAACATTTACTTAACATGTAAAAAAAAAAAAAAAAAAAAGCACAAGGGATAGTACTTACATTTAATGTAAAGTGTCCCTTGTGCTGGGGTCAGCTGTCTTTGTCGCAATCCAAAGTCCTTTTCCCCTCCCCTCATCAAAAGTTCCGGATATACCCATCGTATGGGCAGACTAATGAAATGTCCATCTCTTCCATTCATAGATCGCTGTTCATTGATGGAATCTATAGTACAGCTTCTATGAATGGAGGGGAGGGCGGGTAACGGTGGGCATAGTTGGGTCTCTTGATGAGTGCAAGTGTCAGGAATGGATTCACCTGCTGGTGGCACTGTGGCTCTCAGACCTCTAGGTTTCAGTTCCAGTGTCCACCAGCGGGTGTTTCCCAACAGCCAGCAGCTCTTACTAATTAGTCATCACCTGAGGCTGGTTGCTGGGAGGATATTTAATCCTTTCTGCGCTACTCCCCGTTTGCTTGGTGTTTTGTCCATGTGCCCCTTTATCTGTGAACCTTGTACCTGTACTCTTTTTCCTGATCCTTGCCTGCCTGCTTGTTCCTGTTCCCTTGTACCCTCTCTCTGTCCTGGCCTGCTCCCTCTGCCATGCATCTGCAATCTGCTATGCATGACCCCAGCTCTAAACCGGACTACAATTTTTTTCAGCCATACCCTACTGTCTGTACATCGTTATTTAGTTGGTTTATTGTACCTTTTAATAAACCACATTATTTTATACTATACTTGCACCTGGTGTTTTCTGTGTAAGTCTACACATTTTTGGTCACGCCTGTTTAACAGGATACTAGCATTTAGTATCCGTGACAGGTCCAGGACATATATTAACTGCCGCAGCACCAAAAGATTACCACTTTGGGATATGAGGGGGGTCTGATGACTTCAGATTTTCATTACATGTATGTACTGTGCATTGTGCAGATTTCTAAAAAAAAATTACCTAAACATAGGCTAAGGCAAAAATGTTTTTTTTTATTTTGATTTTAGATAGAGGAAGGAATTGTTAAAACTCCTGGCAGCAGTTCTTTTCCATCTTTGCCTCTTTCAAGAGATTTCCTTTTACTTGCTTCATGTAGACATAACAAGAAGTGAAAGGACGTTTCTCGAAAGTGAAGGAAATGTCCTCTTGGACAGTTGTCGCCAGGACAAGCTTCTTCAGTGGAAGGTTTCCCATTTATTCCTGTTCTGGTAGCAACTCAAAATGTTGGATTACCCCCTCACAATCAGTCCCGCTGACAATGGTCGCCAGGACGGATCGAAAAGGTGGTTCCTTGCGCCAGCTTGTACATTATTACAGAAAACAGGGGCCCATAGAAAGAACTACAGAGTGCAGTAGGAGACCAGGAATTGAACATAACCAGAAATTTGTAAAACCGCAGCTCAGCTGTCTGTTTTTGTTGTCGCCCTCCCCAGATGGCGGCTGCCCATGTGAAAGAGTCCTATCTCACCTCAAATGGAGCCTGCCATGAGTAGTTAAAGGACAATATGACATCAACATCCCTCTCAGGCTGTAAAACTAACGGAAAAGGAGAGTTGATAGAGAATCCTCCATCCACAAGGTATAAATTCTCTTCCATAGGAGTTAGTTGATTGGGAAAAGCATCCAAATGATTTCCTGAAATATGGACAGTACATAGTAAGCCATGTAAAAAAGGACTGCACTTGAATTAAAAAATATAATTACAATTTAAATGAGGTTCTATCTAAAAATATATATATAAAGAAAGTATAGCCACTATGTGCACCAGGTACTGTCGGAGATAACAAGGCAAAGTCTTTATGTCCTCATACCTTATACTGGCCCAACCAAGAATATACAATCAATAAAGGTGAATTAAATTCCAAGGATTGAGACAAGGTACCTCTCCTATGACATGACCCTTGAAAGGTTACTGAGCCTTCTTCATCAAAAGACCTTTATGCCTAGTACCCACGATGAAAAAATCGGATGAAAAATCTGATCATTAATACCCAGCTTTCATGACAGTTCATGCAAAATTATCCGAAGGAACAAGAGCGAAATGTTTTTTGTACGATACCAGAACAAACTATTTTCATTTATTCAGTACAGTATTTGTCCGGAAAAAAAAAATGAGTGACCAAGATCACTCATACTCTGAAATGAAAGAATACTGTCATATAAGAATTTTCGTAACTTTAGCAATCCAATGGTTCGATATAAGACTAGCATGCAAAAAAAAAAAAGGGACGGTCATTCATCCGAAATTCTCATTGTATGTATGAGGCTTTAGCATGTGATTAAAGGCTTACAAACCTTTGACACGTGATCTGTCACACACAAAATACTACTGATAAGACCTGGTTCCTCTGCTGTGACAGCATCGCCCTTGGTCTTAATATTCAAGAGATAGCGAGCAGACTATGAAAGGCAAAGTGGTACTTTGGTGCTGTGGTACTTAGGCATTTGTTTTATAAGGTAAGGATGAGCCACACTTGTATTTGCTAGTTTTAGGTTCTTAAACAGTTACATACCTTTCCAAGCCAGAAATTCTCGTACTCCTTTGTAGTCTTTGTAGAGGTATAAGCCCCTGGTGAAGTTATATCCTTCTCCTGCAGTGAATCGGGATTTAAAGAAGTCCTGGAAGATACTGGACACTATACCACCTGGCATTACCAAACGGGTCTGTAGCCTAGATGGGTCCCAGTGGAATTTTCGACAATCATCTTAAAAGGAATTTTTGATTTTTAGTCTGGTGAAGCAAATTAATTTATGCAATACAAATAACACCATTTATTTGTGGCGTGGCACTTGTGGGTACAAAGTCTTATCATGATGCATATAACCTTCTTTGCACTTTCTTAGGTCCATATTTAAACTAAAAATTCAAACAAGGGTATTCTAATCATAGAGATAAGTCGCACAATTGAAGTCATAGTTTTGCATCATCTTTAAACCCATGTTAAGACAGTTTACTCACTACTTTGGACAAACCAGAAGCATTTACAGCGGTTTTGCCTGAACGTTCTTACCTATCACTCGGATGACATCAGTTAAAGAGTTAAGCCAGAGGATACCTGTGCCAGCTGCACGAGCCCATATTTCATCCAGGTTTGCAGCAAAGGCACTGCCCCAGACCCCTGTAAAGAGAGGGCAGTAATCAATAGGCTATTAGCACTTTCAGAATTACGTGGAAAAGAAGAGGAAGGGAAATCTTTTGAAGTAATGTGTTTATTGTACTGGCTACCAGGGCTGGTAATTTGGGGGGGGCGCCATGCAGCAGCATGCAGAAGAATCTGTGCACAGAATTCTCAGGCTATCACACCATTCTATGATCCAATCTGTTGTTGCTACAGCCTGTCCAAAAACGGGGCTGAAGATGCACCCATACCTATTGCCTGCTCCTCTCTACAGCGGCAGCTAGGCTTGCCACCTGTCCAGTTTTCTCCCGGACAGTCCGGTTTTTGAATGATGTGTACGGGTTTTCATCTGCCCCAGACCCGGACACATCATTCACATGGCCTGCACTGAGACAGACATCTGATGTCTTCCCCCCTCCCTGATGGCAGCCTGGTTCAGCAGAGCAGAGTGAATCAGTGAATCAAAGCTATCAAAACGCCTCCCCTCCTCCTTATCCGCTCTGTATATATACACACACACACACACACGAGGAGGAGGGGAGAGAAGGAACGCGCTGATCTCAGGTCTGTAAAAAGTTTTCTATACTGTGTAGATGGACAGGGGGAAGGGGAGAGAGTGGCTGAAAAGGAGGACAAGGTAGAAAATATGTGGAGGGATTAGGAGGCTATGTGCTGGGGGGCTTTGGCAGGGGGAAGACAATGCTAGAAGTGTGGATTGGATTTGAAATCTGACAACCTCTCCTAGCACTCTCTCTCCCTTTCCAAAGCACCCCCCAGCACGTATCCTACCCCTCCCTCTTGCACTGGCCCTCTTCTTTTACAAACCGCCCCACCCCCCCCCCTTACTAGCACATATGGACACAGGCTGCATATGATGGGCACAGTGGCTGCATATGATGAACACAGGCTGCATGTGATGGGCACAGTGAGGCTGCAATTGATGTTTTGTTTTTCAGAACTTTTTGCGCGCCCCCCAAAATTTTGAGCACCAGCTGCCACTGCCCCCCCAGCAACTATCTAACTTTCCCCACCCCCTGCTAGCACTAGTCCTCTCCGCAGAACATATCTGACCCCTGCATTCCGTGCAGAACACTCACAATTCAGCCATGCACACTGTTTGCTGCGGTGAACCATGCGCCACATTACTACTCTCTCTTAGGCCACCAAAAGTGTCCCAGGTCTTTTACAATCTTATAGCTTTATACCCCCCCCAAAAAAAATGTCAGCCATGTCCCTTCACAAACGGGAGAAGAATTCTCTCTCCCGGGCTTGAGGCCTTCTCAGTCTGGATGGTTAGATCGGGGCTGCCTGTCACAGAGCTCCTCTACAGGTGGGTGGAACAAGAAGACAACAGAACACAGCAGCCCCGATCACTGCTTCCCGCCTTGCAGACATCACCGCTTACCCCAGCATGAAGATGGATGTCAGACATGTCTTCTTCACCTGTGAGTCCCGACTACTCTGCTTTCCAAACTACCTTCCTGTGCCAAAAACCTGCCCTATACTTTGCAGAGCAGGTTTACTGAAAGAAAAGGTAACATTCCTTATATTTTAGGAGTATAGTGGGACTTTTCATTTGGTACATGGATGTATTCTGTGGAGTGTGGAGAAACACTGTTCCATTGTGAGCCTTTGCTTATCCATCCAGCATTTGTAGAGGAGATAAGGAGGACATCCAGTGCTCATCTAACTTCCACCTAGCTGTCCCTAATTCAGAACTTATTATTTGCCGGGTACAAAGAAAAAAAAAAGACCTGTCCTTATTAAAAATTATGATATAGTGGTGATGAAGCACAGTGCCAATTCTCCCCGCCCCTTGCTGCTGGAAGGAACACAGCCGAATATGTAAGTTTCTATCTTTCCTCTGTGCTCTGCATGTGTGAACATGGCAGCGTCTGTTCTGCTTCATTCATCCCCTGCATCCACATTACAGCTCAGTACAAGTACAGGAAATGTGCAGAGATGGAGGAGCTGTCCTGAGGAGTGAGCATAGAGCTCTGTACATGTGCAGGCTGGGGCAGTACTGGGGATAAATGCTGGGAGTTTGTAGAAGCTGTAGAATCACTGTATTTCAGCAAGCTGCAAATGTCATGGAGTTTATTGGGAATCAGCGCTCCCTGTGTCAGAGGTTTCTCAGTTTGATTTCAGGAGTCCTATAGCCTTGTAAAGTATGTTCTGAATTAACCAAGAAAACGACCAGGAATGTAGTAACCGTTTAAACTGTCAGGATTACTTAACTCCTAGCAAACCAAACATTTCACAATTATGATCCTGTTGTTGGCCAGAGAGGACAGGTAAACAACTCACCTGCTTCTACAGCACCAATCCCCCACCAGCCAGATTGGCAAAGGACATTCCACAGTGTCAGCATGGTAACAATCTCAGGTGATTATTTCTCTGCTCTCACCAGCAACAGGATCACAAGTGTGAAATAGACATTAAAGGGGTTGTAAACCCTCATGTTTTTTCACCTTAATGCATCCTATGCATTAAGGTGAAAAAACACTTGGCAGTCACCAGCCCCCCGTTTTAGTTACCTGAGCCCCTTCATCTGCTCTGTGGGGACGCGCTGTCCCTCTCTCCACAGGCTCCCAGCTCTTGATTGGATAGATTGATAGCAGCACAGCCATTGGCTCCCGCTGCTGTCAATCAAATCCAATGAGCCGGGGGCGTGGTCGAGTCCGGCATTCGTGTCTGTGGAAGCAAATGCTGGAATCGGGAGCACGCCCGCAAGTTAACCCCCCTGGGAGATCGCTTCTCCTAGGGGGGTTATCTGATGTGGGGAGGAGCCGCCGGGGGACCCCAGAAAGGGATGTTCGGGGCCACTCTGTGCAAAACGAGCTGCACAGTGGAGGTAAGTATGACATGTTTGTTATTTAAAAAAAAAACAAGTGGTATTAAACCGAAAAGGAAACAATTATTATATTGCAGCTAACTAATTCTTAGATGTAACAGCTGCATTAGTTTTCTTTTTAGGCTTTCTTTCATTTGGTGATCCAACAAACTGTCCTACAGATGTCAGTTACACAGAGGAGTTAAACCATTTACCACTGGCAAAACGTTTATCCCAAAAGGAATAAAAACTGTTCACTGTAACTGATTACAGTTTGGCTTCAATTTGTTAGTACATTTACATCTGCTAGTACATCTTACACTCCCCTCCTTCAAGACTGACAATGCTGCTGTTTAAAGTTTCCCCCTGTGCTTCTTCATTCAGAGTGGGGGCACTCTAATACAGGAGGTGTATTACTGCCCAGATCATCATTTTTGGTTTTGGGTTTAATATTTCTTTAGGTGAACCAGTTCCCAGTTCATGCACACTAAAGTATTGTAGATATTCTGAACAAGCAGTAAAAGAAGTGGACCCTCCCTACCCTAAAGAAACTTTGGATCTTCTTAACTCACCCCCTCCACAATCAAAGTCAAATTATTTTTTTTTACTCCTCACTCCTGAATTATGCATCATTTACTTTTGAACCCTTGCACTGTGCATCCTTTTAAGCCATGTCCAATAATCAGCACGGTGAAAGCCGCACCCAATTTTTGCTGCACACCACACCTTGTCATCTAGAAGCGGGGCCCAATGTATGAGCCTGCACACAGACCAACTGCTTTCATAAAATGTCCCTCTTCCTGATTCCTGTACTTTGTACATTATTTTTGCTCCTGACCCTTGCACTTTGTAATTTATCCAGTCCTGACTTCTGTATGTAGGTATAATGATCAGGTGTGGTTATCAGACGTGAGTAAGATGATTGATCATGCGCAACATGGGGTGGGGGCAGTTTGGCATGTTCGCCCTGGGCACTGGGTGACCTTGTCCCGCACTGTTGGCTATATATCCAAAAGCAGAGCCTCCAAGTGGTTTATAATTTGTACTCTACCACTATTATGTGAATCCAGGCAGATTTACATTTCTCACCTTGCAAGTAACAGAGTTTGGGTTCTGACCTTCTTTGAATAAGATGTCCCATAAAGAACTCACTGTCAAAATCTTCAGTGCGAATGAAGGCTCCATATTTACGAAATCCAATTTCATATGGTGTAAATTCACACCATTCTGAAAAAAATTAAGTTTTGAACATAATATTCAACTATTACATTGAGGCTAATTTACTAAAGGATTTGAGAATGTTCACGCATTCAAATGTCTGAAGATTCACTTAAAATATCCTATAATACAAAAGGAAAATCCCTGTTTACTTATTCTCTCTGCACATGATTGGATTGAAATGAAGTAAATATTCACACAATTCTAACAAGGACATTGAGAGGACATGAAAACTAGAATAAAGTGATACCCACTTTTATTGAACTCCTGTTTTGAAACATGCGTCATTATTATTATACAGGATTTATATAGTGCCAGCAGTTTGCTCAGCGCTTTACAATGTGAGGGCAGACAGTACAGTTACAATACAATTCAATACAGGAGGAATCAGAGGGCCCCGCATAATGGAACCAGATTCCAACTGTTGTTTTTTAGTCTTAGTTAGAAAAATAATGCTACCTGACTGGTGCTAATGAATAATAGGCAATTTTTATTTCATAAATATGTCTACGTGAGTACAATAAAAAACAAAAAGGAAAAGTTGCGCTACTAAAAATGACAAAAACAAAACAAAATGATAGCAGCCAGCATCAACAGTATAGCAAACTGTGCAATGAAATACAAATAAATTTATAAATGCAGCGCTGATGAGTGATATGTAAAACAAAGTGACAACGTATCACCCATAAATAGTGTGGAACTAGTGATAGCTTGATAATAAAACACAAGCAGGTATGTACCAATCAAAATAGACTATTAAATATATGTGAAAAGTCAATCTACAATATTTGTAAAAAAATGGTGTCCATAGTGAAAAAATATTCCTCAATGGATACAGAGGAGTTTCATGGGGAAAAAGAGGTGTATAGGTGATGCCTTTTCAACCAGTGGGTGCAGTGGAACAATTTTCTTTATGTCGCCTAAGCCAACATACAGCTGTGATAGTAGAAGAAATTGGTACGCTTACCACAAAAGGTGGACACACTCACCATACGGCGGTGTGTCAATCAAGCATTTGGATAAATCAATCCTGTGGGTGCTTGATAGAAGATAATGATGGTATAGACTCAGCTTTGCTTTGCTGAGCCTTTTGTGCCTTGACATCATGCGATTTTAATATATATTTTATGTGATCACTATCTGTACTCACCTGGCCAGGTGATTGTACTTTTTTCCTGGTATTTTTAAATACATTTTTCTCCATTGGATTCATGCACTATGTGGAGGCTTTTTCTCTCTTCTTTATGATCTGATATGCCGCACTGTGGAGTTTGCATATTCTATCCAGCTGACCACTTCATGTGAACGCAAGCACATCCATCTGTTGGAGACCTGACCACCACCATTCATCTATTATTGCTCTGGATGGGGCCATTGAAGTGCATCTCTATACCATCATTATCTTCTATCAAGCACCCACAGGATTGAGTGATCCAAATGCCTGATTGACACACCGCCATATGGTGAGTGTGTCCACCTTTTGTGGTAAGCGTACCCATTTCTTCTACTATCACAGCTGTATGTTGGCTTAGGCGACATGAAGAAAATTGTTCCGCTGCACCCATTGGTTGAAAAGGCATCACCTATACACATCTTTTTTCCCCATGAAACTCCTCTGTATTCATTGAGGAATATTTTTTCACTATGGACACCATTTTTTTTACAAATATTGTAGATTGACTTTTCACATATATTTAATAGTCTATTTTGATTGATACATACCTGCTTGTGTTTTATTATCAAGCTATCACTAGTTCCACACTATTTCTGGGTGATATGTTGTCACTTTATTTTACATATCACTCATCAGTGCTGCATTTATAAATTTATTTGTATGTCTATGTGAGTACATGCCACTGGATCTGAGATGGGACATTTGGGTGAGAAAAAGGGCAGCAGAGCCCAACCATCCCAACTAATGAGCTGAGCATTAAACATGCAAAAGTCTGCAAATACCCCTTCTATGGCATGTGATCTGTTATGTCACTCAACGGTTTTTTATGCTTTACCTGCAAAGTCTCCCCCACTAATGTTCACTCGAACATTGACTCCTGCATAAATAGGGTAAGGATTCTGACCCTTCTGCACACACTCCTTCTGGTCTGAAAGTTTGGCTGGATTATCCTAAAATATTTGAAATAAAACAAATTGTTCAGAAAGTAAAAGGCTGATTAGTTTCTGGAAGGATGTATTACCCATTACGAATGCATTTGTCATAACCCTGGTTCCATTGGCTATGGAAGTCTGCATATTGGGTCTAGTAAATAGTCTTTCCCACCCTGGTAGGGATGAGATTATGGTCAGCCTACTTATTTTCTATGCCAGGAAGGCCATGCACTTGAAGAAGTGACCCCCTTCCTTTTGGAAGCAACTAATGAATAATAATCTTTGACTCTATAAAGGCATTTATACTAATCGTGGCTGCTCGACCAAATATGACAAAGTGGTCCAAGTGGTTGGCAGATCCTTCCACTGCCTCCTCTTGATACGGCACAGTCGTGGTTCTGTGGCCCATGAGATGTTCAAAGTTATTTGAGTGTCCTTTCGTGTTTTACGTCTTGTTCTCTTTCTTGGTTAACACCCTAAGATGAGCTTAAAGGAGTTGTAAAGGCAGAAGTTTTTTTTATCCTAATGCATTCTATGCATTAAGATAAAAAATGTTCTGTGCATAGCAGCCCCCCTCTAATTACCTACCTGAGCCCCTTCTCTCTCAAGTGATGTCCACAACCCCCTCAGCCATCCAGCACACTCCTCCTGATTGGCTGAGACAGAGCAGCGGCGCCATTGGCTCCTGCGGCTGTCAATCAAATCAGTCAGCCAATCAGTGGAGAGAGGAGGTGGGGCGGGGCCAAGTCGGGGCTCCGTGTCTGAATGGATACACACAGCTCTGACTCAGCTTGGGTGCCCCCTGTAGCAAGCTGCTGGCTGAGGGGCACTCAAAGAAGGGAGGGGCGAGCAGCAAAGAGGGACCCGAGAAGAGAAGGATTCGGGCTGCTCTGTGCAAAACCAACTGCACAGGTTGGTAAATATAACGTTTGTGATTAAAAAAAAAAAAAAAAAAAAAAAACACAGCCTTTACAATCACTTTAATGCTTCTGTTTTTCAATGCCAACTTCTCTGTCATATGATTTTCAACTAGAAGCTGCACCATTATTATCCTAATGTTACTCAAGCTCATGCAAATGTTTCAGCTATGCCATTATCACACACCCCTGCGTGGGTAACACAACAAAGATTTTGTGTTTTTTTATTGTACTGTCAGTAGTGTTAAACTTCAATATGAAGATTAAAAAAAAAAAATCTGATACATTTCCCCTACCTAGAGCATCCATTAGACAGATGGATGCTCTAGGGCAGTGATGGCAAACCTTGGCACCCCAGATGTTTTGAAACTACATTTCCCATGATGCTCAAATACACTGCAGAGTGCATGAGCATCATGGGAAATGTAGTTTCAAAACATCTGGGGTGCCAAGGTTCGCCATCACTGCGAAATGTATCAGATGTGGGTAAAAAATGTTTCAGATATTGGTGTTTGTTAACCAAAATAATGAGTTCTCTTATTTGCTCCCTTTTATTCTGTTAAAGTGATTGTAAAGTCTCTTTTTTTTTCTATAAAAATAACAAACATGTCATACCTGCTCTGTTGCAGTGGTTTTGCACAGAGCAGCCCAGACCCTTCTCTTCTTAGGTCCCTCTTCTGTGATCCTGTTGAGTGCCCCCAAGCAGCTTGCTGTGGGGGCACCCGAGCCGAGTCACAGCTCCCTGTGTCTATTCAGACACGGAGCCCCAACCTGGCCCCGCCCCCCTCCCCCGATTGGCTAGCTGACTTTGACAGCAACAGGAGCCAATGGCGCCGCTGCTGTGTCTCAGTCAATCAGGAGGGAGAATCTCGGATGGCTGAGACACTCAAGTTTGCTTATGGCTGATCAACAGCTATTTTTCAGTATTTGCAGGGTCTTTTGTAGCGTTAAAACATTGGCAAGATATATAAATTGCAGAAATGTGCTGCATATTTTCTTTTTTTTTTTTGCCCTGAAGTACACTTTAATGTGCTTAAAAACTCCAAAAGTGTGGTTTCTAGTTTAAAAAAAAAAGAGTTATAATTTGTAGAACTGGGCAGTTGCTAACAAGTGCATGCTCATAATTCTGAGAAAAAGCTCAATGCAAAACAGGCATTGTCACACTCGCGCAAACGTATTAGCGCGTGGAGAAAACATATGCGCATGTTTACGCGCACAAGTACAGGCACTGGCGCCAAAAACCAAAAAATTTAAGCTAGACTTCTATATGAATGGATTGCTGAGTGGTCTTCAGCTAGTTCCTGCTTTACCATAGCCTTGACCTGCCATACCTGCTTACCTGTGTACGGCCCAGCTTACCCCTGACCTGTCCCTGGTTTTCTGCCTGCCTGCTTGTACTCTGACTTTGCTCCTGTCTTGCATTCCTGTACCCCTCTGTCTGGCTGTGTACCGATCCCAGCTTGTGTCCTGACTCTGTCTCTGCCTGATTTTCCTGTACCTCACTGCCCAGCTGTCGATGACCTTTTGGCTTGTGTCCTGGCTACACTCCTGTCTGCCAATCAAGTGTCACCATGTTCTAACTCCTAGTTCCTGCCTGGTGACTGATGACTTCCTGTCATCAGTACCAGGGGTGTTGGACAAGAGGTGCAAGAGAAGCCCCCTCTCCATGCTCGATCTCCACCAGGTACGTAACAAAGCCTCAGCTTCCAACTGCTGATCTGTCACTGGACAATGACCACCTAACAGTTCTTGTCATCATACTAGTTTCTTCCATTATAAAGGCCAACATTGAGCTTCATACCTTCTGGTGAAGAAAGTATTCTAAGACAAGACCCCACAAATCAGTGAAGTTGACTTTGTGTCCATTCTTCTCCATAGCCACCAGTTCTTTTGTGCAATGCTTGAGTCGATCAGCTGAGAATGCTCCAGCTTTGTTTGATGTAACAGAACTTTTTGCTTTCTTAAGAGGTTCCTGGAGAGCCTTCTGTGACCAATTAGGATCTTCATAAAGTGTGCACATGCACCTTGAGAAACAAATAATATAATTATAAATTAAAGGAGCCATATTACTATAACAGACCTTTATGCTTTAGGCTTTACCATATAATTACAGAATGTAGATAGTTTAAATGTATTACGATCATACCAAGTTGATCCAGACACACCAGATAGGTAAGTGATGCTGTCCAGCAGCTTCAGCTCTTGAAGGCCTAGTAGACTACCATAGAATGAGGTCATTGCTCGTGTTCCTCCTCCAGAACCCAAGACTGCAACTATGGGAACCTGAGAATAAATATACACTTAAAATTTGTGCAGGAAATCACAGAATACTTACTGTATATTATTATTATACAAGATTTATATAGCGCCAACAGTTTGCTCAGTGCTTTACAACATGAGGGCAGACAGTACAGTTATATCAGGAAATAATTGCAGAGACTAAATGGCAGAACTTAGGCATGCAGATATACAGTGCCTTGAAAAAGTATTCACACCCCTTGACATTTTCCACATTTTGTCATGTTACAACCAAACACATAAATGTATTTTATTGGGATTTTATGTGATAGGCCAAGACAAAGTGGCAAATAATTGTTTAGTGGAAGGAAAATAACTGGTTTTCCAAATTTTTTACAAATAAATATCTAAAACGTGTGTGCTTTGCATTTATATTCAGCCCCCTTTACTCTAATACCCCTAACTAAAATCTAGTGGAAACAATTGCCTTCAGAAGTTACCTAATTAGTAAATATAGTCCACCTGTGTGTAATTTAATCTCAGTATAAAATACAGCTGTTCTGTGAAGCCCTCAGAGGTTTGTTAGAGAACCTTAGTGAACAAACGGCAGCATGAAGGCCAAGGAACACACCAGACCAGTCAGGCATAAAGTTGTGGAGAGGTTTAAAGCAGAGTTAGGTTATAAAAAAAATATCTCAAGCTTTGAACATCTCACAGAGCACTTTTCAATCCATCATCCCAAAATGAAGAGTATGGCACAACTGCAAACCTACCAAGACATGGCAGTTCACCTAAGTTGACCAGCTGGGCAAGGAGAGCTTTTTTCAGAGAAGCAGCCAAGAGGCCCATGGTAACGCTGGAGGAGCTGCAGATATCTACAGCTCAGGTGGGAGAATCCACTATTAGTTGTGCACTCCACAAATCTGGCCTTTATGCAAGAGTGGCCAGAAGAAAGCCACTGTTGAAAGAAAGCCATAAAAAGTCTGTTTGCAGTTTGCAAGAAACGATGTGATCGGTGATCTTCACCAGAATTCCAGTTCCTATCCTAAGCGTGGGTGACTCGCTGCCGCTGGCACGTGGGTCCACAGTCTCCGGTAAGAGTACCTACCCCCTTCCCCGGGCAGAGGACGCACTATCCTGGGTGTTTTTACATCAGTACACACTCTTCATCCTTTGTCTCTGGCATAGATTTTTTCAGTTTACCAGCTTGGTTCACAGTATGGACATTTACGCTGATTATGATGTATCTGGATTCTAACCGTTCAACAGTTCGTTCTGTGCACTCAGTTTGCTCAATGTTTATTTTGAATCTAATACAACTGTGGGAATGTTTGTGGCATACTGCAGTGTATACAGTGCTAACTTAAATAGAATGATCGACTTTGTAAGCTCAGTAGGATGTGGCATGCTTAGAAAAACATGTGTCACTTAAGAATAACACCCTACCTCTTGGGAGCCAGGGTCAAGTTGCAAGACTTCTTCAAGGGACTTTGCAACAATTTTTTTCCTCTTCTCTAGAAAGTCTCTCTCCCCGTGTGAAAGTTCAAATCCAAGACGGATATCAAGTTCCTGAGGACTGCTAATAGATAGAAAGACAGACATGATGGTGTTGCAAATCATAGAATGATCATAATATTTCCAGTTGTCCAAAATTACATTAACATTTTGAGGTTTATACCTCTGGCCTGCAGATTTCACTATGTACAGCTGTCATATGCATAATACTTTCTATAATCTGACAAATTATTTCCAGTTCCTGTTATGAGATACTTATAGGCAGGTGCCTACCAGTTGGGTCACTGCTAGATAGAGAGTCTGGGCTGCCCAGGGGGGGAATGGTTAATATTGGGTCTGCCAATTTCCCTGGCTTTTAGGGGGGAGTCATTGGCGACTGCTGCTGTCAATCACAGCCAATGAGGAGGGAGCAGGGACTGGGCCAAGCCCCACTCTGTGTGTCTTATGAACATGCTATGCCATAATTACATGGATGAGTGAGTTTGGGGTGGAGGAACTTGACTGGCCTGCACAGAGTCATGACCTCAACTCGATAGAAAACCTTTGGGATGAATTAGAGTGGAGACTGCGAGCCAGGCCTTCTCGTCCAACATCAGTGCCTGGCCTCACAAATGCGCTTCTTGAAAAATGGTCAAACATTCCCATAGACACACTTCTAAACCTTGTGGACAGCCTTCCCAGAAGAGCTGAAGCGGTTACAGTTGCAAAGGGTGGGCCAACTCAATATTGAACCCTACGCACTAAGACTGGGATGCCATGTACATGTAAAGGCAGGCATCCCAAAACTTTTGACAATATAGTGTGTGTGTATATGTGCAATTAGACATGTAGAAAGCTATATGTTGCAGCATATGTTCCCACACCTAACAATGTATAAATATCTAAAGTGCAACGCAACCAAATGCATATAAAATAACCCTATAAATACAAAGAGCACATTTCACCTCATTATATACATAAATAAAATAACCACATACAAAAAATCATAAATCCATTACAGTGACCACAAATACTTAATAATTTATGAATGTTTGTATGTGGTTATATTTTTTCTTTTCATACATCAGGGGACACAGAGCCATAGTAGTTACTATGTGGGTTATAGTGTCTTTTTTTGGGGGCCAAATTGAATGGTACCTGGGCCTCGTATCCGAAGAATTTTTAAAAGAGCTGGACCCTGGGATCCAGTACTTTTTGGTAGTAAGGCCATAAAGTTTTACAGGCAGGGTGCTGTTGCAGGTCCAGGATTGTGGGTTACCTCGAGGTTCCCCTGTTCCTGAAGGTTTACGGAGCCCACCGTGCAGGGTGAAGATTGGGTCTGTTGGTTTACCACAGAAAACCCTGTGGCGGGAAAAGGTAAGTGGAGCTTTCTAAGAAATATTTTTGAATTTTCTTATGAATGTCTCCTTTAGGTAAATAATGTTGTCATGCCTATGTATCACCACTGGGGGCTGTATTGAGCACTCACCACCTCATGCTGGAAACAGCACTGTGTCAGGAGCCGATTACTTCCTCTTTCTCCTCCGGCCAAAGCAGCAGATCCTCCGGTAAGCAAAGGGGGGACTTCTCTCCCCGCCTGTGGCCCCCCTATGCTGGGATTCCCCCCCCTCGGGGGGGGTTTAAGAGCCCGGATTCATTTAAAGAAAAAAAAAACGGAAAAAAAAACAAAAAACGCAGCGGCCACTCAGCGGCTTTTTATACCCCCCCACCTAGCTCTGGGTCCGAAGGTACCTGTAGTCCGCCGCTCATGCAGGAAAGCCCGTCATTTTAAAAATGGGGGTGGAGCCATAGGCAACGCGGGGGGCGGGGCTAACAGCATCGGCATTCTCCGACGCCAGGTGCACGTGGAGGAAGCGTTTAACCTCCCTGGCGGTATGATTATTTCAGATTTTAGGTGCTGAAAGCGGTACCATTATTTTGCACAGAAATTTGGCGTTTTATATTGTAGGCCTGTAATTCTTAGGAATAGTTCACTTAAATCTGTCCAAACAAGAGTCTAGTAGACATCCCGGGTATGATAAAGTTTGAAAAACGAAATAAAAAATTATAATATAATAAATAACTATAAATAATTAAAACACATAATAATATAATAATAATAAAAATTATATAATAATGTAATCAAATCAAAAACACTGAAATTTGCTCAGTTGCAGAATTTTAGCTTTTATTACTTTTAGTGTTTGATGACGGATCTCCCCACAAATCACTATCGCTCAATTCTGCAAGTGATTATAATTTATTATCACTTTTTTCTAGCTGGTCTAAAACCACTTTTGATGTAAAGAGACAGTTTTGGTTGCTATGGACAATCTCCAGTTTCCTGGCAGAAAGAACAGTTTTATATATATAAAACTGCATGCAGGACACTGGGCAGACCACTAGGGACAAAGGGGATGTGTAGTTATTTGACACAGTACTGTAATCTGTAAGATTACAGTATGCTGTATCTATACTGTGTGTTTCACTTTTGAATTTACCGCCGAACTCCGTCCCCGTGCGTCGCAACGCTCGCAGGGAACGGAGCTCGGCACTGTGAATCGAGCGAGACACAGCGGCTCGCCGATCACAGCGGGGAGACATCGCAGGATCCAGGGGACAAGGTAAGTAAACTCTTCCTGGATACTGCGATGCAAGCCCGAGTCTGGCTCGGGGATACCGCTTTTGGTATGTAAAATCCACCCCGAGCCAGACTCGGGAATACCGCCAGGGGGGTTAAAAGCACACTGTGTGCTGCTGCTGGATGTGGAGGGACACAAGAGCAAAGAGGTGGCATTACTTCAGGTTTGGTGACACAGGCATTTCCCTTGATACCTTATTACTGCTTCAGGCTGGGCATTAATAGCAGCATAATATTGCTGGACTATAGCCTAGCAGTGTATGCATTCTTTCTGATATTGCCTCTGCTTTGTGCATCAAGCTATGAGTGGAAGAGGGACCAGGAACTCCTCAAAGGGTTCTAGAGGTTTGATTGTTTTACAACAATCTAAATCCTTGTCCAAAAGAATGGCATCCTCCTCTGAGAGTGATGCGGCCGGTCAGAGTGAGCCGTCAGGGGAGACTGGTGTTGCAGCAGCGCTGGACACTTCAGCCCCTATATATATATCACACAAGAGGCTTTTTCTTCTACCATTTCTAGTTTGGAAAAGAAGATTGATGCTATGATCACTCTCCATAGTGGGTCCAAACGTAGCAGATCCCCATCCAGTGCTCAGGACCCTCATCCTGAGGTACAAGGGGCAGGGGATCAGGAAGGCCTCCAAAAGATCTGGAAGATACTAATATATCTTCTTCCGAGGATCCTAATATGGAGGGAGTTTGCTGGTACACTCCCTTACTAAACTGGTTTGCTCAACCTTTTTGCTGCCTGTAGCGCAGTCTATTGATGAGCCGACCTCTGGTTTGGGATCACTAAAGTCTCCCCCTTCTGGGGATGCTTTTCCTATCCATTCATGTCTAAAAAAGCTGATATATTCGGAATGGGAACACCCGGATAAGCAGTTTTTTCCTCCAAAAAAGTTTTCTACACTGAATCCTATGGAGGAAGAATTCTATAAGAAATGGGGGGTTCCAGCAATTGATGCTGCAATTGCCTCGGTGAATAAAAACTCACTTTTCTGGTAGACAATGCGCAGATGTTAAAGGATCCAACAGATAAATAGTTGGAATTTCTTTTTAGGAACAACATGTCTCTGGCAAGTTCAGTAGCGCAGCCGGTTCTTGCAGCAATTGGTGTATCTCAGTCCATAAAGGATCAGTTTGTAGAGATACTTAAGATTCTTCCTGATCAGCAGGCCCAGCAATGGGCTGGCGTGTCAGATGCACTATGTTTTATGATGGATGCTATGAAAGATTCTATCATTCAATCCTCATGGCTTATGCTAGGATTAGTGCCTACACGCAGAGTCCTGTAGCTGAAGAATTGGTCAGCTGAAGCACCATGTAAGAAGCTCTTGGCCAGTTTCCTTTTTCATGGTGAACGGTTATTTGGAGATGATCTAGATAAATATATCCAAAGGATCTCTAATGGGAAAAGTTCTCTTTTACCGGTAAAGAAGAAGTTTAAACATTTCTCCTTTAAAAGTGCTTCCTCTCCAGGAGCATCTGCCTCTAGGCAGTCTTGACGGCCTCCACCGTCAAGCTCAAGAGGTAGACCTCAGGGGTAGTCCCAGGTCCAAAAGAGGACTTGGGGCAGAAAGCCCACAAAACAAAATGCTAAAGCCTCCTTATGAAGGGGCACCCCGCTCACTCGGGTGGGGGGAAGGCTTCTGCAATTTTCAAAGATCTGGAAGGAACAATGTCAAGACAGATGGGTGGCTTCCTCAGTTTCTCTAGGTTACAAACTAGAGTTCCGAGAATTCCCGTCTCCTCGTTTTCTAAAATCAAATGTTCCCAGAGATGCAGAGAAAAGGAAGTCTCTCTTTCTAGCTCTGGATCATCTCTTATCCCAGGAGGTGATATCAGAGGTTCCCTTAGAGGAACAGGGTTCAGAGTTTTATTCAAACCTTTTCACGGTTCCAAAACCAAACGGGGAGGTAAGACCCATTTTAGTTCTCAAAGATCTGAACCGCCACTTAAATATCCGGTCCTTTCGCATTGGGGTCAATCTGATCGGTTGTTTCCATTTTGCAAGGAGGGGAGTTTTTGGCATTGATCGATATCAAGGATGCATATCTCCACGTGCCGATATTTCCCGCTCATCAGAAATTTCTACGCTTCAAGGTAGAAAATCATCATTTTCAGTTTGTGGCTCTGCCATTCGGTCTAGCCACTGCACTGCGTGTGTTCACAAAGATCCTGGCACCTCCCTTAGCCAGGTTAAGGGCTCAGGGCATAACTGTCCTAGCCTATTTAGACGATCTGCTTTTAGTAGATCAATCAGTCTCTGATTTAAACCAAAGTTTAATCTCAGCTGTAAGCTGCCTGGAATTCCTAGGTTGGATACTCAACCTAGAAAAGTCCTCCTTCTCATATCCACCCTCTACACTACACTCCGTACCAAATCGGTAGCACGAATTGTGGACACAGCAAGAATTGGATGGGAGGATGATGTGGGGCCTATAGACTGGGAAGATATACTATCAAACGTTAAAATTACATCACCTAAAATTTCTGACCGATTAACCCAGCTGTATATAATACACAAAGCATACTTAACGCCATCCAGAATTGCTAAATTTTCCCCACATCAGGACCCACACTGCCCAAGATGCTCCAGCAACCCGTGTTCATTTTTCCACTTACTCTGGTCATGCCCAGAAATACAAAGCTACTGGGCACAAATCATAAAATTCCTTCACGACCACATGGGATCGCCAGTTCAACTTGACCCAAGGCCATGGCTTCTTGGGCTACTCCCTGACGCCATCACAGACAGATCCCTGATTACACTCCTAAGCGAATCACTATTTAGTGCTAGGAAACTAATAGCCAAGCACTGGATGAGAACAGAACCCCCTACTCTACAAGCCTGGATCAGGGAAGTTAATACAGTACTACCATATAAAAAGGTGATGTACAAAAACAGAGGCTGCCCAACTAAATTCCATAAAGTATGGGATAAATGGCTAGATAAGACAAGCACCTGTACGGATTAGCTTACCATACTCTTCTAAACCAAGGGAAGGGACTGCTATTTGAGACCACTCTATCCGATAGGTATTGCTATTGATGTTGCTGTAATCGTGTATGATTTGATGTGACGTTGTATCTTTCTTCAACAAGCATACATATGTATAAGCAATGTATTACGCCCCCCTACTCCTTATTTTTTTTGCCTCTCTTTCTCGACCAAATCTTGTTATGCAATTTCTAGTACTGTCAATGTATAAATGTCCTCAATTCAATAATAAAGCTTGTTTTTTGTATAAAAAAAAGAAAAGTCCTCCTTAAAACCATCAAGGAGATTACAGTACTTGGGGCTGGTCATAGATACCATACAAAAGAAGGTATTCCTACCCCAGGCAAGAATCGGCTCCATAAAAGAACTGATTCAACTGATTCAACTTGTCAAAGCAAAGAGAAATCCTGCCATTCGGCTGTGCATGCAATTGTTAGAGAAGATGGTGGCCTCCTTCGAGGCCGTCCCTTATGCGCAGTTTCATTCAAGACTGCTACAAAACACCATTCTGTCGGCCTGGAACAAGAAGGTTCAGGCTTTGGATTTTCCAATGTACTTATCCCCCGAGCTGCGTCTGAGCCTCAATTGGTGGTTGATATCCAGCAACCTCCACAAGGGGAAATCCTTTTTACCAGTATCCTGGAAAGTGGTAACAACGGATGTCAGCCTTCTAGGTTGGGGAGCAGTCCTGGAAGAAGCTTCTGTCCAGGGGAAATGGTCCAAGTCAAAAAGGACCTTGTCCATCAACGTTCTAGAGATTCGGACAGTATGTCTGGCCCTAGAATCCTGGACGCTCAGGCTGCGGAATTGTCCTGTCAGGATTCAATCCGTCAATGCCACAGCTGTGGCCTACATCAATCACCAAGGGGGCACGAGAAGTTGTGCAGCCCAAAAAAGGTGAATCATGTTCTAGCTTGGGGAGAAAGCAACATTCCTTGATTTTCATTCCAGGGATAGAAAATTGGCAGGCGGACTACTTGAGTCGCCAACAATTGTTTCCGGGAGAATGGTCCCTTCACCCTGACATCTTCCTGTCGATATGTCAAAGATGGGGTATTCCGGACGTGGATCTGTTCGCGTCCAGATTCAACAACAAAGTCGACAACTTTGTGTCAAGGACGAAGGATCCGCTAGCGTGCGGAACAGACGCCTTGGTCTTCCCATGGATTCAGTTTTCACTGACCTATGAGTTTCCTCCGGTTCTGCTACTTCCGCGCCTTCTCCGCAGGATCAAGCAGGAACAGAAAGAGGTGATTCTGGTGGCCCCAGCGTGGCCCAGAAGATCTTGGTTTGCCGAGATCATAAAGATGGCGGTAGGAGTCCCTTGGACCCTGCCATTGTGGCCAGACCTTCTCGCTCAAGGTCTGGTATTCCATCCTACCTTACAAACGCTAAATTTAACAGTTTGGCTATTGAAACCCACATTCTAAAGGATCGTGGGTTATCCCCTTCAGTAGTGTCTACTTTGGTTAATGCTAGGAAGCCGGCCTCCAGAGTAATTTACTATAGAGTCTGGAAGGCATATGTTTCCTGGTGTGGATCCAGGGGTTGGCACCCCAGGAAGTATGTCAAAGGTAGGATCCTTGAATTTCTGCAAATGGGATTGGAAATGAAGCTGGCCTTGAGTACTATGAAGGGCCAGGTCTCGGCCTTATCAGTATTTTTTCAACGTCCTCTTGCTTCTCACTCTCTGGTGCGTAGTTTTATTCAGGGGGTAACACGAATTAATCCCCCTGTCAAGGCACCTCTAAATCCTTGGGATTTGAATTTAGTCTTGTCGGCTTTACAGAATCAGCCTTTTGAGCCTATATGGGAAATTCCCTTGGTTCTTTTGACAAGAAAAATAGTCTTTTTGGTTGCCATATCCTCTGCCAGAAGAGTATCGGAATTGGCAACTCTGTCTTGTAAAGAGCCATATTTAATCACGCATAAGGATAAGGTGGTATTGCGGCCTCATCCTGAATTCCTACTAAAGGTGGTGACAGGTTTTCATTTGAACCAGGATATTATTCTGCCTTCTTTCTTCCCAGAGCCTCGATCTAGGGAAGAGAAGGCACTACATTCTCTTGATGTAGTAAGAGCGGTCAAGGTCTATTTAAAGGAGACCGCTCAGGTTCGCAAAACAGATGCTTTGTTTGTACTGCCAGAAGGTCCTAAAAGAGGACAAGCAGCATCGAGATCTACTATTTCCAAATGGATTTGTCAAGTGATTGTTCAAGTTTATGGTCTAAATAAGAAAATTCCTCCTTTTCATGTTAAAGCGCACTCCACCAGGGCTGTTAGTGCCTCTTGGGCAGTGCATCACCAGTCCTCTATGGCTCAGATCTGCAAGGCCGCGACTTGGTCTTCAGTCCATACACTTACCAGATTCTATCAAATCGATGTTAAAGGTCATGAGGATATTGCCTTTGGGCATAGTGTACTGCAGGCTGCAGTGTAAGTCCTCTAGCCTCTTAATGCCCTACCTTTTTTGTTGTGTCTCCCTCCCTTCAGTTGCCATTGCTATGGGATTTATGAAAAGAAAACAGGATTTTTAAAACAGCTTACCTGTAAAATCCTTTTCTTTGAAGTACATTAGGGGACACAGAGGTCCCTCCCTTCTTGCTATACACGTGTATTGCTTGGCTACAAAACTGAGGTACTCCCAGTAGTGGGAGGGGTTATATAGGGACTGCACTTCTTGTCTTAGGGCGTGCCAGTGTCCATCACCTAAAGGTGGCCTATAGCCCACATAGTAACTACTATGGCTCTGTGTCCCCTGATGTACTTCAGAGAAAAGGATTTTACAGGTAAGCTGTTTTAAAAATCCTGTTTTTTTATTTATTTATGTATTGTGACAGAGCGAGGCTCTGTCCCTATGGAAATAGGTTTAAAATGGACTCAAAGTCTGCATATCTGCTGACTGCAGAGCTACAGAGCGTAGGTTTTGAGAGGAGAAAACTGCTCTGGCAGCTTTCTCCGGATTTTACTATCGCCGGATGGGGCTCTGTAGTTTGGAGATTCCTAAGAGTCTTGGGTGGGATAGGATCTCCAACCCTGTTTCCGGGGCTTGTGGACAGCCAACAGGGTGTGTGCCCAGGTGCACACAGCCCATATAAGGAGGGGCTGGTGAGAGCAGTAAGAGATGGAAGGTGGAGTGTGAGCAGCTTGTTGCTGCTATGTAAAGACAGACCCCTGTCAGGAAAACTGTCTGCCCTGTGTGAGACTACATCCCCGGTGAGGAGGGACTTCTTGTCTGAAGGACTGGGAAGGTCGGGACGGCTACAAGGACCTGGGAGACCAGAAGAGGGTCTGGGAGGGTGGGAGAGCCGAGGTGGCTAGCAAGTCTAAGGGGGCTGAAGGAAGTCTTGGGGACAGTGAGCAAACCCAGGGGGCTGGAGAATCCTGTTAAGGCCAGGAGTAGGCCGGTTCAGCAAGGAACTGCAAGTCAAGGCAAAGTAAGACTAGGAGCCAGGTGGTTTGGCATTTTCTCATTTGTTGCATTTGTCTGAGAAGAACCCCTGTGTGGGGCGATCCTGTGTATAAACTTTTATTTTGCTCCTTTTAATAAAAATGGGCTGCCACACCCTTAAACCTGATAACTGACTGCTGTGGACTCACAGGAAAAATGCATCTATCACTGAGCTAACGATCCCCCATGTTACAGTATATAATGAGATGAAATGTGTTTTATGTATTTATGGGGGTAGTTTATATGCATTTGGTTGTTTCTGCATATTAGATATTTACATAAATCAATGAGGACCTTAGACCTACAGTGGGGACGGAAAGTATTCAGACCCCCTTAAATTTTTCACTCTTTGTTATATTGCAGCCATTTGCTAAAATCATTTAAGTTCATTTTTTTTCCTCATTAATGTACACACAGCACCCCATATTGACAGAAAAACACAGAATTGTTGACATTTTTGCAGATTTATTAAAAAAGAAAAACTGAAATATCACATGGCCCTAAGTAGTCAGACCCTTTGCTCAGTATTTAGTAGAAGCACCCTTTTGATCTAATACAGCCATGAGTCTTTTTGGAAAGGATGCAACAAGTTTTTCACACCTGGATTTAGGGATCCTCTGCCATTCCTCCTTGCAGATCCTCTCCAATTCTGTCAGGTTGGATGGTAAAAGTTGGTCTCATTTTTAGCCATTTTTAGGTCTCTCCAGAGATGCTCAATTGGGTTTAAGTCAGAGCTCTGGCTGGGCCATTCGAGAACAATCACGGAGTTGTTGTGAAGCCACTCCTTCGTTATTTCAGCTGTGTGCTTAGGGTCATTGACTTGTTGGAAGGTAAACCTTCGGCCCAGTCTGAGGTCCTGAGAACTCTGGAGAAGGTTTTCGTCCAGGATATCCCTGTACTTGGCCGCATTCATCTTTCCCTCAATTGCAACCAGTCGACCTGTCTCTGCAGCTGAAAAACACCCCCATAGCATGATGCTGCCACCACCATGCTTCACTGTTGGGACTGTATTGGACAGGTGATGAGCAGTGCCTGGTTTTCTCCACACATACCGCTTAGAATTAAGGCCAAAAAGTTGTCTCATCAGACCAAAGAATCTTATTTCTCACCATCTTGGAGTCCTTCAGGTGTTTTTTAGCAAACTCCATGCGGGCTTTCATGTGTCTTGCACTGAGGAGAGGCTTCTGTTGGGCCACTCTGCCATAAAGCCCCGACTGGTGGAGGGCTGCAGTGATGGTTGACTTTCTACAACTTTCTCCCATCTCCCGACTGCATCTCTGGAGCTCAGCCACAGTGATCTTTGGGTTCTTCTTTACCTCTCTCACCAAGGCTCTTCTCCCCCAACAGCTCAGTTTGGCCGGACGGCCAGCTCTAGGAAGGGTTCTGGTCGTCCCAAATGTCTTCCATTTAAGGATTATGGAGGCCACTGTGCTCTTAGGAACCTTAAGTGCAGCAGAAATTTTTTGTAACCTTGGCCAGATCTGTGCCTTGCCACAATTCTGTCTCTGAGCTCTTCAGGCAGTTCCTTTGACCTCATGATTCTCATTTGCTCTGTCTGAAATGCACTGTAAGCTATAAGGTCTTATATAGACAGGTGTGTGACTTTCCTAATCAAGTCCAATCAGTATAATCAAACACAGCTTAGAGTCGAAGGTATAGAACCATCTCAAGGATGATCAGAAGAAATGGACAGTGCCTGAGTTAAATATATGAGTGTCACAGCAACAGCAAAGGGTCTGAATACTTAGGACCATGTGATATTTCAGTTTTTCTTTTTTTAATAAATCTGCAAAAATGTCAACAATTCAGTGTTTTTCTGTCAATATGGGGTGCTCTATGTACATTAATGAGGGAAAAAAATGAACTTAAATGATTTTAGCAAATGGCTGCAATATAACAAAGAGTGAAAAATTTAAAGGTGGTCTGAATACTTTCTGTCCCCACTGTATGTACTATTTAATGAACGCATATAGAATGCTGATCATTTTGCATATTGCTACGTAGCATTCAAGTTAGGTTTTTCTGTAGCCAGAATTTTTGAAAATCTATGACCACCATCTACTGTGTGCATCAATTATTATTAACATTTTCTCAAAACGAACCTTTCCTCTTTTCTCATGTTCATATTTATGATGTGATCCTGGAAAATCAGAAGAGAAGTATATGTATGCATTGTACCCAAAGAGTGATTATTCATATGCCCCCACATAATAGATACATTCTTACCTTAGACAGAGGGAGACTGATGTTTATTTCTGTTCCATCTGGAAGATTTGAAATTGGTAAAGACCCCTTACCCAAGTATAGAGTTTGTTTGTCCAGCTCTGGTGCCAAATCATCCTAAAAAGATTTTAAAAAAAAACAAACGGAAATTTGGACTTACTATTAAAATCCTTTTATTGGAGTTCATTAAAGGACACAGGGTGAAGTCATTCTGAGACACTGGGGTTATGCTGCTGTCTTAAGGAGATTGGACACTGGCAAACAAAGCTGTGAGACAGCTCAATATAACGCCTCTCACTCCCAGCATTATGGAAAACCAGTGATAGGGGTGGGTCAAGAAAGAAGGTAGGGACTTATGTCCCTTGATGAATTCCATGAAAAGGAATTTACAGTAAGTCAAAAATCTTGTTTTCCTAGTAGTTCATTTTAGGACTCGGTGGAGTAATTCTGAAAAACTGGGACATATAAAAACAGTCTGAGATGTAGGCAATAGAGCAAACAAAACACTAATAGGCCCACAAGTAACAGGTTAATAGATGAGACTCAACAGAGCTTACAGAGCTGCTAGAAAAACCTTGCGACCAAAGCTGGAATCAGATGAGGTCTGAACATCCACCTAGTAAAACCTAATGAATATATGAACAGAAAACCAGGCGGCAGCCTTTCAAATCTGAGATACAGATGCCTGATACTGAAAAGCCTGATACTAAATTAGTGCAGTGCACTTAGACAGGGAAGGGTGAAACCTTGTCCTTAAAGCGGAGGTCCGTCCACCGCTGCAAAAATTAAAAGCCAGCAGCTGCACATACTGCAGCTCCTGACTTTTAACAATCAGACACTTACCTGTCCTGGAGTCCAGTGATGTCGGCACCGCAGCTGTTTCCATCAACTGTCGGGTGCATGCCAACTCCATTGCGAGTAAGGGAACCCGGCAGTGAAGCCTTACGGCTTCATGCCGGGAACCCTACTGCGCATGCGCAAGGCTCCACTCCTCTCTCCTACTGGCCCGGCGGCTGGGGAAGGAGGAGGGAGCCCGGGCAGTGACATCAATACTTGCGGCTGAGGCTCCCAGAAGTGGGAACAGGATACCTGTGAAAGACAGGGTTCCTGTCTCCCCTCCCCCCCAAAAGGTGCCAAATGTGGCACCGGAGGGGGGGGGGGGGAGTACAATGAGCGGAAGTTCCACTTTTGAGTGGAATTCCACTTTAAGGCTTGATTGATGAACTACCATATCTACCTAAAGATGGTGGAACAAGAGGCAGGCTATCCCCTAAGCCAGGCATGTCCAAAGTCTGACCCACGTTCCGGTTTCAAACGGCCCGCCTGGTAATTTGGATATGTATATCTTTTGTGGCCCCCAATGAATCCCCGAGCGCTGGGGGCCACAAAAGATATATATGCTGGCTGCCTTGGAGGGGGTGGGACGAGTCCTGTACATACAGGAGAATTTCCTGTTTACACGGCGGCCTCTGTAAAAGGAAGACAATGTGGGTGCTGCATTCAAGTCAATGGGGGTTCTGCATTTATGGCAATGTGGGTGCTGCATTCATGGCAATGTGGGTGCTGCATTCATGGCAATGTGGGTGCTGCATTAATGGCAATGTGGGTGCTGCATTCGTGTCAATGGGAGTGCTGCATGAATGGCAAGGGGGGGGCTGCATTCGTGTCAATGTAGGTGCTGCATTCATGTCAATGGGGGTGCTGCAGTCTTGTCAATGGGGTGCTGCATTCATGGCAATGAGGGTGCTGCATTCATGGCAATGGGGGTGCTGCATTCATGGCAACGGGGGTGCTGATTCATGGCAACGGGGGTGCTGATTCATGGCAACGGGGGTGCTTCATTCATGGCAACGGTGAGTCTGCATTCATATCAATGGGGGTGCTGCATTCATGTAAATGGGGGTACTACATTCATGGCAACAGCGGTGCTGTATTCATGTCAATGGGGGGTGCTGCATTCATGGCAATGTGGGTGCTACATTCATGGCAATGGGGGTGCTGCATTCATGGCAAGGGGGTGCTGCATTCATGGCAAGGGGGGTGCTACATTCATGACAATGGGGGATGCTGCATTTGTGGTAACGGTGAGTCTGCATTCATGGCAACGGTTAGTCTGCATTCATGTCAATGGGGGTGCTTCATTCATGTTAAAGGGGTTCTACATTCAAGTCAATGGGGGTGCTGCATTCATGTCAATGGGGGTGCTGCATTCATGTCAATGGGGGTGCTGCATTCATGTCAATGGGGGTGCTGCATTCATGGCAGTGGTAAGGCTGCATTCAAGGCAATGGTGAGGCTGCATTCATGGCAATGGTGGAGCTGCATTCATGGCACTTGTGAGGCTGCAGATAGGCACTGATTAGGCTGCATTGATGGGCACTGACCCTTATTTTGCTTCACAGTTCCATATTTCAAATTTAAGATTTTTTCCTGAAACTTCCCTCTTAAAGTGAAGGTGCGTGTTATAGGCTGATAAATACGGTATATCCAAATAACACGCCCGAGCTCATCTCTTCACCACACACAGCCACAAAGGCAAGAGAATTCTTGTTGGGCAGTGTATTGGTGCTCAGACGAACACACTTAGACCGAATTTTAATGGTTCAAAGAATGTCAGGCAAAATGGTTGGCCCTCACGCATGTTCACTTCATCAAATCTGGCCCTCTTTGAAAAAAGTTTGGCCAACCCCTGCAGTAAGGGAACCCTCAGGATTGAGTAAAAAAAGAAATTCCATTTGTCTAAAGGTAGCAGCTGTGGGGGGGGGTAGTCTCAAAGAGCATGTACCACATCTAGCCAGTGGAGGGAAATTTCTTAGGATGTCTAGGATAAGGACAGGACATGTGGCCATATTAGGTAAATTATATCACCAGATTCCCTGCTACTTTGTTATGTGCTGCTGTGGGGTGGGACGTTTAATGGTTACAGCTGATTAGGCTGGCAGTTTGCTGCTTATCCTTATTCTTTAAAACTTAAGGCAGCCAACTCAGAAATTTGCCTCACAGAGTAGACAGAGAACTATCCTGGATAGGTTCCAAGAGCGGTTTACGAAGGACTGAAAAACAGGTTAACATCCCACAGTGTCACTGTGGAACGTGCAAGGGGGAACAATGTGAGCAACATGGAAGGAAAACCTTGAACAGAGTAGTATTCAAGATACCCTAGATACTCCAAGCTGTAAGTTGGTTCTAGGGTTGCCTACTGGGGGTTCAGGAGCCATCCAAACTTCTACAGAGTTTGAACAGTCTATTGGACATTGGCTGATAGAGTCTGTGCTGACTGTTCCCTCAGAGGAAGGTTATTTAATGATGATGCCATGTGAACAAAGCAAAGCAAATACAAGGGCTATCATTTGGTGAAGACTCAAAGTGGACAGACCAAATGGAAGGGCAATAAAATTGTATTGTTGTGGTCCCACTGTAAAATGCAGATAGTGTTAATATGCTGGAAAATGGAGACATGCAAGTAGGCATCCCCTAACAAGTAGGGGCTAGAAGGTCTCCCGGATTAAAGGAAGTGATGATTGACCTTGCAGATACCATGCAGAATCTTTGTACCCAAAGGAAATTGTTAAGAACAGTTAGATCCAGTATGGGGCAAATGTCCCATTTCATTTTGGGAATGGTGAAAAGGTTCAAGTAGAAACCCTGGAATCTTCCTTTTCCAAAACAATGGCTATAACCCTTTGACAGAAAACCTTTGCCAGAGCAGTGTGGAGGTCTGTTACTCTTTGCCATTCCTGCTTTCTGGATCAACTAATATATCTGAAATTTTTTCCATAGACTAACAGTTACTGAGATTTCCCCCCTGGAAAAGGCAGAGGAGGAAGACATGCCTGAACCAGTTTAAGAGGATTCTGAGGAGTGCAGTGACTCACACAGAGGACAGTGGTCTGGGCTATCAGTGCCAGGTCTCTTCGGAGGTACACTGCAAACCACGCCAGAGTTGTCAGTGGACTGTTGGCTGGTAAGCCCCATATGACCACTGCTCTTGTGCTTATGACCCACCATACTGAAATAAACAAATGAGGGTTTACCACAATGGGTACTTATAAACTACTGCTGGGAAAGGAAGGCAGCAGGGAGCCCATGGATGAAGGTCTATGATGCTAATGGCACTGATACAGCTGAGGAGATGGCGGGAATGCTGAGCAGTTGTGCATGTGCCCAAGTAAGCACTGCATGCATGTGCAGTGTGGAGGCAAGAAAGAAGCCTGCACAGAATCAGGAGAACTTATACTAAGCATCAAATTCAAAAATGGCATATTGCCGCCACCAGCCTGAGACCAAAAGTGTGATGGCTGGGGTTCCTGTGTTAATCACTGTGGGCATAATATATGAACTGGAGCACAGTACCAACACCAGGCTCCTTGAACAAAAGGGAAAAGGCCTGACTTATGGCAGCAGTGCTTCAGAGCTGGACAATGGCAGGCGGGATCCAGGGAAACAAGCCCCATCCAGACAACTTTTGCCCACCTAGAGTGCATACTCCCTAAGGATTCTCTGGAGACAGGATTCCACCAGATGGGTATACTGTTGCCCTGATCCTGTATGCTCTGTTACATGAAATGTCTAGGAGAGTGCCAAGCAGTCCCCCAAGCCTGCAGGTCACATACGGAGGAGCAGTCAATCTAGAAATCTGCCTTTCTGGCTCTGCAGCAACTGTAGAAGACCTTGAAAAGAAAAGGATCTAGATAAAAGTATTAGAAGTCAAAGAAATAGGTTTGCTTCTCTCTGAGAAAATAAATGGTCCATTTTCCTAGTACACCAGCTAAAAATTGGAGCCTGCTGGGAGTGGAGAAGGTTATACTAGACTATCTTACAGCTTTTTGTTTGCCTGTGCCCACTCTCCTCAACGAAGCAGCATAACTCCAGTGTCTCAGAATTACACCGCTTGGAACCTCCTGGACTGTGTCCTTTGATAAACAATTAGGAAATAAAGTTTAAAATGATTTAAACATTTACAAATCAGCATTTGATGGTACAAGATCAAACTAATGTCTGATACGGTTATGGAAAAAGTATGTTGCAAAAAGTAATTACACTATATACACTATAAATACACTATATTACCAAAAGTATTGGGATGCCTGCCTTTACACACACATGAACTTTATTGGCATCCCAGTCTTAGTCAGTAGGGTTCAATATTGAGCTGGCCCACTCTTTGCAGCTATAACAGTTTCAACTCTTCTGGGAAGGCTGTCCACAAGCTTTAGGAGTGTGTCTATGGGAATGTTTGACCATTCTTCCAGAAGCGCATTTGTAAGGTCAGGGACTGATGTGGATGAGAAGGTCTGGATCGCAGTCTCTGCTCTAATTCATCCCAAAGGTGTTATATCGGGTTGAGGTCAGGACTCTGTGCAGGCCAGTCAAGTCCCTACTGCCCAAACTCACTCATCCATGTCTTTATGGACCTTGCTTGAACCGTTCCTGTTCCAACAGGCATGTGCACCAGTGCAGAAAGCAAGGTCCATAAAGACATGGATGAGCAAGTTTGGGGCGGAGGAACTTGACTGGCCTGCACAGAGTCCTGCCCTCAACCCGATAGGGGTTGATGTTCTGGCTTCCTCCCCAGAGGTTGGTTTCTACTAGCAACTGGAACCAAATCTGCATTCTGGAGATCCATTACTCGGTCACGGGGTACGAGAGTGAGGGCGTTAACAAGTGCCAACATCAACATAAGATGCATGCGGGACCCCATTCTGTTACTGGGAGTGAGGTAGCAGAGGTACACTGACTGGTGGAGAGGGCGTGGGCTCAGCAGATTCACTCCTAATACAACATACATCAAGTTACACTGTGTAGTGACATTGGGAGAATACTTTTCAGAACTGTGTACTTTTACTACTGCACACAGAGGTATGACTAAACTCTAAGTTGGGGAACTGCCTAATGTTAGACTTTCACATGACCGCAGTCCCAGCCTGGTACTGGGCATTGATAAGCGCGTTCAAGGCGAAAGGTACCCCCATGTGCAGGGGCTAGGGCTGCCCACATGGAGAAATTATCTTCTTTGCAAATAGTATGCATTTCTTTTCCTGCAAGTATTTAAATATAAATTGAAAATGTTGCTTGCTATCATGGAAAGTATAAGAAGCATCTTAGTCTAGGAAAAACACCAAATACATTTGTAATAAAAGATTATATTCCAAAAGCACAGCCATGACTACAGTGCTCCCATGGCATTTGGCTATTTCAAAAAATTTCCATTGGTTACAATGGATACTTTAAATTTGTTGGTGGGGTAAAGTTGGGTTTCACAGACTAATTTTCATGTGAGATCACAATTTACAGTTTCTTTTGGATGGTACCCCCAAAATGTCATGATGGATGCCCCATATTACTGAGTAATACATTAAGAGGTATAGATAACTTTGAAAAGCCTAAATTTAAGGACAATTTCTAGTTACTGACCTGCCCTACTCGTAGAGTCTGTTGTAAGCAAACATTTAGAGAAGGGCTGATATCACGGTCCGCATGGAATACAAATGGAATCCCTTCCTCTTGGGTTTGTGCTTGTTTTAATGGAGCACATATCTGCTTCTCATAGGATCCAGGCACAGACAACTTTACCATCTGGTTCCCTGAACAGTCACGAAAATAAACAAACACATGAAAGACCTCTGTATTCTCATACATGATGATAGTGAGTAAAAAATAGGTCATACATATAATCATGTGTCCTCCCCAAACAACCATGTATAGATAAATAAATTTAAAATGACTATAGATGAAAGATTCTTTAGATAATGATAACTTGTGTGACACATACATATTCATTATTCTCTTTATAGGTAGCCCTGTTTTTTTAAGGTTAATCTGTACAGGCAAAAACATGGATTCTGATGTTGCTGACCTCTCTAAGAACTAGCTTTTTCATAAATATGTCAACATTGACAGCCTTTTTCAGTACATATTTCTTTTAAATCAAGGGTCTCCGGCCCATGGGCCATATTCGGCCTGCTACAAGATTTCATTCGGCCTGCAGTTAGTGTCGGTGGCGTATCCTCATTGTGCACAGATTCAGGATTCAGCTAAGTTTAATTTGCAGAGAAGACCCAGGATAATTACTGATTAGTGATAAAGGAGAATAGACAATTGACCTGCTTACTCCATTTTAGCTTAGTGATCAGCATTCAGAGTTGTCAGTGAACCTTTAATTCTGAGGCCACCAGGAATGCGTATTCAATACTGGGGTATCTTACTTCCATATTTAGGCTGGTGATAAACATTACAACATTGAGCATACACTGATGCAACTCAAAAGCTGCTTAAAACAGCTCCTTGAGCAACTAAAAGTCAACTCAAGCCCAAATCAACGCAAGCAGAAGTACCTAAAATCATACTAGATTTGACACACTTATAAAACCTGAGCCGTAGGGCTCTGTTGTTTATTGTCGATATCACATGCATAATACAACCAATAAAAGGAACAAGTGGAGGATGCATTACGATTGTTTACATTCTGCCTTGCAATATTTGGTGAAAGGAAGGTGTACCAAACTAAAATGTCTCATCCACATCAGAAACAGTCACACAAGCTTATGCCTTACCCGTTTTTCCATTAGTGATTCTTCCTTTAACACAAACACAGGGATGAACCTAAGATTGTATAGAGGAAAGCACAACATACAGTTAAAATAAGAAATTGCTATACTATACTATATAGAGCTTACCGCTTGTATATTCAGATAAAATTAATACAGTTTTACAGAAGACAACAAAGGCAGCAATTGTCCTGAACACATTTGGCAACCTAGAATTTGTATTTTTCTTGCTGGTGGACTCTGATGGGTTTTGCCACCTAGAAATCTCTATATTGTACAGGACGCCGTGGCTGGGTCCTGGAAGGATGCTATATTTCCCCTCTGTTTGGACTGTGGTCCCTTTAAGGGAATAAAAAGGGTTAATTCACCTGTCAGAGGAAGTGCGTTTAAAACAAGACAGGAAGTTGTAGGTGAGTGTGGAGGAGTGTAGAGGAGACTGTGGATGGTGGTTTTGTGTACAGCGATAAAAGTCAACGGCAGTGTCCTGCCTGGAAGCCTCCTGGCAGGGGAGGTTACCTGTGACAAAATCCAAGGACTGTTTAACCGCGATAGCAGTTCTGGACTCTGCAAGTCGGTGAGACTGAAATCTCTTTCTTTTGTTTTTGCTGCTGTGAAGCTATTTAAGTTTAATAAACCTCCTATTGACGGAAAAGCCTGTGTCCTGCGATCCAGCTGGTTCCCCGAACATTACCACTGGTGGAGAATGCGGACACACTGCCCATTGCAGGAGGAGCCCATGGAATGCGGGGTTCTTCAGAGGGGGTCTTTTTATGCCCATAAAAGATGTAAAACACATCTTGACCTTGGAGAGGGGAAATTTGAGTGTGAAGTCCAAGTGAACCACCTCCCTGCCCGGGCTTTGTTGGACTCCGGAAGCATTGTAACCCTGGTTCATCCTAGAGTAATTGGGAAGATCGGTCTGGTAAGCAAAACTTTACAGGTTGTGTGCATTCACATGGACACTAGAGAGTACCCTCTCATCTCGGTGTCCATTTCCACAGCATGTGGCACTGGTACTCAAGAGGTGGGGGTGGTTGGTACATGATGTTATCATAGGACGAGACTGTCCATTATTTGCAAAACTGTGGGGACAAGGAGAACTACCTGAACGGTCCACAGACTGGGGAGAAACTAGTCCCTCTGTTCCTGCTGTTGAGGGGAATAACCCTGAAATGCCAAAGGTTCTTAATGTGGATCCAGTTGATGAAAATGCTAATGATTTGGTTAATGGTGATGAAAGTAGCGCTGATACTGTGAAGGATGTAAAGAAGTGTGGTTCACAGACCTACCTGAACACTGGGGGGGGGGGGGACCTTCCCCACTTCTGGTAATGTTGGGGGAAGAGGATGAGGAAGTGGCCTCTACCCCTGCCCTGCCGGATTTGGGTGTTCCCCAGGGGGCATTTGGTACTGTCCAGATGCAGGACCCCACTTTGGCCCATGCACAGGAACAGGTTGTAGTAGTAAATGGAATTCCCCAAGAGCCAGGTGCGAATGAGCGGTGGCCACACTTCGCAGTATGTAATGTATTGCTTTATCAGGTTACCAAAGTGAGAGAAAATGTGGTAGAACTGACTGGTTTTACTGGCCAGGTCTGAAAGCAGAGGTAAGGAGATACTGTACCTCTTCTCCCACCTGTCAGTTGACCGCTCCGATGACCCACTTCAGGAGCCCTTTGGTCCCCCTGCCCATAACTGAAGTCCCATTTTGAGAGGATAGCCATGGATATAGTTGGTCCCTTGGTAAAGTCGGCTCGAGGTCACTCCTACACACTGGTGATCCTCGACTATGCCACCCAATATCCCGAGGATCTACACCTGCGGAATACTTCCTCTAAGGCTATTGCCAGGGAATTATCCCAGTCGTTTACACGGACTGGTTTTCCCAAGGAAATGCTCACAGACCAGGGCACCCAGTTTATGTAGAGGGTTATGGCCGATGTATGCAAGCTGTTCCGGATTAAACAGCTGCGCACATCGGTCTACCATCCCCAAACGGATGGGTTGGTAGAACGATTTAATAAGACCCTTAAGTCTATGCTCAAAAGAGTGGTACAAAGGGATGGGAAAGACTGGGACTGCCTGTTACCAGCTCTCCTGTTTGCTATCCGGGAAGTGCCCCAGGCCTCCACTGCGTTGTTATATGGGTGGAGACCTCGCGGACAACTGGACTTTGTTAAAGGGGGAAGTGAACCTATTCAGCATAAGAGTGTTCTTGAATATGTTTCCCAAATGCAGGAGAGGATCCGAACTGTGATGCCCCTAGTCAAGGAACATTTGCAAAAAGCCCAGGAGGCTCAATGGGTCTATGATAGGCCTGCGAAAATAAGGAACTTCCAAGTGGGGGCTCAAGTAGTAGTGTTGATTCCCACTGTGGAAAGTAAATTCTTGGCCAGATGGCAAGGCCCCTTTGAAGTTGTAGAAAAAGTGGGAGAGGTAAATTATAGAATCCACCAGCCAGGCAAAAGAAAACTATATCAGACATATCATGTAAACTTGTTAAAGCCCTGGACAGACAGGGAATCGGTGATCTCCCTGGCTAGTGCAAGACTTGAGCCTCGGGTTGGGGTGGAGATTGTCCAAGTAGCAAATACCTTGTCTAAAATCCAAAGTCAGCAGGCAAAGGAGTTCTTGCAGAGAAATAAAGAGAAATTTTCAGACTTGCCAGGGCTCACTAGCGTCATAGAGCATGATATTATCACGGAACCAGGAGTCAAAGTTTTTGTCCGGCTCTACCACATCTCAGAGGCTCAAAGGAAGGCCGTTTCAGAGGAAGTGAAGAAGATGTTAGATCGGAGATTATTGAAGAATCGCAGAGTGAGTGGTTGAGCCCGATTGTGTTGGTACCGAAGCCCAACCAGACTCTGCGATTCTGCAATGATTTCCGGGAACTTAATGAAGTTTCACGGTTTGATGCCTACCCCATGCCCCGGGTAGATGAGCTTATTAAGAGACTAGGTCCAGCCAGGTATATCACTACATTAGACCTTACCAAGGGGTATTGGCAAATCCCGTTGACTAGGGCTGCTAGAGAGAAAACAGCTTTTTCTACCCCAGAGGGGAGTTTTCAGTACAAAAGAATGCCTTTTGGATTGCAAACTGCTCCAGCCACGTTCCAGCGAGCAATGGATAGGATTTTACGACCTCACCGGAAGTATGCCTCAGTGTACTTGGACGACATAGTCATTTTTAGCAGAGACTGGGAATCACACTTGCCCAAAGTCCAGGCAGTGCTGGACTCTCTTTGGAAGGAGGGGTTTACAATAAACCCTGAAAAATGTGCTTTGGGAATGGAGGAGGTGAAATACCTGGGCTATATCGTGGGTAGAGGGGTGGTGAAACCTCAGGTCAGCAGGGTAGAGGCTATACAGAATTGGCCCCGTCCCCTCACAAAAAAGCAGGTATGTGCATTCCTGGGCATGGTGGGATACTATAGGAGGTTTGTACCCAACTTTGCCACGTTGGCGGCTCCATTGACAGATCTGACTAAGGGTCGGAAATCGGTCATCGTGGAGTTGAATGCAGGTGCTGAGAAGGCTTTTTTGGAGCTCAAGTCTGCACTGTACCAACACCCTGTCCTAGTAGCACCCAATTTTTCAAAAGAGTTTGTTGTCCAGACTGATGCTTCCGATGTAGGATTGGGAGTGGTGTTGTCACAAGTTGTTCATGGCGAGGAGCACCCGGTAGTCTTCCTCAGTAGGAAGTTGACACCAGCGGAGAAAAACTACGCTATGATTGAACGAGAGTGTCTGGCCATTAAGTGGGCTCTGGAATTTCTCAGATATTACCTTTTGGGGAGGAAATTTAAGCTGATTTCGGACCATGCCCCTTTAACATGGATGAGACAAGGTAAAGGGACTAATGCCAGGATTACTCGGTGGTTCCTGGCACTCCAGGAATTTAAATTTGTAGTGGAGTATAGGCCCGGGAGACTGCATCAAAATGCAGATGCCCTCTCCCGAGTCCATTGTTTTAGCTCCACTGTTGCCTCCACTTCCTTGGCGTTGGGGCACGAGGGGGGGGTATGTACAGGATGCCGTGGCTGGGTCCTGGAAGGGCGCTATATTTCCCCTCTGTTTGGACTGTGGTCCCTTTAGGGAGCAAAAAGGGTTAACTCACCTGTCAGAGGAAGTGGGTTTAAAACAAGACAGGAAGTTGCAGGTGAGTGTGGAGGACTGTAGAAGAGACTGTGGATGGTGGTTTTGTGTACAAGTGTAAAAGTCAAGGGCAGTGTCCTGACTGGAAGCCTCCTGGCAGGGGAAGTTACCTGCGACAAAATCCAAGGACTGTTTCACTGTGATAGCAGTTCTGGACTCTGCAAGCTGGTGAGACTGAAATCTCTTTCTTTTGTTTTTGCTGCTGTGAAGCTATTTAAGTTTAATAAACCTCCTTTTGACGGAAAAGCCTGTGTCCTGAGATCTAGCTGGTTCCCGCGAACATTACAATATGTTACATGTTCATGTATTGATATTATAAAACAAGTATTAGGCCCCTTTCACACTGGGGCGGTGGGGGCGTCGGCGGTAAAACAGCGCTGTTTTACCGTCGTTTTTGCGGCTGTATTCGGCCGCTAGCGGTGTGGTTTTAACCCCCGCTGGCGGACGAAAAAGGGTTAAACCTGCTCGTACAGCGCGGCTATAGCCGCGGTATTACCGCGGTATAGCCGCGCTGTCCCATTGATTTCAATGGGCAGGAGCGGTTTAGGAGCGGTGAACACACCGCTTCTTCACCGCTCCAAAGATGCGGCTCGCAGGACTTTTTTTACCGTCCTGCCAGCGCACCGCTTCAGTGTGAAAGCCCTCAGGCTTTCACACTAAACAAACAGCGGAGGCTGTTTAGGGGCGGTTTGCAGGCGGTATTTTTAGCGCAATAACGCCTGCAAACCGCCCCAGTGTGAAAGGGGCCTTATGGATGACCAGGGAATTTTCAGCAAACTTCACCTTTAGCAGGCTCAAATTCATTTTAACTACAGAAAAATCTCTGTTTCACTCATACCCATTAGTAACGTGTGTATACACTTGGTACATTTTTGGCGATGTATTGAGTAAATTAGAGCCAATTTTTGCGGAAATTCCTATTGCATATTTAAGAAATCCAGCACTAACAGGGAGACACAATTTTTGTAGCCAAAGGAGGACAGAGCTGGCTGTCACAATGAAGCCAAACCGATGAGTGGAGGAAATAAGGGAAAGGGGAGACATAATTGAAACCTTTAAATACATCAAGGGTTCAGGAAGGCGGTCTTTTCAATATGAAACCAAATCAAGAACACGGGGACATGACCTCAAACTAACCGGAGGAAAGTTCAAAACTAATCTTAGAAAGTATTATTTTACTGAAAGGGTGGTTGATGATTGGAATAAACTACCAACAGAGGTAGTGAGACAGTCAAAAGTAAATGGCTTAAAACATGCTTGGCATAAACATAAATCTATAGTCGGACAACGAGGTTAATGGAAAAAAACAAACCCCTCCCCCCCCAAAAAAAAGGGGCAGACTCGATGGACTACTCAGTCTTTTTCTGCCGCCACGTTTCTATGTTTCAATAAAATATTGTCTGACATTCCATTATTGTTTCAGTGTTCAGTCAACTTTAATTTCTACACCCAACTGTGTACACTGTGATTACTGATGATGGCTATAGCCGTTGACAGTAATCGGGCTGCAGGGTCTCCCTAGAAGGAGGCCAGAAGGAGATTAGGACTTATGGGACGTATAGTTCTAAACCAGTGTAGGCTATGATTAGGACTACTGGGACATGTGGTTACTCATTGGTATTGAGCTGCTATCTGGACATTGAAACTTTATCGCTGTGCTCATCTGCTGACTTAGTGTGCTTTGACGCCGAGCTGTAACCAGGTGCACAGTACCTTCCCGCATCTGATCCAGAAGTCTCCTGTGTCCCTCCACCTACGGTTGGATCCTCCCACAATCACTAAGAGCCACAAGTGTGAGCAGTCCACCTCTCTGCACTGTCATCACTGCCATCTGATCTGTTGCCCTGGAACTACTGTCCCTCTTTGTGCCTGGATTGTTGCCCTGTGACCCTTGACCCAAGTCCCTGTTGTACCAGATCGCTGCCTGTCCCTCATTGTGTGTATATTGTTAATATATATGTTGCTGCGCTAAAACAATAATGATGTGCTAAATTCAGAAGTCCATATCAAGGTGAAAAAATGACAAAAATATAATATGTGAAAACATTAAAGTCCAAATGTGCGTCTTGTGAAAAAACACCACAGGTGCTATTAAACAGAGGCCGTGTTAATCCATTCCTGTAAACACCACGTGAACCATCACTGTTATAGAGAATGCACTCTTACCAGACTGAAATTACCCCACTACAGAGTCTAGTTCGCCTGTTGTAAACACTTCCCCCAGGGAACACTCCAATACATACCAATTGGCTCCAATATATCAGACTAGTTCATTCTTCAGGGTACGTATGATTAGTGACCATATATTACCGAATATCCACGTGGAATCAAAGCAAAGGAAATCACATTGTGTAAATCAGCGAAAACACTTTAATATAGATACACAATACAGGCTCTACTCACATGAAAAAACACGTTTATGCACATTAAAAAAATCACAGTTCCAAGCTGTACAGCAGAAATTACAGATCCAAGAAGGCGCGGTGATGTCGCTTGCTTATGCTCTGCCCAAAGCATTTCGTCACCTAGGATGTCATCTGGGGCATCCACGCCATGCAATCCCCCACACCTATTTATATGTGTACTCAACAAGGGAAGTGACCCCATGCGTGATTAAGTAAAAAGATCCTGATGGGTACTAATATGGTTAAAAATGGCCAGCTCTGTGGGCCAAACCTCGTTCTCAATTTTAAAAATGGCCACCCGACAGGAAGTGCTAAGGTAAAAATGGCAGAGTCTAGTTCGCCTGTTGTAAACACTTCCCTCATATATCAGACTTGTTTTACTCTTCAGGGTACGTAGGATCAGTGATTACCATATATTACCGAATATCCACATGGAATTAAAGCAAAGAAAATCACATAGTGTAAATCAGCTAAAAAGCTTTAATATAGATACACATTACAGGTTCTACTCACATGATAAAACACGTTTATGCACATTAAAAAAAAATCTCACAGTTCCAAGCTGTACAGCAGAGATTGCAGAACCAAGAAGGCATGTTGATGTTGCATGCATATGCTCTGCCCAAAGCATTTCGTCACCTAGGATGTCATCTGGGGCATCCACGCCACGCGATCCCCCATACCTATTTATAAACAACAAGGGAAGTGACCCTGTGTGTGATTAAGTAAAAAGATCCTGATGGGTATTCCTATGGTTAAAAATGGCCAACTCTGTGGGCCAAGCCTCGTTCTCAATTTTAAAAATGGCCACCCGACAGTGCTAAAGTTAAAATGGCCGCTCAACTGGAAGTGGAAACATCCAAGCCTCACTTTCGGATCAAATATGGCCGACAAACCTTTATATTATATAACCTTGGCAGAAAACAATATATAAAAACAAATCAAAGGGATAAGGTGGCCTGCTCGACATTAACCAAGACTCAATCTTTTTAATATATAGAGGGGGCCGGACCGCCACTCCTCCAGTCCCAATATTGGCCAGGAGCCGCCAACCCGTCCCTAATGACTAATCGCCCAGCGGGAAAAGATCTGCTGATCTCTAGGCACAGTATATGTGTCAGGTCATCTGAGTCCAGGTGAAAGATGCACAACGTTGGATTCAGGGGTGCACCGCTAAGGTAGTGGACCCTTACGGCTGACTGCTCCAGATGGAACTCTGGGTGGTTCAGGAAGGCAGGTCCACTGGAGCACCATCATGGATCCCACTGGGAGCTAGAGCATAAGATTCCCCAGGGCGCGGAGTCTAAGAGCCAGCAGGTGTTCACCAGAGCCTCTAGTGGTGGTTGCGGCCCCAGAGTCTCCCAGCTCACGCTCACGGTAAGCTACAGGAGGATAGAGAGGAAGCAGCAGCCCAGGACAACAAGGGATAGTCAGGATATCAGCCAAAGGGTCGGGGCAACTAGCAGACAAGGATAGACAGAGAACACGCCAAAGGTCAGGGTAACAAGCAGGCAGGGATAGTCAAAGAACAAGCCAAGATCGGTAACAGAAACAGGCATAGAGCATATGGCAAGCAGGAGACAGGAAACCAAACACACAATATCGCTCGGAAAGGCAGGCTTGGAGAACACAGTGTTAAATAGTGGTTCCTGTTGAGGCTAGGGTGGAGCCACACTGAGGGAAGATTACTTAACCATGTAGGTGTGAAAGTGGAGGCCCTAAGGCTGATACACAAACCAGATAAGAGACAGACAGGGCATGAAAGTATCACTGCAGATTCATGACAGTACCCCCCCTCTTACGAGGCCTCCCTCTCTTGGGCCCAGGCTTGGAGGGGAATCTCAGATGAAACCTCCTTAAAAAGACGAGGTGCAAAGACATCAGATGCAGGGATCCAAGACCTCTCCTCAGGACCAAAACCTTTCCAGTGCACAAGGTAGTGAAGACTGCCTTTACAGAGCCGGGAATCCAGAATTTGACTAACCTTGTACTCCTGATTATCCTCAGAGACTGGGACCGATGCAGGGAGAGGATGTGAGAACTTATTGAGGACTAAAGGCTTCAGGAGGGAAATGTAAAAAGAGTTTGAGATCTTGAGGCTTTTAGGGATTTGAAGTTTAAAACAAACCGGATTTAACTTAGAACTTATGGTGTACAGCCAATGAATCTTGGCGCAAATTTCAGAGAAGGAATCCGGAGCTTGATGTTCCTGGTGGAAAGCGAGACCTTGTCTCCAGGCTGTAGAGAAGGCGGCTTACGCCTACGACGGTCAGCAAAACCTTTAAATATAACAGCAGCTGCCTGGAGGGAATCATGAACATTACCCCAAATAGAATTGAATGATTGTTGAACCATAGCCAAAGCTGGAAGATCTGGAGAACAGGTCATAGGAAGAGGGAGCTGAGGGTGTCTTTCATAAACTGTGAAAAAGGCTGTCTTCTGAGAACTGATGTTCACATGATTGTTGTGAGAGAATTCTGCCCACGAGAGTAGAGAGGACCAATCGTCATGATGAGCAGAAACTAAGGTGCAGAGAAAGACCTCTAACTCCCGATTAACCCTCTCAGTCTGTCCATTGGATTGAGGATGGTACGAAAAGGAAAAATCAAAGACAATCTTGAGGGATTTGCAGAAGGCTCTCCAAAAGCAAGATGTAAATTGAACACCCCTGTTGGAAACAATATGGGAAGGAACCCCATGGAGGCGGCAGATCTCTTGAACAAAAATGGGAACCAAAGCAGGAGCAGAAGGAAGACCAGGAAGAGGAACAAAATGAGGTATCTTGGAGAACCGATCGATTACCAAACAAATGACCATATTATTCTCAGACAGTGGAAGATCGGTGATAAAGTCCAAGGCTAGGTGAGACCAGGGCTCCTCGAAATGGGTAAGGGCATGAGAAGACCAGCAGGAGCCTGCGTGGAGGATTTAGACTGGGCACAGGCATGACAAGCCTTAACATGGTCTTTGACATCCGAACGGAGAGTAGGCAACCAGTAGTGGCGACTGATGAGGAGGAAGGATCAAAGGAACCCAGCATGACTGCCACCTTGGAGTCATGTCCCCAACGAAGGATCTTAGCTCAGTGGGGATGAAGGTCTTGCCAGGAGGAATTTTTTACTCCAGGGTGGTAGAATGGGCAAGGATGCATGAGGTAGGGATCGGCTCCAGTTCAGGGGTAGGCTCCTCATCCTGAATGTCAAAAGACCTAGAGAGTGCATGAGCCTGACTGTTGCAGGAACCAGGTTTGAATGTAATGGTGAAGTTAAAACGGGAAAAGAACAGACTCCACCTGGCTTGTCAAGAATTCTTAAGAGGGTAAATCTATTATACGTAGAAATTGGCCCTCTCCATTGACGACAAGGAATCAAAGGGGTCCCAAACAAAGAGAGGGACTAGAGGGGGGAGGAAACTATAAAGGAAAAAGTAGAAGAACTTAGGAGGGACAGGTATTTTTGATTTGAGTAAGGTAACACTTTCTAAAGAAGCAACTAAAATATTAGATAGGGCCTTAAATTTGCACCACCTAAAAAGCTTCATAAGTTTCATACATTTATTAATGTACACAAGTACATTCACAAAGTTAATTTACAAGGGGATCTATGTTATCAAATCCCATAAACTGGAATAGTGTTGAGAATAATTCAGGAATAGTACAGTCTGGTTTATCCAATGCTTCTACTTTTAATCCCCCAGGTCCAATGGCTCCCTCCACTGAAAGATTTGGATCAACTTAAAATAAAAAGATTCTTTCAAGATCCTTCCTTGAAACGAGGCCTCAAAAAAACTATGTGAAAGGAAGTTGTCTGCCCCTGCGGATAAAGGGGGGAGGGGGCATAGTGGTTCTGGATTAACAGGATTATTTGCAGGAGATGTATAAAATCCTTTATGATCGTGACACATATGAAGCACTCATTCAGGACCCTACCTTTCTATATAAAAAAGAATTAGTAACATTATTCAACGATAAGTATTGTAAAAATAACTTTCAAGGTCATCCCATCATTAGTGGAATCAACTCGGTGACGGCATGTGGATTTTTACCTCCAACCGATGGTTAAAAATATGCCCTTGCATTTAAAGGGAACGAAAGATGTAATTAGATTAATCCAGGGAATTGCCATTAATCTGGGTGTTTTATTAGCAACAGCAGATGTTGCATCATAATACACATGTATTTCCCAACAATTGGGATTCGAGGCAGTTGATAGAGGGGTGAATCCCACCTAACTAGAAAGATTTTATTATGTGGTTATTGTTTTTTGCTACTACTCATTATTTTGGTTCGACCAGAATTTTTTTATTCAAAAGGAGTGAGTAGCTATGGGGCTAAATTTGCCCCCAGTCTGGCAAACCTTTTTATAGCCAAATGGGAGGAGGATGTCGTATATGCGTTGTTGCTATGGGCAAGGTACATAGCTGACATCCTCCTCTTATGGAATGGTAATTTTTAGTCCCTGGAGTCCTTCATGGATGACCTGAATGCCAATGATAGAGGGATTTCCTTGTCTTTTATAACCAGTTGCTATTTTTTCAATTTTTTGGATTTAGAGATTGAAGTGGTGGGTCAGAAACTAATGACATGCACACACTTCAAATCCACAGATAGAAAGAGCCATTCCTGTGGACAGTTGTCATCACAAGGCATGTCAAGGACTATTAAGGGATAGTTTTTTGCAAAAAGGTTATCTTTCACAAGACTCAGATATTGAGATTGGACGAGTAAGATATCAACAGAGAGGACCTGCTGCAGGACAAAGAGGGTAGAATGAATAACTCCGACTAGAATAGATGGTCTATGGTCACATCATACTCTATGCAACATAAACAAATTAAGAATATAATCACTAAATAATGGGCGGTCATTAAAAATGATAAAATCCTTGGTCCACTTCTACCAACTAAACCTAATGTGATTTACAGAGGTGTTCCATATTTACAGCTTAAAGTGGCCCTAAATGTACTTAAACCCCTTAAGAAGCCATTTTTCTTTCACGACCTGAAGGGATACTATCCCTGCAGGAAGTGTTCGGTTTGTCAAATTAATCAATTTAGTGGCAGGAGACTCAACAGCTTTACCTCCACAACCACTTCCAAAACTTATACCATCAAATCCTTCATTACCTGTGCCTCCAAAAATGTGGTCTATCTAATCTGTTGCCCTTGTGGCATGCAATATGTAGGGGGGACTATACGCTTGTTTTCAGTAAGGGTTAATGAACATATTAAGGACATAAAAAAGGTATGAAGGACCATAGTGTCCCATAGCACTATGCGTGCTGTCATAACAGGGACCCTCGGAGAACCCTCTTTATCGCAATAGATAAATGAGGCACCTTGGAGGGGTGGATGCCTAAAAAGAGGGGTTTCTCAATTAGAAGCTTGAACCTACTTATGTTCATCATTTGGGCCTTCCAGTGACGTGTGATTGTATTTTGTTTTTGTCTATGTATCCAGCATCAATGTCCTGTGGTAATATTCAACAAGAGTATTTTCCCTATGTTTTTCAAAAAAGTACATCATGGGACACAGAGCCATAAGTAATTACTTAATGGGTTATGGGCCACCTTCAGGTGTTGACACTGGTATACCCAATCAAGCAAGTTCACTCCCTATATAACCCCTCCTCCTTCCAGGAGCACATCAGTTTTTGTAGCAAAGCGATATACTTAAATCCCAAAAGAGAGGGACCTCTGTGTCCCATGATGTACTCCAAGAAAAGGATTTTACAGATAAGCTGTTCTAAAAATCCTATTTTCTTTATCATACATAATGGGACACAGAGCCTTAAGTAATTACTTAATGGGACGTCCCATAGCAATGCTACTTGAGGGGGGGGAGAGACAACCTGGAGGGTACCCCCAGACTTGAGGACTTATACTGCTGCCTGCAGCATACTGCGCCAAAAGGCGATATACTCATACCTCCACCTGATAACATTTTTGTGAATGTATGCACTGAAGACCAAGTTGCGGCCTTACAGATCTGAGCCCTGGAGGCCTGATGACGCACTGCCCAAGAAGCACTAACCGCTCTGGTAGAGTGCGCCTTAACCTGAAAAGGGGGAATCTTACCCCTTAATTCATAAGTTTGAATTATAACTTGCTGAATCCACTTAGCGACAGTGGATTTTGACACTGCCTGTCCCTTCTTAGGACGCTCTGGCAGAATACATAAGACATCAGTCTTAAGGATCTGAGCGGTTGTCTTTAAATAGATTCTCACTGATCTCACCACATCAAGACAATGTAGTGACTTTTCTTCCCTGGAACATGGTTTTGGAAAAATATGATGGCAGGACAATATCTTGGTTCAGGTGAAAACCTGAAACCACTTTTGGCAAAAAGCCTGGACGAGGGCGTAACACCAATCTGTCCTCATGAATAATCAAATATGGCTCTTTACAAGAAAGAGCAGCCAATTCCGAAACCCTCCTTGCTGAGAATATAGCAACCAAAAATACCAGCTTCCTTGTCAGAAGGACTAAGTGAATATGCTGTATCGGTTCAAATGGCTGTTTCTGTAACATTGACAAAACTAAGTTCAAGTCCCAAGGGCTCAAAGGTGATTTAACTGGCGGATTAATCCGCATCACCCCTTGCATCAAACCCCGGACTAAAGAATGCGTAGCAAGCGGTCTTTGAAATAAAATCGATAAGGCTGAGACTTGGCCCTTAATAGTACTCAAGGCCAACTTCATCTCTACGCCTAATTGTAGAAAGGCAAGAATTCTGCCTAATGATAGATCTCCGAGGGTGCCAACCCTTGGATTCACACCAGGAAACATAAGCCTTCCAGACTCTATAATATATAGTTCTGGAAGCTGGTTTCCTTGCATTAATCAAAGTAGAAATAACTGACCCGGAAAGCCCACGTTTCTTCAGAATGTGGGTTTCGATAGCCAGGCAGTTAAATTTAGCGTTCGTAAGGTAGGATGGAATATAGGCCCCTGTGAGAGCAGGCCTGGCCTTAGTGGAAGGGACCATGGATCCTCCACTGCCATCTTTACGATTTCTGCATACCATGACCCTCCTGGCCATGCTGGTGCTGCCAGAATTACTAGTTTTCTTTCCAGCTTGATCCTGCAAAGAAGTCAAGGCAGCAATTGAATAGGGGAAATGCATAGATCAGTGAAAAACGATCCCACGGGGTTACCAACGCATCTGTTCTGCATGCAAATGGATCCTTTGTTCTGGACACAAAGTTGACAAACTTTATGTTGAACTGGATGCTAGAAGATCTACGTCCGGAGTCCCCCATCTTTGACAAACAGCCCGAAAATATGTCGGGGTGAAGAAACCATTCCCCTGGGAATAATCTGCTGGCGTAGTCCGCCTGCCAATCCTTTAATGAAGACTGCCGATAGGCACGGAATATTGCTTTCTGCCCAAGTTAAAATATGGTTCACCTCTCTCTGCACTGAGAGACTCTTGGTGCCCCCTTTTGGTGATTGATATAGGCCACAGCCGTGGCATTGACAGATTGGATCCTGAAAGGACAGTCCCTTAACCTGGAAGTCCAGGCTTTCAGAGCCAGACGCACTGCCCGAATCTCTAGGATGTTGATGGGCAAGGCTCTTTCGGTTCTTGAACACTCTCCTTGGACAGTTGTCTTCTCTGTCGTTACCACTTTCCAGATAACTGGTCTGAAGGATTTACCTTTTTTAGCAGATTCTTTAGTAACCACCAATTGAGGCTTTGGGACACCCTTGGGGACAGCCACATTGGCAAGTTCAAAGCTTGGATCGTTTTGTTCTAAGCAAATAGAATACTGTTTTGCAACAGTCTCGAATGGAACTGGGCATAGGGAACTTCTTAGAATGAAGCCACCATCTTTCCTAACAACCTCATGCAAAGGCGAATGGAGGGATCTCCTTTTGACCTGACCCTCCCCACCAACTCTTATGGAGTTGTCTTTTTTGCCTGGGCAAGAACACTTTTCTGAGATGTATCTATGATCAGACCCAAATACTCCAGCTTTTTTAGTGGTTTTAAGGGAGACTTCTCTAGGTTGAGAACGCAACCCAGACTTTTCCAGGTAACTGGTTGTAATGTGTACACCTTACTCCGAACACTGATTGATCTATTAGCAATAGATTGTCTAGGTATGCCAAGACTGTTTATGCCCTGTGCCCTTAACCTGGCTAGAAGTGGGGCTAGCACTTTTGTGAACACTCGGTGTGCTGTAGCTGGCCCGAAGGGCAAGGCTACAAACTGAAATACTGTTGTTCTACTTCGAACTGCAGAAACCTTTGGTGAGCGGGAAATATATGGACATGCAGATATGCATCCCTTATGCCGATAGACGCCAGAAGTTTTCCTCCTTGTAGGATAGAAACTACTGACCTGATCGACTCCATAGAAAGGAGCGGATCTTCAGGAACTGATTTAAATTCTTTTAGATCTAGAATGGATCTGTTGAATTTCTGCGTGGATCTGTACATGTACAGGAAGCGCATGAAAAATGCAGTGAAGGTTTTAAGGAACCTAAGAAGAAACAGAACTATCAGCTGACTCTACTAGGTAGCTTAAAAGAGGCATGAACCATCTCTGTAAGAGATTTGTACCAGCAATCTCTCTCAGATTGCGAGGCTGAAAAAAGGTTCAACTCCAGTTGTCTCCTCCGCAGAGGAGTAATCGATTTGCCTTTCTTCCTGATCACCTGAGGGTAACCCCTCATCCTCTACCCACTGTTCCCTTGATAAGGGATCTAAGGTGGGGGATCTAATACGCTTCCTAACCTTGGATAGCGGATGCGGTTAAAGTCGCTAATTTTCCTTTAAGGCCCTGCAGGGCGGAGCAAAAAATGCATTTTCAATCATGTATACAGGGGCTGAATGTTTTCTCCGCTAGAGTCTGACGGTGGAGGCCGTTACCACTGCCTAGAGGCAGTTGCCCCTGGTGCAGGGGAAGGAGTCTGTTTAAATAAAAGGACATTTATACCTTCTTTTGGACAAAAGAGTACCTTTCCTGCTAGAAATCATTTGGATGTATTTGACCAAATCTTCCCCAATGAAAAGGAAACTAGTCAGAAGCCTTTTTGCAAGATGCTTCGGCTGAACAACCTTTTAACCACAGGGTCCTACGCATGTGTTTTAGCACAAGCGCAAGGCGGGACACTTGGTGGATAGAGTCTTTTATTGCATCTATGGCAAAACATAGCGCCTTTGGTAGTTCGGCTAACTCACAGGCCTGTTGTGCAGGGACCTCCCTAAGGGCCTCTTTGAACTGGTCCTTTAGGGACTGACAGATGCCTATTGCAGCGATTGCAGGCTGAGAAACAGCACCTGCCAGGAAAAAAAGGATTTTAACAAAAATTCCAACTTCTTATCTGTTGGATCCTTAAGCATTTGTGCATTGTCTACTGGACAAGTTAAATCTTTATTGATGCTGGAAATCGCAGCGTCTACTGCTGGTACTTTCCATCCTTTGAGAATTTTTCCTCCATGATAGAGAACTGAGAAACTCTTTGGAAGGAGAAAATGCTTATCCGGATGATCCCATTCAGCATAAATAAGCCCTTCTAGTAATCTATGAAAAGGCTGTAAAGGTTTTTTTTTTTAAAAACCCAAGGAAGGGACCGAACTTTCAGCTGACTCTGTTAGGAGTAGCATAAAAAGTGGAACAAACCATCTCCGTAAGAGTTTGTACCATCAATCTGTCAGATTGCGAGGTTGCATGAGGTTCATCAACTGTTGTTTCCTCCGCAGAGGAAAAATTGTCTATTTTTTTTTTTATGTGATCGCCTGAGGGTAATACCTCATCCTGTACCCACTGTTCACTTGGAAAAAGGGTTTGAGGTGGGGGAGGGGGATCTAGCATGCTTCCTAACCCCTTGGATGGAGGATGCGATTAAAGCCACTAATTTTCCTTCTAAGCCCTGCAGGGCAGAGGAAGATGCATCTTCAGTCACGCTGAAGTGTGAAAAGCAGTTGCACCACCAGTCAGTTCCAAAGACTCACCCTGGCTTGCCATATCTGGTATCTCCGGAGAGGATGAAAGTATGGAGGCATGACTAGAGTTCCCAGCGCCTGGGGTTAGAACCTTTGGTGCCTTAGTAGTAACCTTGGAAGCCATAGTGCTTCCAAAAGCAGAGGTACTCTAAAAACGTATTATTTGCAGAGCATATAGTAAGAAAAAACAATGGCAGCATAAAGATTTAACTAATGCTAAACAACAAAGTCTTTTCCTGTACTGGAAATGCCTGTGTACACCCCTCACATGTTCCAGCGCTCCTGTGTCCTGTGGCAGACTCCTCATTCAGCTGCTCCGATAGCACATTCAGTGTTGAGAGCGTCAGCTTTAAAGAACTCTCAGGTGTTAAGCTTGATAGTCTGTGCGCTTCCATGAGGACGCTGAGTCCGCACACGGCGCCGACCGCTTTAGGCACGCCCCTTTATTGACCTGCCCTCCTCCTCTATCAAAAGGCATCTCAGCCTGTGCACGTGGACGAAGTATTGGCTGAGCACAGCACTCGGGTCTGACACACAGACCCGAAGGGGGAGAGAAGGTTGCAGCTGCCATGCGGCGTTACTATCTTCTCCCTGAAAGGCTGGCTTCCTAAACGGCAAGTAAAAACAATATAATTTCAATAAAGCCGCCCCGCATCCTTCGAGGGGGGGGGTTGGCAGTTTTGAGTCTTACAATAATTGTGATTTAGCCTTTAGTGCTGTCACACTGAAAAAATGCTCAAAAAAACTGATCAGGATGCAAAGTACCACACTGCACCTGTACCCCCAGCCCCTCAGTTTCCCCAATTGGGGGAGAGGAAAATATGCTGCTAGGACAGACCATGCTGTTGTGGCAGACACAGAGCTACTGAAAGGGTATGTGTATTCTTACTCCCTCTAGAGGAGACTTTAAGGCATTACAATATAATATGAAAAAAAAGTCATAGGTGGACGCAGCAGTTCCTAAGCTTTTCTCTTACCTTTTCTCACTGCAGGATACTGCTGAAAACAGACAGATCCAAACTTCACCCAGCACGGCAGGCAGCGTAGATAAACCTTCAAAGGACTGGGTCCCTTTTAATAGGGGTTCCACTCCTTTGGACCTGTATAGCACCCCTCAGGACAAACTTTAGGTAATGTAGCAAGACCAAAAAGAGTCCTGGTTCCTAGGATCCAACCCTCAAAGAGAAGCGTTACAGGCAAAACCTCGTTCTTCTATGCGAGGCCTGGGTACCATCCTGTGGCCGCAGTGGCATGGATGGATCCGGTTGTGGAGGTTTTTTTAAATCCAGCATGGATCCCTCCTGGAGCTCCTCAGAGCACACCTTCACTTGTGACCAACACCTTAGACACTGGCGAAAAAACTGATGTGCTCCTGGAAAGAGGAGGGGTTATATAAGGAGTGAACTGGGGGGTGTGGTTTCGGCATGCTGTAGAGTGGACGCATCTCCCCTGAGCTCCGGCGCCGACACAGCACAAACACCTTTTATTGAATTGCCATCACCGCTGCTATCTAAATAACGATGCGGAAGAGACCTGGCAAGTCCCTGCCTAAAAAGGTTACCTCAGCAGGCTCGATTAAGCGGTTCTTATCCACAGAACCCGAGGACATGGAGGATATGGATGGCCTAGGCTGCTCGCCTCACAGCGTGACCTCTGGAGCAGGCTCCGCCTCCCTAACCAAGCCTGAGTTCAGACGCCACTCTCCCTCTTTGTCTGCCGGATCGGATGAAGAGGAGAGCACACACACGCTCGGGGGTTGCAGCCTTGGTGAGTGACCTACCTACCAAGACAGATCTGGCATCCATGCTGTTGGGCCTTGAGCGGGTTATCAGGAAGGAGGTCTCTGCGGTGCGCTCGGACCTCTCCCAGATCCTGGTGAGGGTGGAAGAAACTGAGCAGCGCTTAGATCGTCACTCGGCCGCCATTACGGTTTTACAGTCATCTAACCGCCAACTCGCTGTTGCACACAGAATGGCCCTCTACAAAATAGAGGATCAGGAAAATCGCAACAGGCGTAACATCAGGATTCGGGGTCTTCCTGAGTCGACAAGAGATAACGACCTACTCCCCTCCATCCGCGGTATCTTTAATAGCCTCCTAGGCCGTGCTGCAGATAACTCCCTGCAAATAGATCGCGCTCGTCGAGCTCTCCGTCCACGCAATCTTTCTTCTGACACCCCACGGGATGTTATATGCAGAGTGCATCACTATCCTGAAAAGGAACTTATCATGAAAAAGGCCAGGGAGGCCGCTTCACTTGACTTTGACGGTGCAACTCTCTCCTTCTATCCAGATTTGGCAAGGGAGACTCTAGAGAGACGCAGGGCCCTGCGTCCTCTCACGGAAAAGCTAAAGGACGCATCTATCAACTACAGATGGGGCTTCCCAGCTGCTCTAATAGCTAGCAGGGATGGCAAAACGGCCATCCTTTGATTCCCAGAAGATCTGGAAAAGTTCTACTTGGACATGAACATATCCCCCCCGGAGCTTCCTGGCTGGCAAGATGGCATCCCGCCTTTACCTCCTAATTCTGGACCAAAATGGCAGAAAGTGGATCACAAACACCGAACCTCCGCAACCGGATCTTCACCACAGCCAACCTAAGTCTCGGGCCCGCAGCCCTAAGCAACATCTTCCCCATCTCCGGACGGAAATGGAAACCCTTTACTAGCAAGTACACTCTGCCTAGTTTAGCCCTGAGTTAGATTTATCAACAGGGAGCATGTGTCTATTAGTTCTTAGTCTTATATATCTATGTTTGACACATACCGCTCGCTCCAAGTTCAGGTTGGGGACTATGGCTTTGTAATCTTGCTAGTTGTTCTAAAATATCATATAGATGGTTACTCAGTAAGGTCTTAATTTTTCTTTTTTAGCTACGGTTACTTATATTTGTTTTTGTTTTTTCCAACGTATGGTGTCGGCGCCGGGGCATCGAGACGCTGCCCATTCTTTTCTTGGTGCCTGTGTCTGGATGCCCAGGATCTATCACCCCCCCTTTAATAGGGGCCGTGTGGCTTCGCGTCCTCATGTTCCAGCCCCTTTGTGGGCTGTGGATGTGGGGATGCTGGGCCTCATGTGCATTCTGTTTTTGCACTGCAATGATATGCGTGCACTTGCAGTCACCCCCCCACGGTGGTCTGTGTTTTTTTCATTATGTGTTACTAACTTTTTTTCTTCTCTCCTCACTATCTCTTTCCTTCTCTTTCTTTTCTTCCCTACCCCCTTCCATCCCCTCACCCTAATCCTTTCCCCTCTGCCTCAGGTCAATTCCCACAGGATATCAGTGCTCACAAAACCCCTCTCACAGTCCCCATGGCTACGGTAAACTTACTTTCACTGAATGTAAGGGGGTTACATACTCCTGGAAAGAGACATAGTTTGTATAGAGAGCTGGGTCGCCTGCGAGGGGATGTGATTTTCCTGCAGGAGACCCACCTTACACATACCACCTCTGTAAAACTTAATTCACAACAGTATCCCACGTGGTATTATAGCCTCTCTGACATACATAAGACAAAAGGCGTGGCCATTGGGTTCCACAGAGGGCTTGCGTTTACACTAGAATCCATGTTAAGTGATCCATCAGGACGTTTTTTGTTTTTAAAAGGCACCCTGGGTAGTATGCCTTGCACATTGACAACTCTATATTCCCCTAATCATGATCAGGAAGGTTTCATAACCTCTGCATTAAAGAAACTGAAGGACTTTTCCCATGGGTGCATTCTTCTCGCTGGAGATTTTAACACACCCCTGGAACCTGTCATAGACACCTCCAGAGGGAGCTCTAGCATGTCCCATACACGTTTAAGATACATTCGCAAGCACTTGCACGGCTCCCAATTAGTAGACGCCTGGAGGATTATGCACCCAAGGGAAGGTGATTTCACTCATTACTCTCAGGTCCACCAGACTTACTCCAGAATTGATCTGTTTTTTATTGATCATCATCATTTACCCTTACTGGTGAAGTCTGCAATTGAAACCTCCCCTATATCTGATCATGTCCCAATCATGATCACTGTTAAAATCCCGTCCCTTCCCTTTAAATCTACTAATTGGAAACTTAATGAGGAACTTATTGCTGATGAAATCGATAAACAAACGATAGGCAAAGAACTCTCTTTTTATTTTAAAGAAAATTCCCATCCTGACATCTCAGCAGGGACACTGTGGGAGGCCCATAAGGCTCATATACAGGTTAAACTAATAGAACTGGGAGCCAGAAAAAAAGGGAACGCGCATCCCAACAATCTAAATTACTTAGCGAAATTAGGTTACTCGAACAACAGCATAAAGCTGGACAGTCGAAAACTATATTCCACACCCTGACCGCAAAGAGAGAGGAATTGAAATCACTCTTCCACATAGAACAAAAGCAACAGACACGCATAGTTGCCCAACGTTTTTACGAATGGGGCAACAAACCAAGAAGCTTGTTGGCCCGATCCCTGCAACAAAAGAAGTCCGCCTCTTTCATAGCAAAAATTAAAAATTCTTCATCCACTTTGATACATGACACCCCTAATATAGCCAAAGAATTCCGAGTTTTATCAACACTTGTATCATGTCCACCACTCAATTAAGGATCGAGATGATAAGAAGCGACTCATCTATCTGGGACTATCTGGCACATGCGAAATTGCCTAGACATTCACCTGATATACTAGCCTCGCTAGAGGGGGAAGGTTACCACCTCGGAGTTATGCATCGCCTTAAAATCAATGGCTAAAGGGAAAGCACCGGGTCCTGACGGATTCACGGTAGCTTATTATCATTCTTTTGCGGACACACTTTTACCTCATTTGTCCAACTACGCTAACACGATCTCTACAGGTGATAACCTCCGACCTGAGACAATCCACGCACATATTACAGTCATCCCCAAACCCGGTAAGGATCCCAGCAATTGTGGAAGCTACCGCCCCATCTTGCTACTCAATATTGATGCCAAATTATACACTAAAACCATCGCAAATAGACTCCTTTCCCTGATTCCGCAATGGATTTCAAAGGACCAAACAGGCTTTATCCCACGTAGGGAAGCAAGGGACAACTCCCTTCGTACTCTCCTGTTAATGTCACATGCTCGTGGAGTCTCCCAGCCCACCCTTCTGCTTTCAACTGATGCTGAGAAGGCGTTTGATAGGGTGGACTGGGAGTTCCTAATGGCCTCATTGTCCCACCTGGGCATTGGACCATCTCTGTTATCCCAAATTTCTGCATCATACAATCACCCTACAGCACAATTACGCATAAATGGTACCTTAAGTGACTCCTTCACTTTACACAATGGCATACGCCAAGGCTGCCCCCTTTCGCCGATTTTGTTTGCCCTGTCGCTAGAACCCTTCCTTTCTATTATAAGACAAAATCCAAATATCCATGGAATAGTCGTAGGTGAATCAGAACATAAGTACACTGCATATGCAGATGATATTCTGTTTTATGTACAATAACCCCTGATAACCCTCCCTAATCTCATGTCAGAATTTTCACAATTTAGCACAGTCTCTAATTTCAAAATTAACATGACAAAATCAGAAATTTTAAATCTATCTATCTATCTATCTATCTATCTATCTATCTATCTATCTATCTATCTATCTATCTATCTATCTATCCCCAACTCCACTGTGACCCAATTAAAACAAGCCTTTCCTTTTAGTTGGCAGGCAAGAAAAATGAAATACTTTAGGTATTTTTCTCACATCGAACCCGGCTGCATTATTCCGTATGAACTATATCCCCCTACTGAATACGATTAGATCGAACCTGGTCCCAGATTGCCCATTCGTGGTTGGGAAGAATTGGAATTGTAAAGATGAATATCCTACCCAGGGTGTTATTTCTGTTTCAGATGCTACCATATGGATGATGCAGGGTGTGTGCTAATGAGATCAGCTGGTCAACTCCTTCCTGTGTCATGACCTAAAATCTGTAAGGTAGAAGACATTACTAATGGAAATGTGGATTAGGACATGAAAAGTATACCCATATGTGAGGCACAGAGGCGGAGATAGGACCCGCGCTGGTCTAGGACCACATTTAAAGACCACAGCCATCTGCATAAGTTTGCGGTTTACCGAGCACCGCCAGGCGTGGAAGCAGGGATAGAACCCACGCAGTCCAGGACCCTAAGTAAAGACCACAACCACCTGCAGTTGATCTTTGCGGTCGACCTAGCACCGCTAGGTAAGGGGCCACTGCTTACTTGAGTGTGATATAGACACGAAGAGGACACAGATTTTAATAATTCTTCCTGGCACCTCACCTTTATTATTTTAAGCACACTGAACCCTTTATATTGCACTAAAAGGACTTTATTACTTTTGTACTATGGACACCATCACTTTTATATTTGTATATTAATTTTTTTGGCTCTTGCACTTATGCACATAGTCGCATGATATTTGGAATTTTTATTGTAGTTTACAGAGGATTACATATTGTTGATAAACTGTGTGATTTAATAGAGTGTTTCAAGGTCACTTATGCACCATGCACTTTTCATGCGTTTTTTGCATGCTTTAATTGACATATTTAGGTTGCACATTTGAATGTGTTGTTCATGAGATTGTTTGTACTGCTATTGTTTGAGTTCATGTCTGAATATTAATTTGAGGTTTATTGGCATATAAGCATTATTTATCTGCACAGGATCTATCCATTTGTCTATTGCACAATTTGCTTTATTTTGCACTTATGGATGTATTATGGGAATAGCAGCATGTTATATGATTGACATTCTGATACTGACATTCCCTATACTAGCTAGACCACCTTTATAGGAGTCCTCTACATACATCATTTACAGGAGCACCTCTGGTTAACGCAGCACCCCCCCACCCCCCACCTTTGCTGTACAGCTTGAAACTTTGATTTTTTTAATGCGTATAAACGTGTTTTATCATGTGAGTAGAACCTGTATTGTGTATTTATATTACAGTTTTTTAGCTGATTTACACTATGTGGTTTCCTTTGCTTTGATTCCCTGTGGATATTCACTAATATATGGTCATCACTGATCCTACTTACCCTGAAGAAAGAACCAGTCTAATATATTAGAGCCAATTGGTGTGTATTGGAGTGTTCCCAACAGACGAACTAGACTCTGTGGTGGGGTCATTTCAGTCTGGTAGTAGTGCAATCTCTAGAATGGTGATGGTTCACGTGGTGATCACAAGAATGGATTAACATGGCCTCCGTTTAACAGAACCTGTGGTATCTTTTCAAGACACACAATTGGACTTTAACGTTTTCACATATTATATTTTGTCATATACATATGACAAAACATATATACTGTAAATATGTAAACATATTATGTTTTTTACCTTGATATGGACTTCTGAATTTAGCACATCATTAATGTTTTAGCACGGACACAAACTATAAAGTAATAAATATTAGAAGGGAGTTTAACAAGACATGTGGCCACTCATGAAAATTAGAAGAAAAGAGGTTTAACCTTAAACTACGTAGATGGTACTTTACTGGAAGAGCGGCAAGGATGTGGAATTCCCTTCCACAGGCGGTGGTCTCAGTGGGGAGCATCGATAGTTTAAAAAAAATATTAGATAAGCACCTTAATGACCACAGCATACAGGGATATACAATGTAATATTATCACCCACATAGGTTGGACTTGATGGACTTGTGTCTTTTTTCAACCTCACCTACTATGTCTTACTATTGGTTGCTAGCAGCTGTTTATATCACTATTATTTACACCAGCATTGTTTCTTTTTTTGTTTTCTGTGCATAGATTTTTGCCCTGTGACTCTAGACTTGACCTCTGCTGTACTAGATTGTGGCCTGTTACGCTGCCTGGATTGTTGCCCTGTGACCCTGGACTAAGTCCCTGCTGTTCATGCAAGAATATCCACCTCATCATGACACTGTAGCGCTCAGGGGTAATTGAGAAGCCAAACAAGTAATGTAGGACGATATCAACAAGTCTCTGTCAAACTGGAAACATTCAGCCAATGCTGCCCTCACGAGATTGGGGAATCATGAAAACATGGACAAAACATCAAGGATGCAATGGCCTAGTGCATTATCGTCTTCATTTATTGAATAAAAACAAATTAATGCATACTCACAAAAGCATGAAGATGGCATGTCCCTCAAAACGCGTCAGTGGTAGTAGACACATGCGAGGACCCACCTCTGGCTCACCTTTCTGTTGTTGGACTTTGTGAGTATGCACTCATTTGTTTTTAAGTCCCCACTGTGCCTGGATTGCTGTCCTGTGCCTCTGGACTTATCCCGTGTTGTGTTCTATTGCCACCCTGTTATATTGTTGTCTGTCGCTAACTGTGTTCAGATTATTGTCCTGTGGACTTTCCCTTATCTGACTCCCAGTGTCAGAAACCATGAATCCGACTGAGACAGAAAATGCAGAAAAAAAATCACACCTTTAATGTAATAGTAATAGTACAGATCAGGAACTTAGCCAATGCATACTCACAAAAGCATGAAGATGGCATGTCCCTCAAAACGCGTCAGTGGTAGTAGACACATGCGAGGACCCACCTCTGGCTCACCTTTCTGTTGTTGGACTTTGTGAGTATGCACTCATTTGTTTTTAAGTCCCCACTGTGCCTGGATTGCTGTCCTGTGCCTCTGGACTTATCCCGTGTTGTGTTCTATTGCCACCCTGTTATATTGTTGTCTGTCCCTAACTGTGTTCAGATTATTGTCCTGTGGACTTTCCCTTATCTGACTCCCAGTGTCAGAAACCATGAATCCGACTGAGACAGAAAATGCAGAAAAAAAATCACACCTTTAATGTAATAGTAATAGTACAGATCAGGAACTTAGCCAAAACATAAGCCAGGGTTCAGAAGCCAAAATTGGTAATCAGACGAGCCGGTAATCAGGAATCAGCATACTGGGAAGGTAAAGATCAGGATCAGGAACCAGAAGGGACGTCAGCCGGGCAAAGTCTTTAACAAGAACTCAGAAGAGACACTCAGGATATGTTGACCAAGGCGAAGGCACGAAAGGAATGAACAAGAGAGTTTAATCAGCCAGAAGGGGCTGGCTGTAGGCTGGACTGAAGTGCAGGTAATGATAACCAGGTGGACCACTGTGGAAACAATGAGTGCTGACAATCATCTGACAGCTGAGCAGCCTGAGCACTGAGAAGAGAGCTGCTAAGAGCCCAGCCCTAACAGTACCCCCTCCTCAATGACACCCCCACCCCTCGGAGGGGCACCGGGTTTGAGGGGAAAACATCTATGGAAAGCACAGAGGAGGGCAGGAGCATGTACGTCTGAGGATGAGACCCAAGAGCGTTCCTCCGGACTGTAACCTCTCCAATGAATAAGGTACTGTATGTGCCCACGAAACCTGCGGGAGTCAATGATAGATTGTATCTCATACTCCTCATGGTTCTCAACCTGAACGGGACAAGGACGTGTTACAGAGGTGGTAAAGCGGTTGCACACCAAAGGTTTTATTAAGGAAGCGTGGAATACATTAGAAATACGCATGTTGGAAGGAAGGTCTAATGCGTAGGCCACTGGGTTGATCCTACAGATAATGCGGGCAGTGCAAGTTTCAGTGTGGGAACACAGAGTCGGAGGTTACAGGATGACAGCGGGATCCTCTCCCCAACAAAAGGCTCGCCAAAACCTGGACACAAACTGGCTAGCCCTGTCGGGGATGATTACCTTAAGTGGCCCATGTAACCGAAAGATCTCCCGAGCGAAAACTGATGCCAGGTCTTTGGATGTAGGCAACTTCTTGCGGAAGCGGAATACAATTTTCGAGAACCGGTCAACCACCATAAGAATAACTGTGTTGCCCTGGGAGTTAGGTAACTCCACAATAAAATCAAGACAAGTGGGTCCAAGGCCTCTCTCCACTGGGTATGGGTTGTAGAAGGCCCACTGAAAGGTGTCGTGATGTTTTACTCTGAGCACACACGGAACAAGCGGCTATGAAGGTGGTTACATCAGAGCAGAGACTAGGCCATTAGAATTGTTGAGAAATAGACCATATGAGTTGATTCTTCCCTGGGTGGCCAGCTGCCTTGGGAGAATGGTAGGTCTGGAGCAATGCGGAGATTCTTGGGGACAAAGCAGTGGTCATAAGGTTTTTCAGGAGGAGAATGGATCTGAGCAGCAATTTTATACATTAAATTGTCTCAAACGGAATTACGCTATATGCCTTCCTTCTTCTTTTCTACTGAAACTACTTTTATCCCATATCCATCTGGAGGTCATATCTGGATCGTGAACCTGATACTTCCTGGGTATATTATACCACAAAGTTTGATTGACTCACTAGGTGTACACCTACTTGAGTTCAATCCCTCTGGTAAGCATTTGGTGTTTCTGGTGGTGGATCTACTATCAAACTATCAAATTATTACCATATTTGATGTACACTTATGAAGTTGAAGATTGTCACTGATCTCTTTGGACACTGCACTTTGAAGTTTTTCTCTTCCTATTTAAATACATTTTGTGTTTCAATTACAATTTGTTGGGCATTTTACCACTGTGCACATTGCTAGTTCACTTATATTGTTCACAGCGGTTTTATGACCCTTTATTTGTTAGCGCTGCACTTTTTTTACCCTTTTTGTCACATTTTGCAACTTAATCCACTGCTGTGCTGGCTGCAACCTTTCTTGTTCTTTTGACAGCGCGGTATATGTACATTTATAGATCAAAGGAGTAGGAACCGACTCCATCTTGGAAGAGGAGGAAAACTGCTGTGACAGTGCATCAGCCCTTACATTCTTAGTACCAGGTAAGAATGAGACTATGTAATTGAAGCTTGACAGAAAAAAGGGCACATCGTGCCCTTCTGGGAGATAAGCGTTTTGCCTCAGACAAAAATGTGAGATTCTTATGGTCAGTCAAAATGAGGACCGGCACAGTGGTATCCTCGAGGAGATGCCTCCATTCCTTAACCACTTAAGGACCGAGCCTCTTTTGGAGATGTGTTGTTTACAAGCTAAAAACAGTTTTTTTTGCTAGAAAATTACTTAGAACCCCCCAAACATTATACATTTTCTTTCTAACACCCTAGAGAATAAAATGGCGGTCGTTGCAATACTTTGTCACACTGTATTTGCGCAGCGGTCTTACAAGCGCAATTAATTGAATTAAAAAATAAGACAATATTAAAGTTAGCCCAATTTTTTTTATATTGTGAAAGATAATGTTACGCTGAGTAAATTGATACCCAACATGTCACGCTTCACAACTGCGCCCGCTTGTGGAATGGCGACAAACTTTTACCCTTAAAAATCTCCATAGGCGACGTTTCAAAAATTCTACAGGTTGCATGTTTTAAGTTAAAGAGGAGGTCTAGGGCTAGAATTATTGCTCTCGCTCTGTCGATCACAGCGATACCTCACATGTGTGGTTTGAACACAGTTTTCATATGCGGGCGCTACTCACATATGCGTTTGCTTCTGCACGTGAGCTCGGCGGGACGGGGCGCGCTTAAAAAAAATTTTTGTTTTTCTTATTTATTTTTACAGTTTTTAAAAAAAAAAAAAATTGTGTCACTTTTATTCCTGTTAGAAGGAATGTAAACATCCCTTGTAATAGAAAAAAAAGCATGAAAGGACCTCTTAAATATGAGATCTGTGGTCAAAAAGACAATGCAATAAAATAAAATTGCAAAAAAAAATTTAAAAAATTGTCATTTAAAGAAAAACATTTAAAAAAAGTCTCTTTAAGAGCTATGGGCGGAAGTGACGTTTTGACGTCGCTTCCGCCCTGCAATGTTATTGAGACGGGTGGTGGCCATCTTCCCCTCACTGGTCTCCATGCCCAGCCAGGATGAAGATCCGATCACCTCCGCTGCTGCCAACGGATCCAGTAAGCGGCGGAGGGCACCGGATCGCCGCGGGAGGGGGAGTCCTCTCCCGCCGCCGATAAAAGTGATCTTGCGGCGAATCCGCCGCAGAGACCACTATTATCAGAAACCGGACCGTGAACTGAACAAGAGGATATCGGGGTTATGGCAGCTAGTTGCTGCCATAACAACGATATTCCTCTTCAAAGTAAGGACGTGTAACGGAGTGCGGCGGTCCGGAAGTGGTTAAGAACTAAAATGATAGCTAACGATTCTCTGTCCCCAATCTCGTAATTGCATTCTGTAGGAGACAATTTATCATAAAAAGTAGCCACAAGAATGCATAGCACTCTCAGAGGTAGGACGTTGAAACAGGAGGGCGCCTACTCCAATCTCAGACGCATCAACCTCAAGATTGAAGGGTAACATAGGATCAGGATGTGCCAGCACAAGAGCTGAAACAAAAGCAGCCTTGACGATGTACTGGCTGCAGAGGCAACAGGTGCTATCTTTTATTCGAACCTTCCCATCATTACCTGACACAACAGACTTGGAGAACATGCTGCTCCAGATCGACCCTCCTACGCATGTGGTCTCCCAATTATACTCTCTCATACATATGGTCTATAATCCTGACCTCCCCCCATACACACATGCCTGGGGGGAAGATTTGGGTCACCCCATCTCACCTGTAGATTGGCAAAAGTGCTTCATTCTGACTCATAAAATATCCTTAGCCTCCAAATCGCAAGAAAAGGGATTCAAATTACTGACCCGTTGGTATAGATGCCCCTCGACATTACACTGCATAAACCCGGCGCTCCCAGATACCTGCTGGCGTTGTTTGTCATCAAAGGGAACCTTACTCCACATTTGGTGGGAGTGCCCCCCTGTGCGGAGGTTCTGGCAAAAGATCCTCGACTTGTACTGCAGACTCATGGCGACCTCGGTTGCATCCTCTCCTGAGGTAGCCTTGCTATCTATGCTCCCTGGCCCGCTTAAATCGGTCAAAAAAGACGTTCTGCGTCACTTTCTGGCGGCAGCTAGAACGGTTCTGCCCAGACATTGGAAGTCGACAAGCATGCCTTCCCTGGGGGATTGGGCAATTGAAGTGGACCAAATTAATAGACTGGAACGGATGTTGTCGCAGGAAATGGGTAAGGAGGAACAATTTTCCAAGACCTGGACCTCGTGGACTATCTTCCGCTATTCTGCGGAATTTATTTCATGGGCTACAGAGGATTCCACCAATGCAACTGTGTGACCAGAGTGGAATCTCTTTCTCTTAATCTCTGTATTCTTTACTCCCTTGTCCCCTCTACTCTTACTCTTCCTTCTCCCTTTCTCCCCTTAAATGTTACAGCGTTACACGATCACCTAAATCATACTCTCTAACCTCATCAGGCCAATAATATGACACACATTGAGCTTCCCCAACAGAGAAAACACATTTAACACAGCAACAATAGCCCTAGCGTGTTTACAATAGGTGGACGCCGCTCGTTGAGTGGATAGTGGTGCTCACCTGCACTTTAATCAGCTTAGACGGTATAACTGCACAGGCTTAAATATCAAACTAAATCATTAAGAGCTCACAAATTGTTTAAAACATGAGATGATATGTTACCAGTATCGCAATGATGTCTATTTCTATTTTTTGTGTTTTTGTATGACATAAATGTATACTGTACATTTTTTTTCTTTTTCTCAATAAAAATAAGATTGAATTAAAAGCAGCCTTGAGAAACTCAAAGGCTTTAATAGAATCCGGGGACCAATTTTGTGGGTTGCTGTCCTTCCTGGTCATATCAGTCAGGGGTTTGACCAGAGAAGGTTTGACCAGAGAAGAGAAATTACTAATACATTTCCGATAATAATTGGCAAAGCCAAGAAAGCGTTGTAGCGGATGTAGACCTATGGGTCGAGGCCACTGTAAAACTACAGATAGTTTCTCTGGGTCCATCGAAAAACCATCAGTAGAAATTACATAACCTAGAAAGGTAACCTGTTCACGATGGAACTCGCACTTTTCCAACCTACAATGCAGGGTTTTTTTTGCTCAACCTCTGTAGCACACGGGAGACGTCTGTGTGGTGGTTCTCTAGGGATTTTGAAAATGAGAATATCGAGGTAAACCACCACACATTGCTGCAGCATATCTCGGAAGACATTGTTAATGAATTCCTGAAAAACTGCAGGAGCATTACAGAGACCAAATGGCATTACGAGGTATTCGTAATGTCCGGTCCTTGTATTAAATGCAGTTTTTTCATTTGACACCCTTCTTTAATCCTCATGAGATTGTATGCCCCTCTCAAATCGAGCTTAGTACAGACTGTTGCTCCCTTGAGGCGGTCAAATAATTCTGTAATCAATGGGATCGGATAAGCGCTCTTAATCGTAACCCAATTGAGCCCCCTATAAATCGATACAAGGTCTCAGTTCACCACTTTTCTTTTTCACAAAGAAGAAGTCAGCAACGGCAGGAGACGAGGAGTTGCGGATCAACCCCCCGGAAAGTGAATCAGCAACATAGTCCTCCATGGCTTTATCCTGCAAGACAAAGGGTAGACCCGGCCACGAGGAGGAATGGCACCAGGTTGAAGGTCAATTGCGCAATCATAAGATCGGTGTGGAGGCAAACAACTAGCCTGACGTTTGTCAAAAACATCACTAAATTCACGGTAATCCTCAGGCAATTGGGGTAGTGAAGACGAGCACATGACTTTAATCACTTTCTGAAAACATGTGGCGACCAAGATAGAACCTCAACACAATGCCAATCAAAAGAGGGATTGTGCCTTGTAACCAAGGATAACCAATGGTCAATTGGCTTCAGTATACATCACACAAATAGCAAACATAAGGGGAATAAAAAGACACTGAATTTCAAAAGAGCCAACTTCCCTAAACTACGAACCTTCCTAGACCGCATGAATTGGGATAAAATCTTAGGAACAAAGAACGCGGAGAGAAAAAAACACGAGAGATGGGTTTGCTTTAACCACTTGACCACTGGGCACTTAAACCTCCTTCCTAACCAGACCAATTTTCAGCTTTCGGTGCTCTCACACTTTGAATGACAGTTAGTCATGCAACACTGTACCCATATGAAATTTTTGTCCTTTTTTCCACACAAATAGAGCTTTCTTTTGGTGGTATTTAATCACCGCTGGGTTTTTAATTTTTTGCGCTATAAATGAAAAAAGACCGGAAATTCTGTAAAAAAAAAAATCATTTTTCTTTGTTTCTGTTATAAAATTTAGCAAATTAGTAGTTTTTCTTCATAAATTTTGGCCAAATTTTATACTGCTACATATCTTTGTGAAAAAGAAAAGTGGTGAACGAAGACCCTGTATCAATTATAGAGGCCCAACATGCAGGGAGCACCATCAGCGTTCTAGGAGCATAAATTACTACCTCTTGCACTTTTTAAGGCTGTGGAGCACCAGGACAATAAAAACGCCCAAAAAATGACCACATTATGGAAAGAAAACACCCCAATGTATAATGTATGAGGCATATTGAGTCTTTTGAACATGTCATTTTTTTTCTACAAGTTTGTGAAAAATGTGAAAAATTATAGAAAATTAAAACCAATTTTTATTTACATTACACAAAGTTGTCCATTTATACAATATTTCTAACACATAGCATGTACATGGCAAAAATTACACCCCAAAACATTGTCTGCTACTATGGCGATATCAGAGCTGTGAGACTTTTACACAGCCTGGCCGCATACAGAGGCCCAACATGCTAAGCATGGTTGAGCCATAAATTTGGATGGCTGAGTATGGCCGGGTGAGTATGGATGGGATGGCTGGGTATGGCTGAGTATGGATGGGATGGCTGAGTCGGGTATGACTGAGTATGGCTGGGTGGGTATGGCTGAGTGCCACTAGGCTGTTGCCTGCTGCCAGTCCATAGCCTCCCTCCTACCGGGCTTCCAGCCAGCTGCTGATCCCCTAGCTTCAAACAGTGCCCCCTGTCTTCCTTAGTGGACCACAGTGCCCCTCGGCCCCTGTTGGGGGATCCCACATGGACATGCATATATAATATAAACAGTGGATTAAAACCCTTTCATGACTAAGCCTATTTTTGAAATTTGGTGTTTACAAGTTAAAATCCATATTTTTTGCTAGAAAATTACTAAGAACCCCCAAACATTATATATATATTTTTTTTTAGCAGAGAATCTAGAGAATAAAATGGCGATTGTTGCAATATTTTATGTCACACGGTATTTGTGCAGCGGTGTTTTAAACGCAAATTTTTGGAAAAAAGGGACACTTTCATGAATTTAAAAAAAAACAAACAGTAAAGTTACCCCAATTATTTTGTATAATGTGAAAGATGATGTTACGCTGAGTAAATAGATACCAAACATGTCACGCTTTATAATTGAACGCACTCGTGAAATGGTGACAAACTACGGTACCTAAGAATTTCCATAGGCGAAGCTTAAAATTTTTTTTACAGTTACCAGTTTAGAGTTACAGAGGAGGTCTAGTGCTAGAATTATTGCTCTCGCTCTGACGATCACCGCGATACCTCACATGTGTGATTTGAACACCGTTTACATATGCGGGCGTGACTTCCGTATGCGTTTTCTTTGCTGCGCGAGCTCGCGGGGACGGGGGCGCTTTAAAACATTTTTTTTTCTTATTTATTTTTATATTTATAAATTGTGTTTAAAAAAAAAATAATTTTTTGATGACTTTTATTGCTGTCACAAGGAATGTAAATATCCCTTGTGACAGCAATAGGTGGTGACAGGTACTCTTTATGGAGGATCGGGGGTCTAAAAGACCCCCAATCCCTCTTTGCACTTCAAAGTATTCAGATCGCCGAAAACGGCGATTCTGAATACTATGTATTTTTTTAAAACCGGCGCCATTGGCAGCCGAGTAAACGGGAAGTGACGTCATGACGTCGCTTCCATGTTTACGATTAGGAGGCTGGAACGATCCGGAGGCAGCTGATTGGTCACCGGGCCCCCCAATGGAACGGGAGGCCCTGTAAGAGCGGCGGGAGGAGGCGGGGGGGGGAGTCCCCTCCCGCTCCTCCGGTATAACAGCCGAGCGGCTTTTAGCCGCATCGGTTGTTATACCAGGAAAGCCAATGTAAAAAATGGTACCGGGATGATGCCTGCAGCTGCGGGCATCATCCAGGTATAACCCCAGAAATCCGAGTACACACATCTGCGTACGCTCGGCGGGAAGGGGCTAAAAGCAACATACACCATGCTTCTGCAGCTTGAGTAAAAAGCAGAAAAATCTAGTAAAGACACTGGTCAGGAATGTGTTACTTTTTTATGTTTTTATAAGTTTAGGTGTAAAGACTGCTCAGTTATGGACATCTACTTCCATGCATGCACATTATAAAAATATATTACACACACACACACTTCACAAAATAAATCGTTAGTAGAAGTAAATGTGTAGGTAAGACTTTGTGTCCTCAGACTTTTTACATTGAACAATACTGTCATATACAGCAGGGGTCTCCAACCGCCGGTCGGTGGCCCGTTGCTGACCGAGCCGCACAGCAGGAGATGAGTGGTGACTGCAGCCCACGCAGAGCTATCACAGACTGCGATTCCCACTCATCTCCTGCAGGGGCAGGGTACAGGGGTGAGCTGCGGGCAAGGTACAGGGGTGAGCTTTGGAGAAAGGTACAGGGGTGAACTGCAGGCAGGGTAAAGAGGTAAGCTTTGGAGAGGGGTACAGGGGTGAGCTGTAGGTAGGGTACAGGGGTGAGCTTTGGAGAAAGGTACAGGGGTGAACTGCGTGCAGGGTACAGAGGTGAGCTTTGGAGAGAGACACGGGGATGGGCTGCAGGCAGGGTAAAGAGGTGAGCTTTGAATAGGGGTACAGGGGTGAGCTGTCGGCAGCATACAGGGGTGAGCTTTGGAGAGGGGTACAGATGTGGGCTGCGGGCAGGGTACAGAGGTGAGCTTTGGAGAGGGGTATAGGGGTGGGCTGCAGGCAGGGTGCAGCGTTGAACTGCACAGTGCAGTCCCCCTTTACATCACAGTGCCCACTTTACAGAGCAGTCCCCGATACATTAATGTAAAGGGGACTGCACTGTAAAGGTGTGCTGTAATGTAAAGGGTGGTTCTGGACAAAGTTAACAACTAATTTCAACACAATCACAGAATTTTCAACCACACACTATTACAATTGGAAATATCATTAAAAGGTTTGATCTTGTTATTCAGCATAATAAATATTATGTATGTATGTATGGCATTACATGCTTGCTGTGCAGGATTTTCTAGATTGTCAGATGATTCATCTGGAATGGATGCAAACACACACCCAGAATGGTGAAGATGACACACAATGCGTTGTTTGACACTCTTTAGGCCTCGTGCACACTGCAGTGATCAAATGCCTGTTTTACAGACATATGACATTTTTTTTATGCTTTTCTTTGGTTTTTGAAGAAGTTTAGAGGCAGGGGCATAAATCTGGATGCACCAAAATCACTTTCAGGATAGGAGCTTTTGGGCATAAAAAGTGCCTCTAAATGCATCTAAAATGCATGTAAATGCGCCTAAGCACTAGGCGCATTTAGCGCTTTTTTATTTCAATGGCCAGAATTAATATTCTGACCAATGAAATACACAAACACCCTAAGATCTTGACATGCCTAAACGTGTATGCGGGTAACTCACTGTATAGTTAGCACCTGGCTGCCCAGGTCAGGGGGAAACGTTTAAAGTCTTTGCCGACTTTTCCCTGGCGAACTTTCTCTGGGGTCCAGCTTTTCACCCGTGCTCCATAAAAGGGAAGAGGTCCGGATCCAAAGGGGGGGGCTCTCTGGGGAACACACGCAACTAGAGACTTGCTGGGACCTGTGGTTCTCTCTGGGGCGCCGTATTGCTGGAAGACCCCAGAAAAATTGACTTCTCTGTTCGAGCATTGGCAAGTGTGGACTTTTATAAAAGAGGATTCACCTGTGCGGGTAACTTGGGGCAGCCACAGTTCGGTTTAGTTAAGGGAAAGAGGCTATTGCATGTCATACTAATTACAGTAGTTAAGTTATTCAAGGGGTGCGTGTGAGGTCTTGGTGTATTACAAGAGAACATGGGTCCATAACCACAATATAGGGTATGTGTAACATCACTATGACAGAGGTTCATTCAACAGGAGGTAGCTGCCATGAGTATTCACAAGAACAGCAACCTGTCGTTGGTGTGGTACCTGGTTAGGTGACATGCGCTCCAGTAGTGAGGGAGTTGGTGCTTTGACTCCCTCCCTAGCTGTCCATCTCTGCCAGTCACCAGGAGAGGACTAGCGTTAAAGAGATCTATGGGCTGATCAGCAACCAGTCGTTGGTGTGGTACCTGGTTAGGTGACATGCTCTCCAGTAGTGAGGGAGTTGGTGCTTTGACTCCCTCCCTAGCTGTCCATCTCTGCCAGTCACCAGGAGAGGACTAGCGTTAAAGAGATCTATGGGCTGATCCCTAGGCATGAGATCCACATATCGTGGACTCGATGGGACCCCACTCTGTTACTAGGAGTGAGGTAACAGAGGTACGCTGGCTGGTGGAGTAGGCAGACTCTCAGCCTGTCCCTCTGAATGCAAAACATACATCAGTACAAGTGTGTAGGATAAAGCAATTTAAAGAGGAACTATTTTGGGTACTGCACACATGTGGCTCTTTTCTAAGTTGGGAGGCCGCCTTAATGTTTGACTCTTCACATGACCACGACTCCCGCCTGGTCCTGGGCATTGGTGAGCAGGCCTTCAAGCGAAGTGTTACCCCACGTGCAAGGGCCATTGACCCCGTTTAATGCCTGGGGTAGTCCAAAGAACCCACCTTGGGGTAGGCCTCTTGTGTAACCCTTGCTTGGCGATCAATGAAAAGGGAAAACAGAGGACGTGACAACCACCCTGTCACCCTATCCTTACAAATACGTTTGCAGCTTAGGCGTGTTTGAAGCTGCTTTTCTCCTGCTAGGAGAAAAGGATTAAGAAGCCCTGTGTGCATAAAGCCTTACTGTATATCAATGGTATATAATAAGATACTTAATCCAAAAGACGAAAAGCATGGAAGAGGCAGCATGGCAACAAACATTTTAAGTGAAATAAAGACCTACACATTGTGCCTGATCATCCTATTTTATTCAGAATGTATCTGTCTGTGATGCAGATGTGTTACTGGGTCCTTCTAATGGTTTGGATCATGAAAAGGATGGTCTGTCCAATGCTTTATGCCAGCTAACTAGCCTTTTTTATTTTATTCTCCCATATTCGATGGTAAAATGAAAAGGAGAACATGGGACTGTGCCATCTTTGCATTTTACTATTAAGCTACCCATAAATGTGTAGATCCGGTTGTCTGGAAATTCTTGTTTTCATCTGTGATCATCCTGTTTTGTGACAGCTTTGACTAACCATAAGGGATTACTTCATTTAGCCACAATATGTACATTGTACTCTACTACATACAGGGTTATTTATTCAGTCATTATATGTACACTGTAACCAATTAGATACGGGGTAATTCGTTCAGTCTCTATATTTACAAAGTCTTTATATTATACATGTAATCATTTAGTTATACAGCTATGTATAGTGTATGCAACAAGAAGGAATGAAAAGACAGTAATATACAGTATCTCACAAAAGTGAGTACACCCCTCACATTTTTGTAAATATTTTATCATTTTTTTCATGTGACAACACTGAAGAAATGCCACTTTGCTACAATGTAAAGTAATAAGTGTACAGCTTGTATAACAGTGTAAATTTTCTGTCCTCAACAGACAAACTCAACACACAGCCATTAATGTCTAAATCGCTGGCGACAAAAGTGTGTACACCCCTAAGTGAAAATATCCAAATTGGGCCCAATTAGCCATTTTCCCTCCCCGGTGTCACGTGACTCGTTAGTGTTACAAGGTCTCAGATATGAATGGGGAGCAGGTGTGTTAAATTTGGTGTTATCGCTCTTACTCTCATACTGGTCACTGGAAGTTCAATGTGGCACCTCATGGCAAAAAACTCTCTGAGGATCTGAAAAAAAGAATTGTTGCTCTACATAAAGATGACATAGGCTATAAGAAGATTGCCAAGACCCTGAAACTGAGCTGCAGCATGGTGGCCAAGACCACACGGCGGTTTAACAGGACAGGCTGCACTCAGAACAGGCCTCACCATGGTCGACCAAAGAAGTTGAGTGCATGTGCTTAGCGTCATATCCAGAGGTTGTCTTTGGGAAATAGATGTATGAGTGCTGCCAGCATTGCTGCAGAGCTTGAAGGGTTGTAGGGGTCAGCCTGTCAGTGCTCAGACCATATGCCACACACTGCATCAAATTGGTCTGCATGGCTGTCATCCCAGAAGGAGGCCTCTTCTAAAAATGATGCACAAAAAAAGCCTGCAAACAGTTTGCTGAAGACAAGCAGACTAAGGACATGGATTACTGGAACCATGTCCTATGGTCTGATGAGACCAAGATAAACTTATTTGGTTCAGATGGTGTCAAGCATGTGTGGCGGCAACCAGGTGAGGCGTAAAAAGACAAGTGTGTCTTGGCTACAGTCAAACATGGTGGTGGGAGTGTCATGGTTTGGGGCTGCATGAGTGCTGCTGGCACTGGGGAGCTACAGTTCATTGAGGGAATCATGAATGCTAACATGTACTGTGACATACTGAAGCAGAGCACAATCCCCTCCCTTTGGCCGCAGGGCAGTATTCCAACACGATAATGACCCCAAACACACCTCCAAGACAACCACTGCCTTGCTAAAGAAGCTGAGGGTAAAGGTGATGGACTGGCCAAGCATGTCTGCAGACCTAAACCCTATTGAACATCTGTGGGGCATCCTCAAATGGATGGTGGAGGAGTGCAAGGTCTCTAACATCCACCAGCTCCATGATGTCATCATGGAGGAGTTGAAGAGGACTCCAGTGGCAACCTGTGAAGCTCTGGTGAACTCCATGCTGAAGAAGGCAGTGTTGGAAAATAATGGTGGCCACACAAAATATTGACACTTTGGGCCCAATTTGGGCTGTTGCCGTTCTTGTGAATACTCATGGCAGCTACCTCTTGTTGAATGAACCTCTGTCATAGTGATGTCATAGTGTCATAGTGATTTTACACATACCCTATATTGTGGTTATGGACCCATGTTCTCTTGTAATACACCAAGACCTCACACGCACCCCTTGAATAACTTAACTACTGTAATTAGTATGACATGCAATAGCCTCTTTCCCTTAACTAAACCGAACTGTGGCTGCCCCAAGTTACCCGCACAGGTGAATCCTCTTTTATAAAAGTCCACACTTGCCAATGCTCGAACAGAGAAGTCAATTTTTCTGGGGTCTTCCAGCAATACGGCGCCCCAGAGAGGACCACAGGTCCCAGCAAGTCTCTAGTTGCGTGTGTTCCCCAGAGAGCCCCCCCCCCTTTGGATCCGGACCTCTTCCCATTTTCACTTAGGGGTGTACTCACTTGTGTTGCCAGCAGTTTAAACATTAATGGCAGTTTGTTGAGTTATTTTGAGGGGGCAGCAAATTTACACTGTTATACAAGCTGTACATTCACTAATTTACATTGTAGCAAGGTGTCATTTCTTCAGTGTTGTCACATGAAAAGATATAACAGAATATTTACAAAAATGTGAGGGGTGTACTCACTTTTGTGAGATACTGTGTGTGTGTATATATATATATCTATATGTATATAAAGTATTCATATCCCTTGAAATTTTCCACATTTTGTCATATTACAGCCAAAAACGTAAATGTATTTTATTGGGATTTTAGGCCTGATTCACACCTATACAGGTTGCAGTTTGCATATTCCAGGTGCATTTTGCGTTTTTCATCCATTGAAGTCTATGGAACCAAAATCCAGAAAAAAGTCCCTGGCCCTTTCCATAAAATGCACAGACGTGAACAACATCCATAGGAATCCATGCTGAATGGACTGTAGTGTGTTTGTGCAAAACTGAAAACGCACTAAAAAAAATGCATAGGTGTGAACCAGGACTTATTTGATAGACCAACACAAAGTGGCACATAATTGTGAAGTGGAAGGAAAATGATAAATGGTTTTAAAAATCTTTTACAAACAAAGATCTTAAAAATTGTGGCGTGCATTTTTATTCAGCCCCCCTGAGTCAATACTTTGTAGAACCACCTTTCACTGCAATTACAACTGCAAGTATTTTGTGTATGTCTCTATCAGCTTTTCACATCTAGAGAGTGAATAGTTTGCCCATTCTTCTTTGCAAAAAAGCTCAAGCTCTGTCAGGTTGGATAGAGAGCATCTGTCAACAGCAATTTTCAAGTCTTGCCACAGATTCTCAATTGGATTTAGGCCTGGACTTTGACTTCTAATGCCGCGTACACACGGTCGGACTTTTCGTCTACAAAAGTCCGACAGCCTGTCCGACAGACTTCCGGCGGACTTTCAGCGGACTTGCAGCAGACTTTCTAACGAACGGACTTGCCTACACACGACCACACAAAAGTCCGACGGATTCGTACGTGATGACGTACACCGGACTAAAATAAGGAAGTTCATAGCCGGTAGCCAATAGCTGCCCTAGCATGGGTTTTTGTCCGTCGGACTAGCATACAGACGAGCGGACTTCGGGGTCCGTCGTACTTACGACGTAAAGATTTGAAGCATGCTTCAAATCTAAAGTCCGTCGGATTTTAGGCTAAAAAAGTCCGTTGAAAGTCCGGAGAAGCCCACACACGATCGGATTACCAGCCAGCTTTAGTCCGTCAGCGTCCGTTGGACTTTTGTAGACGAAAAGTCCGACCGTGTGTACGCGGCATTACACATGAATATGCTTTGATCTAAACCATTCCATTGTAGCACTGGTTGTATGTTTAGGGTCCTTGTCCTGCTGGAAGGTGAACCTTCGCCCCAATCTCAAGTCTTTTCCAGACTAACAGGTTGCTTCTAAGATTGCCCTGTATTTGGCTCCACCCATCTTCCCATCAACTCTGACCAGCTGTCCCTGCTGAAGAAAAGCATACCCACAACATGATGCTGCCACCACCATGTTTCACGGTGGGGATGGTGTGTTCAGGGTGATGTGCAGTGTTAGTGTTCCACCACACATAGCATTTTGCTTTTAGGCCAAAAAGTTAAATTTTGGTCTCATCTGACCAGAGCACCTTCTGCCACATGTTTGTTGTGTCCCCCACATGGCTTCTCGCAAACAGAAAACAGGACTTTTTATGGCTTTTTTTTCAACAATGGCTTTTTTCTTGCCACTCTTCCATAAAGACCAGATTTGTGGAGTGCACAACTAATAGTTGTCCTCTGGACAGATTCTCCCACCTGAGCTGTGGATATCTGCAGCTCCTCCAGAGTTACCATGGGCCTGATTCTCTGATTAATGCTCTCTTTGCCCAGCCTGTCAGTTTAGGTGGACAGCCCTGTCTTGGTAGGTTTGCAGTCTTTCCATTTTCGGATGATGGATTGAACAGTGCTCCATGAGAAGTTCCAAGCTTGATATATTTCGCGCTACATAGATAACAGCATGAGCCTTGCCCCTCCCTTCCCTATCAGGTGAAGTAATCTCACAAGCGAGAGAACGCCTGTCAGCTCCTGCTTGGGATTTCTCCTCCCTCCCTCTCCTCGCTGACTCCAATGTTAATGCGAGAGGCGCTCGCACAGCCAGGCCGCCCATCTGCTCCCAATTGGAGCGCAGAGCAGGTCCCCTGCTTGTCATAATGACAGCAGCAGACCCAGCTCCTGAAGCAAACAGCGCTCCTGCCCCCCAGCCCACCCCTCTGTGTATGCTCAGAAAGCTATGTCGGCAGAACTCACAGCACAACAAGGATATGCAGGATGATGTCATTCTAGTGCTCAGTCAGCATAGGGAGGGATCTATGTAGTCACATGCTAAGTCTTAGCCAATCATGCTACTCCAGCCCCTCCCCTTTCCCCTACCGCCAGATTTGGACAACTTTAAGCAGCAGTTCCAGGGGAGGAGGAAGTGGCTAAAATGACCCCTCAGCTCCTCTGAGTCACAGTGAGTTTTTTCCTTTGCTTCAGGAATAGAAAGCAGCAGCATGGATAGTCTGTGATAGGGAGAGGGGCAGCAGCATGGATAGTAAGTGATAGGGAGAGGGGCAGCAGCATGGATAGTCAGTGATAGGGAGAGGGGCAGCAGCATGGATAGTCAGTGATAGGGAGAGGGGCAGCAGCATGGATAGTCAGTGATAGGGAGAGGGGCAGCAGCATTGATAGTCAGTGATAGGGAGAGGGGCAGCAGCATGGATAGTCAGTGATAGGGAGAGGGGAGTAGCATGGTAGGTTGGTTGTTTAGTGCAGGCAGCAGAGGGAGAGGGGAACAGAAGCCGAGGAAGACATGCTCTTACAGTCTGTTCAGGTTCATCCTGACACCGGGCTGTGAAAGATCATAAGCAGAGGGACAGAACACATCCTTGCATTCCTTTAAACCAGCAGAAATCCTGTTTCTTACATAGATCTCTAACTGGGAGAAAAGAATGCAGGGTCCGGGTGTTCTGTCTCTCTGCTTCACCTTTAAGCCTTAGGGCTCATTCACACTAGTTTTGCTTTCTGAAGAGCAATCCACATGCAGATCACTCTTTAGAAAGCATTAGACAGGCAGTGAGGAGGTGTTGTATTCACCCCCTCACCACCTGCTTCAACCTCTTGATCCCCCACACTAGTGTATCACAACAGTGAGCATTGCACACACTTGTGGGGCTGTTGCAGAGCATCCCCATTCAGTTGAAGGGGTTGTACTCAGCGGGTGGAAGCACCTGCCAAAAGCAATGCAGGGTGTAGATCCTGCCATGACACTAAACAACATGGCTGCAATATGTGTACACCATCCCCAGGCATTGCCTATGCAGCTAAAGTGGGTAGCTTTGGGGGGGGTAAAAACTTGGCTCAACTGCAAAATTTAACAGCCCCCTCACCACTTGTGTGAATGAGTCCTAACATTGCTGCTGTGGTTCCACAATAAGACAATAGAAATACCACATTACTCTCGTATTTTGTAAATAAATATATATATATACACACACACATACATATATATATATATACACACACACACACACACACACATATATATATAATCTCCTTATTTAGTTTATTTTCAGTGGTATGATTTAGTGGTAAAAATTATTAGTGCCCCCCCACGTTTTGACTGTGGCATCTTATGTGCCCCCCCTATATATTGTCCCTAGAGTTGCCACTGCTCCCGACAGGCGCTTCCTAGTCCAAACCGGTGTGACGTCACTGAGAGGCCGACCGGGAAATGAGCATGGAGTGCTGCCCCCCGCCTGAGCTAAAACATGGGAGTGCGATCAAGGAGAAGGAACCAAGCAGGGCATCATCACTCAAGTAAGCACATTGCCTTCTGCAGGTGGCATAATTAACTCTGAATTGGGGGGGGGGGGTAGGGGGGCTGAGGGGAGTTTGCTTAATTAGCAATGGTATTGGTAACATGCAGCAGGAAGGGGGTTAATGCACTGTCACTGATGCATTAGTGGCCAGTGGCAGTTAATTACCCCTGTGTGCTGCATTAGTGGCACCAGTGGGTTAATTAACATGGACACTGGTGCCACTAATGCAGCACAAAGGGTTAATTAACTGCCTCTGGCCACTAATGCATCACTGAAAGTGCATTAACCCCCTTCCTGCTGCATATTACCAATACCATTGCTAATTAACCACTTGCTAACCCCCCACAGGTGGCAGCTACAGGCACCGGTACGTACCCTCACGGCGCTGCCTGTTTTGGGTGCATGCTCCATCCACCTACTCCCCTGTGATTGTACACAGTGAGAGTCTGTCAGCACATTCCAGCCAATTATTCGTGGCTGGGAGCTGCTGATCGGCTGTGTCCAATCACAGCCCAGAGCTCTGAGTTGACAATCAACACAGCACTCTATACAGAGGAAACGATCACTTTTTTTTATTTTCCGTGCAAAGCAGGGAAAAGAAACAAATCAATCAGTAGTAAAAAGCAGCACACATTACACATTGTTAGACACACAATTAACCCCTTGATTGCCCCTAGATGTTAACCCCTTCCCAGCCAGTGTCACTCGACTTTGAAGCCGCACAACATCAGTGCAGGTTGCAAACGAATTCTTTAATAGAAGTCAATGCAAGCTGCTCTAAAGTTGCCCCCGAATAGTACAGGAACCTTTTTCTAAAACGGAGCGACTTGAGTCGCTGTGATTAGAACTGTTTCATTGCACTGAATGGGGCGTGACTTGTCAGGCGACTAAGTTGCTCCAGTGTAAACCATGCCTAAGGCGCTGATCGCCGCCAGTTCTAGTATAAAAATGTTTTCCAGTATAGATCCCCTCGTTTGTAGGCGCTGTAGCAGTTTTCCATCATCGCCCTGGGCACCGGATGACCTTGTCCTGGCACTGTATGCATGTATGTATACACACACATACATACAGGCGGTACACACACAAACACACACATATACTGTATGTGAAATAAACAGACTCACCACTAAAACACCATTGGTGATGATTTCAGCTGGTGGTTCCTGGCTATTTGAAAAAAATAAATAAATAGACATGGATGACATTTGTGACAAAACAAAGGGAACCTACTTTACTTGCATTGTATGAAAGCTAATATGATATTCTATTCATTGGGTTTACATACAGTTTATTATACAGTTAAGACACAGCTATTTCCCATGATCATGGGACCTAGGGGAATATCTTAAAAAGCTGATGATGTACATTCTTACAGCGGCTAGATCTTTCATCAGCACCTGGTGGAAACAGACACCCCCTGACACTCTCTGATCTACTACAGTGGCATAAGGAGGTGATATCAGTGCAATACCCTACAGCTAGACTACATGATAAAATAGCAAGGTTTAAGGCTGTATGGACGCCTGGGACAATTACTTAATTTTTAGTACATCCTAATCACCCTGGGTTATGGCACGCTGAGTCGCTTTTCTTCTCTATCTCAGAGGTCTGGTACCCTGTTTCTTTTGCCTTTTTTCCTTGACACCATTCCATTTTCTTGCTACCTTCCTAGCTATTTTTTACTGGTATCATGTATTACTCTCCCGACTTTTTTGTACCGCATATCGTTGTGCGGACTGTCCCACTCTGGGGTTATTAGAGTGACTTCAGAATGGATCATTCCGGCTGATGTTTTCATTACTTGGGAAGCGGTTATTCTGATAATTCTCAATATGCTATATGTATATTCCTAGGTTGTTGTGATTTGTGTTTTATGGTACCTATGGAACGTTTTTGTTTTTTTCAGTATTTTCCTTTGTAAGACATGAAAATTCTTTCCTAAATAAACAGTAATATAAGATACAGAAAATTTTTCAAAGAAAACTGTTGGGGTTCTTACCTTTCCTCAAGGTGGAACTCGACCTCCAACATTCCTTTGTCCTATGTAAGCAAACAATAATGTGACAGTAGTGAACCTTGTCGTGTATATAAACATATATATATATATATATATATATATATATATATATATATGTATATATATATTATGTTTACTGCAAAACCGTTTTTACAGAGTACTGTAGATGTAACTGTTACATTAACGGGGGGGGGGGAGCCGTCCCCACTGAGAGAACACAGTGATTATTGCTAGTGTTGCCAGCCGCTGGCAATGAAAGCATGTACAACCCAATAGACTGGTTGTACCCAAGTTGATCAATTGATCAACTTGTGTACATTCAGCCTGCCCTTACATGGTTCAAAACTCGGCCGGTTCCAGTTGAACTAGCAATGCCTCAAACAATTTATGGCCGGCTTTAGTGAACACAATGTACAGGGATATTGAAAATTATAGTGACAAACACACACTCAGGTTGAACTGGATAGATCAGTGTCTTTATTCAACCTTACAAGTTATGCACTGTAACTATGTATACAGCCCTCATAAAACTCTTCCCCACTTGATTGTACGCTTCTGAAAACCCTAGTGAGACTTACCAGAATTTTATAATATTAGCAGCAGCATAATATTACCCCATTAATATTTATATAATACTTCATTATAACGGGCGGCACAGTGGTATCGGGCGGCACCGTGGTGTAGTGGGTAGCACTCTCGCCTAGCAGTAAGAAGGGTCACTGGTTCGAATCCCAACCATGACACTACCTGCCTGGAGTTTGCATGTTCTCCCTGTGCCTGCGTGGGTTTCCTCCGGGTACTCCGGTTTCCTCCCACACTCCAAAGACATGCTGGTAGGTTAATTGGATCCTGTCTAAATTGTCCCTAGTATGTATGAATGTGAGTTAGGGACCTCAGATTGTAAGCTCCTTGAGGGTAGGAAATGATGTGAATGTACAATGTATATGTAAAGCGCTGCGTAAACTGACGGCGCTATATAAGTACCTGAAATAAATAAAATAAAATAATAAAATACAACCTTTCAGCATTGGATATTACCACTCCTTAATATTGTATAATATGCTTTAACATGGAATATATTATACTATATTGGGAAAGGCAATTATTACAAAATGCTGGTGAGTTAAATATTTCAATATATTGCACAAAATATGTACCCCCCACCAGATAATACCCCTTACTATTGTAATATGACTACGTTGTGACATGGTTTAAGCTTGGACTACTATGCTCACCTATTGTGTTGAGCATGCCAGATCCTGCTCCACTAGGGCACTAGTGGCATGGTATGATAATAGGGAAAAAGCTTGGCATGGGTATATGTCTGTTAACATATCAAATTAGTGTACTAAGGGATATAGGGACAGGGCAGATCCTAGCACTGGAGAAGGGATCATGCTGGAATGTTCATTCTCTTAATTGCACCAGCATATAATAAATATAGACAGCAAGCAGCAGGGAACAAAGGTCAGCAAAAGCTGCTGATGAGCCTGGCTGCCCCGCATTGGCAAAAACACAAATTCACTTTAAAGATGATAAATGATTTATAATGAACAGGTTCTTCATTAATATTGGTCTAATAATGACAGCTTTGATGGGTAATGATGCTACGCACACACCTTAGGATTGAGTTTAAAAACTTCTTTTTTGGTTTGTCCAGGTTTAATGTTTCCTACATCAAACACAATGGAAGTAATTTTATCATCAATCACTACATCGCGATCATATAGCGTCAGTTCCAGTATGTTCTGTAAGTCAAACAAATATAAAAATCATACATAATGCAAAAATGTATTTAGTGATTGCAATAATGAAAAAAAAAATGTAATATTCCATGATGGAAAATGCATGTATCCTTATCGCTAATGGAAATATATGTTCAAGGAGCCTAGCCTGTCACAGCTTGCCTAGCCTGACTTGCATAGCACATGCTTGTCACGGTTTGGACTCGCAGTTCATTCACAGTTCACTAGTCTAGTTAGTAGTTCAGGCCTCACATAAATCAGGTAGCCCAGCTTATCTGTGGCTGTGAAATTAAATGGGCTGGCCAAACCTAACACATTCTGGGCATTGCGTAATGCCTCTCCTATACAGAAACAATGCCAGTACTAGGAAGTTTCTTACAGCCATCAATCAAATTCATTGGACTTTTTTTTGTAATTCCTTTATTTTAATAATTATTATGCTCAAAACAGACAAGCAAATTACCAGTATACGCAGAGTACTGGGCATTATCATAAGAGAGTGCAATGTCATACAGACAATATTAGAAATACTATAATAACCAGTAAGAAAGACGTATAAAGACAAAAAAAAAGATATTGTCAAAAAAAATGGTTCGTTAAGAGCATTGTGAACAAACTTGTGGGGAACACTACAAGAAGTTACCCAAAATTAAAAAAGAGGGTTGGAAGCAGACGCTAAGTAATATTGACTTTCATTGACAATGTGGACTAGAATACAACAAGAGGGGCGCTGCCATCCAAGTATAATTAGACAGAAAAATACAGGACTGTGAAAAAGTATTTGCCCCCTACTTGATTTTTTTTTTTTTTTTGCATATTTCTCACACTTAAATGATTCAGATCATCAAACAAATTTTTATATTACACAAAGATAACCCAAGTAAATCCAAGATGCAGTTTTTAAATTATTATTTTATTTATTAAGGGAAAAAAGCTGTTCAAACCTGCCTGGCCCTATGTGAAAAAGTAATTGCCCCCTCCCGTGCTGAATCATGAATGAACTGTGATTAACCACAATTTTTTAGAAAGCCAAGTTAAATTTCACTTACCACACCCAGGCCTGATTACTGCCAGACCAGTTGAATCAAGAAATCACATAAATAGAAGCTGTCTGCCAAAATAAAGCATGCTAACAGCAAAAAAGATGTATTGCGACACTTTCTGGTGGCGGCCAGAGTAGTGATTCCCCGTCATTGGAGATCGACAACCATGTCTTCCCTGGGGGATTGAAGTGGACCGCATAAGGGACCTTGAAAGTCTGTTGGCAGAGGAATACGGTAAAGATGAACAGTTTTCTCTCACCTGGAATTCATGGTCCGTGTTCCGATACTCCTCTGAGTTTATCTCCTGGGCTGAACACAGCCTGGATGACGTCGCCCTGGGACCATGATAGAGTGATCCCTGTCCCCTATCTTTCTGCCCCCTCTTGTCTGCCCCTGCTTTTTCTTTTCTCTATATTTAAATACACCCTTAGGAAGCCATCAAGCCAACGTACCATGGCTTCAACTTATCTATTGTTACTGATTTGATGTGTGACCCCTACGTCATATTTTTCATACAGATTTTTGTATAATCTCTTCCAATGCACTACGTATGGGGCATCTGTGATCCCCTTAACTGAAATGAGGATGAAGGTTACTTTAACTTGTTTTTATTTACAGGGATTGCTATCACAAAAGGTCTCCTGGTGGGCCTTATGCACATGCTTTCAATCCCTTTATTTGTAACCTAAACATGCATTGGTTCTGACACACACAATGCCTATTGTTGGTGTATCTTATCACTATTTGAAATGTTAAAGATAATATCTGTCTTTCTTGGTTTCTATATTGAATAAAATAAGATTGAATTAAAGCATGCTAACAGATCACAAAAAACCACACATGTCACAATTTAAAAAAAATTATATTAGAAACAGATTAGAAACAAAGTAATGTACATGTATCGGTCTAGAAAGGGTTTCAAAGTCATTTCTAAGGCTGTGGAACTCCAGTGAACCAGGGGAGAGCCATTATCCACAAATGGAGATAACTTGGAACAGTGGTGAACCTTCACAGGAGTGGCCGGCCTACAAAAATTACTCCAAGAGCATGACGACGACTCATCCAGGAGGACCCAGAACAACATTTAACCACCTCAATACTGGGCACTTTCACCCCCTTCCTTCCCAGACCAATTTTCAGCTTTCAGTGCTCTCTCACTTTGAATGACAATTACTCAGTCATGCTATACTGTACCCAAATTAAATTTTTATCATTTTGTTCAAACAAATAGAGCTTTCTCTTGGTGGTATTTATTCACCACTTCATTTTTTATTTTTTGTGATATAAGCGAAAAAAGAGCGAATATTTTGAAAAAAACCCAAAATTTTCTACTTTCTCTTTTAAAAGAAACCAAAAAAAATTACATTTTGTCGAAAATTTAGGCAAAAATGTATTCTACCACATGTCTTTGGTAAAAAAAATCCTGATAATTGTATGATCATTGGTTTGTGTGAAAGTTATAGAGTCCACAAGCCATGCTACGCATTATTGAAAATGGATCAATCCTAATGCACTGATGGCCTAATGCACTGATCTTATTTCTTGAGGCCCTAAAATGTCAGGACAGTACAATAACCCCCCAAATTACCCCTTTTTGGAAAGAAGACAGTCTGAGGTATTTAGTAAGAGGCATAGTGAATTTTTTGAAGTTGAAATTTTTTCCCCACAATGCTTTGGAAAATTAAGAAATATAGATTTTTTTTTTCTTCACTAAATTGTCATATTTACAAGTTATTTCTCTCACACGGTGCAGGCATAATTGCAATTACACCCCAAAATACATTCTGCTATTCGTCCTGAGTATGGCAATACCCCATGTGTGAATACAGAGGCCCAACATCCATATAGCACCATCAGGCGTTCTAAAGGCATAAATTACACATTTCATTTCCTGAGTACCTATCACATTTTTGAAGGCCCTGGAGCACCAGGACAATGGAATTACCCACAAAATGACCCCATTTGGAAAGAAAACAACCCAATGTATATTCTATGAGGCATACTGAGTCTTTTGAACATGTCATTTCTTTCCACAAGTTTTTGGAAAATGTGGAAACAAAGTTGTCAATTTAGAAGATCTTTCTTACACATAGCATGTACATAGCCAAAATGACACCCCAAAATACATTCTGCTACTCGTCCTGAGTATGGCGATACCCCATGTGTGAGACTTTTCCACTACCTGGCCACATACAGAGGCCCAACATGCAAGTAGCACCTCCAGGCTTCTAAAACATAGCATGTACACACCAAGAATTACACCCCAAATACATTCTGCTGAGCAAAAGGTAAAAAAAAACAAAAACTCACCAGTGGTTTTAGCAGGCAGGAATACCGTTCCAGAGCAGCCAAAGCATTTGTCCAGACAGCCAAAGGAAATGTCCAGGAATTGTCCAGGCAGCAGACAGATATGGAAAAGTATGAACATGGTTCAGTACAGTCCAAGGTTTAGCAGGCAGTTCAGGTAACAGGCATTGGCATGGCCAGTCCAGGTGGCAGGCAAAGGCATGGCAAGGTCATGTGGCAGGCAAAGGCATGGCAAGGTCATGTGGCAGGCAAAGGCATGGCCAGTTCAGGTGGCAGGCAGAGGCATGACCAGTTCAGGTGGCAGCAGGCAGCACTTTGTACATTGGGCCTTGGTCAGGTAAGACCTGAGGACAGGGGTAGAGGCTTCTTCCCACCCAAATCTCTACGAAGCCTCCGAGTCCCCAGACCCTAATCCGAGAAAACTAAAAACCCGGAGAAAAATGTTTTCTCCACTCGGAAAACCTTTTCTGGAGCCCCTCACATATGTGAGACCCGTGTGCTGTACCGTGGCAGGGCAAATGATCAATTCAGGAGGCAGGCAAAAAGCATGGTCATTTAACAGTCTGGGTCAATTCACGTTGAAGGCAGAAAGATATTTGGCAGAGGCATAGTCGTTAACAGTCCGGGTCAATTCAGGTTGAGGGCAGAAACATGTTTGGCAGAAGCATAGTCGTTAACAGTCCGGGTCATTCACAGAAATGGCAGATAGTGGAAAAAAATCATCTTCACTGTACTAATAGTGTAGTGAAGTATGATAGCTCCGATAGCACGTTCCAATACAGAGGCCTGGTTGGGAGGGACATTGGGGCCAGTAGTATCGGGTGTCACGGCGAATTCCTCTACTTGCACACACACGACATTTTTTGGGGGGGTTTGCGACCTGTTTGGGTAAGAGGGAGGATTTCGGAAAAGTGCCTTTCATGGAGTCTGGCTAATGAATCGGAGCGAATTAGTTGAGGGGCTTGGCCTTGGGGATAGAGAAGGGCTGTGACAATGTCTTCTTGGAATTTTAGATAGGTTAGGGAACTTTGGGTGCACTTAGAAAAAATTATATATGAATTAAATAGGGCAAGTTGCATCAAATAAATGGCGACTTTCTTGTACCAAAATAGTGATCTCCTGGTGGCCAAATAGGGCTGCATCATCTGGTCGTTCATATCCACCCCCCCCCATGTATAGGTTGTACTCATGCACACATTTTGGCTTCTGTATGGGGCCTCCTCTTCTCTGAAGTTCCACCAAGGTGTCGTCATGTATTGTTGAAAGGATGTAGACATCTCTTTTTTTATCTCTCCACTTCACCGCTAGTACTTCTTCAGTCCGCATACTGGCCATTTCACCCTGCTTCAATTTCTTGGCGACCAATCTTTGTGGGAAGCCTTTGCGGTTGGTCCGTGCTGTCCCACAGGCCACAGTGTTCTTTAGGTACAAATGGCGGAAAAGTGGGAGACTAGTGTAGAAATTGTCTACATGTAGGTGGTAACCTTTCCCAAGTAATGGTTGGATCAGCTGCCAGACAATTTTGCCACTTGTTCCCATGTAGGTAGGGCATCCAGGGGGGTTTAGCTGTCTGTCTTTTCCCTCATAAATTATAAAGTCATATGTGTAACCCGTGGCCCTGTCACATGCCTTATAAAATTTTACCCCACGTCTGGCTCTTTTACTGGGGAGGTATTGTTTTATTCCGAGTCTTCCAGTGAAGTGTACCAGGGATTCATCCACACATATATTTCTATCAGGGGTAAACATCTCCTTGAAGCTGGCACAAAAAAAAAATTGATTAGGGGCCGAATTTTGAATAATTTATCGTGACTGGGATGATTTCGAGGGAGGCATTGGGCATTGTTATTGAAGTGTAAAAATCTCATGATCATCTCATAACGGGTTCTGGGCATCAATGACGAATAGACCGGCATGTGGTGGATAAGTTGGGTAGACCTGTAGGAATGGAGTTCATTTTTTTTGTCAGCCCCATGTTGAGGGTTAGGCCAAGGAAAATTTTAAATTCTTCCACGGTGAGGGGTTTCCAAACAAAAGGACGGGCAAATGAGGAACTTGGATTGTTGGCTATATGTTGGCTGGCGTATAGATTACATTGCTCCAAAATGTAGGTTAGGAGATCATTGGTAAAAAATAAATGAAAATAATAAAGTGGGGTTACATTTTCCATCTTCATCTGAGGGCCTGGCTGGGCTGTAAAAAGTGGTATTACAGGTTCTACTGATGTATCGGGCAGCCATGTTGGATACAGTAGAACATCTGGGAGGCTAGTATGGGCACTGCCTCGTTGATGGGATCCGTTGCTAGCATCTGGCCTATCTTCTAGGAAGGTTGCAGAACTGCTGGTGGATGCCTGCCTATCCCGGAGTGCTGCGCTGCTGGTGGATGCCCTAGAGTGCTGTGCTACTAGTGGATGCCTGCATATCATCCTGGAGTGCTGGGCTGCTAGTGGATGCCTGCATATCATCCTGGAGTGCTGCGCTGCTGGTGGATGCCTGCTGGTGGATGCCCTGGAGTGCTGCGCTGCTGGTGAATGTCTCCTCCTGCTCATTTCTCCTTATTCTCCTTGTTAGGATTCTATCTTCCTCTGTTTCCAACTTGGAGCCACTGCTTTCCACTGGCTCATAGTCGCTATCCGAGTCTGACGGAGAGAATTCCCCGCTACTCTCGTCCGACATACTCTGGAGTATTTGGAGAGCCTCATCTGCGCTGTAAGATCTTTTCGTCATGTTGGTGGGCAGATGTGTCAGATGGCGGGCGGCAGATGTGCCAGATGGTGGGTGGCTAGATGTGCCTGATGTTGGCGGGCAGATGTGCCTGATGTTGGCGGGCAGATGTGCCTGATGTTGGCGGGCAGATGTGCCTGATGTTGGCGGGCAGATGGCGGGTGGCAGATGTGCGTGATGGCGGGCAGCAGATGTGCCTGATGGTGTGCGGCAGATGTGCCTGATGTTGGTGGGCAGATGTGCCTGATGATTGGCGGGTAAATGTGCCTGATGATGGTGGGCGGCTGATGTGCCAGCTGATGGTGGGCGGCTGATGTGCCAGCTGATGACGGGCTGATGTGCCAGCTGATGACGGGCTGATGTGCCAGCTGATGACGGGCTGATGTGTCAGCTGATGACAGGCTGATGTGCCTGATCGTGGGCAGATGGCGGATGGCAGATGTGACAGATGGTGGGCGGCAGATGTGCCTGATGGCGGGCGGCAGATGTGCCTGATGGCGGGCGGCAGATGTGCCTGATGTTGGCGGGCGGAAGATGTGTCAGATGGCGGGCGGCAGATGTGCCTGATGTTGGCGGGCGGAAGATGTGTCAGATGGCGGGCGGAAGATGTGCCTGATGGCGGGCGGCAGATGTGCCTGATGACTGGCGGGCGGCAGATGTGCCTGATGACTGGCTGGCAGATGTGCCTGATGACTGGCGGGCAGATGTGCCTGATGACTGGCGGGCAGATGTGCCTGATGACGGGCGGGCAGATGTGCCTGATGACGGGCGGCAGATGTGCCTGATGATTGGCGGGCAGATGCGCCTGATGACTGGCGGGCAGATGCGCCTGATGACTGGCGGGCAGATGCGCCTTATGACTGGCGGGCAGATGTGCCTGATGATGACGGGCTGATGTGCCCGCTGTTGGCGGACAAATGTGCCAGTTGTTGACGGGCAGACGTTCACTGACAGGTGTTTTCACTGTTTTGGGGACACTGTGTTTTGGGGACACTAGCTGGGTGATCAGTGGGTAAACAGCAGACAAACAGCTATAAAACTCACTGATCTCCCGGCTGCAGCACAGATCTCTCTTCCTCTCCTCACTGACAGGCTCTGTGTGAGGAGAGGAAGAGATGAGAGCAGTTACAACGCTTTCTTTTTACATAACATGACGACTGTGATTGGACACAGTCATCATGTGATCAGGAGGGCCAATCACAGGGCCCTCCTGTGTTGTACTGTCTCTGGGGGGCACAGGCAGATCGGGATTGCGCCGCTGTGCGGGCACGTGGCGGCGTGATCTCCTGTCAACTGCCACCCCTCCCCCTTGTTTACCATACGATGGCTGTGATTACACACAGCCATCGTGCGGATCAGGAGGGCAAATCACATTGCCCTCCTGCCGCTCCGAGATGCGGGGTGTCCGAGTGACACGCGCGCAACGGGATCGCGCGGGAGCGCGCCCGCGCGGTCCCGCTCCTTCTGAAGGACGTTCGGGAATGTCCAGTCAGAAGGAGGGGGCTCCCACCCGGCCGTTTATGTGCGGTGGCCGGGTGGGAAGTGGTTAAAGAACTGCAGGCCTCACTTGCCTCAGGTTTCAAGGCCAAAGCCACTGCTGACCAAAAAGAACACATAGGCTCATCTCACATTTACCAAAAAACATCTTGATTATCCCCAAGACTTTTCGGCAAAAATTCTGTGGACTGATGAGACAAAAAATAGGATTTTTAAAACAGCTTACCTGTAAAATCCTTTTCTTGGAGTACATCATAGGACACAGAGCCTCAAGTAATTACTTGGTGGGTTATGGGCCTACCTTCAGGTGTTGACACTGGTATAACCAATACAGGAAGTTGACTCCCCTATATAAACCCTCCTCCTTCCAGGAGTCCTCAGTTTTTGTAGCCAAGCAATATAAGCAATATACTCTCACCCCATAAAACAGAGGGGCGGGAGCACTGTGTCCTATGATGTACTCCAAGAAAAGGATTTTACAGGTAAGCTGTTTTAAAAATCCTATTTTCTTTATCGTACATCATAGGACACAGAGCCTTAAGTAATTACTTGGTGGGATGTCCCATAGCAATACTACTTGAGCGAAGGGAGACACAACCCGTAGGGCACCCCCAGACCTTGAGGAATTATACTGCTGCCTGCAGCACACTGCGCCCGAAGGCGATATCCTCATTCCATCTTACATCTACTTGATAACATTTTGTAAATGTATGCACTGAAGACCAAGTCGCGGCCTTGCAGATCTGAGACATGGAGGCCTGGTGACGCACTGCCCAAGAAGCACCAACCTCTCTGGTAGAGTGCGCCTTAACTTGAAAAGGGGGAATCTTTCCCTTTAAATCATAAGTTTGAATTATAACCTGCCGAATCCACTTAGCCACAGTGGATTTTGACGCTGCCTGTTCTTTTTTAGGACCGTCTGGCAGAATAAATAAGACATCAGTCTTACGAATCTGAGCAGTTTTCTTTAAATAGATCTTCACTGCTCTCACCACATCAAGACAATGTAGTGACTTTTCTTCTTTGGAACATGGTTTTGGAAAAAACAATGTCAGGACAATATCTTCCTTCAGATGAAAGCCTGAAACCACTTTTGGCAAAAAGCCTGGACAAGGGTGTAACACCACTCTGTCCTCAAGAATAACCAACATGGTTTTGGAAAAAAAAGGCAGGACAATATCTTGGTTCAGGTGGAAACCTGAGACCACTTTTGGTAAAAAACCTGGACGAGGGCCCAACACCACTCTGTCCTCATGAATAACCAATTATGGCTCTTTACAGGAAAGAGCAGCCAATTCTGAAACCCTCCTTGCTGAGGATATAGCAACCAAAAATATCAGCTTCCTACTCCGAAGGACTAAGGGAACATGCTGCAATGGTTCGAATGGCGGTTTTTGTAACACTGACAAAGCTAAATTCAAGTCCCAAGGACTTAAGGGTGATTTAACTGGCGGATTAATCCGCATCACTCCTCGCATGAAACCCCGGACTAAAGAATGCGTAACAAGTGGTCTTTGAAATAAAATTGATAAGGCTGAGACTTGGCCCTTAATAGTACTCAGGGCCAACTTCATCTCTACGCCTACTTGTAGAAAGGCAAGAATTCTGCCTATAATATATCTCCGAGGGTGCAAACCCTTGGAATCACACCAGGAAACATAAGCTTTCCAGACTCTATAATGTATAGCTCTAGAAGCTGGCTTCCTAGCATTAAAGTAGAAATAACTGCCCTGGAAAGCCCACGTCTTTTCAGAATGTGGGTCTCAATAGCCAGGCCGTTAAATTTAACATAAAGTCGGATGGAATATCGGCCCCTGTGAGAGCAGGTCTGGCCTTAGTGGAAGGGACCACAGATCCTCCACTGCCATCTTTAGGACCTCTGCATACCATGACCTTCTGGGCCATGCTGGTGCTGCCAGAATTACCAGTTTTCTTTCCAGCTTGATCCTGCAAAGAAGTCAAGGCAGCAACTGAATAGGGGGAAATGCATAGATCAGTAAATGCTGATCCCACAGTATCATCAACGCATCTGTTCTGCATGTGAATGGATCCTTTGTTGTGGACACAAAGTTGACTAAATTTATGTTGCACTGGATGCTAGAAGATCTACATCCGGAGTCCCCCATCCTTGACAAACAGCCCAAAACATATCGGGGTGAATAGACCATTCCACTGGGAATAATCTGCTGGCGGCACATGTAGTGCGCGTGCCAATTCTCTATTCCCCGAATGAAGACTGCCTATGGGCACGGAAAATTTCTTTCTGCCCAAGTTAGAATATGGTTCACTTCTCTCTGCACTGAGAGATTCTTGGTGCCCCTTTTGGTGACTGATATAGGCCACAGCTGTGGCATTGACAGATTGGATCCTGTCGGGACAATCCCTTAACCTGGAAGTCCAGGCTTTTAGAGCCAGACGCACTGCCCGAATCTCTAGGATGTTGATGGGCAAGGCTCTTTCGGTTCTTGAACACTGTCCTTGGACAGTTGTCTTCTCTGTCATTGCCACTTTCCAGATAAGTGGTCTGAAGCATTTACCCTTTAGGACATTCTTTAGTAACCACCAATTGAGGTTTTGGGACACCCTTGGGGACAGCCGCATTGGCAAGTCCAAAGCTTGGATCGTTTTGTTCCAAGCAAATAGAATACAGTTTTGCAACAGTCTCGAATGGAACTGGGCAAAGGGAACTGCTTCGAATGAAGCCACCATCCCTTCTAACAACCTCATGCAAAGGTGAATGGAGGGACCTCCTTTTGACCTGACCATCCACACCAACTCTTTTATAGAGTGGTGTTTTTTGTTTTTTTTTCTGGGCAAGAAGACCCTTTTTCTGGGCTGTATCTATGATCAGACCCAAATACTGCAGCCCTTTTTTAGCGATTTTAATGGAGACTTTACTAGGTTGAGAATGCAACCCAGACCTTTCCAGGTAACTGGTTGTAATGCGTACACCTTAGTCCGAACAGCGCTTGGTCTATTAGCAATAGATTGTCTAGGTATGCCAAGACTGTTTAAGCCCTGTGCCCTTGACCTGGCTACAGGTGGGGCTAGCACCTTTGTGAACACTCAAGGTGCTGTAGCTAGGCGGAAGAGCAAGGCTATTAACTGAAATGCTGCTGTTCTACTTCGAACCGCAGAAACCTTTGGTGAGCGGGAAATATATGCATATGCAGATATGCATCCCTGATGCCAATAGGTGCTAGAAGTTTTCCTCCTTGCAGGATAGAAACTACTGACTTGATCGACTCCATATAAAGGAGCGGATCTTCAGGAACTGATTTAGATTCTTTTAGATCTAGAATGTATCTGTTGAATTTCTGTGTGACTCTGTACATGTACAGGAAACGCATGAAAAAGGCAGTGAAGGTTCCAAGGAACCTAAGAAAAAAACAGAACTATCAGCTGACTCTACTAGAGGTAGCTTGAAAGAGGCACAAATCATCTCTGTAAGAGGTTTGTACCAGCAATTTCTCAGATTGCAAGGCTGAAAAAAAGTTCAACTCTAGTTGTCTCCTCTGCAGAGGAGTACTCGGTTTGCCTTTCTTCCCGATTACCTGAGGGTAATCCTTCATCCTCTACCCACTGTTCCCTTGATAAGGGATCTCAGGTGGGGGAGGGGATCTAACACGCTTCCCATCCTTGGATAGCGGATGCGATTAAAGTCGCTAATTTTCCTTCTAGGCCCTGCAGGGCGGGGGAAAAAACGCATCTTCAATCATGTATACAGGGGCTGAATATTTTCTCCTCTTAGGCTCAGTTTCCACTATTGCAACCCCAAAGTTGCTTCATTTTACCATGATTCTTTGCCGCCGAGAATACGTCGGGGCGCGATTTTGATGCATCAGGAAACAATGCCTGTGTATTCTAGAGGTTTATGGACCTCAAGTCGCATCAAAGTGGTACCAAAGTAGTGCAGGGACTACCTTGAAGTCGCACAGATCTGAACAGTATTTCTTGGAAATCATGCCCTAGAGTCTGACGGTGGAGGCCGTCACAGCTGCCTAGAGGCAGCTGCCCCTGCGCAGGGGAAGGAATCTGTTTAAGTGACTTGTCCAAGGTCACAAGGAGCCAACGTGAGGACGAGGTCCAACGTCTTTCAGGAAGCCTCCCATGGCTACGCTGGCCGTCAGAGTAGTTAACCTGTGAGGAGTGGCTCCTTCACTAGTGAACGCCGACATGTGGATCTGAACCCATGTCTGTCAGGAAGTCTCCCATAGCTGCACTGGCCGTCAGAGTACTTAACCTGTGAGCTGTTGTGGCTTCACATTAAATAAAAGGATATTTAAACCTTCTACTGGGCAAAAGAGCTTTACTGCTAGAAATAATTTGGATGTATTTCACCAAACCTTCCCAATGAAAAGGGAAACTAGTTAGACACCCTTTTTTGCAAGATGCTTCGGCTGACCAACCCTTTTAACCACAGGGTCCTAAGCATGTGTTTTAGCACAAGCGCAAGGCGAGGCCTGGTGGATAGGGTCTTTTATGGCATCTATGGCAAAACATAGCGCCATTGGTAGGAGGATTTTAACAAAAAAATTCCAACTCCTTATCTGTTGGATGCTTAAGCAATTATGCATCTTGATGCTGGAATTTTCAGCGTCTACTGCTGGTACTTTCCAACCTTTGTGAATTTTTCCTCCATGATAGAGAACTGAGAAACTCTTTGGAGGGAAAAAATGCTTATCCAGATGATCCCATTCAGCATAAATAAGCGCTGTAAAAGGTTTTTTTTTTTTTTTTTTTAAATAAAAAGAAGGGACCTGGACTTTCAGCTTGCTCTGTTAGGAGTAGTATAAAAAGTGGAATGAACCATCTCTGTAAGAGTTTGTACCATCAATCTGTCAGAGGTTGCATAAGGTTCATCAACTGTTGTTTCCTCCGCAGAGGAAAATTTGGCTTGTTTTCCCCCGTGATCACCTGAGGATAACACCTCATCCTGTGCCCACTGTTCCCTTGGAAAAAGGGGTTTGAGGTGGGGGAGGGGGGTCTAGCATGCTTCCTATCCTCTTGGACGGAGAATGCGATTAAAGCCGCTAATCTTCCTTCTAAGCCCAACAGGGCAGAGGAGAATGCATCTTCAGTCACATACACAGGGGCTGAAGTGTGAGAAGCAGTTGCACCACCAATTGCTTCCAATGACTCACCCTGGCTAGCCATGTCAGGTATCTCCGGAGAGTATGACAGTGTGGAGGCATGACTGGAGTTCCCAGCCCCTGGGGGTGGAATCCTTGGTACCTTTGTGGTACACTGGAAATCAAATGTGCTAAGCACAACAGCAGAGGCACTTTAACAAATTATGGTATTTGCTGAACAATAGTTTTAGCAAAAGAAAACAATGTCACCATAAGGATCAGGCTTTGATGCTGAGTACCATAATATTTCCTGTGCTGGAAATGCCTGTTTACACACCTTTACATGCCCAGTGCTCCTGAGTCTCTTAGTGTGACAGACTTCTGTCTTCAGCATATGAACTAAGAGCGTCTGTGTTAAGCCTCAGGTGAGAACCTGATTACACATAAGTGTCAGCTGTTACCGCATCTCTCCAGGAGGAGAGGGGAGGGGGAGGGGAATTTTTATCAGCAGTGTTTGTTAAGCTCCTAGTTTTAAAGGAAGACTTCACTTTATACAAAAAAATGCAAATGCCTGGTTTTGTATGTTCATAAACTACTGCTGTAACCCCTTTAGATCCCTCAGAAGAGGAACACCATCTGTTCAATTAAGAACTCCCCTCTGGCTGCAGGGACCACACCCGCTGCTATAGCCAGACACAGAGCTGCTGAAAAAGGCATCGTACTAGGCAAGTGTAATGTACTCCCTCTAGGGGAGACATTTTAAGGCATACAGTTATACATTTTATATGTGTATATATATATATATATATATATATATATATATATATATATATATATATATATATATAATGTATTTTTTGGAGAAAAAGGCATAGGTGGACTTTTTACAGTTCCTAGGATTCTCCCCTTACCTTATCCTCGCTGCAGGATATTGCTGATTTAACAGACAGATCCAACCTTCACCCATCACAGCGGGCAGCGTAGTTAAACCTTCAAAGACTGGGGCCCTTTTTAAAGGGTATCCGCTCCTTATAGCACCCCTCAGGAACAACTTTAGGTAATATGGAAAAACCAAAAAGAGTCCTGGTTCCTAGGGTGCAGCTCTCAAAGAGAAGCTTACAGGCAAAACCTCGTTCTTCAATGCGAGGCCCAGGTACCATCCTATGGCCTCAGTGGCGAGGATGGATCCGGTTGTGAAGGTTTTTTAAATCCAGCATGGATCCCTCCCAGGAGCTCCTCAGAGCACAACTTCACTCGTGACCAACACCTTAGACACTGGCGAAAAAACTGAGGACTCCTGGAAGGAGGAGGGGTTATATAGGCGAGTCAACTTCCTGTATTGGTTATACCAGTGTCAACACCTGAAGGTAGGCCCATAACCCACCAAGTAATTACTTGAGGCTCTGTGTCCTATGATGTACGATAAAGAAACTTAACTTTTTGGAAGGTGTGTGTCCCGTTACATCTGGCATAAAACTAATACAGCATTTCATAACAAGAACATCATACCAACAGTCAGACATGGTGGTGGTAGCATGATGGTCTGGGGCTGCTTTGCAGCTTCAGGACCTGGACGACTTACCATAATTAACCACTTGCCGACTGCCTCACACAGATATACTGCGGCAGAATGGCACGGGCGGGCAAAGTAACATATGCGATCGGACCCCCCCCCCGGTGCCCGAGGCGGTTGGCATCTGTCCCAGAGCGATCAGAGGTGAGGGGGAGGCCATCCATTCGTGGCCACCCCCTGGCCATCGCTCCCTGCCAGTGAAAATCTTCCTCTGCTGCTGTATAGTAAACAGCGACAGAGAAAGTGATGTCATCGCTCCTCGGCGCGGTATTTTCCGTTCCGGCGCTGAGGAGAGAAGACATCTGAGTAAGTGCACAACACAACACATCACAGTAAAAGACACCAGGCACACTTTACACCCCCCAATCACCCCCTGACTGATCCCCCCCCCCCCGCCGTCACAGTAACACCAAGCAGTTTTTTTTTTTTTTCCCTGATTACTGCATTGGTGTCAGTTTGTGACAGTTAGAAGTGGTAAGGCAGTTAGTGTTAGCCCCCTTTAGGGCTAGGATACCCCCCTAATCCCCCTAATAAAGTTTTAACCTCTTGATCACCCCCCTGTCGCCAGTGTCACTAAGCGATTGTTATTCTGATCGCTGTATTAGTGTCACTGGTGACACTAGTTAGGGAGGTAAATATATAGGTTCATCGTCAGCGTTTTATAGCGTCAAGGACCCCCATATACTACCTAATAAAGGTTTTAACTCCTTGATTGCCCCCTAGTTAACCCTTTCACCAGTGATCACTGTATAACTGTTACGGGTGACGCTGGTTAGTTAGTTCATTTTTTATAGTGTCAGGGCACCTGCCGTTTATTACCAAATAAAGGTTTAGCCCCCTGATCGCCCGGCGGTGATATAAGTTAGGTTTTAGGGTCAGATAGGGTCTGCGTCACCCCAAGCAGCGTCAGGTTAGCGCCAGTACCGCTAACACCCACACACGCAGCATGCGCCTCCCTTAGTGGTATAGTATCTGAACGGATTAATATCTGATCCGATCAGATCTATACTGGCGTCCCCAGCAGTTTATAGTTCCCAAAAACGCAGTGTTAGCAGGATCAGCCCAGATACCTGCTAGCACCTGCGTTTTGCCCCTCCGCCAGGCCCAGCCCAGCCCACCTAAGTGCAGTATCGATCGATCACTGTCACTTACAAAACACTAAACACATAACTGCAGTGCTTGCAGAGTCAGGCCTGATCCCTGCGATTGCTAACAGTTTTTTTGGTAGCGTTTTGGTGAACTGGCAAGCACCAGCCCCAGGCAGCGTCAGGTTAGTGCCAGTAGCGCTAACACCCACGCATGCACCATACACCTCCCTTAGTGGTATAGTATCTGAACGGATTAATATCTGATCCGATCAGATTTATACTAGTGTCCCCAGCAGTTTAGGGTTCCCAAAAACGTAGTGTTAGCAGGATCAGCCCAGATACCTGCTAGCACCTGCGTTTTGCCCCTCCGCCCAGCTCAGCCCACCCCATCGAAGTGCAGTATCGATCGATCACTGTCACTTACAAAACACTAAACACATAACTGCAGCATTCGCAGAGTCAGGCCTGATCCCTGTGATCGCTAACAGTTTTTTTGGTAGCGTTTTGGTGAACTGGCAAGCACCAGCGCCAGGTTAGTGCCAGTAGCGCTAACACCCACGCACGCACCGTACACCTCCCTTAGTGGTATAGTATCTGAACGGATCAATATCTGATCAGATCAGATCTATACTAGTGTCCCCAGCAGTTTAGGGTTCCCAAAAACGCAGTGTTAGCGGGATCAGACCAGATACCTGTTAGCACCTGCTTTTTGCCCCTCTGCCCAGCCCAGCCCACCCAAGTGCAGTATTGATCGATCACTGTCACTTACAAAACACTAAACACATAACTGCAGCGTTCGCAGAGTCAGGCCTGATCCCTGCGATCGCTAACAGTTTTTTTGGTAGCGTTTTGGTGAACTGGCAAGCACCAGTGGCCTAGTACACTCCGGTCGTAGTCAAACCAGCACTGCAGTAACACTTGGTGACGTGGCGAGTCCCATAAGTGCAGTTCAAGCTTGTGAGGTGGCAAGCACAAGTAGTGTCCCACTGACACCAAGAAGAAGACAAACAGGCCCGTCGTGCCCATAATGCCCTTCCTGCTGCATTTGTCAATCCTAATTGGGAACCCACCACTTCTGCAGCACCCGTGCTTCCCCCATTCACATCCCCAACCAAATGCAGTCGGCTGCATGAGAGGCATTTTTATGTCCTCCCAAGTACCCCTACCCAGCGAACCCCCCCAAAAAAGATGCTGTGTCTGCAGCAAGCGCGGATATAGGCGTGACACCCGCTATTATTGTCCCTCCTGTCCTGACAATCCTGGTCTTTGCATTGGTGAATATTTTGAACGCTACCATACACTAGTTGAGTATTAGCGTAGGGTACAGCATTGCACAGACTAGGCACACTTTCACAGGGTCTCCCAAGATGCCATTGCATTTTGAGAGACCCGAACCTGGAACCGGTTACAGTTATAAAAGTTACAGTTACAAAAAAAAGTGTAAAAAAAAAAAAAAAAACAAAAACACAAAAAAATATATAAAATAAAAAAAAAAAATAGTTGTCGTTTTATTGTTCTCTCTCTCTCTATTCTCTCTCTATTGTTCTGCTCTTTTTTATTTTTTATTTTTTTTATTTTTTTATTTATTTTTATTTATTCTATTCTGCAATGTTTTATTCTTATTATGTTTTATCATGTTTGCTTTTCAGGTATGCAATTTTTTATACTTTACTGTTTACTGTGTTTTATTGTTAACCTTTTTTTGTCTTCAGGTACGCCATTCAGCTGCAGCGCGGATTTATTTATCTTGACAGCAACAGCGTTTGCTCCCACGATATATAAAGCCGTGACTCCAGCGGAGGTGATATATGCCAAAGCATGGGGGCAGCAGGGGCGGAGGAGCAATTTGCTCCTAACTTTTGGGGCAGATGCCCCCATGCTTCGGCATATATAAATGGTGCATGTATGCCCATCATTAGAAGTGGGTGGACGAAGGGAGGTATTCTAATGGTGGGCATACCCACCGATCAATCTCTTTTTTTCGTTCAGCCCACAGGCTGCATTAAAAAAAAAAAGATTGCAATATATGCCCAACAAGGACCAGCAACGTACTGGTATGTTGCTGGACTTTGAGTGGGTATACCAGAATGATGCCTGCAGGTTTAGGTATCATCTTGGTATCATTCTTTTCAGCCAGCGGTCGGCTTTCATGTAAAAGCAATCCTAGCAGCTAATTAGCCTCTAGACTGCTTTTCAGGTTCCCAACAGGAAAATGCAGCCGGTGATTCAGCCAGCTGACCATAGGGCTGATCAGAGACCAGAGTGGCTCCAAACATCTCTATGGCCTAAGAAACCGGAAGCTACAAGCATTTCATTACTTAGATTTCGCCGGATGTAAACAGCGCCATTGGGAAATTGGGAAGGCATTTTATCACACCGATCTTGGTGTGGTCAGATGCTTTGAGGGCAGAGGAGAGATCTAGGGTCTAATAGACCCCAATTTTTTCAAAAAAGAGTACCTGTCACTACCTATTGCTATCATAGGGGATATTTACATTCCTTGAGATAACAATAAAAATGATTAAAAAAAAATGAAAGGAACAGTTTCAAAATAAGATAGCAAAAAAATAATAAAGAAAAAAATAAAAAATAAAAAAGCACCCCTGTCGCCCCCTGCTCTCACGCAAAGGCGAACGCAAGCGTCGGTCTGGCGTCAAATGTAAACAGCAATTGCACCATGCATGTGAGGTATCACTGCGAAGGTCAGATCGAGGGCAGTAATTTTAGCAGTAGACCCCCTCTGTAAATCTAAAGTGGTAACCTGTAAAGGCTTTTAAAGGCTTTTAAAAATGTATTTAGTTTTTCGCCACTGCACGTTTGTGCGCAATTTTAAAGCATGTCATGTTTGGTATCCATGTACTCAGCCTAAGATCATCTTTTTTATTTCATCAAACATTTGGGCAATATAGTGTGTTTTAGTGCATTAAAATTTTAAAAAGTGTGTTTTTTCCCCAAAAAATGGTTTGAAAAATCGCTGCGCAAATACTGTGTGAAAAAAAAAATGAAACACCCACCATTTAATCTGTAGGGCATTTGCTTTAAAAAAAAAAATATGTTTGGGGGTTCAAAGTAATTTTCTTGCAAAAAAAAATAATTTTTTCATGTAAACAAAAAGTGTCAGAAAGGGCTTCGTCTTCAAGTGGTTAGAAGAGTGGGTGATGTGTGACATAAGCTTCTAAATGTTTTGCATAAAATGCCAGGACAGTTCAAACCCCCCCCCAAATGACCCCATTTTGGGAAGTATACACCCCAAGCTATTTGCTGAGAGGCATGTCGAGTCCATGGAATATTTTATATTGTGACACAAGTTGCGGGAAAAAGACCAATTTTTTTTTTTGCACAAAGTTGTTACTAAATGATATATTGCTCAAACATGCCATGGGAATAAGTGAAATTACACCCCAAAATACATTCTGTTGCTTCTCCTGAGTATGGGGATACCACATGTGTGAGACTTTTTGGGAGCCTAGCCGCTTACGGGACCCCGAAAACCAAGCACCGCCTTCAGGGTTTCTAAGGGCGTAAATTTTTGATTTCACTCATCACTGCCTATCACAGTTTCGGAGGCCATGGAATGCCCAGGTGCCACAAAATCCACCCAAATGACCCCATTTTGGAAAGTAGACACCCCAAGCTGTTTGCTGAGAGGTATAGTGAGTATTTTGCTGACCTCACTTTTTGTCACAAAGTTTTAAAATTGAAAAAAGAAAACAAAATGTTTTTTCTTGTCTTTCTTCATTTTCAAAAACAAATGAGAGCTGCAAAATACTCACCATGCCTCTCAGAAAATAGCTTGGGGTGTCTACTTTCCAAAATGGGGTCATTTGGGGGGGTTTGTGCTATCTTGGCATTTTATGGCCTTTGAAACTGTGATAGGTAGTGAGGAGTGAATCAAAAACTTACACTCTTAGAAATCCTGAAGGCGGTGATTGGTTTTCGGGGCCCCGTATGCAGCTAGGCTCCCAAAAAGTCCTACACATGTGGTATCCCCGTACTCAGGAGAAGCAGCAGAATGTATTTTGGGGTGCAATTTCACATATGCCCATGGCATGTTTGAGCAATATATCATTTAGTGACAACTTTGTGCAAAAAAAAAAAAATTGTCATTTTCCCGCAACTTGTGTCAAAATATAAAATATTCCATGGACTCAACATGCCTCTCAGCAAATAGCTTGGGGTGTCTACTTTCCAAAATGGGGTCATTTGGGGGGGGTTTGTGCCATCTGGGCATTTTATGGCCTTCAAAACTGTGATAGGTAGTGAGGAGTGAAATCAAAAATTTACGCCCTTAGAAATCCTGAAGGCGATGATTGGTTTTCGGGGCCCCGTATGCAGCTAGGCTCCCAAAAAGTCCCACACATGTGGTATCCCCATACTCAGGAGAAGCAGCTAAATGTATTTTGAGGTGCAATACTACATATGCCCATGGCCTGTGTGAGCAATATTTCATTTAGTGACAACTTTTTGTAAATTTTTTTTTTTTTTGTCATTATTCAATCACTTGGGACAAAAAAAAATAATATTGAATGGGCTCAACATGCCTCCCAGCAATTTCCTTGGGGTGTCTACTTTCCAAAATGGGGTCATTTGGGGGGGGGGGGGTTGTACTGCCCTGACTTTTTATCACCTCAAGAAATGACATAGGCAGTCATAAACTAAAAGCTGTGTAAATTCCAGAAAATGTACCCTAGTTTGTAGACGCTATAACTTTTGCGCCAACCAATAAATATACGCTTATTGACATTTTTTTTACCAAAGACATGTGGCCGAATACATTTTGCCCTAAATGTATGACTAAAATTGAGTTTATTGAATTTTTTTTATAACAAAAAGTAGAAAATATAATTTTTTTTTCAAAATGTTCGGTCTTTTTCCGTTTATAGCGCAAAAAATAAAAACGGCAGAGGTGATCAAATACCATCAAAAGAAAGCTCTATTTGTGGGAAGAAAAGGACGCAAATTTCGTTTGGGTACAGCATTGCATGACCGCGCAATTAGCAGTTAAAACGACACAGTGCCAAATTGTAAAAAGTTCTCTGGTCAGGAAGGGGGTAAATCCTTCCGGGGCTGAAGTGGTTAATAGAACCATGAATTCTGAGCTCTACCAGAAAATCCTAAAGGAGAATGTCTGGCCATCAGTTTGTGACCTCAAACTCAAGTGCACTTGGGTTATGCAGCAGGACAATGATCTGAAAACACAACAGCAAGTCCACCTCCAAATGGTTCAAACAAAGCAAAATTTAGGTTTTGGAGTAGCCTAGTCAAAGCCCGGACTTAAATCCAATTGAGATGCTGTATCATGACCTTACACAGGCCGTTCATGTTGAAAAACCCTCCAATGTGGCTGAATTAAAACAATTCTGCAAAGAAGAGTAGGCCAAAATTGCTCCACAGCAATGTGAAAGACTCATTGGCAGTTATCGCAAATGCTTGATTGCAGTTGTTGCCACCAAGGGTGGCACAACCAGTTATTAGGTTTAGGGGGCAATTACTTTTTCACATAAAGCCAAGCAGGTTTGGACAGCTTTTTTGCCTTAATAAATGAAGCCATCATTTAAAAACTGCATTTTGTATTTACTGAAGTTATCTTTGTGTAATAATAAAATTTGTGATGTGAAGGTACAATGTATATGTAAAGCGCTACGTAAATTGACGGCACTATATAAGTATCTTAAATAATAATAATAATAATAATAATAATAATAAAGGGCATGAGGGTGCATACTGTGGTGCCAGTAGATGAAGGGTAGAAGAAGGAGGGGAAGAAAAGGGGAAGAGAAGAAGTAGATCAAAGCGAGGAAGACATCTGACTGTGATTGGTGATTGGCCATACACTGACAGGTTCCACGCTGTACAGCACAGATTGACAAATCTGCAGTTCCTAGCTATTGTATTCTGACAGCCAGCATGGGCCACTGTTGGAATACTTGAATAGCAGATGCATTTCATTAGATGCAGCTGCTGTTCAGCTGACAATTTTCTGCCCAGCTTCTTTGATTTTTTTAATACCAGATAGAATTCCATTTCAATAGCTCTCACCTTTATTGCTCCATGAATACGATAGTGGAAGCTTTCATGCCACTCAGGGTCACTGGAATTGTAAACAACCTTTGTCCGGGAAGGAACAGAAGATGCTGTGGGGAGTTGTAGCTGAACATAGCAATCTGCAGCTGACACTGGAGACAGATAACAATGGAAATATTTAACAACAGATTTAAGACCCTGGTAATATATCTGTAATTATTTCAGTGAGTTACCAAAAACTACTTTGCTCTAAACCCCATAGTTCTCAGTTACTCAACATTTGCGATTAAAATGGAGAGAATTCCCTGGATTGTTCTGTTTAAGTCTGCTTGGACAGTCAGAGCATACAGGGCATCGCCTAATTTTTTAAGTCATCCATAACTTTTGTAGTAAACCTGTTTTTCTTTAAGATCAATAAAAAAATTAATTGATTATACATTATTGTACATAACTGTATCCATAATATTTTCCTAACATTTTTGATTATTTAAAATGAGGTAAAATCTCTAAATAGTATAGAGATGCAATTGCTGGTGTAGCCCTATGCCTAATTTCAGCTTTACTGAAATTGAAGGGAAAATTCACCTTTGTTCTCCTCCAGTTAATTTTTTTCATAAATCCCCACTTACCCAATAATAGGTTGTTTTCGATTCTGATACCCACCCAGCAGATCCAGCATTATCCTGCTGCAATTTAGCTGCTCCATTGACACCACCAGAGTCCCAAACTGGCATCTTCTTTTATGATGTCATTGGGAGACTGCTGTCTCTTCTGGATTCAGGCAACCACCCCCGATCATGAACCAACAGGTCTGGCCTGCCCTCCCCCTCTGTCTGCTGAATGGAAGCTGATGCCTCCTGGGATATGTGTTCTGCATATAATTTTTTAATATTTTAAATATACAGAGTAAGCACACCACATAACAAGAATACTTTGCAATAAAGTGACATAGTTACATAGTTACATAGTAGGTGAGGTTGAAAAAAGACACAAGTCCATCAAGTCCAACCTATGTGTGTGATTATATGTCAGTATTACATTGTGTATCCCTGTATTTTGCGGTCATTCAGGTGCTTATCTAATAGTTTCTTGAAACTATTGATGCCCCCCGCTGAGACCACCGCCTGTGGAAGGGAATTACACATCCTTGCCGCTCTTACAGTAAAGAACCCTCTACGTAGTTTACGGTTAAACCTCTTTTCTTCTAATTTTAATTAGTGGCCACAAGTCTTGTTAAACTCCCTTCTGCAAAAAAGTTTTATCCCTATTGTGGGGTCACCAGTATGGTATTTATATATTGAAATCATATCCCCTCATAAGCGTCTCTTCTCCAGAGAGAATACGTTCAGTTCTCGCAACCTTTCCTCATAACTAATATCCTCCAGATGCAATACAAAAGTTATCCCCGCACTAGTTTAGGTCTCACCAGGTGTAAAGCTGATCTTGCTCTCCAGAGATGAGAGGTTCCAGGCGCTGGCTCATGCTAGTAAAGACTATGTGCAAATGAGAAGATCTGGACAGCCGCACTCCAGGAAGTAATAATCCAAGTTTCTTTATTTTAAAATCAGGAACAAATCAGATACAGGACATCATAGACAGAGTGTACAAATCATAGGCTAATGCGTTTCACACTTGTCCAAGTGCTTACTCATATGAGTAAGCACTTGGACAAGTGTGAAACGCGTTAGCCTATGGCATTTTTGACACATTTTTGGGACCAGTGTCATTTATACAGCAATCAGTGCTATAAAAATGCACCGATTCCTGTGTAAATGACACTGGCAGTGAAGGGGTTAACCATTAGAGGGCGGGGAGGGGTTAAGTCAGTACTAGGGAGTGTTTCTAACTGTAGGGGGGATGGGCTAGCTGTGACACATTGCTGATCTCTGCTCCCGATGACAGGGAGCAGAGATCAGTGAGACTGTCACTAGGCAGAACGGGGAGATGCTTGTTTACATCAGCATCTCCCCGTTCCTCCTCTCTGTGAGGCGATCGCGGGTATCCCGGCGGCGATCAAGTCCGCGGAACCCGCGACCTGACTCACGGAGCTACTGGCCGGCATGCGCGTGTGCCGCCGGCGCGCACGCAATGGCACGGCGGGGAATTCAAATGGGACTTACAGGTACGCCCGTCGGGAAGTGGTTAAACAGTGTTAGTTAGGAGCAGGATAAGCTTCTTTAAAGAGAAGGGTTTTCATGGATCATCTAAAGATGGATAGATTAGGGGACAGTCGGACAGATTGGGGTAGGGAGTTCCAAAGGATGGGAGAAGCTCTAGAGAAATTCTGGAGGCGAGCATGGGAGGAGGTGACAAGGCAGCTAGAGAGCATGAGGTCTTGGGACTGATAGATGTGCCATTGATCTTGACAGATAAGTCAGGGGAAGGGGCACGTGGGGGAGGAAATATTAAGAGCTCAGTTTTAGATAGATTCAGTTTGAGGAAGTGGTTTGACATCCAGGCTGATATGTCTGTGATGCGTGAGGAGATTGATGGGGTGAGCTGAGGGGCAGAGAGATAATGATACCGTTCTCATTACTAAAATCTTGTATATAGTCCCTTATCATGCCCTCCAGGAGTTTACATACTATTGATGTTAGGCCAACTGGTCTGTAATTCCCGAGGATATATTTTGGGCCCTTTTTAAATATTGGTGCTACATTGGCTTTTCTCCAATAAGCTGGTACCATTCCAGTCAGTAGACTGTCAGTAAAAATTAGGAACAATGGTCTGGCAATTACTTGACTGAGTTCCCCAAGTTCCCTCGGGTGCAAGCCATCTGGTCCCAGTGATTTATTAATGTTAAGTTTCCCAAGTCTAATTTTAATTCTGTCCTCTGTTAACCATGGAGGTGCTTCCTTTGATGTGTCATGAGGATAAACACTGCAGTTTTGGTTACTGAAGCTCCTCGATTCCCTTGTGAAGACTGAGGAGAAGAATAAATTAAATACCATCGCCATCTCCCCATCCTTTGTAACCAGATGTCCTTCCTCATTCTTTATGGGGCCAATATGGTCTGTCCTACCTTTTTTACTGTTCACATACTAAAAGAATTTCTTGGGATTTTTTTTGCTCTCCTCCGCTATGTGTCTTTCGTGTTCTATCTTAGCCGTCCTTATTGCACCCTTACATTTCTTGCATTCTTTATAAAGTCTGAATGCTGATGATGATCCCTCAACCTTGTATTTTTTGAAGGCCTTCTCCTTTGCTTTTATATGCATTTTTACATTGGAGATAAGCCATCCAGGACTTTCGTTCGCTCTTTTAAATGTATTACCCAATGGGATGCATTGACTAATGCCCTTATTTAATATGCTATTAAAGTAAGTTGTATTCATATAAGCACAATTATAATAGGTACAAATAGCATAATACAGCAAAGGTAATTGTTCCACTGTTAATTCCAATCTATAGCCAAAAAAAGAATACATGCATATATGCAGATGAGGTTAGCACCACTTAGTCATATACAGTGCTTTGAAAAAGTATTCATACCCCTTGAAATTTGTTACAACTAAAAACGTAAATGTATTTTATTGGGATTTTATATGATAGACCAACACAAAGTGGCACATAATTGTGAAGTGGAAGGAAAAGGATAAATAGTTTTCCAAATTTTTTACAAAGAAATATCTGAAAAGTGTGGTGTGCATTTGTATTCAACCCCCCAGTCAATTAATTTTTACTGACAGTCTACTGACTGGAATGGTACCAGCTGATTGGAGAAAAGCCAATGTAGCACCAATATTTAAAAAAAGGGCCAAAATACATCCCTGGAAATTACAAATCAGTTAGCCTAACATCAATAGTATGCAAGCTCTTGGAGGGGATGATTAGGGACTATATACAAGATTTTAGTAATGAAAAAGGTATCATTAGCAGTAATCAGCATGGATTCATGAAGAACCGTTCTTGCCAAACCAATCTATTAACCTTCTATGAGGAGGTGAGCTGCCATCTAGATAAAGGAAGGCCCGAAGACGTGGTGTATCTGGATTTTGCAAAAGCATTTGACACAGTTCCCCATAAACGTTTACTGTACAATGTAAGGTCTGTTGGCATGGACAATAGGGTGAGTACATGGATTGAAAACTGGCTACAAGGGTGAGTTCAGAGGGTGGTGATAAATGGGAAGTACTCAGAATGGTCAGGGTGGGTAGTGGGGCCCCCCAGGGTTCTGTGCTGGGACCAATCCTATTTAATTTGTTCATAAACGACTTGGAGGATGGGGTAAACAGTTCAATCTCTGTATTTGCAGACGATACTAAGCTAAGCAGGGCAATAACTTCTCTGCAGGATGTGGAAAACTTGCAAGAAGATCTGAACAAATTAATGGGTTGGGCAACTACATGGTTAATGAGATTTAATGTGGAAAAATGTAAAATAATGCATTCTACTCACTGGGGGGGAGAACCTCTGTGGGAATCAAGGATGGAAAAGGACCAGGGGATCCTAGGAGATGATAGACTCAGCAATGGCATGCAATGCCGAGCTGCTGCTAACAAAGCAAACAGAATATTGGCATGCATTAAAAAGGGGATTAACTCAAGAGATAAAGCAATATTTCTCCCACTCTACAAGACTCTGGTCTGGCCTCACCTGGAGTATGCTGTGCGGTTCTGGGCACCAGTCCTCAGGAAGGATGTACTGGAAATGGAGCGAGTACAGAGAAAGGCAACAAAGCTAATAAAGGGACTGGAGGATATTACTTATGAAGAAAGGTTGCGAGCACCAAACTTATTCTCTCTGGAGAAGAGACACTTGAGAGGGGATATGATTTCAATTTACAAATACCATACTGGTGACCCCACAATAGGGATAAAACTTTTCCGCGGAAGGGAGTTTAATAAGACACGTGGCCACTCATTAAAATTAGAAGAAAAGAAGTTTAACCTTAAACTGCGTAGAGGGTCCTTTACTGTAAAGAACCCCTGAGGACGTTGCTACGCAGCTATCTATAGAGTCGGCTTATGCTCATCTGTCCTTCCCGGGAACACTGCGGGAGCGGTGAGAGGTTAGAGGGCAATGCACGACTGACATAGTATTGATTTTACATGGCCTTATATTATGCAAACATTGTGAGTGTTTTTTTTTGTGAGATAATTAATAAATTATTGTTGTACTGGATTACGCTATGTGGAATTTTTTTATCTATTGCTTGCCATGAGCAAAATACAGATGAAGTGTCCAGTGAACAGCGATTATCCCTTTGATTGATAAGCGTGTTAATCAGCAGGGTCTGTTAAGTGGATTACCTACAGGGCTGTGGCCAAAGTGGTGTGGTGATGGAGACTTGGGATCGCTGCTAATATTTTCTTCCACGATCGTCTAGTTTATACTCACCTGCCTTTTTTTAATGGACTTTCACTGAGTGGATCAGCATTTGATACTTTGTTTAAGTGGACTCTTAAGCAATTTCATTGATATTTTTTATATATTTGCTATTTTTGCACTAGCGCTGCTAATGTTTTACAAATTTTTCTTTGACATATATTTGATGCATCTCATTTTAGTATAGCAGCTGCTGACTATTGTTTTATCAATATTTTCTCTGTGTGCGCTGAGGGAGGGATGCTGAACATAGTTTTTTTCATCTCTCATTTTTTATTTCCATGACTTGCAGTGTTGCTAACCGTCAGTATTTTTACTGGCAGCCAATAATAAAAAGTGGCACTTTTCTCCTGCCAGTAAATGCCAGTGACAGGAAAAGGTTGCTAGTAAAAAATATGTCTGTGACGCTCCGCCAAGACCACCCGAGTGCCTGCTACAGTGTGTTCACATGGCATGGGTCTAGCGGATGCAGTGCCTGTGCGTGTCCTGTGACGTCATGGTGCAAGGGAGCCGAGCAGCATGGCCGGACCTTGGGTGTGCGGCAGTGTTGCCAACCGTCAGTATTTTTACTGGCAGCCAGTAAAAAACGGGCACTTTTCTCCTGCCAGTAAATGCCAGTGACAGGAAAAGTTTGCCAGTTAAAAATATGGCTGTGACACTTGACTTGGAACTGCACATGCACAGTTCCAGTCAAGAGGCAGCTGAGAGCCTGCTACAGTGTGTTCAGGCGGTGCCATTGGGGGGGTCGAGTCTGGCGGAGGTGGTGCCTGAGCATGTCGTGTGATGTCATGGTGCAGGGGAGCCGAGCAGAGTGGCTGGAACCTCATGTATGGGTCTGCAGGACATGAGCAAGGCAAGCTGGGAGTGGGACTGTCAGTGCTGTTTGGACTAGAATGGACTTGAGGGACCACCTGACATGGAGAGAGACTGTCCCTGAGCGTCTTACTCACTATAACGAAAATAAAATAAGAAATATGTTTTTTTGCCTTAATATCTACCTTAAATCACATTGCTAATTGCATATTGTACTTGTTTGTAGCCTAAATACTGACATTTTCACTTAAAACTGATTTTGTAACTGTTGGAAATGCCAGTAAGAACTTGGCTGTGCCAGTAAGTTTTGGGTGTCGTGTCAGTAATTTTCAATCTGGTAGGTTGGCAACACTGATGTCTTGGTAGATTTGCAGTTGTATTTAAAAAAGATAGGGACAAAGGTCCCAAAAGGTATTCTTCAGAGAGGATACAGACAGTGTAAAGGACTAATTTAACTTTATTTAATTGTACAAAAACAAATAAATACTTGCAACAATACTTGTCCAAAATAGTGGAAAAGTTTCCAAATCCCTCCTCCAAACACATTTAATTAAAATTAAGACAAGAAGGTCTTAATGGAACACCGGTGTCCATAACAAATCCAGCTATACACATCAGTCACCCATCTCACACACACGGTTCAATCTGATTGTTGTATATTCAACGCAGATTGGCCTGGTAACTCAATAGAGACAAAAGTCACTGATATAGATGAGATTAGCCAGCGGTGATTTTGTATAGAGAGTTCGTGTGTTCCGCTCAGCAAGTAACTTCCACTCAAACTTGTAAAGCAGCAATGCATGTGGATTTTAAAATCGCACAGATTTAAAAGCGCAGGTCATTGGTTGCTATGTAGGTATGGATCACAATTGATTAATCAGGGATAACATCTGTCAACGGATGTTCAGCAAGTAACTTCCACTCAGACTTGTAAAGCAACAATGCATATGGATTTCAAAATCGCACAGTTTGAAAAGCGCAGGTCATTGGTTGCTATGTAGGTATGGATCACACTTGATTAAATCAGGAATAACATCGGTCAAAGGATGTTCAGCAAATAACTTCCACTCAGACTTGTAGAGCAGCAATGCATATGGATTTCAAAATCGCACAGTTTGAAAAGCGCAGGTCACTGGTTGCTATGTAAGTATGGATCACAATTGATTAATCAAGGATAACATCGGTCAAAGGGTGTTCAGCACGTAACTTCCACTCAGACTTGTAAAGTAGCAATGTATATGGATTTCAAAATCGCACAGTTTGAAAAGATGGTGATAGATCTGAATTGTAAATTGAGATATGCTTTGGAGGAACAACTTGTTACAAAAAAAGAATACGACTATCTGACTGTGCAGGAGTTCAATATCCCGACTTTTTATACGATCCCAAAGCTTCATAAATCCATGTCTAAACCGCCAGGGCGACTAATCGTGTCGGCCATAAAAGGTCCCCTAGAAAGAGTGGGAAAATATGTGGATACTCTGATAAAAGAACTAGTACAGGACCTACCTTCCTTTGTTCAAGACACCCATGATGTCCTTCGGAAACTGGAGAACTTCACTCTCCCACCCTAGACCCTATTGGTGGGAATAGATGTGGAGTCGCTATACACTTCCATTCCACATCAATGGGGACTTAGGGCTGTCTATCATTTTTTGGAAACAAAATTTCCATTACTTGCTCCACAAAATGAATTTATTGTGGATATCCTCCAATTCATGCTTGAACATAACTGTTTTCAATTTTTAGGGGTTAAACTACCGACAGATAAGAGGCACGGCAATGTGAGCCCCTTGGGCCCCCTCCTATGTGTTTGCACCTGGGTCTCTGGCAGGGGGCATCTCGTTTATTCCTCGTCGATGTACTTCAGCCACTGTTTGTTGTGGCTAAGGTACATCGATGACGTGTTTATGGTATGGGGGGCACACCCCAAGATCTCATTCTCTTCATTGATGAACTTAACGACAATGACCGTAACATCCGACTTACCCTTTCCTATGATTTGATGAAACTGCCGTTTCTGGATCTTACCATATATGCGGAGGAGGGTAGAATCAAGACAAAAACTTTCAGGAAGGAAACAGCGGCCAACACACTTCTGTTGGCCTCTAGTCACCATCCAAAATCCCTTGTACAAGGAATTCCCATCGGTCAGTTTCTACGTATAAAGCAAAACTGTTCTGATTTGGAGAATTTCAAGAATGAGTCACGGGAACTATATGAAAGGTTCCGTGACAGAGGCTACTCACATACCTCTATCAGAAGAGCCAAAAAGAGAGCCTTCCAGACAGCAAGGGGTGAACTTTTGACTAAAAATAGAGCACAAACCCACAACACGAGCCAAAACAATCATCAAAAAAATATGAAATCCACTCCACTAAGAATAATCACCCGTTACGGAGCACAATGGGACCAAATTAAAAATATTCTCAACCAACATTGGCACATTTTAGCGGATGCTCCAATCCTTGGTAACTTTGTGGGTGATAGACCACTCCTCACAGCCAAAAGGGCACCAAACCTAAAAGACAGGTTGGTACACTCTGAATACCAAAGACCTAAAAAACGTAACTGGCTGACTGACAAATGCCACATTTGCAAATATGTAGACAAAACTGACACTTATGCTGATTCAGAAGGTAAAAAATGTTATAAAATAAACAACTTTATCAACTGCTCTACGGAGCGTGTTATCTATATGCTCACCTGCCCTTGTGGCTCAAATTATGTGGGAAAAACAAAGAGTCAGCTTAAAATAAGAATAGGTGAGCATATACAGAGTATAATTAAAAAGGAGGACGATAGTCCATTATCTTTACATTTTCTTAAACTTCATGGCGGTAAACCATCAGGCATTAATTGTAAAGGGATTTATAAATGTAATTTGCCCCCAAGAAGAGGCGACTTCGATAAAATACTGTACCAGAAGGAAAAGATGTGGATATTTAACCTGAGAAGCATGCAGCCTTCAGGGTTAAATAATGAGCTTAACCTGTCTGTTTTCTTGGAGCAGTAACAACTGACCTTCTCAAAATCAAAATTATCTGAGTGGCTATCTCGCTTCATAAACATCTTTTCCCTCTGTAGGGGTGTGTGGAACTTGTATTTACCAACAGTACAATCTATTGGAACCTATAACTGTACTTATAAGGCATGACCAAAATAACTACTATATGGGGGGATTTTCTGTACCTAATCTCTTGGCAATAGGTGAATGCACGGGGTGAAAGTCTATTGTATGTATGTGGTGAGACTAGATATTCACTTACCGCAGTCTAAATAAGGTGTTAACTTTGACATCCACTTAATCAATTAAGTCTCTTTGACATTTAAGGATACACCCTTACTGACTGCGCATGCTCTGAAGAAGCTTGGGTTACAAGCGAAACATGTAAGCAAGTAAGACATACTCACATGTCTCCAGTGATGTGAACACCGACCTGTCCATCCACCTGGCGAACTCAGATCACCCATCCGAATCTCGGCTCAGCACTAACCATCCAGCACTCAGCAACCTTTTCTTAAGCCACTTGTTGGTGTGATTAGGACAACTTGGCAAGCATCTGCATTACTAATAGGATTCTTTGAAAGATGAACCGGGACTACTCAACAGGGAGCAACTTTAAGGAAGGTCTGTGAAGGACTATTACCCATTTTGTCTTTTCAAATGGAAGGAAGATCCACCTAATATCTCCAATGACTGAGTATATCCGGTGACTTATGAGTCTTTATCGCTGAGTGGCTGGTCCATTTGAATGAATATAGGGGATACAGACATACGGATCAAGACGTCAGAACGGTGAGCTGTACTGGGTTAACCCCCTGCCTTAATACCGTTACTGTTTCCTTTGACCGATGTTATCCCTCATTAACCAATTGTGATCCATACCTACATAGCAACCAATGACCTGCGTTTTTCAACTGTGTGATTTTGAAATCCATATGCATTGCTGCTCTACAAGTTTGAGTGGAAGTTACTTGCTGAACATCCGTTGACAGATGTTATCCCTGATTAATCAATTGTGATCCATACCTACATAGCAACCAATGACCTGCGCTTTTCAATCCGTGCGATTTTGAAATCCACATGCATTGCTGCTTACAAGTTTGAGTGGAAGTTACTTGCTGAGCGGAACACACAAACTCTCTATACAAAATCACCGCTGGCTAATCTCATCTATATCACAGTGACTTTTGTCTCTATTGAGTTACCAGGCCAATCTGCGGTGAATATACAACAATCAGATTGAACCGTGTGTGTGAGATGGGTGACTGATGTGTATAGCTGGATTTGTTATGGACACCGGTGTTCCATTAAGACCTTCTTGTCTTAATTTTAATTAAATGTGTTTGGAGGAGGGATTTGGGAACTTTTCCACTATTTTAGAACAAGTATTTTTGCAAGTATTTATTTGTTTTTGTACAATTAAATAAAGTTAAATTAGTCCTTTACACTGTCTGTATCCTCTCTGAAGAATACCTTTTGGGACCTTTGTCCCTATCTTTTTTGAATATATGTGCTTTTGTATTCAGAGGATTGCCACCCGGTGGCCTTTGGCCCACACACAGGGAATGGTTCTTTTCTAAGTTTATAATAACAGGTTTAGTGTTCGATGACGTGGGTCACCACCCACCTCATCGAGACCTGCCCTATAGGACTTTTTTCTAGATGAGCTTGGTCTCCAGTTTTTGTTGTTTTTCATGTAGGTATGCAGTTGTGCCATACTCTTTCTATTTCTGAATGATGGATTGAACAGTGCTCCTTGAGATGTTCAAAGGATATTTTTTTATAACCTAACCTTGCTTTAAACATCTCGACAACTTTATCCCTGACCTCTCTGGTGTGTGTTCCTTGGTCTTCATGATGCTGTTTGTTTACAAAGGTTCTCTAACAAACCTCTGAGGGCTTCACAGAACAGCTGTATTTATACTGAGATTAAATTAAACACAGGGGACTCAATTGGTAAAAACAGAGAGGAGAAGGAAGCGTAAAATACACAGGTGTAGGAACCCACTTTCTTAAGAACCTCCTGTCTGGTTCAGCTGCAATAAGTGGTGCCCACTTTACCTATGTAAATGCATGTATTAATTTTGGGTATAGATTAGAATAAACAGTGGGGCAAATACCTTTTCTGTATTATACTTAATGTAATATGACATACTTGGATTGTTGTACCTATTGTATAATTGTGCTTACATGTTGAATATAAATTTATTGCAAAAGCATTCTGGGGCGGGGATGCGGCTTTGGTGGGGGAGTTAAGAAGAGGAAGCTTCTTTTAAGTGTGAAGGTCCTCTTTAAATTATTGGTGGTGTATTTCTGACCACCAGCAAGTGGGTTGTATTTTAAAGTGGTATTAAATGGAAAACCAAAAATGTATTATATTGCAGCTTTCCAATCATTAAATGTAGTGGCTGCATTTATTGTCTTAGCCTTTTTTCTCTGTTTTCACCTGGAGATCTGGTCAGTAACATACCTCCTGTATTAGTAATATACAACTCTGGATGAATGAGAACAGGAAGCACAGTAGACAGCAGCATTGTCAGTCTGCAGGTAGGAGAGTGTTAGAGTTATTGGCAATTTAAAAAAACAAACAAACTGAAGCCAAACTCCAACTCACTAGAAGATCTTGCCTCTCTTTTCATAAGATCGGTACATATCACTCTTAATTTCCATAAAAGAAAAGTATGGGTTTACAAAAAAAACCTTATACTCACCTAGGTGGATACAGCATTGATCTGCTGCTGCATCTGTCCCCCGCCACCTCTGCACTGAGAACTAAGGGATCAATCACCACTGATCGCTCAGTTCCCCCCTTCGCTCTGAGCACAGACCAGTGACTGTGAGTCACCGGCTCTCTGATATGCTCCTCCAGTGTTCACAGGAGTACTGGGTTGGGAAGGGGAGGGAGCGGCTGGTTTAATCACCTAGCGGCACAGCTGAGGGGCTGAGCCAGCTGCTGATCTAGGCATCTGGGTGTATCCCAACTCTAAAGAGTGACGTCAGCTGACAGTGGGCTTTAGCACGTTATCGGCTGAAAACAGGTCACAGAACGAACTGCACTCCTGTGATCCATAGGAAAAGCATAGCCAAAAATGCTTCCACCTTACTTCTCCTTTAACCACATCCAGCCCGGTCTGTAGCAAAATGCCTGATGGGCGATGGTTTAATTGTTGTGACTGGACATCATATGACATCCTTCACAACATGCCGCTCGAGGAAGCATGCAGCGCGGCAATCTGTGGTGCGGTTTGTTGCTAGGACACATTGCGTCTCTGATCACAGTACAGAGCCTATGACGTAGGCTCTTTGCCATGTGTTCAGCTGTGTCCAATCACAGCTGATCGCAGTGTAAATAGGAAGTGCCAGTTATTGGCATTCCTCTACTCGCACTGACAAACAAGGAGTCTGTGCTTATAATCAGTGCAATGTATATCAGTGCAGCCCCATCAGCGATGACCACCAATGCCCACCAGTGATGCCTATCAGTGCTGCCCAGCAGTGAACATCAGTGCCACCTATCAGTGGCTATCAGTGCTGCATATCAGTACTGCCTATCAGTGCCCATCATTGCTGCATATTAGTGCCTCCTCATCAGTGGCCATCAGTGCCCGTCAGTGCAGCCTCATCAGAGCACATCAGCGAAGGATAAAAATTGCTTATTTACAAAATTTTATAACAGAAACAAAGAAAACTTTTTTTTTTCCATTTTTTTTTTTTTTTTTATTTGTTTAGCAAAAAAATTAAAACTTAGTAGTGATTTAAATACCACCAAACTAAAGCTCTATCTGGGCTGGTGGGAGACCCCAGAAAAAAAGATAAGAGGCTGCTCTGTGCAATACTATGCTGCACAGAGCAGGTAAGAATAACATATTCCTAATTTTAGGGAAAAAATTATCCCTTAGAACGACTTTAATACAAACAGAGTGGGAAAAGGCTGTAGGAATAGTGAGCAGTGGTTAGGAAAAAACTTATAGACACAATGCAAATTTGGAATGAATATCCTGCCAAGGGAGAGGCTTGTCATGCCTTCAAAAAGGCTTGCAGCTAAATCTAATTTTTAGTAGAGGTCTTTGTAGTCTGGGTCTACCACTGTGCATAATAAAGCTGCCCATAGAACTGTGAAACAAATTTGGGCAATTATATTTGCCAAAATCAGACAGATAAGGATAAGTTCCCCTGGTGGGTAAGGGTCACCTATATTGCTAAAACAGCAGTATACATAAATGTCTGAGAGCTGCAAAAAATTACCAGTGCAATTGTGAAGGATCACATCCTTCATCTCACCCAATGTCCCAACAGATAACTAGATGTAAAAGTTGGCTCTGGCCAATATACTTGATGATTATTGGCAAAAACATCTAATGCCCTGTACACACGGTCGGATTTTCCGACGGAAAATGTGTGATAGGACCTTGTTGTCGGAAATTCCAACCGTGTGTAGGCTCCATCACACATTTTCCATCGGATTTTCCGACACACAAAGTTTGAGAGCAGGATATAAAATTTTCCGACAACAAAATCCGTTGTCGGAAATTCCGATAGTGTGTACACAAATCCGACGGACAAAGTGCCACGCATGCTCAGAATAAATAAAGAGATGAAAGCTATTGGCCACTGCCCCGTTTATAGTCCCGACGTACGTGTTTTACATCACCGCGTTTAGAACGATCGGATTTTCCGACAACTTTGTGTGACTGTGTGTATGCAAGACAAGTTTGAGCCAACATCCGTCGGAAAAAATCCTAGGATTTTGTTGTCGGAATGTCCGAACAAAGTCCGACCGTGTGTACGGGGCATAAGTATTCTCTGCAGATAATCGTTTTGTGTGGGTACATTAAACTGATTACTACACAATCTTACTTTGCAAACATGAGTTAAAGGGGTTGTAAACACTTGTGGTTTTTCACCTCAATACATTTTGTGCATTGAGGTGAAAAACCTCTTGCAGTGCAGCAGCCCCCTAGTTCCTCGTTTTACTTACCTGAACCCTCTCTTTCTCGCGCCGGGGACGAGCACACCAGCTCTAGCCGGCGTCTCATGTCCTGATTGGATGGATTGATAACAGCGCAGCCATTGGCTCCCGCTGCTGTCAATCAAATCCAATGACGCGGGCGCCAGGGGGGTGGGGCCGAGTCTGGCATTCGTGTCTATGGACGTAACTGCTGGAATCGGGAGCACCTCCGCAAGGTAACCCCCTCGGGAGATCGCTCCTCCTAGGGGGTTATCTGATGCGGGGAGGAGCCGCGAGAGCCGCCGGGGGACCCCAGAAGAGCATGTTCAGGGTCACTCTGTGCAAAACGAGCTGCACAGTGGAGGTAAGTATGACATGTTTGTTATTTAAAAAAAAAAAACGATCCTTTACAATCACTTTAAAGTTACAAAGCGAAGCAACTAATTGAACATTGCATCAGAGCAAGAAAACAAATAAATAACCATCTCTGTATAGAGAATAATTACACTGTATATGTTCTAGGAGCAGGCCCGCGTACCTGGCCCGCCACCACTGAATGTCCGGCCCATCAGTGCCCGTGATTAATTCACAGGCACCCGGCCCACAGAGTGGCCGGTATCACAGGGCTGGATGGGGCGGGAACTCCTGGAGTTTACTTTTTCATTAAACAGCAGGTCATTGGTTGCTGGCCAATCCTAACAACCAATCACCAGCCTGTTAATGCGAAAGGTTAACTGAGCAGTTCCCATCCCCTTCCAGCCCTGTAATATCGATATCTGCTGCTCTGCTTGCTGTACACCTGTGTAAGGTAGGAGAGTTCTACCTACACAGTGTGTGTTTGTGGGGTGGGGGAAGGAGGATACTACAGTGGGGATTGCAGGGGAAAGAGAACACCACAGTGGGGGGTATAGGGGACAGAGGACACTACAGTGGGGGGGGGGGTGTAGGGGACACTGCTATAGGGGTACAGAAGACACAGCAATAGGGGGACCCTATTAGGCACCCCATCATCCCTGGGGACAGGGACCCTTTCTCACCTGGGGACAGGGACCACATTACCCCTGGGGACAGGGACCCCTTCTCACTTGGGGACAGGGACCCCATCACCCCTAAGGGCAGGAACCCCCTTTCCAGACCATGCCGGCTAGCAGAGCTGGTGTCAGCCACCCTTGGGTGCCAGGATGGGGGAGGAAGGGCAGTAAAATCCGAATCCCCAGCTACAAACTCCCTCAGGGTGAACTGGCTTTGTATTAGTGAAGCACATTAAAGTGAGGTAAACCTGTACTGTTATTATTACTGTGTTAGGATTGTTATCATCATCATTTATTAGCAGGTGAATGCGGCCCTCCATGCATTTACATACTATGAATCCGGCCCTTAAGTGGAAAAAGGTTGCTGACCCCTGTTCTGGAGGGTTGCATGGCTTCACAGTACACCTCCACCCATGAGCAGTAAAATAGGGCATTCTTTCCTATAAATGGAATCCTGTAATCAGCTAAGTTCCAGAAGTTGGAATGTCACTTCAAGTATCCTGAGGGAGTAAAGATAATGTACTCCAGGTTCCTTCTAAAATACTAATAAATGGTATCCTGTGTTTATACTGGGTGCTAGCTGCTTTAATGGTGGAGTATTTAACAGAGTATGGTTAAAAGTCAATTCAATAAAAGCCAGTACAATTATATGGCTAGCCTTTGAGAATGTATTGCATGTATTACTCTTCTGTAAATATGTTCAATTTCACTAAGTAAAGATATTTTAAAAAACCTTTGCCCTGTGTCATTGCTGGTTTCCTTGGCAATTACTGTAGTAAACTAATTTATATTACCCAAGCATGACAATGTCTTTACAGTATGATTTTTGATTTGATTGTAGCCGTATTAGTGCAATTGTGACAGAGAAAATTGAGTACTGTCCGTGATACTTTTTTTATTTGCACTAACATACAATTTTTCAGGACAAGCTTTCGGGGTATGTCCCCTTCTTCAAGGTCCAAGCAGTATGATTTTAAAGCTGAATTCCACGGATGATATATTTTGCATCAGGGCTGCTGTTAGAAATCATGGGGTCCTTTAGAACCTACCCGACAGGGTCAACCCCTCTGAAAATATCAAATTATATATTTGCTAAAATGCTACGGACGCAATGCTATGCTTTGCAGGCATGGCGGAAATTATACCCCCATCGAACAAGACCCATTCAGATGAATAGCACTGCTCTGCAGGTGCCCCTCAACCACGTTTAAAGCACACGGGTGTGGTGAGCCAGTGCGGGGTTAAAGCAGGAGGTGACTGCTGACTGCTCTTCAGGCTCGATTCACACCTATGCATGTTGCTTTTGGGCGTTTTTGGAGGTTTTTTTTTCATGCTTGCCACGTTTTTGAGCAGCGTTTTTGCGGCGTTTTTGCCGCGATTTTGCCGCGATTTGCGTTTTGCGTTTTTTTTTTTTTTTTTTTTTACAGTTTTTTTTTACAGTCTAAAAAAATAAATAAAAAGAAATTAAAAAAAAAAAAAAAAAAAAAAAAACGGCAAAAACGCATCAAAAACGCTGCAAAAACGCTGCAAAAACGGTGCACTTGCGTTTTTGATGCTTGTCCATTGAATTCTATTACATGCAAAACGCTGCATTTTGCATGAAAAAAGTCCCTGACCCTTTCCAAAAATGCAGAGAAACAAAAAAGCATTGATGTGAACATGTTCCATAGGAACCCATGTTAAAAAATTCCCGTGCATTTCTGCAAAATGAAAAATGCATCAAAAAACGCGCTAGTGTGAATGGAGCCTCAGAGAGCAAAGCACATTTGAACAAGTCTTGATTTTTAGAATTCAAATTCTTTTTTTTTTTTTTAGAATAAATGTTTTATGTTGTACATTTTTTTAACTACCTTGTTTTGGTAAAAAAACAGTAGTCTAAACTAACTCCGGATGTCCCACATTTGAGACAGAAAGGGACTGGAGGACAGAGATTCCCAAGTCCCTTTCTCTGCAGCCTCACATTCACTGGACAGTGAATGAATGGAAAGCGCTCTGTGCTAAGCGGCTTCCTGTTTATTCACAAACGGAAGCATAGTAAACACAGTTTACTATGCTTTAGTGATGACTGGACACAGAAGCAATTGGTATCAATTGGTTCCTTCATAAAAGGAAGTGGCCGGAAAATAGGACATATTTACCGCCCCCATTCTAAAACAATCTCCTATGTGTCCGCAGCGGCTGTAGGCAGGAGAGGAAGGAAGCTGGCAGCACACAGTGGGCCTAGGCAGCAGGGGGGTGGGAGCACAGATACTGATCCCCCTGCAGTGCAGCTGGAAGGATAAATAGGAGAAGAAGCTGGCAGAGCTGCAGGGGGAGCCACAAGAGTCAGTACAGCCAGCCCTCCTGCTCAGCAGGTGCCCAGGCCCCCCTTTTAAACTGATGGGGCCCAGGCCCAGTACAGGAGGGCGAGCGGTACTGCCTTATCAGCGGGATCTAGGGGGTGCTGGGGTGGGCTTTGCCCCCCTAGATTTTGGTTTTGCCCCCCAGGCAGGCTAACTAAAGTAAAAACGTCCACTGAGAAGTGACAGTGGCAGACAGGAGAGAGCCAGGAGGAGGTGCGGGTTGTGCTGCGCTCTCCTCCAAGCAGCAGGTGACACACGATCACTAGAACAGACTGTACAGGGTTTGATTACCCACCCCCTACCCACATTTGCTGCTGCTGGGAGATAAGAAGCCCTTGGAGGAGACTCCTGTACACTGCCCTACTGACCCCATGTCCTCCACCCTGCTGACCCCTGTCCAACATCCTGCTGACCCCTGTTATTCGCCCTGTTAACCTCTGTGCTCTGCCCTGCCGACCATGTCCTGCTCACTCCTATCGATCGTCCTGCTGAACTCTGTACACTGCCCTTTTGAACTCTGTCCTCTTTCTTGATTACCCCTGTCCTCTGTCCTGTTGACTCCTGTTCTCTGTCCTACTGATCCCTGTACACTGCCCTTCAGACTCTTCTCTGCCATACTGACCCTTGTCCTCTGCCCTGCTAACCCCTGTCCTCCATCCTGCTGACCCCTGTACACTGCCCTTTCAGGCCATTCATCTCTGCCCTGCTGATCCCTGTCCTCTGCCTTTGTGACCCCTGTCTTGTGCCCTGCTGACCCCTGTAGACTGCCCTGCTGACCCCCTGTCCTACTGACCCCTGTCTTCTGCCCTGATAACCTTTGCTCTCCACCCAGCTGACCCATGTTCTCTGCCCTGCTGATGCCCTGTACACCACCCCGCTGACTCCCTGTCCTCTGCCCTGCTGAACCTCTGTACACTGCCCTACTGATCTTGTACGCTCCCCTGTTAACTTCTCATCCTCTGCCCTGCTGATCCCTAGCACACTTCCCTGCTGACTCCCTGTCCCCTACTCCTGTATACTTCCCTGCTAACCCCTGTACAACACTGCTTTATAAACTGCTGACCAGAGACAGTCCGTCCATTAAGGGCGCGCGAGCGCTGCCCCCCCCCCCCCCCCCCGTCCATCACTGTCTCCACCACATGCATCCAGCCCCTTTCAGGACAATAGATTCCAATGCGAAGGGGCTGTTTTTTTTGAAGCACCAATTAGAGCCAGAGGCTCTAATAGGCTTCAATATAGGATGGGCCTGGGTCGCAGAGAGTGCGCTCCGAGCCCACCCAGGTGTGTTACAACAGCGAATCATTATTTCGCTGTTGTAACACTGAGCCAATCAGGAAACGGGTTTTGACACTGGTCACCGGATTGGCTGAAAGGACAGGCGATCCTATTGGATGCCTAGGAGGAGGAGGGGAGGAGCTGGAAGCCGCCATGGTGGAGCGGGCTCGGAGCCGAGCCGCTGCACCACGCTGCCTGCCACCAGCCACAATGGGGTAAGTGCTAGACCGACCGGCAAACAGCAGGGGGGGTGTGCCGCTCGGGGGGGGGTTGTCTGGTTGCCCCCCCCAAAAAAAAAAAAATACCAGCTGCCACTGCTGCTGACCATATCCTCTGACCTGTGCCTACTTCTGTACACTGCCCTGCTGACCTCACATCCTCTGCACCCCCATATCAGAAAGGCTAGATCCAGCCCAGATCAGTGGCCCTGGTTCATTAAGCCTAATGAGTCACATGACACCGGGGAGGGAAAATGGCTAATTGGGCCCAATTTGGACATTTTCACTTAGGGGTGTACTCACTTTTGTTGCCAGCGTTTTAGACATTAATGGCTGTGTGTTGAGTTATTTTGAGGAGACAGCAAATTTACACTGTTATACAAACTGTACACTCACTTTACATGCGTTGCGAAGTGTGGTGTTTATGCACATTTACACGCATTTAGGTGCATTCCTGTGTGATAAAATGCACATCTCTTGAATGCATATAAACTCAGCGTTCTAGTGTAAACATGACACATATAAAGCTATTGTTTTCTGTGTCATTGCATTCACCAAGTGAGGAAACACAGGTTACTGCATGTAGTGTGAACGTGCCCTTTCAGGTTGCAGTAGTTATGTGGAGGCCAGAAGGAGGAACCAGTGAGAGCTGCAGGGGACCCAGGAGACTGACAATCTGGGAAGTGTCACTTTCTGTGTAGACAGCGATAGATAATTTCTGATGACTGCAGCAGCGTTCCGTGGTGTGGCCAGCAGGAAACTTAAAGAGTTTGTTACCCCAACACTTCATATTCCTAATATGTGTCTGTTGCACAATGTATGAGAAAGTATCCTGTTCTCTTTGTGTTGCTTCCTTTATCTGAAATCCTAGTTCCTTTGCTTTCCTCTTAAAAACTGGCCACACTAAGCAGGAGAGCACATTGTGGTCCGTTCTCTAGCTATACTGGGAACTCACTATGCTCACCTTCAATGATAAGACTTGTCCTGCCACCCCCCCCTGCACAGCCATTCACTGGGAAGCTCAGTGTGCTATGCTTCTCACCCCCCCAAACTCTTATGCAGCTAAGAACAGAGGCAATGTGATCACTTACAAAAAAGGGGGCGGGGGGAAGGTATTTATAATGTTTTTTTTAGATCTATACAAAAATGTTTTGCATTTCATTGCTATTTTAAACTGAATCGGTTGTTTTTCAAGATGATAGTTTACAATCAATTTAAATATATACTGAATTTTTATACAAATATGCTTTTGTCTACATTCTATAGTGACAAGGTTGCTTCAAAGTACAAACTTACATAGAAATTAAAGAAAAGAGAAAGTGTTTGTTCAGTGTTATCATTCTAGGTAGTGTTAGTGAACATATAAAGAAAAGAAACATTACTTACACATGTCTGCGCCATGTATATTTTGGGCTCTTAGCACTCTTACAGTCAAATTGTAATATGGATGAATTTCCTTCTGAAAAGAAAATATAATTTTCTTTTATAATTAGAATGTACTTTGCAGCATCACACATTTGTTCAAGAGGTTTTCAAAGAATTGGTTGTGGCAATGCAGGCATTCTTATTCAAGACATCTTAATAAATGAATCACAAAGCAAGCTAGTCAGTAGAAGTATTCTTTTATTGGCAGTTATAATCTTAGAAAAGGCTATGTATACGAACAACGCTACTATTTTTAAAGCTGAATTTGTGATAGATATAAAAGTAACAAGTGAATGCACGTTTGTAATAATTTACCCATCCTTAAATGCAGGGGCGGCCCGTCTATTTCAAGATGCCGGGCGCTTGAATAATTTTTTTTTAAGCACCTGATTAGACCCAGAGGCACTAATAGGCTTCAAAATAGGATGGGCTCCGGACGCAGAGCATTGAGCTCGGAGCACACCCAGGTGTGTTAGAATAGTGAATGAATATTAATGGCATACTGCTTGCCCCCCCCCCAAAAAAAAATTACCACCAGCTGCCATTGCTTAACCACTTCAGCCCCGCACCATTTGGCTGCCTAAAGACCAGAGGACTTTTTACAATTTGGCACTGCGTCGCTTTAACTGGTAATTGCGCGATCAAATCAAAATTTGCGTCTTTTTCTTTCCACAAATATAGCTTTCTTTTTATGGTATTTGATTGCCTCTGCGATTTTTATTTTTTGCGATATAAACGGGAAAGTTAAAAAAAAAAACTTGTCAATAAGCATATATTTATTGGTTTGCGCAAAAGTTATAGCGTCTACAAACTAGGGTACATTTTCTGGAATTTACGCAGCTTTTAGTTTATGACTGCCTATCTCATTTCTTGAGGTGCTAAAATGACAGGGCAGTACAAACCGCCCCAAATGACCCCATTTTGGAAAGTAGACACCCCAAGGAGATTGCTGAGAGGCATGTTGAGCCCATTGAATATTTTTGTTTTGTCCCATGTGATTGAAAAATGACAAAAAAAAAAAAGTTGTCACTAAATGATATATTGCTAACACATGCCATGGTTATATGTGGAATTGCACCCCAAAATACATTCTGCTGCTTCTCCCGAGTACGGGGATATCACATATGTGGAACTTTTTGGGAGCCTAGCCGCATACGGGGCCCGAAAACCAAGCACCACCTTCAGGATTTCTAAGGGCGTAAAATTTTGATTTCACTCCTCACTACCTATCACAGTTTTGAAGGCCATAAAATGCCCGGATAGCACAAACCCCCCCAAATGACCCCATTTTGGAAAGTAGACACCCCAAGCTATTTGCTGAGAGGCATGGTGAGTATTTTGCAGCTCTCATTTGCTTTTGAAAATGAAGAAAGAAAAGAAAAAAACATTTTTTTTCTTTTTTCAATTTTCAAAACTTTGTGACAAAAAGCGAGATCTGCAAAATACTTACCATACATCTCAGCAAATAGCTGGGGGTGTCTACTTTCCAAAATGGGGTCATTTGAGGGGGGTTTGTGCTATCTGGGCATTCCATGGCCTCCGAAACTGTGATAGGCAGTGAGGAGTGAAATCAAAAATTTACACCCTTAGAAAGCCTGAAGGCGGTGATTGTTTTTCGGGGTCCCTTACGTGGCTAGGCTCCCAAAAAGTCTCACACATGTGGTATCCCCATACTCAGGAGAAGCAACAGAATGTATTTTGGGGTGTAATTTCACATATGCCCATGGCATGTTTGAGCAATATATCATTTAGTGACAACTTTGTGCAAAAAAAAAAAAAAAATGTCTTTTCCCGCAACTTGTGTCAAAATATAAAATATTCCATGGGCTCGACATGCCTCTCAGCAAATAGCTTGGGGTGTCTACTTTCCAAAATGGGGTAATTTGGGGGGCTTTTGAACTGTCCTGGCATTTTATGCACAACATTTAGAAGCTTATGTCGCACATCACCCACTCTTTCTGACCTTTCTGACAATTTTTGTTTTCATGAAAAAATTTTTTTTTTTTTGCAAGAAAATTACTTTGAACCCCCAAACATTATATATTTTTTTTAAAGCAAAGGCCCTTCAGATTAAAATTGTGGGTGTTGCATTTTTTTTTTCACACAGTATTTTCGCAGCGATTTTTCAAACGCATTTTTTTTTTAATTTTAATGCACTAAAACACACTATATTGGCCAAATGTTTGATGAAATAATAAAAGATGATCTTAGGCCGAGTACATGGATACCAAACACGACATGCTTTAAAATTGCGCACAAACGTGCAGCAGCGACAAACTATATACATTTTTAAAGGCCTTTAAAAGCCTTTACAGGTTATCACTTTAAATATACAGAGGACATCTACTGCTAAAATGACTGTCCTCGATCTGACCTTTGTAGTGCCACCTCACATGCATGGTGCAATTGCTGTTTACATATGACGGACACTTGCATTCGCCTTTGCGCGAGAGCAGGGGGGGACAGGGGTGCTTTTTTTTTTTTTTTTTTTTATTATTATTTATTTTGCTTTTTTTATTTTATTTTTAAACTGTTCCTTTGATTTTTTTTAATCATTTTTATTGTTATCCCCTATGATAACAATAGGTAGTGACAGGTACTCTTTTTTGAAAAAATTGGGGTCTATTAGACCCTAGATCTCTCCTCTGCCCTCAAAGCATCTCACCACACCAAAATCGGTGTGATAAAATGCTTTCCCAATTTCCCAATGGCACTGTTTATATCCGGCGAAATCTCCAGCGAAAAGTCATGAAATGCTCGTAGCTTCCATTTTCTTAGTCCATAGAGATGATTGGAGCCATTCTGGTCCCTAATCAGCTCTATGGTTAGCTAGCGGAACCACCGGCTGCATTCTCGGGTTCCCTGTTGGGACAGGAGAGCCAGTGAAAACCATGGAAGATGGTGGGAGGGAGGGGGGACGTCCCCTCCCATTGCTTGTAAAAGCAGTCTAGAGGCTAATTAGCCACTAGGATTGCTTTTACATGAAAGCTGACCGCTGTTTGAAAAGAATGATACCAAGATGATACCTAAACCAGCAGGCATCATTCTGGTATAAACAATCAAAGTCCAGTACGTTGCTGGTCCTTGTTGGGCATATATTGTAATTTTTTTTTTTCATGCAGCCTGTGGGCTGAACGAAAAAAAGAAATTGATCGGTGGGTATGCCCACCATTAGAATACCTCCCTTCATCCACCCACTTCTAATGATGGGCATACATGCACCATTTTGTTTTTAACTGTGGTGGTGAAATCACCTCCTACAGCGCTGAAGTCACGGCTTTATGTATAGTGGGAGCAAATGCTGTTGCTGTCAAGATAAATAAACCCGCTTTGCAACTGAATGGCGTACCTGCTAAGCAAATGATGGTTAGCAATAAAACAAAGTAACATTACAGTATAAGACATACCATATCTGCAAAGCAAATACAAAAAAAAATAGTAAAAAATAAAACATTTTTTAACACAATCTGTGCCTAAAATATATATATGCCGAAGTATGGGGGCATCCGCCCCAAAAGTTGGGAGCAAATCGCTCCTCCACCCCTGCTGCCCCCATGCCTCGGCATATATGCTCTTTTTTTTAACTGTGGTGGTGAAATCACCTCCTACAGCACTGGAGTCATGGCTTTAAGTATCGTGGGAGCAAACGCTGTTGTTGCCAAGATAAATAAATCCGCACGGGAGCTGAATGGCGTACCTGAAAACAAAAAAATGGTTAACAATAAAACACAGTAAACAGTAAAGTATAAAAAAAATGACATACCTGAAAAGCAAACATGATAAAACATAATAACAATAAAACAATGCAGACTAGAATACAGTAAAAAAGAGCAGTACAATAGAGAATAGTGAGAGAGAGAGAGAACAATAAAACGACAACTATTTTTTTTTTTTTATTATTTTTTGTGTTTTTTTTTTTTAGTAATTTTGTAACTGTAACGGTTCGGTTTCAGGTTCGGGTCTCTGAAAATGCGATGGCATCTTGGGAGACCCTGTGAAAGTGTGTCATATTCTGTGCAGTGCTGTACCCTACGCTAAAACTCCACTAGTGAATGGTAGCGTTCAAAACATTCACCAATGCAAAGACCAGGATTGTCAGGACAGGAAGGACAATAATAGCGGGTGTCACACCTATATCCACGCTTGCTACAGACACGACATCTTCTTTGGGGGGCTCGTTGGGGGAGGACATATGAAAAATGCCTCTCATGCAGCTGGCTTACTGCATTTGGATTGGGAAGGTGAGGTGAAGCACCGCCTGGAAACAGAAGGGTTCTGACGATCTCTTCCTTGAATTTAAGAAAGGATCCAGTCCGTCCTGAAGCTCTGTATAGCACATGAGCGTTCAGCAAAGCCAATTGAAATAAACAGACACTTTTTTGTACCAACGTCTGGCCTTACGGGCAACTAGGTACGATGCCAACAACTGGTCGACACCTCCCATATTTTTGTTATATTCGTGGACACAGAGGGGTTTCTCCACAACACCAGTCACCGTAGGAATTTGGACCGTCGTGTATGCGTGAAGGGAGGACAGAAGAAAAACATTCTTATTATCCCTCCACTTCACAGCGAGCAAATTATTACACTTCAAGCAGGTTCTCTCCCCCCAGCTTAATACCGGAATCTACAAGCCTCTGGGGTAAGCCCCGGCGATTAGATCGCACGGTGCCATAAGCGCCAATCTGATGATCAAACAAGTGACTAAAAAGTGGCACGCTCGTGTAATAATTGTCCACATACAAATGGTACCCCTTTCCGAATAAATGTGACACCAAGTCCCACACAATCTTGTCAGAGCTCCCTATGTAATCTGGGCAGTTCGGCGGCTCTACGTGACTATCTCTTCCCTCGTAAACCTTAAAACTATATGTATAGCCTGTGGTCCTGTCACAGAGCTTATACATCTTGACCCCATATCTGGCATGCTTGCTGGCAAGATACTGTTTGAAAGACAAGCGGACAGAAAATTTAATCAGGGATTTATTAACGCAGACAACTTGATTGGGAGTAAACAAGTCTGCAAAACGTTGGTTGAAGTGGTTTACGAGGGGCCGAATTTTGTAGAGCCAATCGTATCCAGGGTCTCCACGAGGACGACAGAGTTCATTGTCATTGAAGTGCATGAACAGCAAGATCTGCTCATATCGTGCCCTGGCCATGGAAGCAGAGAACACGGGCATATAGTGAATCCATCATCAGAGCTATCTGTCATGGAGCCGCTATCGTCTACAGGATCGTATTCTGAGCCTGAATCTGACGATGAGTGACTTCCTCTTCACTATCTGTCATGCTCAGAAACGTGGCCTCTTCACTACTGTACCTTCGATTGGGTCAGTGGACCAATATGACCTCAACTCACTCATTTTAGTTACATCCATCAGGAGGGATAGGCCCAGAAAGGTCTTAAATTCGGAAACCGTAATTGATTTCTAATCTCTGGTAAGGGAGGACAACTGGGGATTAACTGCGTTGAATTGACCAGCATACACATTACTTTGGTCCACAATAGATCTATAGAGATCTTCCATGAAAAACAGCGAATAAAAATCAAGTGACGTAAAATCAACTGTTTCCACATGAATTCCGGGTTGGCCAGTGAATGGGGGAAATACGGCTGCTGCAGAAGTGGTGGGCTCCCAATTAGGATTGGCAAATTCTGCAGGAAGGACACTATGGGCACGACGGGCCTGTCTTTGTCTTCTTGCTGGCAGCGGGACACTACTTGTGCTTGCCACCTCGCCAGCTTAAACTGCACTTATGGGACTCGCCACGTCACCACGTGATACTGCAGTGCTGGATGTACGACCAGGGTGTACTAGGCCGCTGGTGCTTGCCAGTTCACTAGAAGGATGAGCGGCACTAGTACTTCTCTACTCCATACGAGAGCCCTGCGGTTCTTGCACATCAACAACAGCAGGAGAAGATTGGGGTCTGGTACGCCTGACTTTGCCAGGGACCACAACTCCATCATCAGAGCTATCTGTCATGGAGCCGATGTCATCTACAGGATCGTATTCTGAGCCTGAATCTGACGATGAGTGACTTCCTCTTCACTATCTGTCATGCTCAGAAACGTGGCCTCTTCACTACTGTACCTTCGATTTGCCATTTTGGGCTCTAAATTTACTGGTACACTAGTGAGACTCACAGGAAAAAAAGCTCCTAGGCTGTCAGCAACTGTATCAAAGCTACCAAAAAAACTGTTAGCGATCACAGGTATCAGGCCTGACTCTGCAAACGCTTCAGTTATGTGTTTAGTGTTTTGTAAGTCACAGTGATCGATCGATACTGCACTTGGGTGGGCTGGGCGGAGGGGCAAAACACAGGAGATAGCAGGTATCTAGGCTGATCTCGCTAACACTGCGTTTTTGGGAACCCTAAACTGCTGGGGACGCTAGTATAGATCTGATCAGATCAGATATTGATCCGTTCAGACACTATACCACTAAGGGAGGTGTATGCTGCGTGCGAGGGTGTTAGCGCTACTGGCACTAATCTGATGCTGCCTGGGGCGACGCAGACCCTAAAACCTAACTGATATCACCCGCCGGGCGATCAGGGGGTTAAACCTTTATTGGGTAGTAAACGGCGGGTGCCCTGACGCTATAAAAAACAAACTAACCAGCGTCACCCGTAACACTTATACGGTGATCACTGGTGACAGGAGGTTGAAAGGGTTAACTAGGGGGCAATCAGGGGGTTAAAACCTTTATTAGGTAATATATGGGGGTACCTGGCGCTATAAAAACCTGACGGTGAACCTAAATAGCTAACTGGCTAAATAGCGTCACCTGTGACACTAATACGGCGATCAGAAAAAAGATTGCTTAGTGACACTGGCGACAAGGGGTGAAAGGGTTAACTGGGGGGCGATCAAGGGGTTAAATCTTTATTGGGGGGGTTAGGGGGGTACCCTAAAGGGGCCTACTACTAACAGCCCTAACACTTATAACAGTCACAAAATGACACCAATGCAGTGATCAGTAAAAAAATGAAAACTGCTATTGGTGTCACTGTGACAGGGGGTGCAGGGGGGGGGTGATTTGTTTGCCTATTTGTACTGTTGTTGTAATTCACTCTGATGTCTTCTCTCCTCGGGCGCCGGAACAAAAAGGCTTCACAAGGAGAGATGACATCACTTCATCTGCTTCTGTTTACAGTTGCAGAAGCAGAGGAAGCTTCTCATTCGTCAGGAGCGATCGTGAGGGAGAGGCCATGAATCAGTGGCCTCCCCCTCAGGACGGATCGCTCCTGGAATGATGCCGACCGCCTCGTACGTATGGGTACGTTACTTTGCCTGCCTGTGCCATTCTGCCGACGTATATCGTTGTGAGGCGGTCGGCAAGTGGTTAAATGTGTTTTTAAATGCAAGCAGTGTAAGTACCACAAACTTCGTTTTAGATTCTTGCAGTCTACTGTACAGTAGAGCTTAGATTGAGGAGAAAGAAGCAGCACAAGGAGCCAATCAGTTGTGCTACAGTGCTCATGTGCTAACAAGGAACGTGCGATAGGAGGAGAGAGGCTATCATCAGTCTGCTGCTTCTCCATTTAATATCCACTTGCAGACTGGGAGGTATACAAGGCCTTTAGGTGTTACATAACTACAAAAGACTAAATGCAGATCATGTGGTGCTCACATAATGCTTGCACCAATCTTCTAAATATTATAACTACTAAATATTAAAAATGGAGCAGAGAGTGCAAGTCCCTTTGTTAGTTAGGAGTGATCAATTCTCTGTTCTGCCATGTTTATGAGAGATACAGCAAACAGAAAAGAAGTGCTGAAGCTGAATGTTCAGATCTCTCTTCCTGTCCCCACCCCTACTCAGCTCAGACCCTGCAGGCTCTGCTCATGTAGTGTAATGATAATCCATGCATAGGCAGAGAGAGGGGTGAGAGCTGTCTGCCAGCAGCTCACATCCCATACGTCAGGTAACACCTGGTAGGGATCTGTGGCAGTTTTCTATACTGAAAATTGTCTCATTCCCTCTGTTAATTGGATGCAGGCCCTGCGATAGTTTTTATTTCACTCTGGCAGAAATTGGTGTGAAATAGGTATATCCACTTATATGTGGCACACACCACTCCTGACAGTTTTCACCATTATAATGGCACGAAAAGTTTAGTTAATTCCCTAGAATGTGTGTTAAAATGAAGCCATCAGAAACCTGTGTAACAGGGGAACAATATCGTAGCACAAATGGTAGTTAGAGACAGCACTGTCACCTCATAACAGAAAGTGCCTTAACAAGGACCTTTATTTCAGAATCACTGTTACCTGCAGGCAGTTGCTTCCTGAGCAGCTATCTTCGGCGCTGTGAGTAGGACCACTGATAAGACAGCACAACCGACCCTCCTGCACCGGGCCTGGGTCCCATTGCATTAAATAGGGGACTCAGGCACCTGCCCAGCAGGAAGTCCGGCTGTAGTGCACTATTTCCGACTCTTGTGCTCCCCCTGCAGTGCTGCCAGCTTCTCCTCCTTTTTCTCCCTCCAGGCCCTATTGGAGGTGGGATTAATAGCTGTGCCCTCTTTTGTCCAGGCTTCCCTGTGTGCCCCCCCTCCCAGCGCTACCAGCTTAATTCCTCTTCTCCCCTGCCTAAAGCTCCCGCAGGCACACAGGGGTATTGTCCCTCTTTTTGTTAATGAACATAGTGAGCAATAAGTACTAATCGCTCCTGTGTCTATTCATAACTGAAGCGTAGTAAACTGTGTTTACTATGCTTCAGTTTGCGAATGAACAGGAAGCCGCTCAGCACAGAGCACTTTCCATTCATTCACTGCCCAGTACAGCTAAGGCTGCAGAGAAAGAGACAGGAATCTTTGTTCTCAGTCCCTTTTCTATCCCAAATGTGGAACATCAGGTGTCTGTTTACACCCCTGATATTTCACCAAAGGCCCAAAACAGGGCAGTTAAAAATGTACAAAAAATAAAAAATAAAAGAAACATTCTAAAAAAAATTTTTTTAAATTATAAAAAATAATTTAAAAAAATGAAAGACTCATTCAAATGTGCTTTGCTATCTGAAGAGCAGTCGGCATTTGGATCAATTTTCAGAAAGCATTAGACAGACAGTGAGGAGGCATTTTACCTCCTCGCAGCCTGCTTTACCCTGCACCACAACTGCGTGTTTTAGCTATTTCCCACCCCGATGTGCTTGTGTCCCCAGAGACAGGGCAACGTCACTTGACAGGAGGGCTCTTTGATTGATCCTCCTGATCACATGACGGCTGTGTCCAGCCACAGCCATCATGTAATATAAGCAGAGAGCCGTTGCCAGGCAATTGTCTCTGCTTCTCCTCACACAGTCAGTTAGGAGAAGGAGAGCAGATCTGCGAGCTGGGGATCAATGTGTATGTGCTGTTTTTTTACACACTGATCACCCAGCTAGTTCCCAAACAGTGAAAACACTAAAACCTGTCCCACATCTGTCCTAGTAAACACCTGTCCCATATCTGTCCCAGTAAACACCTGTCCCACATATGTCCCAGTAAACACCTGTCCCACTGAACATCTGTGCACATCTGTCTGATCATCTGCGCACATCCGTCTGATCATCTGCGCAATCTGGCGCACATCTGTCTAATCATCTGCGCAGATCTGGTGCAAATCTGTCAGTGATCATCTGCGCACATCTTATCTGCCACATCTGTCCATGAGCACCTGCCACATCTGTCCATGAGCACCTGCCACATCTGTCCATGAACATCTGCAACATCTAATTCCACTGTCCTGGTGCTCCAGAGCCTTCAAAAATGTGATAGGTACTCAGGAAATGAAATTAGTAATTTATGCCTTTAGAACGCCTGATGGTGCTCCCTGCACGTTGGGCCTCTGTATGTGGCCAGGCTGTGTAAAAGTCTGACACGCGTGGTATCGCCATATCACCAGGCCATATACTGATTGTTTTTTTGTTGGGGGGGGGTGTAATTTTTGCTATGTACATGCTATGTGTTAGAAAAATCTTATAAAATCGACAACTTTGTGTAAAAAAAAAAAAGAACACACGTTTTCACTTTCTTTCCACATTTTCCAAAAACTTGTGGAAAAAAAATAACATATTTAAAAGACTCATTATGCCTCCTAGAATATACATTGGGGTGTTTTCTTTCCAAAATGTGGTCATTTTGTGGGTAATTCCATTGTTTTGGTGCTCCAGGGCCTTCAAAAATGTAATAGGTAATCAGGAAACTAAATGTGTAATTTATGCTCCTAGAACACCCGATGGTGCCCCCTGCATGTTGGGCCTCTGTATGTGGCCAGGCTGTGGAAAAGTCTCACACATATGGTATTGCCATACTCAGGAGGAGTAGCAGAATATATTTTGGGTTGTAATTGCAAGTTTAATCTATGCCATGTGTGAGAAATAACTTAATATGACAATTTAGTGGAAATAAAACAAAAAAATAAAGATTCTTCATTTTCCAAACTATTGTGGGCAAAAAATTGTAATTTCAAAAAACTCACTATGCCTTTTACTAAATACCTTGGACTGTCATCTCTACAAAAAGGGGTCATTTGGGGGGTATCTGTACTGTCGTGACATTTTAGGGCCTCATAAAATGAGATAGGCCCTCAGTACATCAGGATTGAGCTTGTAGACTCTAATGCCCCGTACACACGGTCGGAATTCCCCCCCCAAAAAAAATCCGATGGGAGCTTTTCATCGTATATTCTGACCGTGTGTATGCCCCATCGGACTTTTTACGTCCAAAATTCAGACGTGTTCTATATTTTTCCGACGGAACAAATTCCTATCAGGAAAACCGCTCGTCTGTATGCTGTTCCGATGTACCAAAAATGACACATGCTCTGAAGCAAGTACGAGACGTCATACGTGTTGTCCCGTCGTACGTGTTGTACGTCACCGCGTTCTTGATGGTCGGAATTTGGTGTGACCGTGTGTATGCAAGACAGCTTGAGCAGAATTCCGTCGGAAAAACCTTAAGAGCTTATTCCGACGGCAAAATTGGTCGTGTGTACGTGGCATAACTTTCACACAAACCTTTTATCATACACTTCTCTGGATTTTTTTTACCAAAGACATGTTTATGACATAGCTGTCATTGAAAGTGCGAGAGCACGGAAAGCTGAAAATTGGTCTGGGAAGGAAGGGGGTGAAAGTGCCCAGTATTGAGGTGGTTAAACACAGTTGCGGGGCACTTGCTGAGCAGTGCTATTCACCGGAATAGGTCTTGTTCAATGGGGTTTAATTTCTGCCATGACTGGGAAGTATACATGCATCACGTTCGTGGCAATTTATGAAAAATATAATTTCATATTTTCAGAGTGGGGGGCTGTCAGGTAGGCTGTACAAGACCCTGTGATTTCTAACAGCAGCCTAGGCTGTGAGAGTTTACTGTAGTCACTACTACTGATAAAAGTTGCATCGTCTGCCTTCTGCCTTCTCCACCATTCCCAAAAATCATATTATTACACTCCACTTTCACAATGCATTGAGTTCTGTGAACGGACGGTGGAATCCTGTCATTCAACTACTTCACCTCCCATACACACACGCACACACTATATTATCTGTTACATTTTTTCTGTGCAAATACCAAGCTATTTGATATGCATGACCAGGACAGGGTAATTTGTGACTTTGTAAGATACGGTGTGTATGTGAATGAGGGAGGAGTAACCAGTAACGAGTTGATTTTGGCAGAAGCCCCAAGTCTTTGAAAAGTTAGTCACATTTTTGCAAGTAGCAATTGTCAACAAAAGGTAAGATTATACTACACTTAGAATATATTTTATGTTCTGCTATCATTTTTTTTTAAATGTTGAAGATAAATTCCAGGTATGGCAATTTTTACACATTGGCTCAGCTTGGACCCATGTAAGTAGATGGAAATACCTGAAGTGGGCATCACTACTACAATGATCTTCACTAGCTTCCAGGTCTCATGCTGAGCGGCTGCTCTGCTGCATTGTGAACACAGGATGTTGCTCGCTTGACACAGGTTCCGTTCGAGGGACACTTTGCATTCTCTCAATAAATACAAAAGGTTCTCTGCTTGCATGAGGTGAAAAAGTGTTCTCTGAATAGTGCCCGTGCCAAGAGGGCAACCTCCTGTGTTTACCAAGCAGCAGCAGGGTAGCCACTCAACATATTAGCTGGTAAAGATGATCTCAGGCGTGTTCGCAAACAGCACATGCAGAGCCCGCCAGGAAGTCGGCACTGCACAGCGCTAATCACAGGCAGTGAGACATTTCCCGATCTCTGCAGCCACGCATCGGGACAATGTCTAACTGCTTGTGATTAGCGCTCCGCAATGCCGACTTCCTGGCTGGCTCTGCACGTGCTGTTTGCGAACACGCCTGAGATCATCCTTATTATCCAGGAGCTAGTAGAGATCACTAGTAGCGATGCCTACTAGAGTGACTTCCAGCTTCCAGGGGATCCCACAAGTATGGCCAGCAATAGGCAGCCAGATTCTTTGTTTGTCCTTCCAGAAGGTTCCAGGAAGTGTCAGCCAGTTACTAAATAGACTATTTCATATTGGATTTGGCAACTGATTGCTCAGGCCTATGGTTTGAAGGGCAACAATCCACCAGGAGTGTAGGGTTTTCTTGGAGCAATCTGTCATCAGGCCTCAGTGGAACAGGTATGCAAGGCTGCTACCTGGTCGTCTATTCACAGCTTTACAAATTTTTATAAGGAAGATGTACAGTATATCCCATGTTAGTCTAGAGATAGTCTGCTAATTAGACCTAATCAATAATAATGTGCCCTAGAGTTTAATTAAATATATCTGGTATGCTTGAGTCCAGGACCTCTCAAAAAGACTCTATAGAAAAGGGAAGGATTCTGCCATCAATGAAAATATAGTCTTAAGCCCCATACACATGGGCCAAATCTCAGGTGGCATTGGCCAGTTCAATAAAAACCGGCCGACATTCGGCCCTTGTGCACTGCAGGGCCATGACCGAAAAAGGTCTGCAAACCAGCTCTTGATCAGCGCCCTGTCAGAACACAATAGAACAGCAGGGGAGGTCGCTGTACTAATATCGGATTGTAAGTACAGCGGCTCTGACCTGAGCTGCCAGTTTTTTTCCTTCAGCCCACTGGGTTGAACAAAAAAACTAGCACTAAAATACAACAATCTCTCCAGAGATATGAGTCTTAGCTTAGAACTTTACCGAAGTTTATCCTTTAGTAGAAGCATACCGGACCATATGGGGACTCCCCAGTTTTGAACTGGCTTCATAGAGGAACAACGTCCATATCTCAGGCTCGCCAATTTATTGAAATCTGGATGTGGGCTGGACTTTAGCCCTTGGCCAATCAACCCTGGGGGGTTGTTCCTGTCTCAGCCCACAGGATGTTTTGTGTTCTGAAATGACCAGAGTGGAATTAGCCCAGAGCGGCGCTGATCGCTGGGTCAAGGATAGGATTTCCGACACCAGCGCATCCGTCCGATATTAACAGTACCAATACCTGCCTGCCTGCCTGCCGCAATCAGGCGTCCAGCCATCCTACAAGCAAGAACCCCAGTGTTTATCACTCTTCCCACTGTCAACATACCCACACTCCAGGCACGCAACAAACGATAGCCTGCCACCACCCAACAGTTTGTCCGCAGACTGGTCTGCTGGGCCACCACACACACAGATCTCTGTCTGGCAGATCAGTTAGTTAACAATCTGCATGCAATCTACCAACACCCAGTGCAATTGCATATTGATTGGCACGTAACCTAGACTGAGTTTGAAAGGTCCCAGGTGAAGTGCACTTGGTATCATTCCATCTGGTACAGCAGCCGGCACCAGAGAGGAAGCATTGGCTTATGTTGCTCTCGCTCTCTATGCGACCGCTTTCTTCCTCCACTGCTGGTGCCAGTCGGCAGCTTGCGATCTGGACTTTTTCACCCACAATCCCAGGGCATGAGGCCGTGGGCACGGATCGAGCACCCCGATCTAAACATTAATATCCTACATGGTTTCACCAGATTATCTCCCAAAGTCTGTATCTGATTCTGTTCCTTCTTCAATCTATGACTGCCTCCTAAAGCATGTTCCCAGGCTCCAACAACTATAATATGACCATCCCTTGTAGCATGCTGCTAGGCTCTGACCATCCCTAATAGCATGCTGCTAGGCTCTGACCATCTTCTGTCGCATGCTGGTAGGTTCTGGCCATCTTCTGTCGCGTGTTGGTAGGTTCTGATCATCTTCTGTCGCATGTTGGTAGGTTCTGATCATCTTCTGTCACGTGTCGGTAGGTTCTGACCATCTTCTGTCGCATGTCGGTAGGTTCTGATCATCTTCTGTCGCATGTTGGTAGGTTCTGATCATCTTCTGTCACGTGTCGGTAGGTTCTGACCATCTTCTGTCGCATGTCGGTAGGTTCTGACCATCTTCAGTCGCGTGTCGGTAGGTTCTGACCATCTTCTGTCGCATGTCGGTAGGTTCTGACCATCTTCTGTCGCGTGTTGGTAGGTTCTGACCATCTTCTGTCGCATGTTGGTAGGTTCTGACCATCTCTAGTAGCATGCCTTAGGCACGGACTATCTCTTGTGGCATGGCGGTAGGCTCTGACCATCTTTTGTGGCATGCAGTTAGGCTCTGACCATCTTTTGCGGCATGCCGGTAGGCCCTGACCATCTTTTGCGGCATGCCGGTAGACTCTGACCATCTTCGGAGGCATGCCGGTAGGCTCTGACCATCTTTTGCGGCATGCCGGTAGGCTCTGACCATCTCTTGTGGCATGCAAGTAGGCTCTGATCATCTCTAGTGGCATGCAGGTAGGCTTTTAACATCTATTGTGGCATGCAGGTAGGCTCTGGCCCAGTGGCGGATGCTCATGCAGGGCGCACGGGCGCCGCCGCCCCCCCCCCGCCAATTCATGCGCCCAGCCCCCTAATCTACATGCAGGGCGCAGGACGCATGGATTTCAATGGGGGTTTTTTTTTAAGCACATGATTAGAGCCCGAGGCTCTAATTGGCTTCAAAAAAAGGGTGGGCTCAGGGTGCAGAGCACTGCTCCCCGAGGCCACCCACTTGTGTGACAATAGCGAATTAATATTCGCTATTGTCTTCCTGATTCTCCTCCTGGCCAATCAGGAAGTGGCCGTGGGACCTGAGACCCGATTGGCCAGGGAGTCTCAGGACCCACTTCCTGTTCGGCGAGCAGGAGAAGAATCAAGGTCTCCATGGACAGCTCACCCGCAGCATTCCATCACAGTGTCATTCCAGGTGGAATCGTCATTGGCTTCCTAAGGTAAGGAGGCCCTCCGTCTTACCGTCCGTCTCCCCCCCAGGGGGGGTGGTTGGTGGTGCTGGCGATCACCGTCTTTATGTCTATCTCCCACCGGGGGGGGGGGGATGGGTGGTTGGTGGTCAGTGGCAGCTGGTGGGTTCTTCTTTCGGTTGGGCGGCAAACAAACAACACCCCCCTGGCAGCATGGCACGGCACTGAAAACAGCACCCCCCCACCCCACAGGGGCACTTACCTGCTCGGGGCTGTGGTGTCTTCTCCTCCTGGAGGAGAGGACAGCGGCGGCTGCGGTGTCCGCTCCGCCAGCTTCCTCCACCATGTCTCCTCTTCTGCTAAAGCGCTAGGCATCCAATAGGATCGACTCACGCTTCAGCCAATCAGGAAACATTGGTGGGGAGGAACTTTAATGTGATAATAACGAAAATTCATTTGTTATGGTCACAGAACTGGGTGGCCACGGAGCACAATGCTCTGCGCTCCGAAGTCACCCTTTTTTAAAGCCTATTAGAGCCTCTGGCTCTAATCAGGTGCTTCTAAAAAATCACCCACCCCGCATTGGAATCCATGGTCTGGCGCCACTGACATATAGATCAGGGGGCCGAACGCATGGATAGGGGAGGCGGTGCCTGTGTGCCCTCTACGGACGGGCCGCCACTGTTTGTGGTGCTGGTGATCGCCGCCTTCATGTCTGTCTCCCGCTGGGGGGGGGGGGGGGGGATGGGTGGTTTGCTCCTGCATGGGGAGGTGGCACTGGTTTAAAGCCGCCCCCCCAAAAAAATATTGAGCACCAGCTGCCACTGCTCTGGCCATCTCTTGTGGCATGCCTGTGGGCTCGTACCATCTCTTGTGGCATGCCTGTGAGCTCGTACCATCTCTTGTGGCATGCCTGTGGGCTTGTACCATCTCTTGTGGCATGCCTGTGGGCTTGTACCATCTCTTGTGGCATGCCTGTGGGCTCGTACCATCTCCTGTTGCATGCCTGTGGGCTCGTACCATCTCTTTGTGGCATGCCTGTGGGCTCGTACCATCTCTTGTGGCATGCCTGTGGGCTCGTACCATCTCTTGTGGCATGCCTGTGGGCTTGTACCATCTCTTGTGGCATGCCTGTGGGCTCGTACCATCTCCTGTTGCATGCCTGTGGGCTCGTACCATCTCTTGTGGCATGCCTGTGGGCTCGTACCATCTCTTGTGGCATGCCTGTGGGCTCGTACCATCTCTTGTGGCATGCCTGTGGGCTTGTACCATCTCTTGTGGCATGCCTGTGGGCTTTTACCATCTCCTGTCGCATGCTTGCAATCTCTAAAAGCTTTCTGTAGTATCATAAATGAAATGTTATATGCAGCCCTATACACTGCACTTGTGACCCCCAATAGCAAGTTGCCCACCACTAAATTATAGGATGCCAGCTATCTCATCTCTGGTGGAATATATTTGTACATTGCAGTCTGAACTCCTCTCAGATCAATCAACAAGATTGTGAACTATGTAGATGACTAGTTCTGTGTGTGCTTTTCATTTTACAGAAAACCCTATTATAACCCCTATTGCTCCTTCCCTTTCTATGAGAAAATACTTGTTAATGAGGACCTGTCAGTGCCAGAGCCATGAGTGGGCAATGTTCATATTCTCTGTAATGACCAGGATCTCCATAAAATGCTGTCACTAATAACCTTCCCAGTGTCCTTCCCTGGTCAGTATGAATGGTGTTCTCTCCTTGGCACTCACCCTCCAGCTTTTTGGCCTCGGACCAAGCCTGTCCCTTTTCTCTTTTTTCCACCAGAATACAGCAGCCAACGCAGGCAGGGAACAGCCAGGTAAGCAGCTGACAGCCGCTCGGAACATGCTTCCTCCTAGTGAGCTGAGTGCAGCACTGAGTACTGTGTGTATGTCTCCTGTATGGGAGGGGCGGGGCACTGTGGGAATGGGAGGAGCTTGGACATGACTGACACCTCCATGTACAGGTAAAGGGATGGAGCAGATGCCTGACAGGGGCGTTTTCCTGGTCTTTTACTGTACAACGTGTACAGGATTTAACTCTTTTGACGCCAGGTTCTCTCTGCTCCATTCTAATGGTTGGGCTGTTTTTAGCATTGTGTTGTTTCTCAATAAAAAAAATACATAGTCACTTGCTCATGCTAAACTCATAAAACTTGTTGTTAAAGCGGTGAGACAGCAAAGTGATGACGAAACAGCTGTAATATTCTTTACATAGAGCATAATGGTGCATGTCTTCACACTTTATTGGATCGTACACAATATAAACTTGGACCGTATCAGTCGTGTTGTCAGCTAAAATACATATACATTTTTAAGTGATTTTAACATGCTGTATACTATCTAAAAATGTTCCCTACAGCTTAAAGAGTACATAAACCCTTACAATAAACACCTTTTATTTAGTCCCTTTTGGTTGGTTAAATATATTAACCACTTACTGTGGACAGGCGGCCCGCACAAGGCAAAGCGGCATACCCATCTGTCGCTGCCCGAATCTGGGTTTTGGCCATGTGTGCCCCCCTCCCCCAGCACCTGCTGTGATAGGCTCCCGCTGTGTACAATCAGCAGATCCTCGCCAACGATTCGCGGCTTGGAACTGCTGATCAGCTGTGTACAATCACAGCCCACAGCCCTGTGTTGACAATCAACACAGAGCTCTGTACAGAGAGAAAAATCTCTCTGTTTCTCATCCCTGCAAAGTAGCACACTTTACACACATAGGCACACATTTAACATACTATCCAAAAATGTTCCCTACAGCTTAATGAGTACATAAACCCTTACAATAAACATCTTGACTGCCCTAGAAGTTAAAGTGGAGTTCCACCCAAAAATGGAACTTCCACTTTTTGGATTCCTCCCCCCCTCCGGTGTCACATTTGGCACCTTTCAGGGGGGAGGAGGGAGCAGATACCAGTCTAATACAGGTATTTGCTCCCACTTCCTGGCATAGCTCACCGCGGTGATTGCAGTGACCTACGCCACTTCCGCCGCCTACCCCGTCCTCCCCCATTCTCCCCCGCTGTATTCTGTGAGACACAGAATACAGCAGGGACCTGAGAGGACGCGCAGCGCATGCGCAGTAGGGAACCAGGAAGTGAAGCCGCACAGCTTCACTTCCTTTTTCCCTTACCGAGGATGGCGGCGGCAGCAGCCGAGAGCCGAAGGACGGATCGGCTTCTGCTGCCGACACTGCGGGCTCCCTGGACAGGTAAGTGTCCATATATTAAAAGTCTGCAGCTGCAGTATTTGTAGCTGCTGGCTTTTAATATTTTTTTTTTCAGCAAACCTCCGCTTTAACCCCTTCCATAGATGTTAACCTTAGATGTTAACCCCTTCCCAGCCAGTGTCATTAGTACAGTGACAGTGTATAATATTATAACTGATCATTGTGTCAGTGGTGATGTCAGTGGCAGTTAGGCCCCTTTCACACTTGTGCAACTTGTCCTGTGACTTGGGACTGTAAATTCGCATGACAAGTCCTAACCCATGATTTCCAATGAGTACTATTCATATCTGTGCGACTTCAGCCTGGGTTCACACTATAGCATTCACAGAGATCGCATGTGATTCGCACCCGCATTGCTGTGCCGATCACATGCAATGTCTGGGCAATGCGAGTTCAGCCATACAGTTTGTATGGCTGAACCCGCACTGGATTCACACAAAAAAGGTGCAGGAATTTTTTTTTTCCCGCACTGGAATCGGATCACATGGGTGTTCACACTCATGTGATCTGATTCCTGTCCGAATTCACAGTTTTCACTGCGATCTGTGAACCGATCTGGGAGTGTCATTAACATTGTATTGACACCCGCAGCGGTTTGCAAAGGGCAGTGTGAACTGCCTGTGAGGGTGATGCGATGCGGGAACCGGCACTGGAATTGCGCTGGTTTCTGCATCGCTATAGTGTGAACCCAGGCTCAAAGTAGTCCCTGCACTACTTTAGTCTGACTTTGATGCGACTTGAGGTCCATAGACTTCAAGATTACACAAGCTTTAACAATTGCTTCAAGTCATGGCAAAAATCACATCAAAATTGCGCAACTTTCAGTTCGCACAAGTGTGAAAGGGGCAAAAACATGCAAACATGTAAATAAACCCCACTGCTCCTAGCCCTCTCTAAAGACTACAGAACCTCTTCTTCTAGGTTACCAACAACAGGGGAGGGGGCAATGGCGTCACTAAGGGGGGGGGGCAGAGGGGGCCCTGACCCCCCCCAAAATGATGCTGTGCTCCACCATGTGCCCCCCCCCAATTAAAACACATTTTTGTTTCTATATGTAGTGGGTGCCCTTGCTTGGGTTGCCGCTGAGTGGACACAAGCTCTCCTGAGAGGCATAGCATCCTGACAGCTCCTGCGGGGGATTTCTCCCCCTCCCTCTGCTCGCTGACACTGTGCAAAATATTATACGAGAGCCTCTCGCATAGCCACGGCTGCCCGATCTGCTCCCTCCCCCTGCATCCTCATTGGCAGGGAGGAGAGCGACTTCAGTAAGGATTTCACCAGTGGGGGGAAAGGGGGGCAGGCAAGCCTCCCATTATCTAAGTGACAGTGAAAAAACAGACTGATTTCTCCCGTCGTCCGTAGGACAAGAGAATCAGCCTGTAAATTCTCAGACTTGTGGCTGCAGCTCTGTAGGAGTGTCCGTGACACTCTTACACAGCCCAGCGAACACATCAACCCCCCCCCCCACTGACGGGAGATCAGAGAGGAATACAGCTCTCCTCCTTTGCTCCTTCTCTGTCTTCCTGCCCCGCCCACACTATCCCCAGCATTCATCTGTATCTGGAGAGAGGGAATGTGTGGGCGGGAAATATGAAATCCAGTAGCTGCAGATTCCTCTGTGTGCCAAAGATGTCTGATCTTCCAGCCTGGACCTGTGGGTGAGTGCACACTGCCAGGGCCAGCCCTACCATGGGACCCGATGGAGCCATGGTTCCAGGCGGCACATTCAGGGGGGCCGCCCACCAGCCAACCTGTTCCGCCCACTGTGAGGATCCGCCGAGAAAGGTCCCCCATCAGATACTGTCCGCCCTGTACTGCGCAGGCGCAGCGCTTGCGCAGTACGGAGGACAAAGGAGATGCCGAAAGTCTCCGAACATGAACAGCTGTTCATGAGCTCTACACTGCGCCTGCGCTTCAGAGTACATTTTGCCACACGCTCCCGCTGTTGATGTTCGGAGACTTGCGGCATCTCCTTTGTCCTCCGCACTGCGCAAGCGCAGTACAGGGCAGCAGGGGCGGACTGACAACTCATGGGGCCCCCGGGCAATAGGAGATTATGGGGCCCCCAGGCAATCAGAGATGGGGCCACACAGTATACACACACACAGTATACACATACATGTTCACACAGTATACACAGACATGTTTCTATTGGCTGAGAAGGTACTGGGGAGGTGGGGCAGCTATAATCTTGGGATTTTTAGACCAAAAGGATGTCGGTAAGGGACATTTCAGAGACAGATGTAAAAAAAAAACACAGATTTTTACATGCTGTCCCTGGTTTTACTGAGGCTGGCAACCCTGATGGGGCCCCCTAGTGGCTCAGGGCCCTCGGGCAGTGCCCGAGTGGCTCAATGGTCAGTCCGCCCCTGCAGGACAGACACTATCCGATGGGGGACCTTTTTCAGCAGAACACTGGGCTCCTCACAGTGGGATCAGCAGCAGTTGCAAGTGACAATCCACAATGTATGCAGTGACGTAGCAAGCGTCAACCCGGTACGTGTGGCAGGTGACGTGGCAAGCAACAATCCGGTACGTGTGGCAGGTGACGTGGCAAGCAACAATCCGGTACGTGTGGCAGGTGACGTGGCAAGCAACAATCCGGTACGTGTGGCAGGTGACGTGGCAAGCGACAATCCGGTACATGTGGCAGGTGACGTGTGGCAAGTAACAATCCACAATGTGTGGCAGGTGGCGTCGTGGCAATCCGCAATGTGTGGCAGGTGGCGTTGTGGCAAGTGACAATCCACAATGTGTGGCAGGTGGCGTCCTGGCAAATGACAATCAGCATCTGAAGGCAGGTGACGTTGGCAGGTGACACGCTCAGGGCTCCCACTGATTCTGCATTATGGTGAGTTGAACTATTTTATTTTATATAACAATGTAATAATAGAAATATTGCACTTCAATCATTTTTTTTGCGATACGGCACTGCATCGCTTTAACTGACAATTGTGTGGTTGTGCGACGTTGCACCCAAACAAATAGAGCTTTCTTTTGGTGGTATTTGATTAACTCTGCGGTTTGTATTTTTACAGGTCCTCTTTATACTCCTTTACATGTATAGAGCCATGACAGGTCCACTTTAATTACCATGATATAAAATAATGGATGTGGGGGCATTTTGGTGGGCGTGATTTTTTTTGGGGGGGGGGGGCAGCATTTCATTCTTGGTACCAGGCAGCACAATGTCTTGGGCCGGCACTGCACACTGCAGTACACCGTGATCACTAAACTGTCCCTATCTCCATCCCCCTCCCTTCTCTCCCCCATCTGTCTCCCTCCCCCCTCCTGTTCTTTCAAGACATTCACTAATTTTCAGTTTCAGTTAGGCTGGCAATAGATGGTACAAATTTCTTTCCTGCAACCACAGATTGCAGGAAAGAAATTTGTATGATTCCCCCATCAACACAGACAGTGCTTTTCCACTGAGCAATTGTATTCTCCAACAAACAGGTTACTTTATGGGGCTGATGGGCTCATGCACAGGAGGGTCAGCACAATTGGTTGTTAGAGATGGGCTCAGGCATGTTTGAAACCCCACATGCCCAATCCTGCCAGTAAGCCAGCACTGCCCACGGCTAATCACAGGCAGTGAGACATTTCCCGGTCCGCAGCTGGGAAATGTCTCTCTGCCTGTGATTAGCAGTGTGCAGTGTCGACTTCCTGGCGGGATCGGGCATGTGAGATTTTGAACACACCCAATCCCATCTCTAATGGTTGTAGACAGTTCAGCTCCCTGCAGGTTGCTTAGCAGCACTGGAGCTTTCTCTGACATGCTGATTGGGATGCAATCCAGGTAATGCTCCTAGTCAAATCTAATGTTAAAGTGGTGTTCCCATTATAAAAAAACATAATTAAAAGTCAGCAGCTACAAATACTGCAGCTGCTGACTTTTAATAATCGGACACTTACCTGTCCCAGGGTCCAGCGATGCAGGGGATCGAAGCACCATTCGTCTCCCCCTCCGTTCGGGGCGCCGGCTTTGTAACTGTGGGCGCACAGCTGTGGCTTCACAGCCGGGCATATATATATATATATATATATATATATATATATATATATATATATATATATATATGTTTTTTTTTCTCAGAGAAAAGGTGCAAGAACTCCGTCTTTCAGAGTTAGCCCTTGTCTCTGCTTCTACCCACTTCCGAGTACCGTTACTTGGTTCCAACCCCTTTCCACCTCCCAATATTGCCCCTTTTAGAAAATACAGAACCAAGTAACATTTGTGGTACTTTTAAAGAAAACAGTGCAGCGCTGGACAAGTATTACAAGTGAAAAAGAATTGTGAAAAAATTTGGTTCAAAAAATGTAATATAAACTAAACAACAATAATAAATGACAATAAATAATAGTGACTGATAAATAAGCATCCAATCCAAAGTCCATAGGTGATAAAAAACAAAGGCAATAAAGGCAAATAAGAGTTCTAAAATATGATGTAAGTGAAATACAGAGGTTATTCCATGTGGAAATCTCGATCCATAATCCACTGCCAGTGCTGCCCACCACCTGGTGATAAAGTAGTAAAGGCTTACCAGAAAGCCTGCGACCGCCCTTATTCAGGGGGGTCAAAACAGGCTTAGTAGAGAGAGATATGAGATGGGCTTCAAGGGATGTCCCATAAGAGACTCTGTAGGGAATCTCGCGCACCTTCTTCCTGGGCGACTACACAGCAACAGCAGGGCGCCAATCCAGAAGATGTAGTCTCAAGGACGCTTCTTGTGTGGCGATCAGTGTTTGTTCCCAGAGAGACCAGGCAGAGATGAGCCACGTATCCCAAAAAGAAAAAAGGGGGGACTCCAATAGTGCAGATAAACCACAACTGCGTTTATTAAATAAAATACAGATAGGTAAAAAATATAAAGCATAAAAACCCAGCGTATAAACTCCTCTGCTGTTTATAATAGAATCGCACATGCGCGATACATGCTAGCGTTGTGAGGTTCACAACGCTAGCACGTATCGCGCATGCGCGATTCTATTTGGATAACATCATGATCAGCAACAGAGAGCAACAGAGAACAACAGAGAAGGTTATAGAGCATTACTGCTAGGTGACCAGCTGGGGGTTCAGCTCTCTATAACCAATAGTGCCAGCCTTTCCCTGCATGCACCCATAATACCACCAGCACTAGGTCCTAATAGACTGCCGCCGCTGCCAAGGAGACAGACACCAGACCAGTGCTGTCAATAGCAGGGGCAGGACAGCAATAGGAGGCTGAGGAACCCCACAGTGGCAGAACACCAAAGCCCGGTCGCGAGTGCAACCTTTGCAACCCTGGTAGTTCTCCCACTGCTTTGGACCCTTATATTTTTCTGGTGTGCTGGTGACATACCTCTTGTTTTCTGCCACCCTGGGGGACCCCAATACAGTAGGAAGGGAGCTCACTGCAAAACATGTGAATGGGTCTCGTTGCGGGATCCTAATAAAGGGCACCACAACAGAAGTAAAGGGCCTCAGGATATATATACAGTTGCAATAAAAAGTATGTGAACCCTTTTGGAATTATATGGATTTCTGCACAAATTGGTCATAAAATGTGATCTGATCTTCATCTAAGTCATAACAATAGACAATCACAGTCTGCTTAAAGTAATAACACACAAAGAATTAAATGTTACCATGTTTTTATTGAACACACCATGTAAACCTTCACAATGCAGGTGGAAAAAGTAGGTGAACCCCTAGACTAATGAGATCTCCAAGAGCTAATTGGAGTGAGGTGTCAGCCAACTGGAGTCAAAATCAATGAGATGAGATTGGAGGTGTTGGTTACAGCTGCCCTGCCCTATAAAAAACACACACCAGTTCTGGGTTTGCTTTTCACAAGAAGCAGTACCTGAGGCGAATGATGCCTCGCACAAAAGAGCTCTCAGAAGACCTATGATTAAGAATTGTTGAACTGCATAAAGCTGGAAAGGGTTATAAAAGTATCTCCAAAAGCCTTGCTATTCATCAGTCCACGGTAAGACAAATTGTCTATGAATGGAGAAGGTTCAGCACTGCTGCTACTCTCCCTAGGAGTGGGCGTCCTGTAAAGATGACTGCAAGAGCACAGCGCAGACTGCTCAATGAGGTGAAGAAGAATCCTAGAGTGTCAGCTAAAGACTTACAAAAGTCTCTAGCATCCCTGTTAGCGAATCTACGATACGTAAAACACTAAACAAGGATGGATTTCATGGGAGGATACCACAGAGGAAGCCACTGCTGTCCAAAAAAAACATTGCTGCACATTTACAGTTTGCACAAGAGCACCTGGATGTTCCACAGCAGTACTTGCAAAATATTCTGTGGACAGATTGGAAGAAACACACAACACTATGTGTTGAGAAAAAGAGGCACAGCACACCAACATCAAAACCTCATCCCAACTGTGAAGTATGGTGGTAGGGGCATCATGGTTTGGGGCTGCTTTGCTGTGTCAGGGCCTGGACGGATTGCTATCATCAAAGGAAAAATTAATTCCCAAGTTTATCAAGACATTTTGCATGAGAACTTAAGGCCATCTGTCCACCAGCTGAAGCTCAACAGAAGATGGGTGTTGCAACAGGACAACGACCCAAAGCATAGAAGTAAATCAACAACAGAATAGCTTAAACAAAAGAAAATACGTCTTCTGGAGTGGCCCAGTCAGAGTCCTGACCTCAACCCGATTGAGATGCTGACCTCAAGAAAGCGATTCACACCAGACATCCCAAGAATATTGCTGAACTGAAACAGTTCTGTAAAGAGGAATGGTCAAGAATTATTCCTGACCGTTGTGCACATCTGATCTGCAACTACAGGAAACGTTTGGTTGAAGTTGAAGTTATTGCTGCCAAAGGAAGTTCAACCAGTTATTAAATCCAAGGGTTCACATACGTTTTCCACCTGCACTGTGAATGTTTACATGGTGTGTTTAATAAAAACATGGTAACATTTAATTATTTGTGTGTTATTAGTTTAAGCAGACTGTGATTGTCTATTGTTCTGACTTAGATGAAGATCAGATCACATTTTATGACCAATTTGTGCAGAAATCCATATCATTCCAAAAGGGTTCACATACTTTTTATTGCAACTGTGTTTTATATATATATATATATATATATATATATTATTGGGACAGAAGGCAGGTAAAATCACCTGGTTGCATCCAGGATGGAAAATATGTATGCCCTAGGTTCAGGCGTTATGCTGACTTCTACCACTAGGGGGAGTGCTGGGAGTCCTGCAGGGGAAGAGTTAATGAGCCCAGCTGAAGTAAGTGGGCTCATTAAGACCTATTAAAAAAAAAAACAGAATGCTTAGGGAGATGCTCCATCCTGGAACCAGTTCTGTGTGTGTAGACTGGGGAGTGTGGTATCTGTCCTGTGCAGTGAGTTAACGCCTGTGTGGCAAACTTTTAAAAGAGAGCTAGGGCCCGGGGCAGCACCCAGTTGTTAGATAGGGAATCTACGTGTGTAGTAAGCAGTCAAACTGACCAGGAGGTTATACACACCCGCTGTTGAGCAAATCCCCTCACAGTAATATATATATATATATATATATATATATATATATATATATATATATATATATATATATATATATATATATATATATATATATATATATTGCATTTTATAGTTGCCCCCCCTGCTTTTGTCCCTGTCCCCCCATGTGCCCTCCCCCTAAATATGAAAGCTGGAGGGGGAGGTGTTTATAGCCAAAAATCAGGAGAGCAGCCTAGGGTGAAAACTAAGAATGAGCTAAGGTTTCCATGAGAAACTGTCACATAATAACAGGCTGCCAGCCCAATCAGCAGTGGCCATAGAATTCCCTTGCCCCACAGCCGCAGGTAATAAAGGGGCAGGGATGCTGATGACATCATTGACCTAATATGGCTACATGGCCATATTTCATCAACAACATTGTCCAAATATGGTCATATTAGGTCAATGATGTCAGCAGCATCCCCGACCCTTTGTACACATGGCTGTAAAGAGAAGAAGGCAAGCAGCCTGTGACAGTTTCCTGTGGGTTTGGCCCGAACCTTAGCTCATCTCTAGTGACAACTATGGCTCCTCTATAGATCAGTGGCAGCTGGTGCTCAAATTTTTTTGGGGGGGCGCAAACAAACTGAAAAATTCTGAAAAATACTGAAAAAAACATCAATTGCAGTCTTACTGTGCCCATCAGTTGCAGCCACTGTGCCCATCAATTGTAGCCTCACTGTGCCCATCAATTGTAGTTTCACTATGCCCATCAATTGTAGCGCCACTGTGCCCATCAATTGTAGCGCCACTGTGCGCATCAATTGTAGTGCCACTGTGCCCACCAATTGTAGCGCCACTGTGCACATCAAGTGCAGCTACTGTGCCAACAATTGTAGCCTCACTGTGTCCGTCAATTACAGCCTCACTGTGCACGTAATATGCAGCCTCACTGTGCACGTAATATGCAGCCTCACTGTGCCAATCATATGTGGCAGAATGAAGACAGGGAGAAGGGGAGAGGGGATCACTAAATATGCCACATCCGTAAGTAAAGGGAAAAAGGGATACTTTATGGTAGCAAAAAGTTGGACTTTGGAGGCATAGAAACAATGAAGAAGTATTGAAAATGATAATCACATAATTTATTGAAAACAATTCATAACATTTATACAACAATCGAACAAAAAGAATAAAACCATAGACAGATGATACAATTTGTACAATGAGCCCTTGTGCGTCTACGCGTTTCGCCATTTGGCTTCTTCATGACACAAAACGGGGTTCAAAATTGTAACAAAATAGAGACAAAAGCGAATCTCACTATCTTTAAGAGATAAGCCTCATGTACAAATTCGCAGCAGCCGAAAGATTTCCAAAGATAAGGAATATTTATATTTTAGTATTTTACTTAATATATAACGTTTTTAGCAGGGGCTGATGTACGTCGAATCTCCAAGGGTGAAAGTAACCACACAGATAATCAGGTATAGGTAAGTCCAGATACCATTGAGGAGAGGTCTTGGTGCTATTCAATTGTATAAGTAGTGTATGTCAAGGTTCAGAGAAAGCATACTGCTTCACCCTTAGAAGAATAAACTAGTATGCCCCTGGGAGACAGCTGGATGTGGCCTCACTGTGCCCATAATATGCAGCCTCACTGTGCCAATCATATGCGGCCTCACTGTGCCTATAATATACAGCCTCACTGTGCCCATATTATGCAGCTTCACCGTGCCAATTATATGCAGCCTCACTGTGCCAATCATATGCAGCCTCACTGTGCCCATAAATTGCAGCCTCAGTGTGCACGCAATATACAGCCTCACTGTGCCAATCATATGTGGCCTCACTGTGCCCGTATTATGCAGCCTCACTGTGCCAATCATATGCGGCCTCACTGTGCACGTAATATGCAGCCTCACGTGCAATGCACACAGTTCTGAGGTGGTTGCAGTGCAGCCCCGTTCACCTGGAGGTATACTCCAGCCGTGTCCACATCATTTATACACCCCCAGCTGCTACCTTTGCAGCTAAAGAGGGAGCAGTTGGGGGTGGTAAAAATAGCTTAACTGCATGTTTTTGCTGCCTCCAACCTCACATGTGAACAAGCCTTTGGTTCACATCTGTGTGGCTGCGTTCAGCCAGGGGCAGCCCATGCATTTCAATAGGTTCCCCTATCTGCAGAAATGCATGGAAAGAAGCTCCTGACCCATTTTTTTAAATTGCGCCGCACCAAAAACACCCCACATTTGTCAATGTGTGGGGTACCATTAAGAATTAATGGCAATTTTAACCACTTCAGCCCCAGAAGGTTCCACCCCCTTAATGGCCGGGCCATTTTTTGTGATACGGCACTACGCTGCTTTCACTGACAATTGCGCAGTCGTGCAACGCTGTATCCAAATAAAATGAATGTCCTTTTTTTCCCACAAATAGAGCATTCTTTTGGTGGTATTTGATCACCTCTGCGGTTTTTCTGTTTTGTACTATAAACAAAAAAGGCCGACAATTTTGACAAAAAAAAAAAAAACAATGTTTTTTACTTTCTGCTATAAATCACATCCAATAAAAAATTTTAAAAATCTAATTTCTTTACCAGTTTAGGCCAATATGTAAATATGCGGACCCCCCTGCCGCAGTAAATGTGCGGTGGGGGGTCCGCAAGCAGTTAAAGAGCAGAGCATTTGTGTGTCAGGAAGGAGTGCAATTTTACGTGCGTTCTGCGACATGCAATAACGTGAACCAAGCCTTGGACTGGGGTGCCTCAAGGCTGAAAATACTTTTCCTTGTCAAAAGAAGTTTATTGAGTATACAATGTTATAAAGATACATAAAGATACATAAAGTAAGTTTACAAGGATCTATAAAGTAAGCTCATTGTTTTACAGTAGGGTTTATATAGGTAAATATCATGAAATTTCAAATATTAAACATTGGGTTCACGTAAACCTAAATTAAAGATATATATAATTTCCTTAGTTACTTTTGTAGGTATTTAAATTATTTATACCTACTATACATATTGTTTACAAGTAGAGTGTATATAGGTCAAATAAATTCTGATAATGAGCTTTAATCGTAAGGTGGAGAAAAGGAAAGAGAAAGAAGAAAAAGGGTTGAAAGGTAGAGGTATGGTCCACAAGGTTGTCCCGTTCGTCAGTTTATTATTCTTTTTAGTTCTCTTTGAAGCCTTAGAATGGGTGTCTCTGTAAGTCATTTAATCTGTTACCATGGCAACAGGACAGAGTCATTGAAATTTGACAGGAACTGTTGTTTTATCCAAGGATGCCAAAGTTTTTCAAATTTTGGAATTTGATTTTGATCGATGGCTACCATCTTAGCATGGGACATTGTATTATTCATTCTGTGAATTGTTTCTGCTAGTACCAATGTAGGAGATTTCCATGCCTTGGCCACTGTTTGTTTTGCAGCCGTTATTAGTTGGATCATAAGTTTGAATTGAGAGAGTGTTAACCATTCCGGTTTTAGATTAAGTAAAGTTAAATATGGATCTGGTTGTATTATTTTTTTAAATATTTTAGATGCAATCACGAAGACTTCCTTCCAGAAGGTTTGGATTACTGGGCACGTCCACCATATGTGTAAATATGTGCCTATTTCTGGGCATCCTCGAAAACAAAGAGTTGAGGTATTAGGTGAATATTTTGCCACTCTAGCGGGTACAAGGTACCAGCGAGTTAGGACTTTATAATTTGTCTCCAGTGCCAAGATGTTGGGTGAAGATGACTTAGATGTGAGCCATATATTAGACCAGTCCGTGTCTTCTAAAGTTCGTCCCAGGTCCTCCTCCCACCTCTGAACGTAAGAGGGTCTATTAAGATTTGCTACTCCATATAATTGATTATAAAGTGATGAAATTGTACCTTTAGCAAATGGATCTTTTGTACAGATTGATTCAAAAATGGATAATTGGGATAATGGTGTATCCCCCTTTAGGAATGGTGTATAGAAATTTTTGATTTGGAGATATCTAAATATCTCAGAGTTTGGTAGATCATATTTTTCTCTAAGCGATGGGAATGAAAGGAATGATTTAGATGCTATGAAGTCATTTAGTGTCTGAATGCCTGATGTTGTCCAAGCTTTAAAAGAATTTGGGTAGATCCATGCCGGATAAAAGGCCGGATTTCTGATAAAAGAAAGGAGAGGATTGTGTGGAGATTGTAACTGATATTTGGTTTTTAGTTTATCCCAGAGAGATAAGAAGTGTTTAGTTATGGGATTATGAATTTTAAAGCGGTCTTTAGGATCAAGCCATAATAAATTTGATATTAATAGAGGGTCGTTTTCTGAAGCCTCTATAAATACCCATAATGGGATTTCCTGTTTTGCATGGTATTTGGACAGACTGGCCAAATGTGCTGCTCTGTAGTAGTTAGTAAAATTAGGGTATCCCAGGCCTCCTTTATTTTTGGGAAGATGTAGTGTGTGTATAGGTATACGTGGTTTAGAAGAGCCCCATATAAACGAAGTTGCTCTTTTTTGTACTATTCTCAAAAAATAGGAAGGAATTGGAATAGGGAGGACTCTGAATAGATAAAGCAATTTGGGTAGAATAGTCATTTTGATTGCATTAATCTTCCCTATCCAGGATAAAGGAAGTTGTGACCATTGTTTTATTAGATTTGTGATCTGTCTTAATACAGGAGGATAATTGGTTGAGAATAAGTCAGAATGAGATGCTGTTAAATGAATTCCAAGATATGGGATTGATTTTTCTGCCCATGTGAATGGGAGTGCAGCCCTAGCCGGGATCAATTCCATGTTTGTGAGTGAAATATTAAGCACTAGGCATTTCTTAGGATTAATCATAAGGCCGGATAGGGCTGCAAATCCATCAAGAGCTGGTATTAAGTTAGGACCAGAGACCTGTGGTGATGATAGAAAAAGTAATATATCGTCTGCAAATATACATAATTTGTGTGTAATACCTCCTACTTCAATGCCAGTTATAGTTTGGTTTGTTCTGATGTATTGGGCCATGGGTTCGAGTATAAGGGCAAATAATAAGGGAGATAATGGGCAACCCTGTCGGGTACCTCTTTCGATATTAAAGGCTTCAGATTTGTATCCAGCATATTTTATATAGGCTTTGGGTTTATTATATAATGCTTTGATCCATGTTAAAAAGTGGGGTCCAAAACCCCATTTTTGTAATGAATATTGCATATATTGCCAGGATACTGTGTCAAATGCCCTCTTAATATCGAGAGATAGAAAACATAAAGGGATTTTCAGTTTTTTAGCAATATGTGCCAATAACACTGCCCTGCGTATATTATCGCCTGCCTGTCTATTTGGCATGAAGCCTACTTGATCTCTATGTATTAATTTTCCTATAATGCTATTGAGGCGTTTTGCTATTATTTTTGCTAATAATTTAATATCGAGGTTTAACAGAGAGATAGGCCGATAATTCACACAGGAAGTATCATCAGAAAGGGGTTTTGGGATCATACAAACAATTGCCATTAGTGTTTCTTGCCGAAAAGAATGTCCATCTAGAAGTTTGTTAAAAGTTTCAGTGAGAATGGGAGAGAGTATTTCTGAGAATGTTTTATAGTATAAAGCCGAGTAGCCGTCTGGGCCTGGTCTTTTGTTAAGTTTTAGGTCTTTTATGGCGTTAGCAACTTCATCTATAGTTATAGGCTCATCCAAACTGCTTTTTTGATTCTGAGATAACTCAAGTAAGGTTATTTTTGAGAAGAAGGATTCAGCTTCTGTAGGATTAAATTAATTGTTTGTCTTGTATAAAGTTGCGAGATGTGAGTGAAATTTATGGACTATTTTAACTGGATTACAAGTGTAAACATTTTTTGATAATTTCAAACGTATTGGTTTGAAAGATTTGTTAGTTGAATTTAATGCCCGAGCCAAATATGTACCTGGTTTGTTTATATTCATGTAGAAATTGTGTTTGGAGCGTTTGAGGGATTTATCAACTGACTCAGTGAGAAATAGATCGTATTCCAATCTAGATTTTTCCAGATGAGATTTTGTACTCTGAGATGGATTATCTTGAAATGATATGTAGGCTGCATTAAAATTGAGTTCTAGTTTTTTTGCTAGATTTTTGCGTTCCCGTTTAAATAGTGCCATTTGTCTTTGTATTGTACCACGCAAGACAGGCTTATGAGCTTCCCACAGTGTTATTGGGGAGATGTCTGTTTTATTATTAATTGATATGTATTCCTTTAAAGCTTGTTCAATGGCCATCTGATGTAGTGGGTGTTTGAGCATTATGTCCGGTAAGTACCACGTTGGGTCATGCGCTTTTGGTATGGCTGAGGCTATAGTAGTGTATACTGCATTATGGTCAGACCACGGAATCGGAATTATATCTGATGCAATAATTTCTGGTATCATTCCTATTGTTAGAAAAATATGATCTATTCTGGTGAAGGTTTGATGAGGGTGCGAGAAATAAGTGAATTTCTTTTTCATTGGGTTACTTTCTCTCCATGAATCTACCAGATTGTATTTGGAAAGAAGTTGAGAAAAAGGTAATCTAGAGGTTATTTTGGATGGTGTAAAAGGTGATTTATCTAGAAATGGGAGGAGGACCTGGTTCGAATCCCCACACATTATCACTGTTCCTATTTTGTGTGTATTAATCACTTGTAATATATGTGAGAGGAATGGTGTAGGTTGTTTGTTAGGAGCGTAGTAGGAAATCACTGTGATTGCTGTATCCATTATATAACCCATGAGTATCAGGTATCTACCTTCTGGGTCTTTAATTTCTGATGATAAGGTGAATGGTGTGGATCGGTGAAATGCAATTAGAGTTCCCCTTTGCTTGGTACAGGCAGAAGCCGTGTAAATTTGTTGATAAAAAGGAGAAATATATTTTGGAGTAGAATCTTTGGTGAAGTGTGTTTCTTGGAGGCATACTATGTGAGCCTTCTTGTTATGGAAAGTACGGAAGGCTTTGGTCCTTTTTTGAGGGACATTTATTCCCTGAACATTCAGGGAAAGTATATTCAGTGGTGCCATGGCAATAGATCAAATAGTTTTGACTTACTTTTTGTTATGCAGAGCTGACTGCGCAGATCAACCTGTGTGGACTGAAGAGATGAATAGATAGAAAAGAAACCAGTGAATTCTGGAGTAAAGAGTAAACAAAAAACATATGAGATTAGATGATACATTGTATAAATTATTTTTTGCAAGTAATCACAATTTACCCGTGAAAGAGAATAAATATCTCTCTCAGGGGAATAAGTGCCTTCGTCACACTCCCACATAATATGGTTGGGAGAATGAGGAGGGCTAATGGGGGTACATGGATCTTCCGCTTACAGGAGAGAAGTGCTATGTCAAAAGACATCAAAATGATGTTTCATTAATTGGAGTGCAGAATATAGTTTTTGTTGAAATTATTTATTCCAGGGTGGTTGTATATGGTTAGTCTTGCCCTAGGCTAAATAATTCAGTTAGAAAGGTACTGTTAATAACTTTGGTATTGATGAAGATAGTTTGAGTTATTTTGGGATTTTAACCCTTTTAGAGTAAACAATTACATATTTTATTCATATGTAACTGTTTAGATATGTTAATTCATAAAATTGAGGTTGTATTGCTTCAGATTAGAATAAACAAAAACATAATTCTAGGAACTAGTTAGGTAATAATATATTTGTTTTAAGAAAAGAAAGAAAAAGCTTCCATTACTTCTGGATTATTGAACATATTTGTCCTAAAAAGTAATAAATCTATTGTTATTACCTGATAATATATAACTGAACAAGAATTTCCTTATTTCACTTATATATTCTAAGGCTATATGAATCAGAAGTAATAAGAAATATAACTGGAATGTAACATGATCCCACACAGTGTGTGACTATCAGAATGCAGTTACATTCAGTTATAAATATAGGTTTTTTATAGAGAACCATCTCTTAGTATAATAAATGAAGAGATATCAGGAATTAGGATGTCAGTCCATTGAATCTTCTTGGTCCATGGATGATGTGGCATAACGACCTCTTTTGTGAGAATGATGATTCCCATTTTGTTCTGATATTTTCTGGGTGCTGCCTGAAGGTGAAGATGATGCCATTCTTCTGTGTGTGGGAGTGTTGCTGCTTGTGGGTTCTGTCAGATTTAATTTTAAAAGGGTTTGTTGTAGTTCATCTGCTGATCTGCTTCTGTAAATTGTACCTTGGTAGTTAAATCTGACTGAAAAGGGGAAGCCCCATTGATACATAATGTTGTGGCGTTGCAGTTCCATTAGTTGGGGTTTCATGGATCGTCTTTTAGTAATAGTAAGTTGGGATAGGTCAGCAAAAATTTGATAATTGTGTCCTTAAAAATTAAGTTCCTTTTTTTCTCTTGCAGCAATTAGTATTTGTTCTTTCGTTCTGTAATAATGAAATTTTGTGATTATATCACGTGGGGGTCCATCTTTCTTTTTGGCTGTGAGGGCTCTGTGTACTCTGTCCAGTTCTAAACGTTCAATAGGGATATCTGGCTTTAGTTCTTGTAATAGAGCAGTAATAGTAGATTGCAGGTCTGTCACAGTTTCAGGTATTCCCCTTATGCGCAAGTTTGAACGTCTGGCTCTATTTTCGTAATCTTCGAGCTTAGTTTGAAGTATTAAATTCTCTTTTTTTAATTGTTCCAATTCTGCTATATTTTCTTGGGTTGTAATTTCAATTTCATCCATTTTTATTTCTAAGGCTGCGGTGCGGTTTCCCAGCTCTCTTATTTCTTTGGTTAGGCTTTTTGTTATTTGGTCTGAGGTTTGTTTTAAAGCCTTATGAAGCATCTTTTCAAATTGTAATAATATTACTGGGGATACTGAGGAGGCTTGTGGAGAAGTTTGTGAGAGGATTTGTTCTGTATCTGACTCAAATGGAGAGTCTTGCTGTGACATTTTCTGTCTGTGAGAGCGCCCTGATGCTGTATCTTGTGAGGTGACTGGAGCTGCTTCAGCTGCAGTGAGTGCCTGTGAGCTCTTTGTGAGGTGATTTTTATTTCTGCCACGGTTTCCTCCCAGTACCATATTTCCTGCCCAAACTTTCACAGTTTGTTCCCTGGGGCAAAAAGGTTCAAATGGATACCTTTTGAGCCTGCAGGCTCCGCTTTGTCCTTCTCTTCTCTCCTCAGCGGTGTGGAGCTCTAACAATGCATGTCTGCTCTGCTAGGCTCCGCCTCCTGCCCTCCTGAAAATACTTTTCAAGGGTGCCTGGCTGGAAAAAGGTTGAAAAACACTGGTCTAAAGAACTTCTAAACCCCATTCGCCATTTAATGTTACTGAAAATAACGGTGTCACCTCTCACCTCTTCACACTTGTCCTCATTCTCCTGGAATCCATCTGGCGCCTCCCACTGAGTCTATAAGATACAAAGAAAGAAAAAAACAGCATTATTCATTCATAGAGTTCTGTGAATGTGAAAACTTCAAGTATCAACAGCCTTTGAAGCTGTCAGCTTGTAGTCCTCAATGAACTACCAGGGCATTGTTGAGTGCTCTGGTAGTCCATTGATTCTTCCTGTCAGTGTGAAACAGCCTGCCTGTATGATGTATGGGGCAGACAGCTTACACTGACAGTCTGTAGGAGTCCTGCATGGTGTAATGCTTTCCAGGCTCCTACAAAAAATAAAAAAATAAAAAAATAAAATGATAAATGCACATTTTTTTTACCTGCAAAAAAGTGCACATTTATTTATTTTTTAATAGTGAACTTATCCTTTAAATGTCACAATGTTGAATCTATATAGTAAAACATGCAGTACCTCCACACAATGTATTGTATAGGCAAATAACAAATGTAAGATAGTCACTCAAACTACACCTGGATAAATGGTTACTAGGGAGGAAAAGAATTATAGGTAACAATTCCTCAACCAGGCCACCAAAACCTTCACCTCAGTAGTAATCAATAAAGTGTGAGGTGTGTTCCTCTGAATCAGTAAACAACATATAAAAAGACAGTCATCCTCCACACTCATGCCATAAACCACTGAATCTGGATAAGCTAACCTCAAAGAATGGAGAAATTCAAAATACTGTCAGATCTGGCCACTCAGTAGGTACAGTAAGATGTTCCCATGGAAGAGGATAGCAACTCTACAGATTAGTTCAGTGTAAAATATATGAAAGTGTGTTCCGGATAGTATACAGTCCCGGTATGTTGATGAAAGAACACCAGTGGATTCCCAATGGGGAGATGGTGGGTGGTTCTGAAGATTAATTGGGGCAATGATGACAAGTGTAGCAGTCTCTGCTCGCATGATTGGAAGTCTCTGCCCTCAATGCAAATACCACAGGAACAGAAGGAACTGTAATTGGTGTCAGTGGGAAAGGTGAGCATGCATATAATCTTTGTCAGTTCCCAGCCGGGTGTAAACAGCATAGATACAGCTCACCACTCTCCCGATACCCGGGCTATCCTAAGCCATCTTGAGCCAACAATTCGGTGTGATCACCTTCTCCTCACAGGATAGGGGAGAAGGGAGCCTGTTCATTGGCCAGCGTGTACCGCCAGCATCTCACAGCGTGGCTCCAGAGATCACTTCCACCCAGCAATGTACAACTGAGAGTGTATATATATCTATATGTATATCTGCACAGAAACAAGGGATATCATTTACAATTAGTGTTTTTTTTTTAAAGGTATTACCTTTTGCAGGAGCTTTTTGTATTTCTTGATTTATAATCCTTGTAAATGGTGAAAAACTTGCTTTTCCTGTGTGTGTCTATCTATCTATCTATCTATCTATCTATCTATCTATCTATCTATCTATCTATCAATCTATCTATCTCAAAAGTTCAAGTCCTGAGCCACTAGCCCGGCCTTAAGAGTTACTCACCACCAGTTGCCCCACCCAACCCCTCCCCTGCCCCCTAAGCCCGCCCCCAAACACGCTCTCATAAATTATCTCATGAAATTACACTGTTAAATGTTTTATGCAGAATTTTCCAAAATAAATATTAACAGCTATGATATTGCCCCACATTGATATTGCCCTATCAATATTTTCCCATCAAAATTGCCCCATCATATTGACCCCATCAAAATTGCCCCTATCATATTGCCCCCATCAAAATAGCCAACATCATATTGCCATCAAAATTGCCCCCATCATATTTCCCCATCAAAATTGCCTCCATCAATATTGCCCTCATCATATTGCCCCATCAATATCACCACCATCAATATTGCCACCATCAAAATTGCCCCTATCATATTGCCCCATCAAAACAGCCCCATCATATTGCCATCAAAATTGCCTCCATCAATATTCCCCCATCATATTGCCCCTATCAAATCGCCCCTACCACAATTACCCATCAATATTGCCCCCATCAATATTGCCCCATCATATTTCCCCAACATATCACCCCCATCAATATCACCCCCATCAATATCACCCCCATCAATATCGACAACATTAATATTGACAACATCAAAATTGCCTTATCAATATTGCCCCCATCATATTGCCTCCATCAAAATTACCCCATCAAAATTGCCACCTTTGTATTTCCCCATCAATATTTACACCATCAATATTGCCCCATCAATATTGCCCTCAACAATATTGCCCCATCATATCACCCCCTTCAATATTGCCCCCATCATATTGCCCCATCATATCACCCCCATCAATATTGCCCCCATCATATTGCTCTATTATAAATCATTAGTAGATGCTGTGGCTGTGCTGTCTCCCGGGTTCTGTAATCAGAGCTGAGATGATCCTCCCTCACCGCCCATCACTGTGCAGAAGAAGCTTTGGTAACAATGGCACTGAGTGCCGCATTGCAATTCGATCCAAGTGTACAGTTTAGTGCTGGATGGTGAGGAGTACAAGATGTGGGGAGGAGCTCTGCTTTAAACCATAGGACTGTAAAAGAATGTAAACATGTTTTTTTTAAAGGAGCCACATCCTTGTTTATTAGATTTGTATACTAAGCCTACTGGCTGAATTTCAAAACCAGGAGGATGCTCCTTTAAGAAAAATTGTCAGAGGAGCACCAGGAGATTTGAAGAAAAAAAAAGTTGCCATGACAACACTGCTGCACTGTGATGTCACCGGCTGCTCTCATAGACACAGGCTCTTATGCGCGGCTGCTTCAGAGCCTTTGTTGGATGCTTTGGTGCCGGCTGTAAAGTCAATGGCCAACAGCAGAAAAAAGAAGACCTGAATGGTAAGTACTGTATTGTTGATATTGATAGATACAAGACAAAGGAAACCCTTTCATTGGATCCTTTTCTTCCATTAATGACGGATCACATTCCCATAGGTACATATGTTTTTTTTTGTTTTTTTTAATCAAGTCCTTTTTTATTATGTTTTTAGTTACAATCAACACAAGGCATACACACAACCCATGTACTTATTGTACAATCATAATAAACACATTTATAAGCAATATTTAAAGTGGTTGTAAATTTTTAGAGTGGTGGTAAACCCACAAAAAAAAAAAACGAACGTGCCATTGTTTCAGTGCGCATGTTGCTGATGACGTCGGCACTTGCTGATACAGGGGATATCTCCTAATCTGTGCTGGTTTAGGAGATATCTGGGGTAGCTACAGGTAAGCCTTAGTATAGGCTTACTGTAGTAAAATGTGGTCTGTAAGAGTTTACAACCACTTTAAGAAAAAGAAAAGAAAAAAAAAAAAACAGACCTCATAACAGTGTAGCCTACTAATATCTTTATCTTTCATCATTCAAGTTTTTACACTGCTATAGTTAGAGGTTCATATACATCCGGTGTAATAAAAGGTCAATACATCATCACAACTATATCTGTCCTCAAACCCCTTGTGCCACTCTACCTAATTGATCGTTGTGAGTGCTGAAGCCATGGTAGTCAGCCACATCCCCCAGACCTTACCAAATTATTCTGAGCAGTTCCTATGTAGATATATTTATTTTTCTCTAAGTACCGTATAATTTATTTGCATTTTCCATTTGCCTAATGTCGTAGGATGTGGAGACATCCATGTTTGGGTTATAAGTTTACGGGCCTGAAAGAGTGTCTTAACTATCGGTACATGGGTGTTTTCTGGGGTCCTAGATTCATCTATCATACTTAAAAGGCATACCCCAGGTTCTTCCATCAATTCTGACTTAAAGACAGAGTTAACAGTAGAAATAACCCCTTGCCAATAGTGATGGAGTTTAGGACATCTCCATAACACATGTATTAAATTAGCCGTCCCCATATTACATCTAGGACAAAGAGGGGTATCTTTACGCTGCCATTTAAACAATTTCTCAGGGGTATGATAAGTCCTGTGTGAAATGAATAGTTGGGTTCATTTCTGTGTGGAAGATAAAGAGAGCATGGGCAGTGCAGACAATGCCGCCTCCCAATGATCATCAGATATGGGACCTAGATCTCTTTCCCACTGTCTCTTTTTGAAGGTTTAATTTTGCAACTCTGTAGTCATATATGTCAATCTTTTGTTTTCATTTCCAACAATCCACGTGTACACACTACTTGGAAGTCCATACAAATGCAGATGGATGGTTATAGATCTCTTATTAGCACCATCTCCCCTTGATTTTGTACTTACTGAAAACCAGAAGATTACTTAGCAGTGCCCCAAAGAAAACATGAAATATTCCCTCCTGTTCTCTGCTGAATTGACAAAAAATAATGGATTGTCTGAACTGCCTTAGGGCTCATTTAAACATGTTGTGCCCCCTGAACAGCAATCCGCATTCAGGTCGCTCTTCAGAGGGCATTTGACAGGTGGTAAGAAGGTGTTATATTGCCTCCTCACCACCTATTTAAACATGACAGCATTATATACACATATTAGATCCCTGTGTGCTGTACAGGTTTTAAACCCATTACACTCTTAGGAAAATGTTGTCACAACCTAATTTATTCACAGAGCACACCACCTCCTTTTCCTCTGCTGGGTGAATGTGAGCTGGGGGACAGGCTCAGGCCCTGGCTCTTATAGTTGGAGGGGGCCCAGTCATGTAAGCTATACGGGCTCCATGATTTCTAACAGCGGCCCTGGGTGTGAGCGAATGGCCCTGAATGCAGACAGTGCATGTCATATTAGGAGAAGTGGCTACGTGGGTGCAGCTATGCGTTCTACCAATTTTCAATGGACTGCCTGCATGCGTACCTGAAAGTTACAGATGTTGCAAAAACGGCCCGTTCATGCTATATGGGCCCCATCACCCTTATACAAATACAAATAAAACCACGCTAATTAATTATCCATGAGTATTTTAATATGCACTATGCCTTTAACCTAAGTGCTGTAATTAAAAGTGTCTGTGCTCCTAAAGCCGGTGATAGTTCAGCAGGAACCAGCCGAGAATCTAACCATGTATGGGCAGGCTGATTACGGGCTGGGTACAACCAGTCCGTCTGATTTTTCATGCGATTATTGCCAGCCAGTGGGTCGGGATGAGTGGCAGGCAACCAGCATTTTTATACGAAGGCCAACATTAGTCATCCTTGTGTCTCTGTCATGTCGAGTTTATTGAGTGTCTCTGGCACAAGTGTGTTGAACTTTTCTCTCTATAATTTGATGTTGTACAAAGAAAAGTATATGAAATGTAGGTGGAGGTGCTAAATCTAATTCCTCTCTTTTTTTATTGAAGATGTACGCGGTATTGACTGCACACAAGGCTCACACGGCAGGCCTGTTGGCCAACACATTGAGACGCCGCCAAACTGTGACGTTCAAATTAGGACTCCACCAGAGTGTGACCTGGACGTGGCCACTCCACCAGAGTGCAACCTGGACGTGGCCACTCCACCAGAGTGCGACATTCACATGGAAAATCCACCAGCATGTGACGTTCACAGGGAGAATCCACCGAAATGCCAAGGGAACATCTCCAGTGAAGATGGGTGCATCATTACAAGAAAGGATAGGCAGATACTAGTGGTAGGGGATTCAGTTATTGGAAGGATACAGAGGGCAATCTGTCACAAATACCCTTATCGCCAAACAGTATGTTGTTTACCGGGCGCTCGGGTTCGGAACATTGTAGATTGCATGGACAGCTTATTGGATGGGGCTACGGAGAACCCAGCTGTCATGATACATATTGGTACTAACGACAAAGTTAGAGGAAGATGGGGCGCCCTAAAAAATTATTTTAGGGACTTAGGGGCTATATTGAAGAAAAGGAAATCCAAGGCAGTATTTTCAGAAATATTGCCTGTACCTCGAGCCACACCAGAGAGACAGCAGGAGCTTAGGGATCTTAACAACTGGCTGAGGAACTATTGCAGGGAGGAGGGGTTTGGCTTCATGGCGAACTGGGCTGACTTTTCATTTGGTTACCGTTTTTATAGCAGTGATAGATTGCACTTAAATAGAAGGGGTGCAGCTTTTTTGGGAGTGAAGATGGCCAAAACGTTGGAAGAAATTTTAAACTAGGAGATGAGGAGGAGGGATCAGAGGATGATTTGCTAGTGAACATGACAGAGAAGATCTTCAAGTCAAGCCATCGTCACCGGAGTCCACTACGTCATCACTCTCTTGAAAGATTCTCATCAGCACCTATCTTTAAGAGAGCAATACCTTCAGCTATCTTCACCAACAGGAGTGCCACATTATCTTTTCTGCATAGTCCAAATTTTGTGCGTGGGGATAGAGTGTTATAAGACACTCTATCCCCATGCACAAAACAGGTCTCTACACTGGTGGCGGCTGCCACTCCAGTAACTGGAAGGTCTTCCCTTTCTGTCGCTTCTGAATCCCCAACTATCAATGTGGCTGGACAAACAAGACAATTGGCTGTTCCCAGAAGAAGACAACAAAAAGTTTGAGGAACCCTCCCAGGGACCAGGTACGGCTGTACCAACACAGGTTCCTAAACTGGTGGCGGCTGCCACTCCAGTAACCTAATGGAATTCCTATCAGCCCTCTATTTCCCTTTCTTCAGCTTCTGAATCACCAACTCTCAATGTAGTTGGACAAACAAGACAATTGGCTGTTCCTAGAAGAAATTCAACAAAAAGTCTGAGCAACCCTCTGGGGTCCAGGTACGGCTGTACCAACACAGGTTCCTACACTGGTGGCGGCTGCCACTTCAGTAACCGGAGGGTCTTCCCATCAGCCCACCATTTTCGTTTTTGGAGCTTCGAAATCACCAACTATCAATGTAGCTGCACAAACAAGACAATTGCCTGTTCCTAGAAGAAAACGCAACAAAAAGTCTGAGGAACCCTCCTAGGGACCAGGTACGGCTGCCAACACGGGTCCCTACACTGGTGGAGGCTGCCACTTCAGTAACCGGAGGGTCTTCCCATCAGCTCTATATTTCCCTTTCTGTAGCTTCTGAATCACCAACTATCAATGTAGATGGACAAAGAAGATAATTGGCTTTTTCCTAGAAGAAGACTCAACAAAAAGTCTGAGCAACCCTCCTAGGGACCAGGTATGGCTATACCAACACAGGTCCCTACACTGGTGGCGGATGCCACTCCAGTAACCGGAGGGTCTTCCCATCAGCCCACCATTTTTGTTTTTGGAGCTTCGGAATCACCAACTATCAATGTAGCTGGACAAACAAGACAATTGCCTGTTCCTAGAAGAAGACGCAACAAAAAGTCTGATGAACCCTCCTAGGGACCAGGTTCTTCCCATCAGCCCTCTATTTACCTTTGTGCAGCTTCTGCAGAAGCTGTAAGGTTCAACAATACATCTCCCAAACAAAATCACCTGTAAAAAAGTACCTGAGATGTTGGTGGTAAACAGCCTGCTAAGCATTGGAGGAACTGAACCAAGTCCTCCAAAATCTACCTCATATCCAAAAGTTGCCAAGAGTGTAAATGTAGACATTAAGCTTTAAGGTTAATCAAAAATATCACATTCTAAAGGGAAAGGTAGAACAAGGGGGAGTATGGAAGAGGGAGAGAGGGAGGAAAAGGGGGCGAGGAAAGGTTGGAGGAAGAAGGGGGTGAGGGTTGGGGGAACACCCACACCCCTTTCTTACCCCCAACCTCCCCTCCCCCCTCCTTTCCTCCCTCTCTCCCTCTTGCATATCCCCCCCCCCCCTTGTTATACCTTTCCCTTTAGAATGTGATATTTTTGATTAACATTAAAGCTTAATGTCTACATTTACACTCTTGGCAACTTTTGGATATGAGGTAGCTTTTGGAGGGCTTGGTTTTGTTCCCCCACCGGGCCTAGCAGGCTGTTTACCACCAACATCTCAGACATTTTTTTACAGGTGATTATGTTTGATAGATGTATTGTCGATCAACATATATTTTTGAGGCGTGTGTTGGACCGGCTATGAGGGGAGGTTGGAGGCCGGTATATTTTTGAGGCGTGTGTTGGACTAGCTATGAGGGGAGGTTGGAGGCTGGTATATTTTTGAGGCGTGTGTTGGACTGGCTATGAGAGAAGGTTGGAGACCGGTATATTTTTGAGGCGTGTGTTGGACTGGCAATGAGAGAAGGTTGGAGACCGGTATATTTTTGAGGCGTGTGTTGGACTGGCTATGAGAGAAGGTTGGAGACCAGTATGTTTTTGAAGCGTGTGATGGACCGGTTAGGAGGGGAGGTTGGATGCTGGTATGTTTTTTAGATGTGTGTTGGACTGGCTATGAGGGGAGGTTGGAGGCCGGTATGTTTTTGAGGCATGTGTTGGACCGGCTATGACAGCTATGAGGGGAGGTTGGAGGCCGGCATGTTTTTGAGGCGTGTGTTGGACCGGCTATGAGGGGAGGTTGGAACTCTCTTTGTCTTTATAATATAATATAATATAATATAATTTGTGGTTTAGGTTAAGTTTGGATTTCTTCTGGAGGCGCTTTGAGTGGACATAACTGATGTACTCCGTACTAGCCTTAGAGAACAGAAGCCGCATATGGGCAGCACAGAGGCTTAGGGGTTAGCCTTGCAGCACTGGGCTCCATGGTTTAAATCCTGACCAGGACACTATCTGCATGGAGTTTGCATGTTCTCCCTGTGCTTGCATGGGTTTTCTCCGGGTACTCTGGTTTCCTCCCACACTACAGAGACATGCTACCTTGCGTTGGTGGTGCAGTTGTAAGCAAAGCTGCCTTTCAAGTGGCTAACCCGGGTTTGATTCCAACGCCATCTCCAATTCCTCAGAGAGAAAACCGCTATACAAGGTCAATGCGGAGTATATATTAGCGGTGGAATAAAGAATGAAGCAAATGTGTGGAATGTTTGAGGAAGAAAACGTTCCCCTAGAATCTATAGAGGGTAAACCCAACAACAGATAAAAGACGCTTAGGCTGCGATCACACCTAGGCGTTCCGGATCACGGGCGGAATTACTGCGATTCCCAAATTGCCACAAAACACGTGACATGTTTGTGATTCCGTTACTTTCAATGGCACCCCAATCACGTGACAATATTGTCACCTGACAAATTGCTCAAACAAAATCGCAGGATGCCTGTTTCCAAAAAGCAGTCCTGCAATTTGTCAGGTGACAATCGCGGCAAAAACATGCCTCAATTGGGGTAATATTGAAAGTAAAGGGATCGCAAGTGTGTTCTGCGTTTTGCGGCGATTCGGGAATCCGGAACACCTAGGTGTGAACAGAGCCTCGCCATGTCCATCATACGACAAGAACGTCCTGCACAGATGTCCCCCCAGCAGGAATATTACACCCATACTCCCCCCAGCAGGAATATTACACCCATACTCCCACCCAGCAGGGATATTACACCCATACTCCCACCCAGCAGGGATATTACACCCATACTCCCACCCAGCAGGGATATTACACCCATACTCCCACCCAGCAGGTATATAACACCCATACTCCCACCCAGCAGGAATATTACAGCCATACTCCCACCCAGCAGGAATATTACAGCCATACTCCCACCCAGCAGGAATATTACACCCATACTCCCACCCAGCAGGAATATTACACCCACACTCCCCCCAGCAGGAATATTACACCCATACCCCCCCATCAGGAATATTACACTCATACCCCCCCCCAGCAGTAATATTACACCCATACCCCCCTTCAGGAATATTACACCCATACTCCCCCCAGCAGGAATATTACACCCACACTCCCCCCAGCAGAAATATTACACTCATACTCCCCCCAACAGGAATATTACACCCATACTCCCCCAGCAGGAATATTACACCCATACCCCCCATCAGAAATATTACACCCATACACATCTTTATATCTGGGTATAAACAGTGGATATAGTAAATAGAGATATATAGGACAGTGGATATATAGTGTATACAGAGAGTACACATGTTACACCTCTATATCTGGGTATATACGGAGGATATAGAGATATATAGGACAGTGGATATATAGTATATACAGAGAGTACACGTGTCACACCTCTATATCTGGGTATATACGGGGGATATAGTATAAAGAAGGTATATAGGACAGTGGATATATAGTATATACAGAGAGTACACATGTCACACCTCTATATCTGGGTATATACGGGGGATATAGTATATAGAGATATATAGGACAGTGGATATATAGTGTATATAGTATATACAGAGAGTACACATGTCACACTACTATAGATAGGTATATAATATATATATATATATATATATATATATATATATATATATATATATATATATATATATATATATGACAGTGGATATATAATATAAAAGTACAAAAAATACAAAGAGTAGACACGTCTCTATATCTGGGTATATACGGGGGATATAGTATAACGGAACGGATATTCAGACAAGCCAAATGTCAGGGAGCTGGAGATGAGTGTAGTAAAACAGCAAGCAGGACCTGGAGCCAAAAGGGATGTAGCAAAGCAAGTCTTTAAACAGGAACGCAGGATTTAGGCTCTGTAATGTTGACCAAGGCGAAGGCAGAGATCCTTTGGGCTGGACGGCTTAAGTAGGCAGGACTGACGAGCAGGATATCATCAACAGCTGAGTAACTGTTGAGAGATAGGAGCTGTAAATTAGCCGACAGGTGAGCGGCCAGCTCTGAGAAGGAAGGGCTGAGCCCAGCCCTGACAGTACCCCTTCCTCAACAACCCCTCCCCCTCGGAGGACCACCAGGCTTGAGGGGAAAACGTCTATGGAAATCACAGAGGAGGACAGGGGCATGTACGTCCAAGGATGAGACCCAAGAGCATTCCTCTGGACTGTACCCATTCCAATTTACCAGGTACTGTATGCGCCCACAGAACCTATGGGAGTCAACAATGGACTGTACTTCATACTCCTCATGGTTCTCAACCTGTACAGGGTGAGGACGTGGCACCGAGGTGGTAAAGTGGTTGCAGACCAAAGGTTTTAATAAGGAGACATTCGAAATACGCATGTTAGAAGGAAGGTCTAATGCGTAAGCCACTGGGTTAATCCTGCAAAGAATACGGAAAGGCCCAAAAACCGAGGTGCGAACTTCAGTGAAGGAACACGAAGTCGGAGGTTGCTGGATGACAGCCAGACCCTGTCCCCAATCTGGTAGGAAGGCGCGGGCAGGCGTCTGCAGTCAGCATGGAGTCTGTACCAGTGTTAATTTTGGCAGCAAATTTTGATTTAGTTTTAGTCTTAGGACTTAAATGGCATTTTAGTTTTAGTCCTATTTTAGTCTTCTGCAAGTGTTTTAGTCGTATTTAGTTGACTACATCTCCAGTTCGTTTTAGTTGACTATTAATCGACTAAAACTCATTTTAGTTGTCTAAAATAATCTAATGGGTGTAGTTAAATTATAATACATTATTTAAGCATTTCTCTACAATTTCCAAACTCATTATATACTGCTGCTCTAGTGAAAAATCAAATATGTTGTTTTTAATGGTTAGGTTTGAACATGCACTACAGACACAGATTTAGCCATTATATAAGGTCTTTATTTAAAACCGTTTTGTCAAGAATTTTGCTGTTTTCACAAAAGGATAACGAAAAAATACCAAAAAAAACCCCCAAAAAATAGAAACACTTTGCGTGACTGTCATGTCAACAGTAAAGCATCCTTAACCTGAGACCATTCATGTGTGCAGTTGGCTGCTTCTCAGCCAAGAGAGTGGTGGGCCCACTCACAATTTTGCCTAAGAAGAACACAGCCATGAATAAATGGTACAAAAACATCCTCAGGCTCTTTGAACAACTTCTCCTAACCATCTAGTTTGGTCATGTGATGAACAACAATGCCTTTTCCAGCATGATGGAGCTCCTTACCATAAGGCAAAAATGATAACTAAGTGGTTTGGGGAAGTGGGACTAGGAACAAAAACTGAAATTTTGGGTCCATGGGCAGGAAACTACCCAGACCTTAATCCCCTTGAGAAGTTGTGGTGGACTGGTGGTCATGGTCAATCTGACCTCAAGAGGCTGGTGAGGGTGAAGGAACCAAAAAAAACCCACAAATTTTGACAAGCTGCAAGCATTGATTATGCAAGAATGGGCAGTGCCACTGCCAGTGCTGGACCGGTGCCAGTCAGATCAGTCAGGAATCAGGATGTGGCAGTGGCACTGGTACAGAAGTTTGACAATGACAACACATTGCCAGTGATGCCACGAATGTCAGGCCCAGGGCAAATTGCAACAGAGGTCTTGAAAAAGAAGGGTCAACTCAACTCAACACTGCAAATATTGACTCTTTGCATAAACTTAATGTAATTGTCAATAAAAGCATTTGACACTTATGCAATGCTTTACCGAATACAATGATCTGACACAAATGTCAGATCATGTATACCAGATAGTATTGTAACTGTATTGTCTCACTTTTATATTGTAAAGCGCTGAGTAAACTGTTGGCGCTATATAAATCCTGTATAATAATACCCCACAGTTACAACCTTTTTTACCACCTGCCCCACCCTATTAGATTGTAAGCTCTTCTGAGCAGGGCCCTCTTAATCCTCCGGTATCTTATTGTATTATAACTGTATTGTCTCCCTTTTATATTGTAAAGCGCTGCGTAAACTGTTGGCGCTATATAAATCCTAAAAACACTGAAGCAGGCAGCACTGGCACTGGCAGACTTTGTCAAAATTATTATTGGTGTAATTTTGGCCATAGCTGTTCATGGCCAAGTACAGCACACACAGACAGCAGCACACTGCAGTGAGTGACTGCACAGACACTGCTACTGCCTGTCTCGCACAGGCACAGCATAATGAACCAATACTTGAGGGTAATGCTTATTTCTACAATAAAAATAAGTTTACTATCATTTTATTATTTCAACAGTTCTAATTCTCAGATACATTCAAAGAAATAGTGCACAGTCTACAATAATGCCATTAGTGTGTGGATTTACTGGATTATAACAGTCACTACTTTTTATCAACTCATCTCTCTCTCTCAGCATTCACAATGACAATAATAGAGGTAAATATCACACTAAAAGACTCCTGGGACGGGACTCCGGCGCAAGGTAAGGCTCAAAGGCTGCCCTATTTGACCGTCCATTACCGTTACTGATCTATTTTATATTTTTTTTTATTAGTGTGATATTTACCTATATTGTCAAATTTGTCAATGCTAAGAGAGAGAGACAGTCAACAAGTTGATAAAAAGTGGTGGTTGACTTGTTATTGTTCCAGAATCCACATACTACTGGCATTTGTAGTCTGAGCCTCAGCCTGTGCATTTTCCTATGAATTTAACTGACAATTAAAACTGTTGAACTATCACAATAAGCACAACTTACAAGTATTAGGTATGCTTCTTATGTTAGAAATAGAAATACTTGAAGAGAATAGTAAAACACTCCTATTTGTTTCGATTCATTTTAAGGAAAGCACTTTGTGCCAACATTACCCTTGCTCTATTCCGCCGACCTGTAGAGAGGTCATCTGTAACCAGGGCTTTTTTTCAGCGGGAACGTGGGGGAACGCAGTTTCGGCACCTCCACAACTAAATGTATTTTTTGGCAAGGATTGCTGGGGTGTGCTGAAGGGTCTATTGATGATGGCTGCTGGGGATCTGTTGTCATTGTTGGGAGTCTATTTTTGTGTGGGGGGGGTCTATTGTTATTGGGCAGGTCTATTGTTGCTGGCAGGGGGTCTACTGTTGCTGAGAAAGATCTACTATTGAGGGAGAGGTCTACTGTTGCTGGCTGCTGGAGGATCTGTTGTTGCAGGTGGGGTCTTTTGTTGCTGGGGTAGTATTTTGTTGCGGGGGGAAAGTCTGTTGTTGTGTGGGGGATCTATTGTTGCTGGAGGGTATACTGTTGCTGGGGTGGGGTCTATCAAATTCCATACAAATTACTTAGTAGCACAAAATGATACTTGGTTTTGTATTCTTTAAAAGGTAAGATTTTGGGAAGTGGGTGGGGGTTGGAGCCAAGAGACAGTGCTCAGAGATGGGTAGGGGGCAGAGACGAAGGGTGACTCAGGAGGAGGGAGTTCCTGCACCTATTTTCCTGCACCTATTTTCTGAGAAAAAAAGCCCTGCCTGTAACACTGAATACCCTCTCTGCAAAGGCTTGAGAAGCTGGCATAGCCAGCAGGTATAATGCAAAAGGTTTTAGCTGGTGATAAAAAGTGTCACTGTTTGACAGCCAAAATTCTGTTGCGGTGTACTCTGAGACCGAGTCCTCACTGACGGCAACTTGGTGCAAAAGCTCTTATTTATATTTTATGATCTGCTGCTCTATGCTGTTTGGGGAGATCCTCTGCCTGGGTCTTCTGCAGCATTTAGAAAGAAACCGAAACGCTGGCTGCTTAGATGTGGATGCCGGTGGCGTTGCATATTTCACTTCCTGGGATAGTTCTACCACATCATCTTCTTCAGACAATTCCTCAAGTTGTGTGTGTGTGGCAATGTGGATTTTCTTGCGGCATACTCCTCTGCCTTTTTAAGCAGTTCCTGAATATTCTCATCCGCCACATCAACAAGGGTTTCACAGACAATAGGGTTGACAAAACATGCAGCTGCAAGTGGAGAGAACATTTCGTCAGTTGTATCTAAGAATGAAGCAAAACGCTGGTGCACACTCCCTTTCTTCCTCTGTGCAATTGTGGCAAGGTCTTGGTAGCTAGTGTTTTGTTTAAAGTCCTCAAGATGGCTAAGCAGATCAAAGAGGGCATGAACAGCCAGGGACATGGACATGGTGTCACTCTGGAGGGTTTTAGTATGTTCTGCAAAAGGCAGCAATAGGTCATGCAATGATGTGAGCTTTTGCCATTCACTGGGGAGCAAGCTGTCCCATCCCATGTTTGCGATTTAGCAGACTGACTCTTTCAGTTTGAGGAGTCTTGCGATCATGTTGAATGTACTTGACCAGCGTGTGAGGCAGTCATTTAAAAGAATAAGGCCACAATGTTCCAATAGCTTCTGTGTTGCAATTGAAGACTTGCGGAAAAGGTTCACTATTGATCTTGCTTTATCCAGTATTCTCTTCACACTTGCCTCCTTATGCACCATGTGGGCCACAAGTTGCAAGGTATGCACTACACATGGTGTCCGGTCCATGTCGATCTGTTGGTACCTAACAAGTGGAACACACACAGCCCAATAAGCATAATTTAGTATATAGAAAAGGTTTCTGTTCCATTCTATTATTTTAACACTTAACATCTTGGAATACTTTTACAGTACACAAGACTACAAATAAAGTGGAAAAAGTAACAAAGGTGCACCCCATAGAGTAGAGCAGATATTCCCCCCATATCAATCATCTCATAGCCATTGTGATAATTGTCTGGTGTCACCGTGTCAACTGTCAACCATATCATCATGTAAAAGAATAATAAAAATGGCTCACTCACTGCAGATCATCAATTTTAGTCTCAGCCTCAGAGTCACTTTCTGTCATGGAGGAGTCTTCCTCACTAGAGCTGGGTGGTTCTGCTGCTGTGGTTTGTTTAAATGCTGCCACATATTGCTCCCGTTGTCTGTTATCACTGTAAGGATCTTCCTTCTTTGGTATGTCCCACTCTTGCAAGCATTTGTCCACAGATGATTTGATTGACTGTGCAGTGTGTGGGTGGGCTACTTGTTCAAGGGCCAACAATATGTGTTGAGGTTTATGTTGTTCAACACAAAAGTAGCATCCACTTATGGCAAAGAATGAAGCTGAGAGTCCTTTTTTGGTCCACAAATCAGTGCAAATAGATACTCTCCGAGCAGCAGCCACTCTTTTTGAATTTTTGTTTTTCATCATCATACTGTTTGTCAGATTGCTTATTTTATTTTATTTTATTTTTTTTTCTTTGGAACAGTCAGCTTCCTATCTACTGTCTCCATCATGCCAACAAAGTCCTCATCTTCAATCGTTCTGACTGGTAATCCGGTGCACCCAATCTATCTTGCTATGGCCTCCTCCCTGGCATGTTGTTCCTTAGAGTCAATTTTATATTTTGAAACAGCTAAAAGAGCAGTGCAAATAGATTGCTGTGGTTGTGCACTGCCACTGGCTTGACTTGGTCCATCATTTGAGGTTTTCTGTATCTGTGGGGTTGAATTAGGGGGGGAAATTAAAGTTATTCTGATTTTACGTTCTCTAGTCAGCTCCAAGTAGTCTCTTTATAATATACTATATGTATAGGCCAGGGCCGGCCTTAGGGCTTTAGGTGCCTGTGCTGTGCCAAAATTGACAGTGCCCCAGCCCCTTCCAGTGACCACTGACCACATCCTTCTACATATATTTTGGTGAGATACTTGAATTCGGGGAAAGCGGCAGTTAATAGATATGAAATCAAATTACTCGCTCCCATTAAAATTAAGTGACTAAAGTGCACAACATAGACAAACAACAAAACAGCTTTTAGTTAATAATAACCCTTTCATTTCTGACATTTGTTGCTTGCAAGTTAAAATCTGTATTTCTTGCTCGAAAATTACTTAGAACCCCCAAACATTATATATATATATTTTAGCAGAGAATCTAGAGAATAACATGGCAGTCATTGCAATAGTTTACGTCACACTGTATTTGCGCAGCAGTCTTTCAAAATCATTTTTTTAGGAAAAAATACACTTTCATTAATTAAAAAAGAAACTAAACAATAAACTTAGCCCAATTTTTTGTATAATGTGAAAGATGTTACGCCGAGTAAATAGATACCCAACCAACATGTCACTCATGGAATGGCAACAAAGTACAGTACAGTACAGTACGGTACCTAAAAATCTCCATAGGTGACGCTTTAAAAAAAAAATAATTATTTTTCATTTTATTTATTTTTACATTGTCACGTGTTGCTGTGCTTCCCTTTTTATGAATTTCAGGACGAGAAATGACGCTTCAAGTTTGTTGATTTGGTTTGCAAAGAGTCTTGTTGTCCTTAACATCAAATGTAAAATACATCCATAGATCTGTTCTCTTTCTACCAGTGACAATCACAGAAGCCGACATTTCCGGTATAGTTTGGACTTTGGAGTCTTGGACGTATGGTGGGGAGGAACTGGAAGCCTGTATGCTGCAGTACTCTCGATGGTGGTCTGAGTAGAGTAGGCCTGTGAAATTAGGCAATAAATGCCATGCAGTGAGTACAGTACACAAGGTGCTGGAGCATGGATGATGGTCTGAGGCGATGGCCTATAATAATCGACAGTGCATTTGCAAAAAGGCCTGGCCCTAGATGCCAGTGCCACTGCCTGTCAGAGGAGGCCTGCACACTCTCAGTTGCACTTGCACTGTTGCACAGTGTGCTCTGGAAAGGTCACAGATGGTGGTCGTCTAAGGACAGTGAGGGGAGGGGGAGGCCTGGCTTCAGTCCTGTTGTACGTACCACAATTAGTGTACTGCAGTGCAAAGTACTGCACTAGTCTGCTGATGTCTGCTCAGTCTGCTCTCAGCCAGTCTCAGTGTGCTCTTCTGTCTCTGGGTGGTGGGCGCAGCTTCGGCGACAGGAGGAGTCGACTCGGGTGTGGGACTGCACTAGACAGTGGTCTGAGTAGAGTAGGCCTGTGAAATTAGGAAATCAATGGCATGCAGTGAGTGCAGTACACAAGGTCTGGAGCCTGGATAGTGGTTATTATTATGACCTATAATAATCGACAGTGCATTTGCAAAAAGGCCTGGCCCTGGATGCCAGTGCCACTATGCCACTGCCTGTCAGAGGAGGCCTGCCCTGCACACACAGTTGCACTGTTGCACAGGTGGTCGTTTAAGGGCAGTGAGGGCTAATTTACACTAGTGCGTATTGCGTAAGTGCGGTCACTGACTGCGGTGACCAGCATTTTCCCATACTAGAATGCTGGTCACCACTAGGACAGGCTTTGTAGCTGTGGGAAAACGCCTGCATTTTTATGCATGTGATATGGTGTCCCTCACTGCCTTTACTTGCAAAAATGTGCTTGTTCTAATCTTTTCACAAAACAAATCATTAAAAATAATTGCTGGGCATTTAGTTAACTGCATTAAACATTCATGGACATGTGATTTCAATGGAAAAGGCATTAGAAGAAAAAGGCATTAGAAGAAAAAATGCATAGGTAGGAGGGGGGAAGCCTTAGGCCTGGCTGTTGTGTACGTACCACAATTATATACTGCAGTCACAGTGCAAAGTACTGCACTAAGAAGACTAGCTCTGCCTCTGCTGATGTCTGCTCTCACTTTCCGCCTCTGGGCGGCGGGCGTGGCTGCGGCATCAGGAGGAGTTGGACTCAGGAGTACTCTCTCTCACAGACTATAGTGTCCTCCTCTCCTCTTGCCTCACTCACAATGGCATCAGACTCAAGTCGTCACTGGCGCTTGGCGCAGATTGCGTAAGTAGGCAGAGCTCTGTAAAAAAAAAGGTTTTCGTTGACGAAATTAATACTGCCAGAGGGTCAACCAGTCTTGTTACCGGAGGTAAGTGTCGAAGGGATGGAGTTCTGAAGGCGTACCAGAGCAAACTCTTCATCAGCCGGGGACAGTGAAGTGTTGGGAAAGCTTCAGGAGAGAACGCATCCAAGACTGCGGGTAGCTGTGAGTAAAGCTTGATGATCTACAGTGGGATACTGTGAGTTGAGCTTGAGGATCTACAGTGGGATACTGTGAGTGAAGTTTTTGCTATAGGAGACAATAGTTGCTACAAGATACAGATCGCTGCATTCAGCTTAAAGGCCCATTTTCTGTATTGCTGTCTGCCTAGTTCTATTTGTCCAAGGAGTCTGCCAATTTGCTATTGCATTTGCCTAAGGGTTACCTGTGGCCCACCCCTCTCTCCCCCTGTTCCAGTTAAGAGAATAAACTCTCTTTGTTCATTTTAAAAGTGACTGGTGGCCATCTTTCCACCTTGCGCTACACCCATCATGCCTAGTAACCTTCACCCTGAGAAGGAATGTCAGCTCTCCCTGACTCTGGGGGTCACCATCAGGTCTGTGGATGTCGGGGAGATTGCTACAGACGTAGGGCCTGAATGGGCTGTTTAAGCAAGGCCACAACTGGATCCTTTTGCAGATTGCATTGGAGGACTGCATTTTCAGTGTGTAGATTTTAATCCACAGCCTTTGTACCTTCGGATGTGTCCATCATCATATAAACACCATTGTTCCCTCCTGTCCACATCCCATATCTCAAAACTTTTTGAGATGGGAACAAGGGACACCTATTAGCAAAAGTATGTAGGCATAGGACACACCCTCTGCCACACCCCTAAAATATTATTTTATATATATTTTTTAAAACTACTATTCCATTATGTTGGCTTTTGAAATTGACAAATGCAGCAATTTGGAATTTGAATGAAAGGTTTAGCACTGGGAAACACTTTTTTATAGATAATTAGTGCATTTTATATACAACTATATAGATCAGTAGAAAATGAAGGACAAATAAGGTGGAAAGAGGGACAGAGGGACTTTGTTCCAAATCAGGGACAGTCCCTTGAAATCAGGGACAGTTGAGAGCTATGACCCCCCAAAACACAGAGGAGAGTGCCCAGGCGCATATTTGGATATGCCAGAAGGGGTAAAGTATCACCACATTAATACTATATTATTATAGGGCTAATATGTTCCTAGAACTAGTAGCCATGGAGGAACAAATATTCGTCCAGTCCTCATCTGAGATGGCAATGCCCAATTCCTCCTCCCAACATAACATATATTTAATTTTTTGGCTAATTATAGAGTTGAGAAAAGCATATAATAACAAGATGAGGCCTGCAGAGTGAAGATCAGAGGGACATTTGCATTGAACCACGTGAACGTCATCTGTATCCAACAGGAGTGCATTCACATAATGCCTAATTTTTATATAACGATAAGTATCCTGTGAGGACAGGTTATACTCCTTTTTAAAGTAATCTAATGGTTTTATACCATTGGACGTAAGGAGGGAATGAACACCAGTGAAACATTTATTTACCGGTACCTGTGTTTCATACAAAGAGTTAGTGGTCTGTTGACATGAATTGAACTCGGTAGTTGTTACTTGTACAATTTAGGCCTTAAGCTAGTTTTACATCTACAGTGTGTGTTCCCTGCATTCCAAGTCTGCACAGACACAGCAGCCCATTAATTTGAATGGGTTGCTGTACCTGAGGAAAATCCATGTACCTGCACATGGAATAAGTCCCTACGACTTTTCAAAACTGCAGCCACAGGGAAACTGCATGGTGCTTTTACACCATGCGGTTTCATGCTTCCAAAACTGTGATGCATTTTTGGATGTCTGGGGTGCCATTAAGATTAAATTGCTAGTTGATAAAGAACAGTGCATTTTGCCTGCTGGTGCTTTCAGGTCCGGTAACACGTGCATCTTACACACATTTCTTAGCTTTAGGGCCCTTTTTTTGTTTGATCAAATACCACCAAAAACTGTATTTGTGGGAAAAAAGGACGTTGATTTTGTTTGGGTGCAACGTCGCACGACTGAGCAATTGTCAGTTAAATTGATGCAGTACCGTATCGCAAAAAAACTAAAAAATTGATTTCAAATACTTACCGTAATTTTCCTTTGCTGACGAGCTCCATGGCAGCACAGCTGGGGTATAGGCTCTGCCCCCCATGCCTCCAGGACTTAACTCATATATAAATTTGAGCCAACTTACAGCCTCGGCGTTCTGTAACTAGTCCTACCAAGCTGGGTGGGATCTGTGCTGCCATGGAGTTCGTCGGGAAAGAAAAAACGGCTCCATGTCAGCACAACTGGGAACTAACTAGCCAAAACAGGGGAGGGATAATGCTACACACTCCTCAATGCTAACTAAAAAAACAGAAGCCAGGATGCCTCTGCCAAACTCAACTGTCATTAAGCCATGAATATGAATATATTGGTGCCCATGCAGCTGCCTTGCAGATAGTTTCAGACACTCGACCTGCTGCCACTCTCAAATTATCCCATATTTTGAGTGCGTGCTTAGTGCTCTCCGTTGTTCCCGTGCTCAGTTTTCTACAGTGTGGTGGAATCCATACTATCTTACCCAGCTCAACTTCACTCATACTATTCTCCATTTTCACCCATTGTTTTTCTTTATTATTTTTAACCCAATCTAATATACGTGATAAGGTGATTGCCTCATAATATTTTCTAATATCAGGTGCCCCCCATCCCCCTTTCGTCTTATCCTTAATTAACTGTGTAAAGTTTATGCAAGGTTTTTTCCCTCTCCAAATAAAGCTCATCAGCATAGTGCGCAAACTTTTAAAGTAAACCTGTCAGAGTGCAATTGGAAGCATTTGCATCTTATATATGATTTTTGGTAAAATTATCATCTTATATAGATTAATTCTTCCTCCCCATGATAACTGTCCTCTTGAGATTCTGTTAAGATCTTTCTTGATCTTGTTAAGGAGCGGCATAAAGTTAGCCTGAAATAGTGACTCTATTGTTGGGGTGATTTTAACTCCTAAGTAATTAAGTTCTTTTATCCCCCACCTAAAGGGGAAATACTTTTGATATGTAGGGTCCCCTAGCCTATTTTTATTAATCTGTAGCATTTCCGATTTGTCCGGGTTAACTCGAAAATTGGAGAGCCTCCCATATTCTTTTAAAGCAATATGTCATCCGCATAGGCGGCTAGTTTGTACTCCTCGTGGCCCACCTTAACCCCACCAATGTCCGGGCACTGCCTTATCTTAATTAATAGAGGTTCCAAGGCTAACACAAACAGTAGTGGGGAAAGTGGGCACCCCTGCCTAGTGCCGTTACATATTTCAAATGTATCTAAGAAAATGCCATTTACCTTCACTTTCACTGTGGGATGGGTATATAAGGCCTTTATCCAGCTGAGCATTCTCTCTCCCAGTCCAATCTCCTCTAGTGTACATCTCATGAAGCCCCAGTTTACCCTGTCAAAAGCTTTTTCAGCATCAATTAACAGGAGTAGTCCTGGGGCTCCGCTATTCTTAATTTTCTGGACAACCAATAACGTTTTGATAACATTATCCCTCCCCTCTCTTCCTGGTACAAAACCCACCTGATCTGGGTGTATGATCTCATTAATTATCAGTTTCATCCTGCCAGCTAGGATTTTGGCAAATAGTTTTGTGTCTACATTCAGGAGTGATATGGGCCTATAGCTGGAACATAACGTATTATCTTTGCCTTCTTTCAGAATGATGGCGATGTTGGCTTCCAATGCTTCCCTTCTCATCTCCCATTTATGCCCAATCCCGTTCATTTATGAACACATTTTGGGGATCAATAGGTCCTGGTATTTTATATAGTATAAAACAGTCAACCCATTGGGCCCTGGGCTTTTACCTACTGGAGTTTCCTGCAGAGCTTTTCTGAGCTCCTCTTCAGTAATGGGGGCCTCTAACATGTTCTTTTCACTTTTCGCAATTTTATGTAGTCGAACATCTTTTAGACAGTTTTTTTTCTCTCTCTTTTTAATTCTTTGACCTCTTGCGAGTCATTCTTATCTATTGCGTATAACCCTCCATAATACTTTTGAAAAACTTTCACAATGTCACTGGTTCTCCTGATTTTGTCTTTATTTTTTCAATATAGTTAATAGATTTCTTTTTCCTCATAACCCTTGCCAGGAATTTACCTGGTTTGTTACCATTTATGTATCTTTCTTTTTTCATTAGGTTGTATTCCTTACGCGATTCTTGCTATACTAGGTCCCGCAAATCCTCTCTTTTCCTATGTAACCTTGCCCACACCATCCCGTCCCCCGTTATCTTATGTTGCTGTTCTAACTCATAGATTTTCTTTATCAGGGCAGTCTTATCTTTCAACATTCTTTTCTTTTTCTTTGAATCCACCATCATAAAAATGCCCCTTATATAAGCTTTATAGACCTCCCAGACCGTTGCCTCGGCGACCTCCCCGGACCCATTTATTTTAAAGTACAGCTCTAGTTCTTCTTTAATTCTCTTAGCAATATCTTTATCTTGGAGCAGGTCTTCATTTAATCTCCAGCTATTGCCCTGTTTCTGACGCTCACCTATTTTTAACTATAGGCTCACCGGCGCATGATCCGATAGGGTCATAGTGCCAATACTTGTACAGATGACCTCTTCCAGTAACCTGTGATCCACTAGAAAAAAATCTAATCCCGAGTATGTCGCATGCACAGGGGAATAATATGTATAGTCACGTACATTCTTGTGTTGCATCCTCCAGATGTCAACCAGTTGATACTGGTGCAACTTCTTTTTCAGTTTATTCACCCACACCTCTTCTGTCCCCCATACTATCTTTCACTGGGTCCAAGAATAAATTAAAGTCCCCTGCAATTATGGCCCCCCCTCTCTTGAATTCCTCAAACTTTGCCAGAGCTCCCATTATAAATCTATTTTTCTTCTTATTCGGACCATAGATGTTTGCCAATGAGCATTTCGAGCCATTTAGTTTACCTCTCAAAAAGAGGTATCGCCCCTCGGGGTCAGTCAATCTTTCTTCCAGCTCGAACCTTGCTTCCTTGGCAAACCCTATGGCGACACCTTTTGCGCCCCTAGTTGGGGAATCACCGTAAAACCATACTGGGAAATCTTTATAATAAATTTTTTGACATTTGCCCAACCACAGATGTGTCTCTTGAAGCAGTGCCCCCTCAGCCTTCAGGAACTTCAACTCTCACAGTATATTAGCCCGTTTTATGGGGGAGTTCAATCCCCTTACATTATAAGTTATTATGTTTAAACTAGACATCTTTACTTGCTAAAGAGCTGGGTTTTACTTTTTTTTTTTTAAAGCGATCCAAGGAGAAGGAACCACTGTCCTGATCCCTCACCCTACCCTGTCTCCCCATCACTCCACCCACCCCCCACCCTTCCACCCCCCCTCCTCCCACCCCACCCTCTTGGGATAAATAGATCTCCCCGTGATAAAGCGAACCAAGGCCCCACCTACTCTTCCTGGTCCCACGGTTGGCTCCCTGAAGGTTGAACTCGGCAAAGCCATAATCAGAACTGCCTCTTCCCCCGGATGTCTTTTTGGGGGGTACCCCAGCCCATCCCCCTCCCCCCAACCCCACTTACCCCCCCACCACCAACCCACCCGCTCCCACCCCACCGCAAGCACTGTTTTACTAGTGGACTGAAATTTTTTTCTTCTTTTCTCTTTTTTCCCCTTTTTCCCTTTTCTTGTTAAAGTCCAAAGCTTATTGTTTCTGTCTCCCTATTGGTCTTTTTGGATTAATGACAGGTTGCCAAGTTTATGATACTTCATGGCCCTCTGGGTTTTTACTCCGCTCCCACCATCCTGGGATATCCATTAGAGGTACATTTAAACGATCGCAAAAATTTGATGTGTCCTCAGGGAATCTTAACACTGCGGAGCATCCATCTTTGCGTCCCATTAGACATGCGGGGAAGCCCCAAGAGTATTGGACATTATTTGCTTTAAATTGGGCCAGCAGGGGTTGTAAGATTCTTCTTCTAGCTAAAGTTTCAGCTGCCAAATCTGGGAAAACCTGCAAGATGGTTTCTCCATACTTCCCCGATTGTTTGTTTTTCAGGCATACTCTAATCTGCTCTTTATCTTGAACGTTATGGAATCTTGCAATAACATCTCTTGGTGCATCCCCAGCAATCTCAGGTGGTTTTCTGATACAATGAATTCTTTCAAACTTGATTTTGCTGGTTTTACTCCCTTTTTTTTACCATATGTCCAAAAATGTCATCCATTTTCTCCTGCAGGTCCTCCTTTTCTCCTTGTATCTCCGGTAAGTCTCTGATCCTGAGGTTCTTCCTTCTATTCTGGTTCTCTTGGTCTTCAATTTTGTATAATATATGTCTTTGATCTTGTTGGATCATATTTAATTGAGCCTTGAGATTTTGTATCTCCTCCCTCTGTGTGTCCAGCCTGCCCTCTGGGTCCTCTACTTTTTTTATTATGTGGTGCATATCTTCATGATAGGGTTGCTATCTCTCTCTTTATGAATGCTTCCAGTCTCACAAACATTTCTGCCATTTCGCTCTTGGTTGGAAGCTGTTTTTTTTGTTTGGGGTCCATTCTGACTTCTTCTTCTGCTGCTACTGGCATCTCACTACCCACCAGACCGGTGTCAGTATCTTCTAGCTGTTTTCTTACCACCGTTTTTTGAGTGCCCTCCGTAATTCTTCTTTTGCCAATCACCTGTTTACCTCTTTGCTCCCTTCTTGCACCATGTATTTTTTTTTTTTTGTAGTTCCTGGGCTTGCACTTGTCCTCGGCTGAATAGTAGAGTGGGTTGGGTTCACTGCAGCCCCTTTCCCTGTTTTGCCTCGCATTTCTCATTGATACATGTGTGCTTGCTTGGGGTATTTCAATTGGATATCTCCCAATTCATTCTCTCCTTTCCTGTGAAGAGTCTACGTCCTCCTGAGTTTTTAGTCAAAGCTTTAAGCGTTCCTTTTCACTGCCTGAACCGTACCATTGTTACTATCCACTACTACCATACACCCCTATCCACCAGGAGAAGCCATCTTTACTGGGAGTCACGACTCTTTAAATGTATGTACTATGCTCTGGGCATTCTAATGCGAGCAGGGCCCTATTTTATTTCTGCTTGCCCGTTTAACCTTACACTTTTCCCTTTTCCCCACACATTTACGGGCTCCCACAGTTCTTAGCAGGTAAGTCCGCTTAAAGCCATTATATAGTCTCCCGGCTTAAGTAGCAGTCTAGGTATCAAATATTACAGTGTAAGAGAGCGGGGGTCACAATAGCCATCAATTCACATGCAAAAAAAAAAAAAACCCTCTGATGTCCCAAGCTCACCTTTTATCACACATTAATATCTATAATTCTTGTTTTTACACCACTTTACTGCTTTGGAATTGCACTTTTTATTCCCTCAGCCTGTGGGTAATACCCATGGTACTTGCGGTTTGTGGATAGCGGGTTTTCCGTCTCACTCAGGCTTCTCTCTCTCTCCAGCCTCTGTTGCCGTGTCCTGTCAGCCGTGCTTCGGCCGGCTCTCCTAGCTTGCTGTGAGCGGAGGGGGACAAGCGAGCATCCAGTGTCTCTGGAGGGTGGAGATCTTCTTCCCGTCCTGGCAGCGATCTCCGCTATAGTAGAAACAGCGGGGTGATCCAGGCTGGTGGGCGGAAGTACCTGCCATATGCGGGGGGGGGGATCCCGGCCAAGAAAAGGAGACACTCGCGAGTGTCTCCTCCCTAGTCGGGCGGCATCTCGTGGGGGGAGGTTCGCGGGTTTCACGGGCTCAGCCGCATCTCTGACACAGCTTCCGCATCCGGTCCCTTCCTCGGGGCTGAAGTGGTTAAACAGAAAAAAAACGTAAAACGCAAAATGCATGAAAACTGTATGCAAAATTGCATAAAAAAACTAGGGTTTAAAAACGCAAAACGCACTGCAAAACATGCCTGAAAAACACATGAAGCGCAGATGCATAGATGTAAACCTAGCCTTAAACATAAGCAAATAAATGTGTGTTAATTCAATCTAGTGGCTAGAACATATGAAAATTAATACTCTAGCCAACAGAATGAGTTCTCATGCATATGCTTCTAAATGCCATAGGCCTGCACTGGCATAAACGCACATAATTACACACAAAGGAAAAAAGGAAAACCCCACCTTAGTTGGGATTTTAAAGGCAACAGCACCACTAATACAAGATAAAAAGTGTTTATTGGTACACATAAAATTCAATTACACATACATGTGATGCTCAATTAAAAAACATGACAAAGAACAAAAAAACATAACATAATATAATTACACACAAAAACAAGCATTTTTTTTATGCTGGATTTTTTTGCCAGCTCCTGACAGATGGATCTAGTGTAGATAGGAGTATTTTAATATGCCCATGTGCATGAATCCTTTGTGAATAAGCCTGAATTGATGCATTTTTTTCACCTTGTTGGTCATTTCTATTAAGATCCATCACTGCCCTCTAGTGTCAGTTTTGTAAAATAATTAAATTTTATTATGAAAAAGGAGCCCTTTTGCATAGAACAATTCTGCAAAAAGAACTTTGCTTATCCTGCACATGCTTTTGATTGAGCTAAGCAAAACTGCCATACTCAGCTGTTCAAAACAGGGGCACTGCTCTCAGGGTTCAATGAAACCTAAAACGCGGTTGGTAGATGGGACAGGGTGGCTTCGGTTTGGGTTGAGTTGAATATATTCAGAATCAGGTGGAGTTTGGGAGGTGCAGAAACTCCTGTACACACATTGCCTACGGTCCTGTACCTACCCAGTTCAATAGCTGACACAAGGAAACAATGCATTACCTGTTAATCAAGTTAATGCATTACATTTCTATTGTTGAATCTAAGTTTTCTCAAGTCATCTTTCTTTCTTTGATACATTACTTATATACTACAAAGGAAATCTGGGCTGACAGAAATATGTAGCTGCCATTGTTGGCCTCTCCTTATTAAAAAAAAAATCTAGTTGCCTGACACCTTACACCTGAAAATATGCAGATCAGCAGCACTGGTTTCACTGGCGGCATACTATTTCAAGTATTCTTGGAAAAACACCTATCACAGGTTTCTCTTTATATGTTATATTAGGATGTGTGGATCTTTTATTTTGTTTGTACATGCTACCCTATTATACACAAATTACACTATACATAGAGGTAGCTTTAATCTCCCAAAAAAGAAATGCTAGATATATTGTATAGATATACAGTATGGTTTGGTTAAGACAATGCATATGACTATTGTTTATTGTCAGGATAAGAATCTCAAAAATTAGAATTCATTATAAGGCAAGAGATTAAAAACCAGAGCCCATTGCACTTAAAGTGGCATAAAACCCCAAAACAAAATGTAATATATTGCAGCTTTTCAATCATTAGATGGGGTGGCTGCATTCATTTTCGTTTTTTTTAGTTTTTACCCTTTACTTCACAAGTGACCCAGACAGTAACATACCTCCTGTGTTGGGGTATCTGCATACTGAATGAAGTAGTAAAGCAGACACCTTTGGGCAGCAGTCAGTCTTGCGAGAGGAGTGTTAGCCTTGCAGATTTAGGTGGACTCGACTAACAAATTGAAGCTGACCTCCAGCTAATGCTTTATAAGCTGTTACAGCTGATCATTGTAAGCACCTCTGTCAGTGTTAAATAGTTTGTTTCAACCCTCTAACTGCTACATCGTCTGGTCTGCTAGGTCTCTTAGCGACCAGCCACCATCATTATACTGCGGCAGGTTGGCACGGCTGTACAAATCACCATAGTGGTACGTCGGCCTCTTTAACAGCAATAGCAGGCGCGCGTGGCGTGACACCGATGCATGATGTCTGCCGGCCACCTGCAATCGCTCCACAGAGAACCAGAACGGGGATCTGTCAATGTAAACAGACAGATCCCCATTCTGACAGGGGAGGAGAGAGAGATCTGCTGTTCCTAGTGATCAGGGACAGAGATCTCTCTCTACTCCCAAGCAGCCCACTCCCCCCCGCAGTTAGAAACGTCTCCCTAGGACACGCTTAACCCCTTGATTGCCCCCAGTGTTAACCCCTTCCTTGCCAGTGCCATTTATACAGCCATCAGTGGCTATTTTTAGCACTGATTGCTGTATAAATGTCACTGGTCCCAAAAAAAGTGTCAAAAGTGTCCGATCTGTCTGCTGCAATGTCGTGGTCCCGCTAAAAATCGCTGATCCCCGCCATAACTAGTAAAAAAAATAAAAAATATATCCCCTATTTTGTAGATGCTATAACTTTTGCACAAACCAATCAATATACGCTTATTGAGATTTGTTTTTTACCAAAAATATATAGAAGAATACATCGGCCTAAACTGATGAAGAAATTTGTTTTTTAAACATTTTTGGGGGATATTTATTATAGCAAAAAGTGAAAAATATTGTTTGTTTTTTTTGTTATGTCAATCTTTTTTTGTTTATAGCGCAAAAAATAAAAACCGCAGAGGTGATCAAACACCATCAAAAGAAAGCTCTATTTGTGGGAAAACAAGGACATAAATTTAGTTTGCGTACAACGTTACATGACTGCGCAATTGTCAGTTAAAACGACGCAGAGCTGTATCGAAAAAAATGGCCTGGTCATTAAGGGGGTAAATCCTTCCGGGGCAAAAGTGGTTAAAGGAAACCAAAAAATAACAGACTTTCTGGCTGGATTGCCAGGTGAAAATAAAAGAAAAAAACATTAAAAAATAAAAACAATGTGGCTACCACATCTAAGGAGTAAGTAATACATTAATTTTGAATTGTATGTTTAATACTGCTTTAGGCATTATGCACACTGGACGTTTTTAACGCTACTGCTAGGGGCGTTTGGCACTTTTTTTCTGCCTCTAAATGCCACTGTACATTAATTAGCCTATGTGTCCCTGCACACATAGGCATTTAGAGGAGTTTGAAAGAAGGGGCATTTATAGGCAAAAAAAAAAAACACTGCCAGCACGTCCAGGAACACCATTTTGGCAGAAAAAAAAAAACTTGATGTGTTTAAACGCACCTCTCTGCAAGTTAACGCTAGGTGCATTTCAACTCTTCAGCAGAAATTCTTTTCAGTGGACAGAATAGTTTATTATTGTGGCCAATGAAATTATCGTCCAAGCACTTGACACTCCTAAATGCAATACAATCGTTCGTTTACAAGTGTCAAGAATTTTTTCTGCTAAAATGCAGCTGACAGGAGGAAAGGCATCTAGAGGAGACAGCAAAACGTCTGGTGTGCATGAGGCCCTAAACTATCCTAATTCTAATGGAAAGTCTTGACCATGAGAAACTGTACTGCTGTGTTTTGGTTTACTTCCAATAAGGCCTGGTTCACACCTATGCAGGTTGTAGTTTGCATACTTCAGGTGCATTTTGCGTTTTTCAATACACGTTTTTGATCCATTGAAGTCTGTGGAACCAAAAACCAGAAAAAAGTCCCTGGCCCTTTCCATAAAATGCACATATCTGAGAGTGACCCATAGGAAACTATGTTAAATGAACAAATAAGTAAAATGAGAATAAAAACGGCGCTGCCCTCTAATTTAATAAGTGCTATATACGAGTGTCGTAAGTAAAATCCAAATGACTAAAATATATGAAAGCTCAGTTAATACCTATCAATGGTGCGGTCTAAACCAAAGAAGACCATATATTCAGAGGTAACCGAAAAAATACAATAACACCAGTATTTTAGACACTGCTGAATAAGTTATGTCCCCCCAGTGGGATAAATGTATCAGCCAAAGTAGGATATATGGTAAAAGAGTGAAAAAATAATATGGTGAACTGTGTAATTAAATAGGAATAAAAAAGGAATAAAAAATGAATAAAAAATAATAAGTTGACCCCAGAATTCAAAAATTTTGGGACAAGATGGCGCCAGAGATAATGTTAATTGTATAGTGAAAAAATTATATGTGCATGGTAGTGTTGGTGTGATGTCCGTGTTGCCCCTTCCGTGTATATGTACAAAGTATTAAGTTGGGTCGTGAGTTACCCCAATGTTCAAAAATATTGGGACAGTGTGGCGCTTATGAAACGTGGGATGTCTTTTTATGTGACACACTGCTATAAATAAAATACAATTTGAAAAAACTCCCTGTGCGTTAGATACAAAAAAATATATAAAATATATATACATAAACCATAAATTCCAATTTCTTAAGTTTGTACCGAACAATCATTAGCTTCTAAAAAATTAATATATAGTCCATGCAAATAATTGTGTATTTATAACCAAGTGGAAGATCAGAGTTCAAGTATGAATGCTGTTTATCTCACCCTTGGGGACACACCACAGTGACTTCTGTGCGTTTTATTCAAGATGGTGACTTGAAGTGCTCACCCCCCAATGCGACCCCACTCACCAGAAATAATCACCCCTGCAGGGGTACCGAGCGACAGAGTCGGTGCCTCAGGGCAGATGATGTTCACTCCTGATATGCTTCCATTCCTCTGCTGTGTGCGATCCTTACAGCTGTTCCAGGGAAAATGTGTGCTCTAATGTGACCATGCTACTCCAACGGTATACCACCTTATTCTGTTAAACTCTCCAGAAAACCGGAGAAAAGAGAAACACAAGGGGGCTTCCTTCGTGAAGTATATCTGGTAAGTTTATTGCACATAAGCCAAAAAAGAGTCCAAATAAACCAAAAAAATGTCCACAATAACAGGCCAAAGCTAAGGTAAAGTTAAACCAAGCACCGCTGTGTGCAGGGATGGGACCAGCAGCGATCTGCGAGCGTGCGTCCCACCATGCGTTCCAGCCTACACTTCCGGGTATGACGTGTGAGTGTGACTCCGCCTTACGCGTTTCGTCATAGGACGTTTTCAAAGTCGGAGTCTTTATTGTATTTTTTCGGTTACCTCTGAATATATGGCCTTCTTTGGTTTAGACCGCACCATTGATAGGTATTAACTGAGCTTTCATACATTTTAGTCATTTGGATTTTACTTACGACACTCGTATATAGCACTTATTAAATTAGAGGGCAGCGCCGTTTTTATTCTCATTTTACTTATTTATTTATTAATTGGACCCCTTGGGGTACTAATTAGGGATAGGCAGCAGCTCTCACACTGTCCTAAGCGCGGATCTATCTACTTCTATGTTAAATGAACGGTTGTGTGTTTTTGCAAAACTGAAAATGCACTAAAAAAGGGCATGAACCAGGTGTGAACCAGACCTGTCCTGAAATGCATTCTGGTTCATCCTGCCGTCATCTGATTGGCTACTTTAATGCCTATTCCAAAGCAATGGGTTGACTTAAAGCAGAAGAAAAACCTCCTATCGTTTTCAGCCAAGGAAGATACCATCTTGCCCTCTGTTTGATCTTCAACTGCCATGGTGCTGCACATGTGATTATTTATGACTCCAGCCATTTCATGGTTTTACAGTTTGGTTGAGAGAACAACTAATGTGACAGTTACATTCCCCACACCTGCCAGGAATGTAACTGTTTGCGGAAACTGTTACTGCCCTTTCACACTGGGGCGTTTTTCCGGCACTTTAGTGCTAGAAATAGCATCTGCAAAACACCCGAAAACCGCCTCCCATTAATTTCAGTGTGTCTTTTCACACTGGGGCGGTGCGCTTGTGGGACATTCCGAAAAGTCCTGCAAGCAGCATCTTTGGGGCGGGTTGGGAGTGATGTATTTAGCTCTCTCAAAATGCCTTGCCCATTGGAATGAATGGGCAGCACTTTCAAAGCGCCTTAAAAGCGGGAGATTTTAACCCTTTTTTTGGGTTAAAAGCACCCCGCTAATGGCCAAAAAGTGGCGCAAAAGTGCCGCTTAACAGCGGTACAGTTTACCCCTGTATAAAGCCACCTACTTGGGCAGAGGTTGTCCACAAAAATTTGAAAAGGTATGGACATGTTGGCTAGATGATAATACCACGGCAACTGATGCAGTAACCAATTCCTAGATTAACACTATTTCTCTAGTCTGTTAGTATATTGACCCAACTACTCTCATGTTGCATTATCCTGTTGGTACCAATTTGAGCACAGATTCTCCTGAACTGAACCTCTCCCCACATTGGGATTATAGTATAAGTTAGTTTGTTTATGTTGTATGTTGTGCCCTGTTGCAAGGTTTGGCCCCTGCGTGGGCTATTTTTGTATGCTAATGAAAAATTTAATAAAAAAGATTTTGCAAAAAAAAAATATGTAGAAGAATTGGCCTAAACTGATGAATAATTTTTTTTTTTAATTTTTTGGGGGATATGTATTATAGCAGAAAGTAAAAAATTGTATTTATTTTTTTCAAAATTGTTGTTGTTTTTTTGTTTATAGCGCAAAAAATAAAAACCGCAGAGGTGATTAACCACTTCAGCCCCGGAAGGATTTACCCCCTTCCTGACCAGAGCACTTTTTACAATTTGGCACTGCGTTGCTTTAACTGCTAATTGCGCGGTCATGCAATGCTGTACCCAAACAAAATTTGCGTCCTTTTCTTCCCACAAATAGAGCTTTCTTTTGATGGTATTTGATCACCTCTGCCGTTTTCATTTTTTGCGCTATACACGGAAAAAGACCGAAAATTTTGAAAAAAAATGATATTTTCTACTTTTTGTTCTAAAAAAAATCCAATAAACTCAATTTTAGTCATACATTTAGGCCAAAATGTATTCGGCACATGTCTTTGGTAAAAAAATGTCAATAAGTGTATATTTATTGGTTTGCGCAAAAGTTATAGCGCCTACAAACTAGGGTACATTTTCTGGAATTTACACAGCCTTTAATTTATGACTGCCTATGTCGTTTCTTGAGGTGCTAAAATGGCAGGGCAGTACAAAACCCCCCTAAATGACCCCATTTTGGAAAGTAGACACCCCAAGGAAATTGCTGAGAGGCATGTTGAGCCCATTGAATATTCATTTTTTTTGTCCCAAGTGATTGAATAATGACAAAAAAAAAAAAAAAAATTACAAAAAGTTGTCACTAAATGATATATTGCTCACACAGGCCATGGGCATATGTGGAATTGCACCCCAAAATACATTTAGCTGCTTCTCCTGAGTATGGGGATACCACATGTGTGGGACTTTTTGGGAGCCTAGCTGCGTACGGGCCCCCGAAAACCAATCACTGCCTTCAGGATTTCTAAGGGCGTACATTTTTGATTTTACTCCTCACTACCTATCACAGTTTTGAAGGCCATAAAATGCCCAGATGGCATAAAACCCCCCCAAATTACCCCATTTTGGAAAGTAGACACCCCAAGCTATTTGCTTTGAGGCATGTTGAGTCCATGGAATGTTTTATATTTTGACACAAGTTGCGGGAAAGTGACACATTTTTTTTTTTTTTTTTTGCACAAAGTTGTCACTAAATGATATATTGCTCACACAGGCCATGGGCATATGTGGAATTGCACCCCAAAATACATTTAGCTACTTCTCCTGAGTACGGGGATACCACATGTGTGGGACTTTTTGGGAGCCTAGCCGCGTACGGGGCCCCGAAAACCAATCACCGCCTTCAGGATTTCTAAGGGTGTAAATTTTTGATTTCACTCTTCACTGCCTATCACAGTTTCGGAGGCCATGGAATGCCCAGGTGGCACAAACCCCCCCAAATGACCCCATTTTGGAAAGTAGACACCCCAAGCTATTTGCTGAGAGGCATGGTGAGTATTTTGCAGCTCTCATTTGTTTTTGAAAATAAAGAAAGACGAGAAAAAAAAATGTTTTTTTTCTTTTTTCAATTTTCAAAACTTTGTGACAAAAAGTGAGGTCTGCAAAATACTCACTATACCTCTCAGCAAATAGCTTGGGGTGTCTACTTTCCAAAATGGGGTCATTTGGGGGGGTTTTTTGCCACCTGGGCATTCCATGGCCTCCGAAACTGTGATAGGCAGTGAAGAGTGAAATCAAAAATGTACCCCCTTAGAAAGCCTGAAGGCGGTGCTTGGTTTTCGGGGTCCCGTACGCGGCTAGGCTCCCAAAAAGTCTCACACATGTGATATCCCCATACTCAGGAGAAGCAACAGAATGTATTTTGGGGTGTAATTTCACATATTCCCATGGCATGTTTGAGCAATATATCATTTAGTGACAACTTTGCGCAAAAAAAAAATAAAAAAAATACAAAATTGTCTCTTTCCCGCAACTTGTGTCACAATATAAAATATTCCATGGACTCGACATGCCTCTCAGCAAATAGCTTGGGGTGTCTACTTTCCAAAATGGGGTCATTTGGGGGGGTTTTGAACTGTCCTGACATTTTATGCACAACATTTAGAAACTTATGTCACACATCACTCACTCTTCTAACCACTTGAAGACAAAGCCCTTTCTGACACTTTTTGATTACATAAAAAAATATTTTTTTTTTGCAAGAAAATTACTTTGAACCCCCACACACTATATATTTTTTTTAAAGCAAATGCCCTACAGATTAAAATGGTGGGTGTTTCATTTTTTTTTCACACAGTATTTGCGCAGCGATTTTTAAAACGCATTTTTTGGGGAAAAAACACACTTTTTTAAATTTTAATGCACTAAAACACACTATATTGCCCAAATGTTTGATGAAATAAAAAAGATGATCTTAGGCCGAGTACATGGATACCAAACATGACATGCTTTAAAATTGTGCACAAACGTGCAGTGGCGACAAACTAAATACATTTTTAAAAGCCTTTAAAAGCCTTTACAGGTTACCACTTTAGATTTACAGAGGAGGTCTACTGCTAAAATTACTGCCCTTGATCTGACGTTCGCGGTGATACCTCACATGCATGGTGCAATTGCTGTTTACATTTGACGCCAGACCGACGCTTGCGCTCGCCTTAGCGCGAGAGCAGGGGGGACAGGGGTGCTTTTTTTTTTTTTTTTTTTTTCTTTATTATTATTATTTTTTTATCTTATTTTTAAACTGTTCCTTTCATTTTTTTTTTTTTAAATAATTTTTATTGTTATCTCAGGGAATGTAAATATCCCCTATCATAGCAATAGGTAGTGACAGGTACTCTTTTTTGAAAAAATTGGGGTCTATTAGACCCTAGATTTCTCCTCTGCCCTCAAAGCATCTGACCACACCAAGATCGGTGTGATAAAATGCTTTCCCAATTTCCCAATGGCGCTGTTTACATCCGGCGAAATCTAAGTCATAAAATGCTCGTAGCTTCCGGTTTCTTAGGCCATAGAGATGTTTGGAGCCACTCTGGTCTCTGATCAGCTCTATGGTCAGCTGGCTGAATCACTGGCTGCATTTTCAGGTTCCCTGTTGAGACAGGAGAGCCAGAGAAAAACACGGAAGACGTTGGGGGGGGGCATTCCCTCCCACTGCTTGTAAAAGCAGTCTAGAGGCTAATTAGCTGCTAGGATTGCTTTTACATGAAAGCCGACCGCTGGCTGAAAAGAATGATACCAAGATGATACCTAAACCTGCAGGCATCATTCTGGTATAACCATATAAAAAATTGCAAACCTGAAAAGCAAACATGATAAAACATAATAACAATAAAACATTGCAGAATAGAATACAGTAAAAAAGAGCAGAACAATAGAGAGAGAATAGAGAGAGAGAGAACAATAAAACGACAACTATTTTTTTTTATTTTATATTTTTGTATGTGTTTTTTTTTACACACTCTTTTTTGTAACTGTAACTTTTATAACGGTAACCGGTTCCAGGTTCGGGTCTCTCAAAATGCGATGGCATCTTGGGAGACCCTGTGAAAGTGTGCCTAGTCTGTGCAATGCTGTACCCTACGCTAATACTGAACTAGTGAATGGTAGCGTTCAAAACATTCACCAATGCAAAGACCAGGATTGTCAGGACAGGAGGGACAATAATAGCGGGTGTCACGCCTATATCCGCGCTTGCTGCAGACACGACATCTTTTTTGGGGGGGTTCGCTGGGTAGGGGTACTCGGGAGGACATAAAGAAAATGCCTCTCATGCAGCTGACTGCATTTGGTTGGGGATGTGAATGGGGGAGGTACGGGCGCTGCAGAAGCGGTGGGTTCCCAATTAGGATTGGCGAATGCAGCAGGAAGGGCACTATGGGCACGACGGGCCTGTGTTTGTCTTTTTGGTGACAGCGGGACACTACTTGTGCTTGCCACCTCACCAGCTTGAACTGCACTTATGGGACTCGCCACGTCACCAAGTGTTACTGCAGTGCTGGTTTGACTACGACCGGGGTGTACTAGGCCACTGGTGCTTGCCAATTCACCAAAACGCTACCAAAAAAACTGTTAGCGATCGCAGGGATCAGGCCTGACTCTGCGAACGCTGCAGTTATGCGTTTAGTGTTTTGTAAGTGACAGTGATCGATCGATACTGCACTTGGGTGGGCTGGGCTGGGCCGGGCGGAGGGGCAAAACGCAGGTGCTAGCAGGTATCTGGGCTGATCCCGCTAACACCGCGTTTTTGGGAACCCTAAACTGCTGGGGACGCTAGGATAGATCTGATCGGATCAGATATTGATTCGTTCAGATACTTTACCACTAAGGGAGGTGTACGGTGCGTGCGTGGGTGTTAGCGCTACTGGCACTAACCTGACGCTGCCTGGGGCTGGTGCTTGTCAGTTCACCAAAACGCTACCAAAAAAACTGTTAGCGATCGCAGGGATCAGGCCTGACTCTGCGAACGCTGCAGTTATGCGTTTAGTGTTTTGTAAGTGACAGTGATCGATCGATACTGCACTTGGGTGGGCTGGGCTGGGCCGGGCGGAGGGGCAAAACGCAGGTGTTAGCAGGTATCTGGGCTGATCCCACTAACACTGCGTTTTTGGGAACCCTAAACTGCTGGGGACGCTAGGATAGACCTGATCGGATCAGATATTGATGCGTTCAGATACTATACCGCTAAGGGAGGCGTATGCTGCGTGCGTGGGTGTTAGCGGTACTGGCGCTAATCTGACGCTGCTTGGGGCGACGCATATCACCGCCGGGCAATCAGGGGGCTAAACCTTTATTCGGTAATAAACGGCGGGTGCCCTGACACTATAAAAAATAAACGAACTAACCAGCGTCACCCGTAACGGTTATACGGTGATCAGTGGTGAAAGGGTTAACTAGGGGGCAATCAAGGGGTTAAAACATTTATTAGGTAGTATATGGGGGTCCCTGTCGCTATAAAACGCTGACGGCGAACCTAAATATTTACCTCCCTAACTAGCATCACCAGCGACACTAATACAGCGATCAGAAAAATGATCGCTTAGCGACACTGGTGACGGGGGGTGATCAAGGGGTTAAAACTTTATTAGGGGGTGTTAGGGGGGTACCCTAGACCTAAAGGGGGCTAACACTCACTGACCTAACACTGTAACTGTCACAAACTGACACCAATGCAGTAATCAGAAAAAAAAAAAAAAAACCTGCTTGGTGTCAGTTTGTGACAAGGGGGGGGTGATGGGGGGGGATCGGGGGGTAATCGGGGGGGGATCGGGGGTGTAATGTGTGCCTGGCATGTTCTACTGTGTGTGTGTGTTTGTGTAACTCACAGTACAGTCTTCTCTCCTCGGCGCCGGAATGGAAAATACCAAGCCGAGGAGAGATGACATCATTTCCTCTGCCTCTGTGTACAATACAGAGGCAGGGAAATGATCCCATTGGCTGGGAGCGATCGCGAGGGGGGGGGCACAAATGGATGGCCTCCCCCTCACCACTGATCGCCGGGGGAGATTTGCCGACCGCCGCAGGCCCACCCGCGGGCAGGCAAGGACGTACCTGTAAGTCCTTTTGCCTGCCCGTGCCGCTCTGAGGACGTATATGTTCGTGCGGCGGTCGGCAACTGGTTAAATACCACCAAAAAAAAAGCTCCATTTGTGGGGAAAAAAAGAACATACATTTTGTTTGGGTACAACATCGCACGACTGCGCAATTGTCAGTTAAATTGACGCAGTGCCATACAGCAAAAAATGGCCTGGGCATTAGCCTCTTAAATATGTGGGGACAGTGTGATACATATGAAATTGTGAAAAGATTAATAGGAACTTTGGTTTTCTGTACATCCAAGGTTATCAATATCATTATCATTTTGTTGCTAGATTTTCACACTATATACAGCTTAAGCTCTCTTTTTTTAATCTTTTCTCAATTTCTTATGTATTACAGTGTCCCTGCATATTTTAGGGGCTTTTTAATGCTGTTTAAATAAAATGTTATATTAATTTTGCATGTCCATATTACTGATGTCGGTATCATAAAGTCCCACCTTCCCCCCTCTCTTTTCTCCTTTATGGATGTTAAGGAGAGCAAAAGTTACACTCTGCAAAGCTCAGTGAGGAGAGTTCTGAGAGCTGATTGGAGAAAAGGGACACACCCCCCTTCACACAGTTCATAGGGACAGAGCTGAGGCTGTTAATCAGACAAACCCATTTTTTCTCTTGGTGTCAGGAAAACTTATGAGAAGTGACTCATGCTCATAGCAGAGGAACAAAGCAGCAGAGAAATTACACTTATGCCCCGTACACACGGTCGGATTTTCCGATGGAAAATGTCCGATCGGAGCATGTTGTCGGAAATTCCGACCGTGTGTGGGCTCCATCGGACATTTTCCATCAGATTTTCCGACACACAAAGTTTGAGAGCAGGAGATAAAATTTTCCCACAACAAATCCGATCGCGTCAATTCCGACCGTGTGTGGCTTGTTCCGACGCACAAAGTGCCACGCATGCTCAGAAGAAATTCCGACACGGAACAGCTCGGTCTGGTAAACTTAGCGTTCGCAATGGATACAGCACTTTCGTCACGCTGCAAAGTTAAAAATGGTTTAATACAGCGCACTCTCTTCTTCTTTATAATGTGACAAGAATTAAGTAGTTTTGCTGCTCATATTCACACACACTTCTCACAAACTTATTTTTGTGTTTTTTTCTTGGGATTCCCGGAATATATTGTTATTTGTCACATCTGACAGAATTTCTTTTTTTTTTTTTTTTTCTTTTTTTTGTGATTTAAAGCCATTTTTGGTTTAGATTTTATGTTTGTATTTTTCCAAGGCTGATCTTTGTTTAATGTTATTTTTATTTTTACTACAGACTATTTTTGTGTGTGTTTTGTGTGTCAAGTTACCACAACACCATTGATATCTTTTATTATTTAATCTCAAGGAGATTGTTTGTTGTTGGTGTCCCTTGTTAATTTCACATTGTATTTTTGAATCCTCACAAACCAACTGTCCTTTTTGAAGTCAAACACACATAGGCAAGTATAATTCAAAACAAAATTCCTTTATTAAGGGCTCAGAACCAAACAAAGAGGGAGGCAACACTGGATAAACATGAGAAATTAGGGAAGCCTGGGACCCCCAGGGCAGACATCAATTCTTGAACATCAAAATTGGTGGCCTGAGGAGTCCATATGCAAGGGAGGGCAGTCTGGTCCAGAAGTCCAAGAGATCCGGAAAGCAGCAGATGACATCTGTGTCCCCAGGCTGTGGTACCACAAGAGGCTGCATCTTTTGGTCGACCAGACTGGATCCAGGGTCCTCACTTTCTGGTCTTCCTTCCACGCTTCATTCCAGGCTGTGGCTCTGCTGTTGGAGATGTGACAGGAGGAGGAGTAGGACCTGGAGGAGGAGGAGGACTGGGAGGACCTGGAGGAGGAGGAGGAGGAGGAGGACCTGCAGGAGGAGGAGGAGGACTGGGAGGACCTGGAGGAGGAGGAGGAGGAGGACCTGCAGGAGGAGGAGGAGGACCATCTGTGAGTTCGCAAAGGTGTGTCTGAGATGTAATTTGGCCCCTCATACCTTTATTAAGAGCCTCCAATATGAGCGACTCACACATGAGTTGTTGTCCCTCCTCCATCCTCTGCATTTTAGAGGCAATGATGGCAGCAATGTCCTCCTCCACGGTGTGTGGTGCTCCCAGGGCCTCTGTAGCCCTCCAAAAGAGGCCTATGGCAGCCTCCTCTAGGGCACTCCTCCTCCTGCCACTTTCTCTTTCCAGGTGTTGGGGAGGGACCGGCATATCAGGCAGGCGGCTCGGCCCAGCCACCTCCTGGCTGAGACTTCCCTGTGTATGAAAAAGGGACATGGTTTTAGTTTTTGCATCATCAATCACAATCCTAAATTAGTACTCCAAACTAACATCTAGTTAACATCACTGATTGGACAACCAGCAATATTTAGAGGAATGCTATACCTGGCTCAATCTCTGCTCCTCCACATGTTGTTGCCTGGAAGGCCCAGGTTGGGCGTCAGAAGCCTCAGCTGGAGGGGAAGGAAGCGTGGAAGGAAGACTGGAGAGGGATGACCTGGGTTCAGTCTGGCCTGCCAGAAAATGCAGCCTGTCATAGTACCACATCCCGGGGACATAGATGTCATCTGCTGCTCTGGATCTCTGCGAATCCTGGACTTTCTGGCGCTCCCTTACATATGTGCTCCTCAGGCCACCAATTAGGATCTTCAAATATGTGATGTCTGCCGTGGGGATCACCTGCTTCACAATTTCCAACAAATGATCCAGTGCTGCCTTCCTCTTTGTTTGGTTCCTGTAATGTGGGTGGTTGATCTCCCACAGACATGGCAGCTCCCTTAACATATCAATGAATATTGACATGAAGTCATTATCTTTTAATAAGATATCCATGTTCACTGCAAGACACAACACAAGACAAAGCCTATTGTCAGACAAAACTCTCCTAATCTTGTTACAATATAGGCCTCAATCTAGAAGCAGTATAGGCACAAGTTTGTCTCTTACCTTCGTTCTTACGATCGGCGTGTCCAATGCTCCTTCGTCCTCTCACAGATCGTACGTACTACGCACGCGCGTTACGCTTTATACACACTGCGCATGCGTGTAACTCCGCCCGCCCTGACGTTCTTTCTAGTCTATTCCCCGCCCCTTTTCGTTCGGCGCAGTGGGTGAAGAGCACATGGCGGAGTCAGAGCAGGTGCGTGCTAATTATAGCAACGAGGAGGAGGAGAAGGAAAGCCCGGATCCGGACATGTCCCGATCCAGAAGGAGACGATTTAAGGCCACAAATATGTCCTTTGGGGAGATGTTGGAGATGGTGGACATCCTGAAGAAGGCTGACTATGACGGAAAGTATGGGCCTTACCCCAACCCCAATATCAGAAAGGCCAAGATCATGGCGAAAGTGGTCAAAAGTCTGCACAGGAATTTCGGGGTGCGACGATCGAAAGATCAGCTCAGGAAGCGGTGGTCGGACCTAAAATTAAGAGAGCCCGAGCAGTACCGAAAGATCCAGAGAATGCTGCAAAAAAGTAAGTAGTTGTGCTGTGTTCCTATTCTTTTTGTCTTTATTACGTTCGTGCTGCTCCATATGCCTTTCTTAATTGTACAGTTTAAAAAGTCAATTTTAATGTTCATGGGCCCATTATTCGTTCGTATCAAACATTTTTTTTTTCGCCCTCTAAAACACCATTGTTTAGGCCATATGCATTTTCCTACATTTTTTAGGGCCTACTTGGATGCAAAATATTTGGTTGTGTAGATGGGTTTGTTACTAGAATGAAATGCAAACTAGATTCTGTGTAAGGAGAGGACACTGAGCAGCTGTTTTCACATCTGGACGCTGGAGCACTAGTGTGGGACACAATAACACCATTTTTATTAGGGGGGGGCACACAGGTGCTCCAGTGTATACTATAGGGGGGTCTCCATCTGTGAAGCTTGTACTAAACAGGTAAGTATTGCAGGTTGACAAAGGACAATAAAAAAGTGACATCTTGGAACTCTGCTAAAATTGACAATTGTACCCCACTTCCAAGCAATGTTTCCTATTTATAGTTCTGCCATCAAATCACTGTGTGCTAATTATACCATTTTTGTTTTACATAGGGGAGAAAAGACTCGGAGGACACCTCTCATCCGAGGAGACCAGAGACCCCCCACCTGTGGGAGAAGGTGAAATACCCCCAACCCAAGTGGAGCAGGAGGAGGAAGAAGATGTGGTTGAAATTGGCACCACAACAGGTGAGTGTCTGTGACCACAGACTCAGGTAAGAGATGGATGCTGGCAGATTTTTGATACCTGTTTTTGTTTGGTTTCTCTCTTTTTAGGTGATTGTGTTGTTAGGGATCGAGATCCTTTCACATCAGAAAGTGCCCAGATCCTGATCGGGGAGATCATGGGGTGTAATTTAGAATTGGAGAACATCAAGACAAAAATCAATGATGTGATTCAAAAAAATAATAACATCATTGATGTTTTGGGGCGAATTTAATACCCCACAAAATCACTTTTGTTTTTGTGTGGTACAATGTTTAAAATATTTTTCAATGTTTCGAAAAGCCAAATTTGGAGGATGCACACAGTGTGCCAACATGTGCTATCTGCCATCACGGGAGATCAATGGACGCGTTTTGGGGGTGCAACCCCTTCCTCAATAATAAAGTAGCGGTGAGGAAGGGCTTGCTCCCCCAAAACATGTCCCTTGATCCCCCGTGATGGCAGCTAGCACATGTTGACATTCGTAAATTGGTGTGCATCTTCCAAATTTGGCTTTTCAAGGGGTGATTTGACCCCATCTGAACGCAATATCAAACACAGTTCCTAAATACTCATGTCTGATATTGCCTTCAGGTTTTACCATATGTGAACTTTGTAAGTTCAAGTTTTTTGTCTTTCTTGTTGGTTTTATACAGGCCTGTTTTAGCGTAAATGGACATTTCTATTTTTGATAATGCCACCCCAAAAATTGTTATACGACAAACATGTTGGTTTGTTTTAAAAACCGTTTCTAAATGCACATGTGATTGTGCAGGTATTAAAAAGTTTGTTAATCAAGAATGTGTGGATTATTGTCTCAACGCTACAACACTTTTGTGGTGATATAATTGCTGTTTTCAGAGAAAATGGTGGTTATTTCCTAAGGGCAAATCCTCTTTGCACTACAAGAGCATTTTCATTGCAGTTTCAAGAGCACTTGTAGTATAAAAAGTGTATACGCCTTTAGTATATAACAGCCAACAGTGCTTTGTATAAGGTTACACAATCACGCAATTTTCAGGGCTCCCCACATTGCTGTCAGGCTCAGCTAAAACAAACACAAGCAGTAAATGTCCACAAAGAATTTCTTTTTTTTTGCTTTTTTATTTGAAAAATGCTTCACAAATTTGCAGGCATATTGATGGCCCCCCTACCCGCAAAGAACTCCAGGTATCGTAACCGGACATCACGGCACTCAGGGAGGGCAAGCCAGGATGGCCGCTTTCAAGCGCCGTCAGTGTTGTTTCAGGGATCACTCCGGCCTCAGGCCCAACTGAGCCAGCATAGTTGGCCGAATGTTTCCGTAAAAAGTTATGGAGAATACAGCACGCCATGATTATATGATTAAGTTTATACTCCGCCATATGGATAGGTGTCAGAAATAGGCGGAACCGGCTGGCCAGGATTCCAAATGTGTTCTCCACCACTCTTTGGGCTCTGGCCAGCCGGTAATTAAAAACCCTCTGTTCCGGGGTGAGGGTCCTCATCGGGTATGGCCGCATAAGATGGTCCCCCAGCGCAAACGCTTCATCAGCAACGAACACGAATGGGAGTCCTTCCACATTGTCCTCTGGAGCTGGCAAGTCCAAGCTGCCATTCTGGAGACGCCTGTAGAACTCCGTCTGGGCGATGACTCCACCATCGGACATCCAGCCATTCTTCCCCACGTCCACATACAAGAAGGCGTAATTAGCCGACACCACCGCCAACATCACAATACTATTGAACCCCTTATAGTTGAAATAGAACGACCCCGAGTTGGGTGGTGGGATGATGTGGACGTGTTTCCCATCAATTGCCCCTCCGCAGTTAGGAAAGTCCCACCGCTGAGCAAAGTGGGAGGCCACAGTCTGCCATTCCTCTGGCGAAACTGTTGAGGGAAAAAAAAAAAATATTAATATTTTTGCTCAGAATCATGGCAAGCAGATTAGGCACAAACATTCTGGGGCAACCTCCAGATAGCATTTATTAAGGGGAATTTAACAACACCAAAGTATAAGGTACACCTATCATATTCCCCCCCCCTCTCATGGGCCATTTCTAACATTATGGGGGGTGGGGAAATCTTGGACAGGTAACCCTCTTCATTTCATTGAGAGATGAATGCCTAAATACAGGGTATTACTTGGAACAGCCCCTCCTTAGTTACACTATTGGCAGCCCACTGGACAGGTAAGAAGTGTCATAATACAAAGATATAAATACACACTGTACACATTTGAGCACATTTGGACATTCTGCTATTACCTATCAAGATAATAATAGGATCTAAAAAGTTTAAACACTACCATTGGAAAGTATACAGGCAGGCCCTTGCACTACATGCTTTGGGGAATTCATCCATAAATCTCACCACAAAAGAGATGGGTATAGTGTGTATGGGTTTGGCAAAGTCAGCAGATAGATGATTGAGGATAGATAGAGAATTGGTATCAGCTGACTTAGCAGTTGGGGGGAGGGAGGGTTACTAAAAAATGATTTGGGGACACCACAAAAAAAAGCCTCAGGCACTCTGCCTGAATTTAAAGCACAAATTACATTTCAAAACATTTTAGGGGGTGTTTGGGGTAAAGCACTACTATGGAGCTGATAAAATACATTGTTAAGTGACTACATGAGGTAAATATAGGGCCCGTAGACCATGTTGGGGAGGTTAGTGAAGGACAATCTGTATGAAGGACCTACAAAATTAATTCCTTAAAAAACCAGCATGCATGAGGACAAAGGGGACATTCACAGCATATTACAATCATGGTAATTAGGGAATGAGGAAAGAAATACAAGATATTAGCAAACATTAAATACAATAAAATGTGGTATTAAAGGATAAAAATCTTACCTTCATATACTCCTTCTGCAGGACCTGGATAATGGCAGAACAGGTCTCTGGGATGATGATACCCAGAGCCTGGGGGGAGATGCCTGTCGAGAACTTCAAGTCCTGTAGACTTCTCCCTGTCGCCAAATACTGCAGGGTAGCGACGAGCCTCTGCTCTGGAGTGATGGCTTGCCTCATGCAGGTATCCTGCCTGCTAATATAAGGGGTCAGCGAAGCCAACAAACGGTGAAACACGGGGTCCGTCATCCTGAGAAAGTTCCTGAAATCATCAGGATTATTCTCACGGATCTCACGGAGCAAAGGCATATGAGAGAACTGGTCACGCTGAAGCAACCAATTCTTGGTCCATGAACTCCTCCCCACCCTGTTCATGGACTGGACTTGTGTCAAGGTCAGGACCCCAACACCAAGCCCCCGCACAGCACGAACTCTACGAGGAGTACGCATACGCAACATGGCTAGAAAACGGTCGGCTGCTCAGAACGAAGTAACAGAACACACTGAAGAACAGCAAGGCCTGTGAAGAGCGACCTGAAAAACAGTAACGAACGAACAAGAACATAATGACTAAGTCACGCGGAACTTGCTTGCACGCACTGAAGAGCAGATACAAACCCACAAGCACAAACTGAACGGCAGAAAACGATCTGAAAGCCACGAGTCTGAAAAAGCGCGAATCGTCTCTCACCAAACTTTTACTAACACGAGATTAGCAAAAGGAGCCCAAAGGGTGCCGCGCTTGGTTCTGAACTGGCCTTTTCTAGTCTCGTCGTACGCGCTTGACGTCACCGCGTTATTGGCGATCGGATATTCCGACGACTTTGTGCGACCGTGTGTACGCAAAACAAGTTTGAGCCAACATCTGTCGGAAAAAATCCTAGGATTTTGTTGTCGGAATGTCCGATCAATGTCTGATCATGTGTACGGGGCATTAGTGGTCTTAATTGAGACAAGTACATACTATAGAGGGATATTCTTTGTTCATATTTCATGTCTGAGGTTTACAACTACTTGAAATTGATAGGTTTAGTTCTGCTTTAATGCTTCAGCTAAAGTAATACTTTCTTCCGCTGCTCTTGTAAGTATTGACTTTGTTGGCTTTATTGCTAATGGTGTGTTGCATACTTCACAAAACACAATAAACAAAATATATTGTAACGCTGGCTAGTTAGATTTTCGTTTGAATGTTCACAGGATAAATCATTCAACAGACTATTCTTTCTTGCCATCATTGAGTCAACTAATTTTGTTCAAAAGCCTTAAAGGGGAACTTCAGTTCACTTTCTCAATCATCCTTGACTATTTTTAATCCTTATGTTGCTAGTTTAGTAAATAGATAGGAAAGTATATCATATTTATTTGTTTTATTTTATTTTTTTTACATTTCTTCAGTTACTTCCTGGTTTCCAGGCCTAGGAACAAATGATTTCATACATTCCATGAGTCTTCAGGAGGGACGGAGAGGAGGAGGGGGTTGTCTCAGCTACTCACACGCTCCTGCCTGCATGCCTGAGCATAAGGACAGATGAATTCCAGGAGGTAAATGCTACGTGAATCATCTGCTCTTATTCAAGATGATCATGGCCCGAAATGCTAGGGTAGTATAGGCCTGGAGCTGAAGCGCAGCATAAGAGTAGGGCCAGCATGATGGGGTTGTTAGCAAGGTGGGGGTTGTTAAGAAAGTGATACAGTTGGTAGGAGGGTTAAGTATCAGGAGAGATATGATAAGTGGTACCCATTGGAGGATAATAGGGTGGGGCAGGGTGTGGCTGGGTGGTCCTAATGGGTTGCTAGGTGGGTGTTGGTCTGTCAGTATCACTTGGAATTTGGACAGCAACCGAGTAGATTCTCCCATCCTCCCTGCCTAATTTTTCGTATGCTATTGGGGGAATGTGATGTTTATTTGTGTGGGTAATTTTTGCGGGGATTGTATAGTGTCATAGCAGATGGCAGAGGTCGTAGGGTTTTTGAAGGCGGGGATAGTGAATTTCTTTGGAAAAAGATGGGTTGGGCCCATCTCTGGTAGGGGTGTACCTGCCCTAATAAGGGCGGGAGTAATAGTTGGCTGTATTGGCTGGTGAATTTGCCTAAATTTGTGTCAGAGCTGGCGTAAAGCACGGCTGGGGGCCGTAATAGGCGAGGTAGTGCCAGATACAGAAATTTGAGCCGTCAAGGGTGCCTTCAAAAATGCTATGCAGTTTTTTCAAGTCAGTTATTTCTTTTATTAAAGTTTTGTTATGGTTTGTTTTTTGTGTAATAAAATAGGCTGCTATGGCCATTTTAACCCAAAAACAAGTTGTCTGGCTTAATTATTGTAATTTGGTAAGGTAATAATTGGGTATTGGGTGATGGCATACAGCCGATAATGTGGGCAATACCCCAATCATGTGTTTTTCAATGTGATTTCCCACCAAAATCAAGCATGAAGGCATTACGTTTTTGGTTTGTGGTGCTCAGATGCAGTGTAGTTTTGCTTTAAGATTTTGTCCAAACCTGTTGTTTGAATGGAAACTCAGGTATATTAACCACTTAACGACCGCGCTATAGCCGAATGACGGCTACAGCATGGCTCGATAATTCTGGGAGAGCGTACATTGACGTCCTCCCAGAATCCCGCTGTCGCGCGCCCCCCTGGTGCGCACCTGGGAATATCTGTGACCGGACTCGGCGCATAAGGGTTCACGGTAAACGGCTGCTGACAGCGGCTGTTTACCACGTGATCGCTCTGTCAAAGAACCGGCGTCAAGTCCCATTCCTCTCTCCCCTCTCTGTACCGATCGGTACAGTGTGAGCGGAGAGGGGATGGATCAGGTGCTGCAGCGCTGTGGGCTAGATCTGTAGTGCCCACAGCGCTATGCGCCCATTGCAGCCTCATCCAGCCATCCATCCATGCTCAGCCATCCATGATGTCATACTCATCCAGCAATCCATCCATGCTCAGCCATCGATCCATACTCAGCAATACTCATCCATCCATCCATCCATCCATGCTCATCCATCCGATCCACCCCCATCCATACTCAGCCATACTCATCCATCCATCCATACTCAGCAATACTCATCCATCCATCCATACTCAGTAGGGGTGCAACGGATCGTCATTGATCCGTGATCTGTACGGATCAACCTCCGTGGATCGGGACACCTGCGATCCGCAGAGCGGTCTGTTGCCTCGGCCATCGGAAAGGCCGCGGCTTCGGCCTAGCTCCGGAGCGGCTGCCATCTTGGTACACCCGGCGGCCGTTTACCACGTGATCGCTCCGTCAAATGACGGAGCGATCACTTGTAACAAACCGGAGTCATGTCATGACGCCGGTTCCTCTCTCCCCTCTGTGTACTGATCTGTACAGTGGAGGGGAGAGTTCGGATGTACTCTGCAATGCCCTGCCAATACTCTGCAATGCCCTGCAATACTCTGCCATACCCTGACAATACTCTGCAATGCCCCGCAATACTCTGCAATGCCCTGACAATACTCTGCAATGCCCTGACAATACTCTGCAATGCCCTGACAATACTCTTCCATGCCCTGACAATACTCTGCAATGCCCTGACAATACTCTTCCATACCCTGCCAATACTCTGCAATGCCCTGACAATACTCTGCAATGCCCTGCCAATACTCTGCAATACCCTGCCAATAGTCTGCAATGCCCTGACAATACTCTTCCATACCCTGCCAATACTCTGCAATGCCCTGACAATACTCTTCCATACCCTGCCAATACTCTGCAATACTCTGCCAATACTCTGCCATACCCTGCCAATACCCTGCCATACCCTGCCAATACTCTGCCATACCCTGCCAATACTCTGCCATACCCTGCCAATGCTCTGCCAATACCCTGCCAATACCCTGCCAATACTCTGTCAATATTACCGCCAATACCCTGCAATACTCTGCCATACCCTGCTAATATATTATTACAGTGGGGGAGTTTGTGGATATTACAGTGGGGGAGATTTTTTTTTTGTTGATCCGAAAATGATCCGAACCGTGACTCCTGATCCGAGGAACGATCCGAACCGTGAGTTTTTTGATCCGTTGCACCCCTAATACTCAGCAATACTCATCCATCCATGCTCAGCCATCCATCCATACTCAGCAATACTCATCCATCCATCCATGCTCAGCCATCCCATCCACCCCCATCCATGCTCAGCCATACCCAGCCATACACAGCCATAACCAGCAATACTCAGCCGTACCCAGCATTACTCAGCCGTACCCAGCCGTACTCAGTCGTACGCAGCCGTACCCAGCTGTAGTCAGCTGTACTCAGCCGCACCCATCCGTACTCAGCCGTACCCAGCCATACTCATTCATGCTCCATCATCCCATCCATACCCATCCACGGCTCATCCATCCCCATTCATGCTCATCCATGCCACATCAGTTCTCATCCATGCCACATCCATGCCACTACAGTGCCTCACAAAAGTGTAATAAGTAGTCAAATTAGATTTGAAACTTATGCCCCTAGAACACCTGATGGTGCTCCCTGCATGTTGGGACTCTCTATGTGGCCAGGCTGTGTAAAAGTCTCCCACATGTGGTATCGCTGTACTCAGAAGGAGCAGGAGAATCTATTTTGGGGTGTAATTTTTGGTATTTACATGCTATGTGTTAGAAATATTGTATAAATGGACAACTTTGTGAAAAAAAAAATGCGTTTTCATTTTCTTTACACATTTTCCAAAAACTTGTATAAAAAAATGACATGTTTAAAAGACTCATAGATTATACGTTGGGTTGTTTTTTTTCCAAAATGTGGTAATTTTTGGGGCGTTTCCATTGTCCTGGTGCTCCAGGGCCTTCAAAAGTGTAATGCCGCGTACACACAGTCGGATTTTCCGAATGGAAATGTTCGATGGGAGCTTGTTGTCGGAAATTCCGACCGTGTGTAGGCTCCATTGGACATTTTCCGTCGGAAATTTCCAACAAACAAAATTTAAGATCTGGATCTCAAATTTTCCGACAACAAAATCTGTTGTTGGAAATTCCGATCGTGTGTACACAATTCCGATGCACAAAATTCCACGCATGTTCGGAATCAAGCAGAAGAACAGCACTGGCTATTGAACTTCATTTTTTTCAGCTTGTCGTACGTGTTGTACGTCACCGCATTCTTGACGTTCGGAAATTCCATCAAGATTTGTGTGACCGTGTGTATGCAAGACAAGTTTGAGCCAACATCTGTCAGAAAAAAAACATGGATTTTGTTGTCAGAATGTGCGATCATGTGTACGCGGCATAAGAGGTAGTCAAGAAATGATATGTCTAATTTATGCTCCAAGAATGCCTGATGGCGCTCCCTGCATGTTGGGCCTCGGTATGTGGCCACGCTGTGTAAAAGTCTCACACATGTGGTATCGCCATACTCAGGAGGAGTAATAGAATGTATTTTGGGGTGTAATTTGTGCTATGCATATGCTGTGTGTGAGAAATAACCTGCTAATATAACAATTTTGTGGAAAAAAAAAAGAAAAAAAAATCTTGATTTTGCAAAGAATTCTGTGAAAAAATTACAACTTCAAAAAACTCACCATGCCTCTTACTAAATACCTGAATGTCTACTTTTCAAAAAGGGGTCATTTGGGGGGTATTTGTACTTTCCTGGCCTGTTAGGGTCTCAAGAAATGAGATAGTCGATGCATCAGGTGTGATCAATTTTCAGAGACTGGCACCATAGCTTGTGGACTCTATAACTTTCACAAATACCAAATAATATACACCGATTTGGGTTATTTTTTACCAAAGATATGTAGCAGTATAATTTTTGGCCAACATTTATGAAGAAAAATTACTAATTTGCAAAATTTTATAATAGGAGCAAAGAAAAAAATGCATTTTTTTACAGAATTTTCGGTCTTTTTTCTTTTATAGCGCAAAAAATATAAAACCCAGCGGTGATTAAATACCACCAAAAGAAAGCTATATTTGTGTGAAATAAAGGACAAAAAATAGGTATAGTGTTGCTTGACTGAGTAATTGTCATTCAAAATGTGAGAGCACCGAAAGCTGAAAATTGGTCTGGTTAGGAAGGGGGTTTAAGTGCCCAGTGGTCAAGTGGTTAAACAGGTTTCTCTCTGGAAGTCAGGGACACCAGAAATCTTGGGGTCACTCTGCATCTCAGGGAAAGTCAGTGACACTAGGAAACACTGGGGGACCTGGAACTAGGAACACTAGCTGTTGCTCAGGCAATGCCTAAGGGAATGAGCCCAGCTTAAACAGTAAAGGAGCTAGCCTGGGCTATAACTTGGCATAAGCTAACTGAAACAACAGCAGGTGAATAAACAGTCTTGAACACAAGATAACAGGCAACAGCAGAACCATGCAAAATAAAGCTATGGAACCAGTGCCAGCATTCCTGCTAATCTATAGGAATAGAGATGACAGATCAGCAGTAAAACTCTGTCACACTTTAGTGTGCATAGTCTGGGTGCATATCGCCCTGGGCTGTCTCTGGGTGTATGCATATCATTTATTACGCCCAATTTGATGACCATGAATATGTTTTTTATGTGTTCCTGTTGTGTAAATAATCCCTTGCAAAATTAAAGCCTCGTACACACGGTATGAAAATCAGAAGGGGATTGTCGTTTGACAGACTGTCGTCTGAAATTCTTACCGTTAGTACGCTCCTTTAGACAATTGTTTTACAATTTTCGGACAACAAATGTTGGATGACGGGCTAGTAAATTTTTGGCGGATGACGGCTCCACGTCTGATTTTCGGATGGTCAGTACAAAAAATCTGTCACACAACAGTCGAAAGTACAATTGCGCATGATCGGAACCAAGGAACGAGCCGGAAGCGGCCGGTCTTGTAAACTAGCGTTCATAATGGAGAATTAAAGAGGGAGTACACCTAAAAAAAAATATTAAAAGCCAGAAGCTACAAATACTGCAGCTGCTGACTTTTAATAAATGGCCACTTACTTGTCCCAGGGTCCAACGATGTCAGCAGCCGATGCCGATAACCCGCTCGATTCTCGGCAGCTGCTGCCGCCATCCTAGGTGAGGGAATCAGGAAGTGAAGCGTTGCGGCTTCACTTCCCGGTTACCTACTGCGCATGAACGAGTCGCGCTGCATATCATAACTGGTCCCCGCTATCTCCTGCTGGGACCTGTGTGTTTCCCAGGAGACAGCGCGGAGGGACAGGAAGAGGCATAGACTCCCGTGGGAGTCTATGCCGGAAGTGGGTGCAGATACCTGTCTTAGACAGACCTGTCTTAGACAGGTATCTTCACCCCCCTCCCCCTTGAAAGGTGCCAAAAAAAAAGCGGAAGTTCCATTTTTGTGTGGAACTCCGCTTTAACATTCGTGATGCGGCAAATTATGAAATGTCAAAATGCAGCGTACATTCTCTTCCTCTTTAAGTTTTTAAGATCAAAGATACAACTAGGTTGGTGTCCCTTGTTAATTTTACATTGTATTTTTTTTTTATGTAACTGCCTACTCCCAAACTGTCATTTGAAGTAAAACACATAGCCAAGTATTATTCTACACATTTTTTTATTGTGCAGAAAAAAAATAACACAAATTTAATTAGAGATGCTATCTGCCATCCACAAAGAACTTAACAAAAAAAGTGCATTCCATGGATACAAAAATATAAAAAATATAACAAAAAAAACCATTATTCCAAAAAACACAAAATAATAGAAATTAGTAAGTGGGGAAAGGGTGAAAATCCCCAGACCAGCAGGGTTGTTGGTGTTCTTGTGGCTGGTATTGCCACTGACCGCCATGCTGCTGTGGTGGGTGGGGTGGCTGTGGTGGGTGGGGTGGCTGTGGAGGTGGTGTATGTGGGCCCACAAAATCACACAGGTGGGTGGTGGCATAGATCTTGCCCGTCGCCCCCTGTTGAGGAGCTGCAGGATGAGATCCTCGCACCTTCTCCTCTGGTCACTGGCCGCCCCCTGAACCTATTGACCGTAACCACACCAAATAGCTCAAAACTCATCTGGGTCTGTCCAGTGTTAGATATCAGAGTTTATGAATGAATTTGGATCTTTTGAGAATGATTGACTTGCTTATGTATATCATCATATATTCTAGGTATGGATAAAGTGAAATATCGATAGATGGATATAGATAGATAGATAGATAGATAGATAGATAGATAGATAGATAGATAGATAGATAGATAGATAGATAGATAGATAGATAGATAGATAGATAGATAGATAGATAGATAGATAGATAGATAGATAGATAGATAGATTTTTATATATATTTATGTAAAGATTTGTTTAAAGCTTCAAATGCATTTATTGGAAAAGCAGTTCTATGTAGCACTCTCATGTGGTATCAATTAGTCTCACCTCCCCCATCTCATGAGAAGAAAAGTTTAGTATTTCTTTAGATGCTAATAGTTTCTAGTTTTAGTTAAAGAACATCATTTATTTATATTACAATATTTCTTGATTAGGATTATTATTAAGAACATTCTATATACTGATATATGTAGTATTTGATTCAAGGATTTTGGCTGTAAAAAAGAAACTTATATTGTATATGTTTAACTTTACACTGACAAAGTAGATATGCCCATCCCCATGGAATGTTTTGATTAGACATGGTTTTTGTATTCCAACATCCTGTGATGGAAGGAGTGACACCCACCTTTTTAGAAAGGTGGGAGGGAATACTGCTCATTGAAAGTTCATGGTTTTTCTGTGGGACTATAAGGCAAAAACTAACTAAACCAGCCTGAATAGGAAAAGGGAGGGGTTGATTTTTTAGGAGTAGAAAAGCGTGTAACAGGAGGGGACAAAGGCAGACATTCATTCCAGCTCTCCATGAGGACACACTCACACACATACATCTTAAGACATTGATGCTACTTTTACACACAGACATATCTGATTTAAACTTCATTTTAAGAATAATCTAGTTTTATATTCTAAATTTTGACATTGTTTTTGTAACATTTTGCTATTTTTATTATTGAATCAATTTTGGAGTTTTTACACGAGAACTTAACAAATTTTTCTTGGAACTTTCCTCATCAATATGAATTATTGAAATATAGTTATTAATACAGTAATAACTCAAATTCAACATTGGCTCAGCCAGCCAGTTGGTCAATTTTCGAAAGTTCTTACCACTTTCTCCATTGAAAAGAGGGGAAAAGTGAGCACGGAAAGAAATTTTGGAAACGATTGAAAAGAACCTAGATGACAAATTGATCGATCAATGATTGTGAAGATCTGAGAATTTCGTGTGGAAATCAGCTCAGAGTATAAAGAAAACATCAAAATTGGTGAGACGTTTGCGCACGTGCAAGAAAATCTGTTTCTTGATGACGTAATTTCCCGCCAAAAGAGGGAAATGCGTGTTACATGAAGGAAGCCATCCTACATTGGTAAGTTATGGATTTTATTGATGAATTGTCTAGGGAGGGTAAATTAGAATTTAAAAATCTGTCAAAGTTTGTTAAAGATGATGAATTATGGTGTTACATGTTCAATGAATGTTTACAAGCTAATATGAAAATACAAAAGTCAAAATTTACATTTAAGAAATTCAGCAAACAGGTTAGGAATTTGATTAAGTTAATTAAAGTTTATGATACAATGATATCAGGAGTTCCTGAAAGCAATGCAGTTGGTACAAAAGGGGAAACAAAGGACAATAGTTTATGTACTAATTGTCAGATTTTGACTGAACGGATAGAGGATTTGCAGAGTGTAATTCAAATAAAGGATATTCAGTTGTCTGAGTTACAGAATAATGTAAAGTCTAAAACAGAGTCAAGCAAGAGTTTAGCGATTAATGTTAATGCAGACTCTATGAACGTTAATGCAGATTCTATGCAGAAGTCTTTTGTACAAGATATGCGGTCTATCAAGGTTGATGACCAAGAACGGAAAGGTTTGTTTAAACCTAAATTATCTTTTGTACCAGTTAAGCGGTCTATAGGCCAGGACCATGATGAAGATGCTGTTATCACAAGTCTAGACAGACGAAAGCAAAATGGCGTTCAGAGAGTTGCCACGTGTAAGGCCACACCCAGAGATGGTGAGATACACGTCACAGGCGGAACTAAAGCTTCAGAGCAGACAGGAAATGATACTTGCTTACAGAGTAAGAAATGTCATGTACAGAAAGAATGTTTAAAATAAAAGGAGATTCACAAAGAAAAACTTTGAAAATAGAAAATACAGAACATATTTCTGAGCAATTTATTCTTTCTTCTTCAAACAATAGTTTGATTGATTTGCCTTATGCTTCAGAAGTCAAACAGATCAGTACGTTGACTGTTAATGACAGTTCAATCGATATGAAAAACAATGATGAAAATGAGAGGGATGGATTACTTCCATCACCATCAGGATTTAGAAAAAAGGTTCTGAGTCACCTCCAACATTAAAATATGTGACTTCACTTTTAATAGATGAAAGTGGAAGGCCATGGTTACATGGTTTATTAAATGGCAAGAACACTAAATGGTTAATAGATTTAGGATCTGAACTCAGTTTAACTAAAAACAAATTACCTGTGAATATTGATTCTCTAAAATGTAATTTAATTGGTTTCAGTATAAAAGAAAATACAGTTGCAGCTAAAGTTTCTGATGTGGATTTTGAGATTCCAGGAATTTTGAAAACTAATATAGACATCTGGTGTTGCCAAAATACAGAGAATATTTTAGGCATGGATGTGATTAGTAAATTAGATTGGATTATTGGTTTAAGTAATTCTACTATATGGAAAGATTCAGCTAGGCTCAAATTTATGTTAATAGATTCTTCCATCTACAGTAATGTTGGAAGTATTTGTACAGCAGTCGCTGACATGTCTGCAGATTTTAATTGGCCACACACAGGAATCTCGAATTGGAACAATCGGTAAGAGCACATAAAAGTCTTTGGAGTCAGAACAAAATGGATACAAGTTTGTTTAACCACTTAAGGACCGCCTCACGCCGATGTATGTCGGCAAGGCGGCACGGGCAGGCAAAATCACGTACATGTACGTGATTTGCCTCCCGCGGGTGGGGGGTCCGATCGGACCCCCCCCCGCCGCCCTAGGCGGTCCCGTTTGGTCCCCCGGCGATCGGAGATGAGGGGGAGGCCATCCGTTCGTGGCCCCCCCCTCGCGATCGCCGCCGGCCAATCAGATCACTTCCTTTGCTGCTGTATGCTAAACAGCAGCAAAGGAAATGATGTCATCTCTCCTCGGCTCGGTATTCCGTTGCAGCGCCGAGGAGAGAAGACATCAATGTGAGTGCACCAACACTACACAACACAGTAGAACATGCCAGGCATACAAAACACCCCGATCCCCCCCCGATCGCCCCCGATCCCCCCCCCAATCACCCCCCCCTCCCTGTCACAAACTGACACCAGCAGTTTTTTGTTTTTTTTGTTTTTTTTTCTGATTACTGCATTGGTGTCAGTTTGTGACAGTTACAGTGTTGGAACAGTGAGTATTACCCCCCTTTAGGTCTAGGATACCCCCCTAACCCCCCCTAATAAAGTTTTAACCCCTTGATCACCCCCTGTCACCAGTGTTGCTAAGCGATCATTTTTCTGATCGCTGTATTAGTGTCGCTGGTGACGCTAGTTAGTGAGGTAAATATTTAGGTTCGCCGTCAGCGTTTTATAGTGACAGGGACCCCCATATACTATCTAATAAATGTTTTAACCCCTTGATTGCCCCCTAGTTAACCCTTTCACCACTGATCACCGTATAACCGTTACGGGTGACGCTGGTTAGTTCGTTTATTTTTTATAGTGTCAGGGAACCCGCCGTTTATTACCGAATAAAGGTTTAGCCCCCCGATCGCCCGGCGGTGATATGCGTCGCCCCAGGCAGCGTCAGATTAGCGCCAGTACCGCTAACACCCACGCACGCAGCATGCGCCTCCCTTAGTGGTATAGTATCTGAACGGATCAATATCTGATCCGATCAGATCTATACTAGCGTCCCCAGCAGTTTAGGGTTCCCAAAAACGCAGTGTTAGCGGGATCAGCCCAGATACCTGCTAGCACCTGCATTTTGCCCCTCCGCCCAGCCCACCCAAGTGCAGTATCGATCGATCACTGTCACTTACAAGGCACTAAACGCATAACTGCAGCGTTCGCAGAGTCAGGCCTGATCCCTGCGATCGCTAACAGTTTTTTTTGGTAGCATTTTGGTGAACTGGCAAGCACCAGCCCCAGGCAGCGTCAGGTTAGCGCCAGTACCGCTAACACCCACGCACGCACCGTACACCTCCCTTAGTGGTATAGTATCTGATCGGATCAATATCTGATCCGATCAGATCTATACTAGCGTCCCCAGCAGTTTAGGGTTCCCAAAAACGCAGTGTTAGCGGGATCAGCCCAGATACCTGCTAGCACCTGCGTTTTGCCCCTCCGCCCAGCCCAGCCCAGCCCACCCAAGTGCAGTATCGATTGATCACTGACACTTACAAAACACTAAACGCATAACTGCAGCGTTCGCAGAGTCAGGCCTGATCCCTGCGATCGCTAACAGTTTTTTTGGTAGCGTTTTGGTGAACTGGCAAGCACCAGCGGCCTAGTACACCCCGGTCGTAGTCAAACCAGCACTGCAGTAACACTTGGTGACGTGGCGAGTCCCATAAGTGCAGTTCAAGCTGGTGAGGTGGCAAGCACAAGTAGTGTCCCGCTGCCACCAAGAAGACAAACACAGGCCCGTCGTGCCCATAGTGCCCTTCCTGCTGCATTCGCCAATCCTAATTGGGAACCCACCACTTCTGCAGCGCCCGTACTTCCCCCATTCACATCCCCAACCAAATGCAGTCAGCTGCATGAGAGGCATTTTCTTTATGTCCTCCCGAGTACCCCTACCCAACGAACCCCCCCAAAAAAGATGTCGTGTCTGCAGCAAGCGCGGATATAGGCGTGACACCCGCTATCATTGTCCCTCCTGTCCTGACAATCCTGGTCTTTGCATTGGTGAATGTTTTGAACGCTACCATTCACTAGTTGAGTATTAGCGTAGGGTACAGCATTGCACAGACTAGGCACACTTTCACAGGGTCTCCCAAGATGCCATCGCATTTTGAGAGACCCGAACCTGGAACCGGTTACCGTTATAAAAGTTACAGTTACAAAAAAAGTGTAAAAAAAAAAATATATATAAAATAAAAAAAAAATTGTTGTCGTTTTATTGTTCTCTCTCTCTATTCTCTCTCTCTATTGTTCTGCTCTTTTTTACTGTATTCTATTCTGCAATGTTTTATTGTTATTATGTTTTATCACGTTTGTTTTTCAGGTATGTAATTATTTATACTTTACCGTTTACTGTGCTTTATTGTTAACCATTTTTTTGTCTTCAGGTACGCCATTCACGACTTTGAGTGGTTATACCAGAATGATGCCTGCAGGTTTAGGTATCATCTTGGTATCATTCTTTTCAGCCAGCGGTCGGCTTTCATGTAAAAGCAATCCTAGCGGCTAATTAGCCTCTAGACTGCCTTTACAAGCCGTGGGAGGGAATGCCCCCCCCCCCACTGTCTTCCGTGTTTTTCTCTGGCTCTCCTGTCTCAACAGGGAACCTGAGAATGCAGCCGGTGATTCAGCCAGCTGACCATAGAGCTGATCAGAGACCAGAATGGCTCCAAACATCTCTATGGCCTAAGAAACTGGAAGCTACGAGCATTTTATGACTTAGATTTCGCCGGATGTAAATAGCGCCATTGGGAAATTGGGGAAGCATTTTATCACACCGATCTTGGTGTGGTCAGATGCTTTGAGGGCAGAGGAGAGATCTAGGGTCTAATAGACCCCAATTTTTTCAAAAAAGAGTACCTGTCACTACCTATTGCTATCATAGGGGATATTTACATTCCCCGAGATAACAATAAAAATGATAAAAAAAAAAAAAAAATGAAAGGAACAGTTTAAAAATAAGATAAAAAAGCAAAAAAATAATAAAAAAAAAAAAAAAAAAAAAAAAAAAGCACCCCTGTCGCCCCCTGCTCTTGCGCTAAGGCGAACGCAAGCGGCGGTCTGTCGTCAAATGTAAACAGCAATTGCACCATGCATGTGAGGTATCACCGCGAAGGTCAGATCGAGGGCAGTAATTTTAGCAGTAGACCTCCTCTGTAAATCTAAAGTGGTAACCTGTAAAGGCTTTTAAAGGCTTTTAAAAATGTATTTATTTTGTTGCCACTGCACGTTTGTGCGCAATTGTAAAGCATGTCATGTTTGGTATCCATGTACTCGGCCTAAGATCATCTTTTTTATTTCATGAAACATTTGGGCAATATAGTGTGTTTTAGTGCATTAAAATTTAAAAAAGTGTGTTTTTTCCCCAAAAAATGCGTTTGAAAAATCGCTGCGCAAATACTGTGCGAAAAAAAAAAATGAAACACCCACCATTTTAATCTGTAGGGCATTTGCTTTAAAAAAATATATAATGTTTGGGGGTTCAAAGTTATTTTCTTGCAAAAAAAATAACTTTTTCATGTAAACAATAAGTGTCAGAAAGGGCTTTGTCTTCAAGTGGGTGATGTGTGACATAAGCTTCTAAATGTTGTGCATAAAATGCCAGGACAGTTCAAAACCCCCCCAAATGACCCCATTTTGGAAAGTAGACACCCCAAGCTATTTGCTGAGAGGCATGTCGAGTCCATGGAATATTTTATATTGCGACACAAGTTGCGGGAAAGAGACAAATTTTTTTTTTTTTTTTTTTTTGCACAAAGTTGTCACTAAATGATATATTGCTCAAACATGCCATGGGAATATGTGAAATTACACCCCAAAATACATTCTGCTGCTTCTCCTGAGTACGGGGATACCACATGTGTGAGACTTTTTGGGAGCCTAGCCGCGTACGGGACCCCGAAAACCAAGCACCGCCTTCAGGCTTTCTAAGGGCGTGAATTTTTGATTTCACTCTTCACTGCCTATCACAGTTTCGGAGGCCATGGAAAGCCCAGGTGGCACAAAACCCCCCCAAATGACCCCATTTTGGAAAGTAGACACCCAAAGCTATTTGCTGAGAGGTATAGTGAGTATTTTGCAGACCTCACTTTTTGTCACAAAGTTTTGAAATTTGAAAAAAGAAAAAAAAAAATGTTTTTTCTTGTCTTTCTTCATTTTCAAAAACAAATGAGAGCTGCAAAATACTCACCATGCCTCTCAGCAAATAGCTTGGGGTGTCTACTTTCCAAAATGGGGTCATTTGGGGGGGTTTTGTGCCACCTGGGCATTCCATGGCCTCCGAAACGGTGATAGGCAGTGAAGAGTAAAATCAAAAATTCACGCCCTTAGAAATCCTGAAGGCGGTGATTGGTTTTCGGGGCCCCGTACGCGGCTAGGCTCCCAAAAAGTCCCACACATGTGGTATCCCCATACTCAGGAGAAGCAGCTAAATGCATTTTGGGGTGCAATTCCACATATGCCCATGGCCTGTGTGAGCAATATATCATTTAGTGACAACTTTGTGCAAAAAAAAAAAAAAAAAAAAAAAAAAGTGTCACATTCCCGCAACTTGTGTCAAAATATAAAATATTCCATGGACTCAATATGCCTCTCAGCAAATAGCTTGGGGTGTCTACTTTCCAAAATGGGGTCATTTGGGGGGGTTTGTGCCACCTGGGCATTTTATGGCCTCCGAAACTGTGATAGGCAGTGAAGAGTGAAATCAAAAATTTACACCCTTAGAAATCCTGAAGGCGGTGATTGGTTTTCGGGGTCCCGTACGCGCCTAGGCTCCCAAAAAGTCCCACACATGTGGTATCCCCGTACTCAGGAGAAGCAGCTGAATGTATTTTGGGGTGCAATTCCACATAGGCCCATGGCCTGTGTGAGCAATATATCATTTAGTGACAACTTTTTGTAAATATTTTTTTTTTTTTTTGTCATTATTCAATCACTTGGGACAAAAAAATAAATATTCAATGTGTTCAACATGCCTATCAGCAATTTCCTTGGGGTGTCTACTTTCCAAAATGGGGTCATTTGTGGGGGTTTTGTACTGCCCTGCCATTTTAGCACCTCAAGAAATGACATAGGCAGTCATAAACTAAAAGCTGTGTAAATTCCAGAAAATGTACCCTAGTTTGTAGACGCTATAACTTTTGCGCAAACCAATAAATATACGCTTATTGACATTTTTTTTACCAAAGACATGTGGCCGAATACATTTTGGCCTAAATGTATGACTAAAATTGAGTTTATTGGATTTTTTTTATAACAAAAAGTAGAAAATATCATTTTTTTTCAAAATTTTCGGTCTTTTTCCGTTTGTAGCGCAAAAAATAAAAACTGCAGAGGTGATCAAATACCATCAAAAGAAAGCTCTATTTGTGGGAAGAAAAGGACGCAAATTTCGTTTGGGTACAGCATTGCATGATCGCGCAATTAAAAGTTAAAGCGACGCAGTGCCAAATTGGAAAAAGACCTCTGGTCCTTAGGCAGCATAATGGTCCGGGGCTCAAGTGGTTAAAGATATTGAAATATAAATTGAGGGAAGAGAACCTGAACGCCAAATTCAAAATAAGTTGCCACAAGAATCAATAATTTAAATTTAATGTCACACATGGATGCCAAGGCCAAAGTATTTTCAGTACTGGAAATCTCCAATAGTCATTTTTCAGTACCATTAACAAACAGTTGTCATTATAAACTTGCTTTTGGCTTTAATAAAGAAACTTATACCTTCACTAGAATAATTCCAGAAATGGAAATTAGTAACGGTTTACTGCACGAGTGCTTGGAGAAAGTTTTATCAAAATTTTCTAGACCAAAATGTATTTTCCAGCATGTGGACAAAATTTTCCTGTCTACACAAAATACAGAGGAACATGTCATTTTGTTGAAGGAGTTATTTACTCTGTTACAAACTGCAGGGCTGAAATTGAACACAGAGTCAGTTCAGTTAATGAAAGGTAAAGTTACATATCTTTATATGCAAATTAGTAATGGACAGAGACATTTATCACAGGAAAAAGTTAGAAACCTTTCTGCTATTCCAGTTCCAACATCTTACAAGGCATTATATCAATTTTTGAGTGAATTAAATTGTTGCAAAGAGTTTTTACAGGATTATGATGATAAAGTTAAAGGGGTTGTAAAGGTAAACGTTTTTTCACCTTAATGCATTCTATGCATTAAGGTGAAAAAACTTCCGACAATACCGCCGCCCCCAGCCCCCCCCCCCCGTTTTACTTACCTGACCCCTCGAAAGTCCCACGCTCGCTCCCCACATCCTCTTCGCCGCTCAGCCTGGCCGCTGATTGGCTACTGTGGATGGATTGAAAGCAGCGCAGCCATTGGCTCGCGCTGCTGTCAATCACATCCAATGACGCGGCGTGCCGGGGGGCGGAGCCGAGTGATACAGTGAGCGGCTATAGCCGCCGGCTGTATCACGGGAGCGCGCCCGCAGGAACTAACCACCATGCGAGGGTGCTCGCATTAAGGTGGTGAGTCCTTGCGGGGAGGAGCTGAAACAGCTGCCGAGGGACCCCAGAAGACCAGGTTCGGGGCCACTCTGTGCAAAACGAGCTGCACAGTGAAGGTAAGTATAACATGTTTGTTATTTAAAAAAAAAAAACTTTTACAACCCCTTTAAACCATTATTTGATTTCCTGAAACAAAAAGATGTTGTGTTTGATCAATGGAATCAAACCCATACAGATGTTTTTGAAATGTTGAAAAAAGATTTGCAGAATGCTGTTTCATTGCATACAATCGAAATTGGAATATCTATGCCTGTTTTATTGTCTACTAAGGTATCTGAGAATTCCATCTCAATAATTTTGTCTCAGGTAAAAGATGGTGAACTGGAAATAATAGTTTTTTTTCCAGAGGTTTGACAAATATGGAAAAGACTTTTGACACAAATATGAAGAAATTGTTAAGTGTTTATTTTGCAGTAAAAGTAACAGAAAAGATTGTGAGATCTAGTAGTATCATATTACAGACACCTGATCTGTCATTAAAAATTATTTTAAAGAGAATTCAGTCAGGAGAATTATATGACAAATATTGCCCATTTTTTAAAACTTTACAATCTAAACCCATAGAGGTAGATGTGATAACAGAACATTCTCAGTTAAATGTATTCAGAAAGCCTGTAAATGGGATTGTTAGAACAAGTGCTGAGAGATGCTTTGAGACAGGATTTGTCAATAATATTAAGAATTGTTCAATAGGTCTTTCTATGTGTTACCCGAAGAATGGTTATGCTATTCAGCAAAAATTCTACAGAAAGTGCTGAATTGAAAAATGTTAGAAGTACAGTACAGCACGCATTACTCTGAAATATTAAAGAGGAGAAGTAAATGGATATATAGTTTGTTCAGTCTTCTAGGGTTGATTTAAAACCTTACTTTGTTTGTGAAAACAAGGTTTTATATCATGACAAAAAAAGAGAAATTGCGTCCTGTCGTTTAAATACACAGAATAATAAATTAAGGAGTATAGGTCAGTTTAAGAAAAATAGAGCAAAGTAAGATAATTAGAAATGTTATTATTAAAATATGTTTTGTATATCATAATAAAATATTAGAATTTCGGTATGTAAAATGAATAAATAAATGAAGGAATATTTTGCATTTATTTAAATTCTCAATAATGATACTGCATTCTTTTTTAGGATCTGACTTGTAAGTCACCAAAAGAAAGAGATTTAATATTTCTAGACCTGACCTAACTAAATACTATCAAGCCACCCAACTGCAAGCCCTGGCCTCCTGGTTCACCCAACGTTCTAATAATAGGTGGACAGAAATTGAAAAACTATGGATGGCACCAGTCCATCCAAATAGCATGCTATGGAATGCGAAGGGGAAGGTAGATTCCTCTAAGCTCTTGGGCCCCATGCTCCATCTCAGTTCACTCTGGCGTAAACTATCACGGCTTTACAAACTATGCTCAGAAAGCTCACTTCTCACGTCATTCCTCTACAACCCCAGATTGCCTGCAGGTCTTACACACCAGATGTCTTCTCCATGGGCGACAAGAGATCTGTTCCACTTTGGTCATTTGGTGCATCCATGCACGCGTAGACTGCTTTCCTTCACAGACCTCCAGAAAAAATTTGATCTACCGCGGCAAGTGTTCTATGGATACTTGCAGATTAGGCACTATGCTCAATCATTTGCCCCGAACTTACAATTTTCGGCCCCAACTCCTTTCGAGGGCCTGATATTGGAGGGTTCGGCTAGACGCGGACTAATTTCCGATATCTACCAGATACTAAATTCTTACAACATTACTGACCAGGGTAAACACGCATACATGCTCCGCTGGGAGAGGTTTTTGGGCGAGGAAATTCCAGAACCTACATGGAAGACGATTTGGTCTCAGGCAGCTAAGAGTTCACTCTGTACACTGTACAAAGAGAACGCCTATAAAATTCTTTTCTTATGGTATATGACACCTGACGTTCTTCACGCCATCTACCCCTCTAGCTCGGACAGATGTTGGCGGTGCCTGAAAGACAGAGGGACCTTATATCACATCTATTGGTCATGTCCCAAAATAGTTCCTTTCTGGACGGAAACGCAATTATTGTTAAATCGCCTGTTGGGTGTGCAGGTTCCTAGAACCCCGAAACTATTTCTTCTTGGAGTGTCCGGATTACGTGTATCTCGACACTCCAGGAAATTGCTTGGCCATGTTCTTACAGCTGCGAGATGTCTGGTAGCCCTCTACTGGAAAAGACAGATTCCACCTACTCAAACAGACCTCTATACCAGAATAAAAGACATAGAGCTAATGGAGAAAATGACAGCCAGACTACAAAATAGATTGGAGACACATGATAAGGTCTGAGAGGATTGGCACAGGCGGGAGGACCCACCATAGGCCAGCGGCTAAGCCCCCTCCCCCTTCCCCCTCTCCCTTCTTATCCCTCTTTTCTTCTCTTCTTCTTTATCTTCTTTCCTTTTGTATAATGCTAGATTATATTCAGATCAACAACAATATCTGCTGGTTGACAGTTTTAGAGGATACGGAATGTGTTCTACTGCTACTGTACTTGGATGATTATATTCTGAAGTATATTGATTACCTGATAGATTATCCACCAGTTGCACTTAGTTATACGCGACACTACTGTCCTATGTATGTATATATCTTTATGTTCAATAAAAATTGCTATTTGAAAAAAAAATATTTCTAGACCTTCTAGACCTAATTTATCCATCATATATATTGCAGTATATATATATATATATATATATATATATTCATTTTTATGTGACGGAACATGTTTATGATATCAAGACACATCAATTTTTACAATCATATATAGTGTATTTTCAGAGTTGAATGGGTTAAACATCCTTACCACAGAGTCATTCTAGTTAGAGGGAATATCTGGTGTTAATTAAGACAGAGTACATTTTTCTTAAAGGTACATAAACAAGATAGGATTAACTTTACATTGTAATATGTATTTAGTTTTGAAATCATCTCACATATATGAACAAATTGCAGTTATGAACATATTTTATGTTTAATTTTGACAAGGTTATTAGAAAGGGTTTATGGATCATAGATTTATGCTAAACACAATTTGGAGGGAAAATATGAAACATACATTTCTGAAGTAATATCTATATTTCAAAGTATTGTACAACAATGTTACATTTATGAATCATGAAATTAAGGGGATTGATTTATTTGGTAAAAGAAATAATAAGGGTGAAAATATTTTTTATGGTATATGAAGCAAAAGGTTTATGAATTCACTTTTCCTTATATAGAAACAAATTTAAAAATATATATTCAAGTCAATTATCTTAAGATCTAATTGTATGAATGGATACAAATGTGATGCATTTGAGGTATAAATGGATTTAGATTTAGAATTATATGGCTTTAAGAAAATGATAAGATTGTTTAATCTATCATTTTGAGAGGGAAATGTTAGATATCAGAGTTTATGAATGAATTTGGATCTTTTGAGAATGATTGACTTGCTTATGTATATCATCATATATTCTAGGTATGGATAAAGTGAAATATATATATATATATATATATATATATATATAATTTTATATATATTTATGTAAATATTTGTTTAAAGTTTCAAATGCATTTATTGGAAAAGCGGTTCTATGTAGAACTCTCATGTGGTATCAAGGTATCAATTAGTCTCACCTCCCCCATCTCACGAGAAGAAAAGTTTCATATTTCTTTAGATGCTAATAGTTTCTAGTTTTAGTTAAAGAACATAATTTCTTTATATTACAATATTTCTTGATTAGGGTTATTATTTAGAAGATTCTATATACTGATATATGTAGTATTTGATTCAAGGATTTTGGCTGTAAAAAGAAACTTATATTGTATATATTTAACTTTACACTGACAAAGTAGATCTGCCCATCCCCATGGAATGTTTTGATTAGACGTGGTTTTGTATTCCAACATCCTGTGTTGGAAGGAGCTTCCCCCACCTTTTTAGAAAAGTGGGAGGGAATACTGCTCATTCAAGTTCCCGGTTTTTCTGTGGGACTATAAGGCAAAAACTAACCTTTAAACCAGCCTGAATAGGAAAAGGAAGGGGTTGTTTTTTTAGGAGTAGAAAAGCGTGTAACAGGAGGGGACAAAGGCAGATATTCATTCCAGCACTCCATGAGGACACACTCACACACATACATCTTAAGACATTGATGCTACTTTTACACACAGACATATCTGATTTAAACTTCATTTTAAGAATAATCTATTTTTATGTTCCAAATTTTGACATTGTTTTTGTAACATTTTGCTATTTTTATTATTGAATCAATTTTGGAGTTTTTACACGAGAACTTAACAGATTTTTCTTGGAACTTTCCTTGTCAATATGAATTATTGAAATATAATTATTAATACAGTAATAACGCAAATTCAGCATCCAGATGGCAGTAGTGGCCTGGCTGAGGAAGGCAGCTGTGGCCTCCTCCAGATTCCCACTCTTCCTGGCCCTTTTAGCAGGAGGGCATAGGGGAGGGATCTGGGACTCTGTCTGGCTGCTGGCTGCTGGCTCCTCCAGACTGACACTTTCCTTTGTATGAAAATGGGACATAATTAAAATCTTTTTTTTTTTTTGTTTGGTCATCAATTATGCACAATTTTGATCTCCTCCCTGTTGCAATTTGAATGTGCAGAAAATAGAAAAGACTATCATTCTGACCCCAGCATTTTTCATTCTTGTTCAAATCATTTTTGGTCCCTACTGTCTGTGATATGGAAACCACTTTGTTAAGGCAGAAATATTTCCCCAATAATGTCTAGTTATCTAAGTATTTTTGGATACAAATATGTTCAATAATGCTATACCTGGGTCAAGCTGAGCTCCTCCTGTGCATCAGGACCTGTACGGACCTTAGGAGCTGTGGCCTCAGCAGACGTAGAAGGGAGTGTAGACAGCGATGGCCTGGGTTCTGTATGGTCTGTCAAAAATGGCAGGCTGTTGTAATACCACAGCCAGGGGACATATAAGTCATCCGCCGCTGCTCCAGATCTCTCAGAGTCCAGAATCTTGTTCAGCTTCCTTTTAAATGTACTACGAAGGTTGGCTATCTTTTGCTTGATGTAGTTGGTGTCTGCCCTGGGGTACACAGGTTTGCACAACTCTACCAGCTTCTCTAAAGCTGCCTTCCTCAGTATTTTATTTGACTCCCTCCAGAGACAGGGCAGCTCCCGGTACATGAATTGAGGGAGAAATTCTGGCGAAGTGAATTTATCAGTCATGAAGATATGATGCCTACAAGAGAGAACACAAGACAAACCATAATGTCTGGCTCAGCCCATATGCTGGTCCCAATATAGGCCTCAATCTAAGCAGTATAGGCCACTAACCAGCTATGCCCCAATTTCTAATTGTTGCTTCATTTTCTGCTCCTTTCGTGTGTTGGCGATCGTTTGTCCTCCACTCAGGGATCGTTCCTACGGCCGTTCCATCAACCGTGCGTTCTGGCTTTATACACACTGCATATGCGTCAAACTCTGCTCTCAGTGCGTCATGACGCTGGGGCGTGACCATCTCTCTTCTGCATGCGGCGGAACATTCGGGAGGGACAACATGGTGATTCGGTGGATTGCAGCCAGCCCCGCAGTAGTGGAGCTCATAGGAGGCACAAAGCAACCAGTGGCGTCAGTAAGGGGGGGCAGAGGGGGCCCTGGGCCCACCATGTGCCACCCCAATTAAACACCTTTTGTTTCTATATGTAGAGGGTGCCCCGCATCTTGCTTGGGTCGCCGCTGAGTGGACACCTGAGAGGCAAAGCGTCCCTGACAGCTCCTGCAGGGGATTTCTCCCCCCTCCCTCTGCTCGCTGACAATCTACATAATGCGAGAGCTGCTTGCATAGCCACGGCCGCCCGATCTGCTCCCTCCCCCTGCATCCTCATTGGCAGGGAGGAGAGCAACGTCAGGAAGGACTCCACCAGCACTGGAGGAGGGGGGGTGGGCAAGCCTCCCATTATCTCAGTGACAGTGAAAAAACAGACTGATTTCTCCCATCCGTAGGACAGGAGAATCAGCCTGTAAATTCTGAAACTGGTGGCTGCAGCTCTGTGATGCCCCATACACAAGGTTGGACTGTCCGACAACAAAACCGTGGATTTTTGTTCGAAGGATGTTGGCTCCAACTTGTTTTGCATACACACAGTCACACAAATGTTGGCCAACAATTACGAACATAGTGACGTACAAGACGTACGTGATATCTCCATTACGAACGCTAGTTTTACAAGACCGAGCTCTTCTGGCTTGTACTTGATTCCGAGCATGCGTGGACTTTTGTCTGACGGACTTGTGTACACACGATCGGAAAGTCCGAAAACAAACATTTGTTGGTGGAAAATTTGAGAACCTGCTAGCCAACATTTGTTGGCGGAAAGTTCGACAACAAATGTTCGATGGAGAATACACACAGTCGGACTTTCCGCCAACAAGCTAACACACCCACCCTCCTTACTGATGGGAGATCAGAGAGAAATACAGCTCCTCCTCCTGCCTCTGCTCCTCCTCTGTCTTCCCGCCCACAATCTCAACATGCAGCTGTATCTGAAGAGAGGGAATGTGTGGGCAGGAAACATGAAAATCAGCAGTTGCAGATTCCTGGCTGTGTCAATGATGCCTGAGCTCCCAGCCTGGATCTCTAATGGTTGTAGACAGTTGAGCTCCCTGCAGGTTGCTCAGCAGCAGTGGAGACTTCTCTGACATGCTGATTGGGATGCAATCCAGGTGATGCTCCTAATCAAATCTAATGTTAAATATGATTTTATTGATCAAAGCCCACACCTTAGAGGCATGGAGCCCACATGGCAGCTGAACATATGGATATATATATATATATATATATATATATATATATATATATATATATATATATATATATATATATATATATATATATATATATATATATGTACTGTTGATTCTAATAAATACTGTGTTTATTAGATCTGACTGGGAGCATCACCTGGAATCATATCCTGATCAGCATGTCAACAGAGAAGGTTATACAGCATTACTGCTGCTAGGTGAACAGCTGGGGGCTCAGCTCTCTAAAAACAATAGTGCCAGCCTTCCCCTGCATGTACCCATAATGTCACCAGCACTAGGTCCTAATAGACTGCCGCCACTGCCAAGGAGACAGACGCTAGACCAGCGCTGTCACTAGCAGGGGCAAGACAGCAAGAGGAGGCTGAGGAACCCCACAGTGGCAGAACACCAGGGGCCCTGTCGCAAGTGCAACCTTTACAACCCTGGTAGTTCTCCCACTGCGTTGGACCCTTATATTTTCCTGGTGTGCTGGTGACATACCTCTTGTTTTCTGCCACCCTGGGGGGCCCCAATACAGTAGGAAGGGGGCTCACTGCAAAACATGTGAAAGGGTCTTGTTGCAGGATCGCAATAAAGGGCAGCACAACAGAAGTAAAGGGCCCCAGGATATATATATAACTGCATTTTATAGTTGGTGAAGTAGGAATGGGGGTCAGTTTATATGGCCATAGTTATGTGTGTAGTAAGACTGATCTAGAATTTCAGCTAAGAATCATATTTCTTGTATTTCATGTTGAAGCTACTTGTGACTTCCCCATCAATTTGCTACATTCCTCTTTCTGTGCAAAAAGCTTGCTTGCTGACATCATTTAGGACAGATGAAGGAACCGCAATAGCATACTGCAGAGAAACGGAAGTTTAGTATAAAGCTAAAAATATATATGGTTTTGCGGAACTTGTCTGGTTTTAGGATGCATAGGTTGATTTTTAAAAGGTTAGAATGTCTGTTAAAACAGAAGTGTACCGCCTGTTCGCTTGTGACGCAATATGCTGAAAATATATATGTACACTGTATTCACTGTATCTGACACTCTTGACGTGTAGACACGAGTCGGGTCAGGAGCTTCCATTCTTTTCTGGCCAGAAAGATGGAATAAAATCTCCCATACCAGAGTTCTTTGTCCAACTGTCATATACCGATATTCTGCTACTTTATTTGGTGCATTTGGCCGTGAGGGGGGAATATCGGTGTGACCTGTTGAGGCAGGTGGCACTGTTTTCCACCAGACCTACAAGGAGTGGTCCGAGAGGCCAGGCCTGCGGGCTATATCGTAGTCTCAAAAGGCACCTTCTAGAACTGTTATCTAGGAGACTGCGCTGTGTCCCATTTGGTGGCCTGCTGTGGACGACCTTCGTAGCGTCAAAAGGACCTGGGAATCTGAGAAAAAGATAGCTGGAGCTCCAACGGGAACAGGTGAGAGTCTTATTACTTCTGTTTTTGGATAACAGTCAGACAGCCAGCCAGCCTCTCGAAGGATCGAGAGAAGGGAAGCCTGATCACCTTCCGAGAGAGACGTCCATTCAGATGCTTGTGCATCTTTCGGACGAATCCTCAGTCAGTCAGTAATTTTTGGGTGGGAGTGTCTGGTATGATTGATGTGTGTATGAGACATCACTTTGTGGTGAGGTGACCGTGGTCCACTTCTAAGTGCGGTTCCTGGCCGGGAGACCGCGCCCAGGCCACTGACCGAGGGAAGCATTGTCTATTGTTCCTACTTGTGTCGAGGATTCAGACCCCTTACTGAATTCTCATCATTTACCCTACCCTCTGTGTCCGTCTTGGTGTCTTTTAGGTTATAAGTATGGGTGGGAAATATAGTGTTGAATCTCCCCTGCAATCCATGATCTCCAATTTAGGAAGGGATTTGCTAGGAACTGTAATTTAAAACTTAGCCCTGAGAAATTGATAACATTGTGTGAGAAAGACTGGCCCTGCTATAGAGCGCGGTGGCCCCCACAGGGAGACCATTGACTGATTATTTGAGAATATTATGTCAGACTCACAGAAACATGACCAAGACGCACCTTCCAGGAGGACTGTTCGTTCGGATGATTGTGCATCCCTCGAATAAATCCTCAGCCAGCCAGTCAGGAGGAATATCCGTCCAGATGATTGTGCATCTCTCGGATAAATCCTCAGCCAGTCAGTCAGGAGGAATATCCGTCCAGATGATTGTGCATCTCTCGGATAAATCCTCAGCCAGCCAGTCAGGAGGAATATCCGTCCAGATGATTGTGCATCTCTCGGATAAATCCTCAGCCAGCCAGTCAAGAGGAATATCCGTCCAGATGATTGTGCATCTCTCGGATAAATCCTCAGCCAGCTAGTCAGGAGGAATATCCGTCCAGATGATTGTGTATCTTTCGGACAAATCCTCAGTCAGTCAGTCAGTCAGCTAGGAGAAAACGTCCGTCTGGATGATTGTGCATCCTTTGGACAAATGGGAGATAAAGACCTGCAGTGGATAGAAGCCAAAAAAAAAGAGGAACAGTGTAGAATTATAGTTATGACAAGAGTAGTACCACTGACAAAACAAACAAAACACATATATTCTCAACCCGAAGAGACAGATCAGCCTCCCCCGTATGTAGATGAACAGACCTCAGATAGAGACAGGTCAGAGCCATGTCCAAATGCCCCGTCCAGTAAACAAGGGGACTCAAGTTGTCCACCTACATCAGATTCAGCAAGTTTGTCAATGCCAAATCTCAGTAAATATACTCCGAACCGTAACACTCTGGGTATAGGCAGGACAGAAAATAGGGAACTCAGTAGTAGTCAATGGGCTCCCCAATCAAGTGTCCACTTCCACTCTGAGAAATCCTGATGCAAACAGCCGGACCCTTGCCCCGTCTTTCAACATACCTCTGCAAATGCCCCTAAGAAAACAGGCAGTGGAGGAACATCGGACTCTAGTCTACACCCCTTTTTACCACAACAGATTTACTGAACTGGAAGATTCATAACCCTGCCTACTCTGAGAAGCCCCAAGCCATCACAGATTTGCTCCGATCAATAACTCAGACCCATAACCCCACTTGGTCGGACTGCCTGCAACTTTTATTGACCCTTTTTAATACTGAGGAGAGACACAGAATTAACCAAGCAGTGCAGAAGTATAAAGGCAAAAGACCCTTCCTATTAGAAAGACTTTGTAGTTCTGGGGGGGCATCAAGTCCAACATCAGTTCCTGTACATGCTGGATTCCCCTATTCCCTTGCTGGGCAGAGACTTACTTGCTAAACTCAGAGCATACATATACTTCCAATCTGACGGACAGGCTATCCTAAAATTGCCCCATCCCTTTGAAGCCCGCATACTGCAAGACATCCCGGGACTATGGGCAGAAGACAACCCACCAGGATTAGCCAGACACTTTTCTCCAATCCTTATTGAATTAAAATCAGGAGCCACTCCAGTCAGCCTGAAACAGTACCCAGTCCCTCTAAAAGCCCTAGTAGGAATACAAAAGTACTTAAACAAATTCCTACACTATGGGATTCTAAAACCCTGTCAGTCTCCCTGGAATACACCTCTACTCCCAGTGCAGAAACCCGAAACAGCTCACTGTCGTCCTGTTCAAGACCTCAGAGCGGTCAATCAGGCTGTAATGACCATGCACCCAGCGGTCACTAATGAACTGTTACAATTACTGTGGGAGGCAGGTTATAAGGTGTCCCGGAGAAAGGTGCAATTTTGACAAGAGACTGTAAAGTACCTGGGATTCAGAGTATCACAAGGACAGAGACAATCGGGAGAAGGCAGGAAAGAAGCTGTTTGTCAGATTCCCACCCTGACTACCAGACTGCAAGTACGTGAATTCCTGGGGGTGGCAGGATTCTGCTGAATCTGGATACCGGACTTTGCCACAAAAGCCAGACCCCTCTATGAATCCACAAAGGGGGGAGAAAAGGAACCTTTTCAATGGGGAGAACAACAAAACAGAGTATTCCAAGACATTAAGGTCTCCCTAATGCAGGCTCCTGCGCTAGGCTTGCCAGATAGCCAAAAAGTCCTCTATTTATATGTCAGTGAAAAACAAGGAATAGCAGTAGGAGTCCTGACACAATACTCTGGTTCTTGGCAGCGCCCTGTAGCATACCTTTCAAAACAACTGGACACTGTAGCTCAGGGATGACCATCCTGCCTGCGGGCCATCGCAGCAACAGCCCTCCTTGTGGCCGAAGCTGACAAGTTGTCATTAGGTCAGGAGACTTATGTCCGAGTCCCACACCAAGTACAGGCATTAATGGATTACAAGGGAAATCACTGGTTTACTAACAGTTGCATATAGGCCCCAAAGCTCTGGAAAAGTTGAACGAATGAACTGTACGCTCAAGTCACAACTGGCCAAGCTCTGTCAGGAAATCCAAATGAAATGGACCTTGATGTTGCCCATTGCTTTACTGAGAATTCGGAGTGCCCCAACAAAGAGGACAAATCTGTCCCTTTTTTGAGGTACTGTATGGTAGGCCCCCACCCATCATTAGAGGGATAAGAGGAGACTTGCATCAGATAGGAGGGGTAGTTAACCGTGAACTGATACAGAGACTTGGGGAGAGTAAGCAAGACATAGGGAAATGGGTTCAAGAGAAACTGCCGTAAGCTTGTCGAAACCAGTACACACCTTCTAACCAGGAGATACAGTGTGGGTAAAGGAGTGGAACTTATCCCCACTAGGGCCAAAATGAAGGGGTCCTTACACTGTTCTTCTATCTACCCCAACAGCCATTAAGGTAGCTGAGGTGACACCCTGGATACACCACTCCAGGGTAAAACGAGCTGCTGACCTCACAGACTCCTGGCACAGTACAGTAGATCCCCAAGATCTTTTGAGACTGAGATTGACCAGAGAAGTCAGAAGGAAGAACTCCAGCCCTGTGTTCAGCACACCCCTGGAAGCTGCTGAATTTACGCATGGCAGAAGATAGACAGACTGCAGCCCTGCGGCCAACACACTCCTGGAAGCTGCTGGCTCAACGCACGGCGGAAGATAAAGGATATAAACTAAGCTCTGCTCCAACCACACCCCGGACGCTGGTTGGTCTAAGCACAAGCTGAAGCCTGAGGATATTCATCGGTGTAATGTTTACTAAAATCTTTATAACGAGACTGTTGATAGCCATAGCAGTGATACTGGCCGAGCTAAAAAGGGGGGAGGGTAATTCATGTGACCCTTGTATAAGGACCACCAGAGTAGGATCCATAGCTACCAAGATGTTACTGTGGCACTCTCATTATCAATGCAAGGGCACAGAGACTGGTACTTGCATACATAATGGGACTACCTATTCAATGTGCTCCGTTGAAAATCAGATAACCTGTTATAACCCTACTTATGCACCCTATAAAACCTGGCTAACCATTCGGAGCTTTAGCTCCACCGGTAAGCTGGAAAACCATACCCTGATCACCAACTCAAGTATTGCAGAGACAAGTTTTAATTATTTTCTGATTCTCCCTATAGTGTATGGAGTGCTAATATTTTTACTCTTTTTGCATTCTTATTGTTACCATGGGCCAAGGGTCACTATCCCAGTGTTTTATAAGTTAATGAGAGACCCGGCTGGAGCCGACAATGGGGAACAATCTCGGTAGAAGAATGTTTTGTGCCTGCTAGTGAGGTCACCATAGAAAAGAAAAAAAAAACAAAACTGTATGCTATTTAGTGATGCTTAATCTCGCTCATATTAATCGCTATGATTATGATCAAAGGGGGGAATGAAGTAGGAACGGGGGTCAGTTTATATGGCCATAGTTATGTGTGTAGTAAGACTGATCTAGAATTTCAGCTAAGAATCATATTTCTTGTATTTCATGTTGAAGCTACTTGTGACTTCCCCATCAATTTGCTACATTCCTCTTTCTGTGCAAAAAGCTTGCTTGCTGACATCATTTAGGACAGATGAAGGAACCGCAATAGCATACTGCAGAGAAACGGAAGTTTAGTATAAAGCTAAAAATATATATGGTTTTGCGGAACTTGTCTGGTTTTAGGATGCATAGGTTGATTTTTAAAAGGTTAGAATGTCTCTTAAAACAGAAGTGTACCGCCTGTTCGCTTGTGACGCAATATGCTGAAAATATATATGTACACTGTATTCACTGTATCTGACACTCTTGACGTGTAGACACGAGTCGGGTCAGGAGCTTCCATTCTTTTCTGGCCAGAAAGATGGAATAAAATCTCCCATACCAGAGTTCTTTGTCCAACTGTCATATACCGATATTCTGCTACTTTATTGGCTCCCCTATTTTTGTCCCTGTCCCCCATGACCCCATGTCCCCTAAATATGAAAGCTGGAGACGCCACTGAAAGCAACCCTCATGAGCAAGGGTGAGAAGGTGGAGATGGTGCACATCGTAGAGACGCACGATTATGACTGCAAGCTGCGCAATTACAAAAGGCCCAACAGCCGAAACTACAGCATTTTGGAGAAGGTCATCGCTGTTTTGCAGAGAGAATTTTCGGTGGACCAATCAAAGGACCAAATCCGAAAACGATGGTCTGATCTAAAACACCAGGAACAACAGATCATAAAAAAAGTAAGCAATATTTGGATCTAAACAATATGTATATGTGTAAATTAGCTGTCTGTATATGTTCTTTCTCCAAGTCGCTCTAGGGAATTCTATACAAGCTTTTAAAATACTTTTTATATGACTTGGGATTCCAAAGATGAAGGTAAATATAAAGCATATATGAACATTCTTATTTGGTTATGTTTTTGGAAATTAATTTATTTTTATCTTATTGTTTTTTTTTTCTCTCAACAGACAGGCACAAAAAAGGATGCTCCAGCCAAGCTATCGCAAGGGACGAAGGCGACCCTCGCTCGGGCCCCAACAGGGGAGGCAACAAGGCCATCTTCCCCCAAAAAACTTAAGTGCCAACTTCAAACACACTCATTTAGCCACGACAGGGGTGTTTCTAGGTGGGTCAAAGGCCATGGGCTTAGGGCAGAACTTAAGGGGTAAAGAACACTTTCTGGTTGCTGCCTGGCTCATCAATGCCCATTAATGCAGCCTTGCCAGTGTAGACATGGGTAGAGGAGAGGCCCTGGGGCTCCCAGTCACACAGAGTCATGCCTGCAAGGGTGGTCATCATATATCTCGTATCCCATAGGAGACAAGAGAGGTGAGGGGAAACTGCAGGACTTTTTCAATGTTGGCACTTGTCAAGTGTTTGCCCTCTGGAAAATGCCATCACCTTCCCTTTTTTATGCATTTTTCACAGAAAAACATCCAGAGTGCAGCATGGTGGAGTCCACTAGTCAGGAGCAAACATTGACATCAGACCAAGTGCAAGCTTGGTCAACTAATGTAGCAAAGTGGATGCTAGAAACGGATGGGACTTGGGGTGGCTTAATGAATGGTGTATTGTTTCTTTTTAGAGGAAAGTGAGGGTGGGCAGCTCACCCAGGATAGAAAATAAATATACTGCGCTAAGTGCCAAAAATATTAAATAAATGTCACATTTTAAACTAATGCGACTTTGAGAAAAAAATGCTAAAAAGTCCCATGCAGATAATTGGTTACAAACATCAATGACCTTGAAGCAAATTCCAAATCCCAAGTAAAGTGCTCGTGCTCTACAAAGTGGATGTGAATCCATGCTTGATAAGTGCTTGACATGTGCTCACAAGATGGTGCCCCCACATAAATGTGAACTCACCCCTCAAAATGGACCAACTATTTCTAGTTTGGTCAAAGACGCATGTCGGGCAGTCCCTGTAGATTTTCTGTGGGCTGATGTGGTTGGAAATAGTTGTTTCCTCATATGAATGGACGTATTAACCACTTCAGCCCCAGAAGGATTTACCCCCTTCCTGACCAGAGCACTTTTTACAATTTGGCACTGCGTCGCTTTAACTGCTAATTGCGCGGTCATGCAATGCTGTACCCAAACGAAATTTGCGTCCTTTTCTTCCCACAAATAGAGCTTTCTTTTGATGGTATTTGATCACCTCTGCCGTTTTTATTTTTTGCGCTATAAACGGAAAAAGACCAAAAATTTTGAAAAAAAATGACATTTTCTACTTTTTGTTATAAAAAAAATCCAATAAACTCAATTTTAGTCATACATTTAGGCCAAAATGTATTCGGCCACATGTCTTTGGTAAAAAAAATGTCAATAAGTGTATATTTATTGGTTTGCGCAAAAGTTATAGCGCCTACAAACTAGAGTACATTTTCTGGAATTTACACAGCCTTTAATTTATGACTGCCTATGTCATTTCTTGAGGTGCTAAAATGGCAGGGCAGTACAAAACCCCCCAAATGACCCCATTTTGGAAAGTAGACACCCCAAGGAAATTGCTGAGAGGCATGTTGAGCCCATTAAATGTAAAGATACTAAAGCGCTGATATGCTAAATAAATAGTGAACTAGTGTAAAAATCACATACACAGTGCAAAATGCATGCAATACTGAAAAGGATGATAAACTAGTATGGTGATAAATATGTGAATATAAAAAAAACTAAAATAGTCTCAACAATCCTTAATTAAAGAAATAAGTGACCCAAAGGAAAAATTATACAAAAAAACAAAATAATTAAAAGCTGCTCTCATGTGAAAAAATGTGCTCTGATTAACACTAAAAACAATATTAGATATATGGATGAGTGCGTTAATAATTAACTTCCTATTAAGACGATGATGAATCTGTGAAGGTGTAAATTAATTAGTAATCTTAATTAATACAAAAATTAAAACATATATATGTGCAAAATAAGAAAACAATTGATTGGATACAGAACTATACCAGCGACTGCAATTCAGTCCTTAAACAAAAATAGGAATGTTCACTTATTATTCAGCTAGGTTGGAACCAATTTTCTTCAATTCGTCAGCAGGGGGCTGTACTCATCCAGCCTGCAGCTCTGAGGCTAACTAGGTGGTAGAATAAAAGTCCTCCCAGTTCGTAATATATATTGCAGACATAGATAAAAAAAGGAAATATATCATTGCGCAATGTAAGATAACTTCATGGGATACTCTGCATCGATAATAAAATTCACTCACATTGTGAAGGAAAAAAACACACAGACAGCGCTTGAGAAGCAATCAGAAAGCAGTGGCGTGTTATCTTCCTCTCACCGCTAACACTGTGCGTCAGGTGACGTCACTAGCTCCTCCCAATGCGTTGCGTCACATGTCACGTGACTTTATCAAGGGTGTATGGTAGCGTTCAAAACATTCACCAATGCAAAGACCAGGATTGTCAGGACAGGAGGGACAATAATAGCGGGTGTCACGCCTATATCCGCGCTTGCTGCAGACACAACATCTTTTTTGGGGGGGTTCGTTGGGTAGGGGTACTCGGGAGGACATAAAGAAAATGCCTCTAATGCAGCCGACTGCACTTGGTTGGGGATGTGAATGGGGGAAGTACGGGTGCTGCAGAAGTGGTGGGTTCCCAATTAGGATTGGCGAATGCAGCAGGAAGGGCATTATGGGCCCGACGGGCCTGTGTTTGTCTTCTTCTTGGTGGCAGCGGGACACTACTTGTGCTTGCCACCTCACCAGCTTGAACTGCACTTATGTGACTGACTACGTCACCAAGTGTTACTGCAGTGCTGGTTTGACTACGACCGGGGTGTACTAGGCTGCTGGTACTTGCCAGTTCACCAAAAAGCTACCAAAAAAAACTGTTATCGATCACAGGGATCAGGCTTGACTCTGTGAACGCTGCAGTTATGCGTTTAGTGTTTTGTAAGTGACAGTGATCGTTCGATACTGCACTTGGGTGGGCTGGGCTGGGCTGGGCGGAGGGGCAAAACGGAGGTGCTAGCAGGTATCTGGGCTGATCCCGC